>NC_090932.1:1533612763-1534237763 GCF_040938575.1 Ambystoma mexicanum
GGCAAATGCTGGAGCAGAAAGCGCAGAAGTGCCTGCAAAAGGGAGAGAGATAATTGTGATCATTCTTCTGAATATCTGAATTTCAAAACTCGAGCAGTTTGTTGGAGAGGAACTGCTGCACTTTATTGCCATAAATAAGGAGATTGGAACAGGAAAACCAAGAGCACTGGAAAATTATTAGAGTAGTTATGACAGTTTCTGGACAACCATCAGTTGTGGCAATCACAACTGACCGTACTAAGAGGCTAACATCTAGAAAGAACGGGAAGCCAAATCTCCCTTTAAGGTAAGTAACGTGGATTATAGGATGAGGCTTATGTCTTGGGTAGGGTTAGCAGGCCTCATGACACAAAAGGTACCATTAGTCCACACACTTACCTTTAGAAAGTACACCACACCAATAGATAATACATGTGTGAAAAATATGGCATACATTACTTACGGTAAGCGTAATTCTGATGCTTACATCTACTTAAATACAGATGCTTTGCATTGGCCGACATGTAGTGATAGTTGCAGAGTATTGCATGACATGTTTTCGAAGTTTGAAAAGGGATGCTGAATGGGCGCGTTTATAATATTATCCCTAGTGTGAAGTGCACTGTAACCATGGTCCTTCACGCATCAAAGTCGCTCTGATTGTTTTGTTACGGAAATGAGGGAGCACAAAGTGTATGCGCAAGTACAGGAAATTAAAGAAAAGTTGTAAGACATCTATGTATCTTCAACTCCAAGAGGGGAGGAAGGGTGGGCGCATGTAAATCCAAGCAGATACAAGCTTCAGAAATACGATTACGGTAAGTAATGTATGCCTTCTGAGGCTTGTGGATCTGCTTCGAATCGCATGCTTTGCATGGACTAGTGAGCAGTACCTGAATAAGGGAGTGTGTTCTTGGACGGTACAGCAGCAAACAGAAGTTTTAACAACGACTGACCCACATGTGAATTACTCCTTGAATGTGCATCTAACTTCAAGTAGCTGCCTTGCAAATGGCATTTACAGGTACATTTGCAATAAAGGCCACAGTAGCCCCTGTGCCTCGAGTTGAGTGTGAAAGGTCTTTTTGAGAATCCATTTCGAAATAGCCGTTTGAGACAGGATCCCCGTCTCTACCTGTGGCTATGTGTTAGGGAGAATTCTCTGTAAAGGCTAATTTCCCAAACCTAGTGAGTCCCCCAGCAGCTTTGCTGTATTTTTGGGGTTTATTTTTTTCTCCTGCTAAGAGTGAGACTTTTTCTCCCACTCTTAGGCATGATTTGAGAATGTCCTTTGACTATGTAATGTGTTTTATGGGCTATGGGGTCTTTTACTCCATAGGGCTTCATGTGTTTTTGGTAAGTGTGTTACACAGCACCCTCAGTGCAGTAACACAGGGGTATCATAATGACCCCCAAACATAGACTCCATACCCGGACTACTGTCTCCGAGGGCATGTAAAGTCACCATTGGCTTTACTAGTCTTAATTAGGAACAGAACCAGTACAAACCATCCTATTGTGGAAGTACTGGTAGGGGTAATTCGATTGCCCCTGGGTCTGTTTTCCAAGGGGGCACTGTCCACTCCCCCCTTGTCGAGTTTCTGGCTGGTGGCAGTGGATACCACGTGAAATATTCCACCAGAATATTTTTATGGGATTTTCCCATTCATTTTAAACGCACCACTTTTTGGTGCAGTGTTAAAGATACCGCCGGGTTATTTAATATTTATTCCCCGGTTGGGTCTTTTTGCCAAGAATCTGTTTTAAAATGGTGTTTGTGTTCGCCTCTGAAACTCTAACCCAAGTCGAGCCCTTTGTTCCACTTTTTGGCGGGCTTCTCCACAGAAGCCCTACAAATGGTGCCACTCTGTCTGGGGTCAACAAGATGTGTGGGAGGGGGATTAGGCACCCTGGACCGAGTTTCCTCGGCAACTCAAGTCGCACTCTTGTGTGACTGGCCCAGTGGTGAGCCGCCCGGCTCACCACTTAGCATGTTTGAGTGACAGCTAGGCTGATGAATGGGGGTTTTGCTGCACAAAAGCAGGGCTTTGGGGACTGGAACTTCAGAAGTCGCCACAGGACCTAAAGAATCCGAAGAGGGGAGAAGCTGAGCCATCTACAACGACACCACCACCAGTGGAGCCCTGCTGTACGAAACTCACCACTTTCCCAACGACAGAGGAGATCATCTTCCAGGAGAGTCTTCTTCCCTTTGAGCTGGTGGGACCAACCAGTACGCCTTTTCCGCCTCCCTGGATCGTCTCGTGGTCGAATCAGCCATGCCAAGCACCCCGGCGGCCAGATTGCCACGCTTCACCACTACCGCGAATAAAAGGGTAGTACCTTTTAACCTGGGAACTCCGCGGCCGATTTCTTCCCTGGCAGTGCAACGACCTCCAGCTGTCCTCCACGTCGAGATCTTCTCTTCCCCTAGACGAAGCCCCGACTTGCACCCGCTGCCAGGAACTGCCCCAGCTGGAGCTTTCTCACCATTTCAGGTACTGGGTCCAGCCTGGTCTCCCTTGCAACAGACTGTCCAAGGTGTCCCGTAAATCCTCGACTCTCCATCCTGGGGTGACCTCGGACCTGTTAACATTACCTTTCTGACTTGATCCAACCTCTTTTGACTTTGCTGCAAAGACTTTGAGTGCATTTCCACTGTGTGATCTTGGGCACATTCCGTCTTGCTCTCTCCAAGAGTGGGCCTGGCCTATGAACTTTTTGCTCTACAGTAGACCCTGCCTTTCTTGACTTGCTGTGTTGGTACTGTGTGTTTTTCCTATTTCTGCCTTTTCTCTCCCTTTTTAAACAAATTATTGGAGTGCCATCTATGGTTACGCGCTCACCTCTGTTTTGCTAGATAGGTGGTGTCTTAACCTAGACTTGTCGAATAATTAACTAGGGAGGTGTAAATACTTATAGTGACTGTTTGAACTTGCTTGACATATTAGTGCCAGTGTATTTTTACAAGTGTGTTTTTAAATAAATATACTTTTATGCCAAAGCTCTGGTCAGTGTTTGCTTGTGCTATTGTATTTTTAGCCCCATTGTGTTTACTCTATATACTGCCTAACTCTTCTTGGGGGAAGTCTGACTGCTCAGCCACAGCTACCAGGTAAATCTGAGTGGTGCAGACTGCTACCAATTGGTTTACTGCTAACTCCTGTAGTCTTAAAGTTCTTGCTGTGGTCCCTAAATGAACTGCACAGGTTTCTGCCTAACACTATGGAAACAAAACACTGTTAGGGGAGTTTTCCTAAAGTCCACTGTGAGGTAAGACTTTGTAAAACCATCCCAATGGTTTTTTGATAACCAATTCTTAGTATCAATCTGTACTACTCATGGAACTTTGGTAGAGTAGCAGAGCAGTCAGGCTTAGCATAAGAGGAAGATGTGAGTTATCAGGTAATAATATCGCCATATATATGGTCGCCGTAAATAATATCGCCGGGAAAATGTTGTGGCAATATTATTTAGGTGACCATATATATGGGGACAGGGGCAAAATAAAAAAATGTAAATAAAAAATTTTGGGGTTTGCGGGGGTGTCCCCCGCATGTTCCATGCAATAATGTCGCCACAAAAAAACCGCCATTTTTCGGCGATATTTTTGCATGGCGAGATTTTTGTGGCGACATTATTACATGGAACCAGATGTGAGCTGTAGGTAAGTACGCTGAACCTAGTTAGTAATGCAATTCAAAAACAATTGCACATAAATATATATTCAAATATATATTATATGTACACAAGATCTACTTTTATACAATTAGCACATCAAACCAACCACATAGGAATAATTGTTTGTTTATTTTATATAGCGCTCCGGACCCAGGAGTAAAAGGGCGCTTGCAGTGGCAGGTTACAGAAGTACAATACATACAGGTTATGCAGTTAACAAAAAATGGGGTAATATACAATATACAACATATACAATCAGTAATATTTAAAGCAAACAGTTGAACCTATATATGGATTGTACAGTATATACAATTGGTGCTGTGCTTAGTCTGTCTTGGGAATGGTTTTATCCAGTAGCCAATGTTAGGCAGAAACCTGTGCAGTTCCCTTAGGGAACACTGCAAAAGATTTAAGACTACAGGTGTTGGCAGTAAACCCACTTGGTAGCAGTCTGTACCACCCAGATTTACCTGGTATCTGTGGCTGAGCAGTCAGACTTCCCTCAAGAAGAGTTAGGCAGTATGCAAAGTATACACAATAGGCACTCAGATACAACAATACAAGCAAACACTGACCAGAGCTTGGGTATCAAAGTATATAATTATTTATTTAAAAACACACTGTTGAAAACACTCCAGCACTCTTATTGTAAAATATTCTAAACACAGTTACTATTATAATATATACAACCCTTTTTCCTCATCAGATAAGTCACAGTAAAACACCACTTATTTTCATACAGAGATGAGCGCTTAACTAGATTGCACTCCGAAAGGCTTGTGAGAAAGGGAAGGAAAAAGACAGACTATGGAAAGGTACACCACTTCAAGATTCAGGAACACTATTAGCAAGGCAGAAGAACAAAATTAACTGGTGAGCCAAAGTCCAAAGGCTGGGCCCCCTCTTAGAGAGAGAAGAGCACAAATGCGCCCAAGATCACACAGCTACACTAGGCTTAGAAAGTCTTGCAGAGGGTTCAAAAAGAGTTTAGAGAGGCTTAGGAAAGTTTAGCCAGGGTGTCCCAGGCTAACCCAGGTTCGAAAGCCGGGGGCTAAATCTACCCCGTACAGTCGGTAGCAAGGGAAGCCAGGCGGGACACGGTACCTTAAGTGGGAAGGATCCTCCAGCGGTGGCAGTTGTTCCTGGTAGTGGGTGCAAGTTGCGTCGTCGTCCAGGGGAAGAGAAGATCTCGACTTGGAGGAAAGATGAAGGTCATTGCACTACCAGGGCAGAAACCAGCCGCAGAGTTTTCCGGTTAAAGGTGGTACCTTTGTTTCGCGGTCGTGGTAAAACATGGTATCCTGGTTGCCCGGGTGCTTGGCACGGGCAAGGCGGCAACGAGGTACGTCGGGAAAGCGAAAAGACGGTGAAACTGGTTATCCCCACCAGTCAAAGGAAGAAGACTCTCCGGCGGGAGATCGCCTCTGTCGTTGGGAAAAGTGGTGAGGCAGTCCAGCAGGGCTCCACCGGTGGTGGTGTCGTGGCAGGTCGGCTCAGCTTCTCCCTCGTCGGATTCTTAGGTCCTGTGGCGACTTCTGAAGCTCCAGTCCCCAAAGCCCTGCTTTTATGCAGCAAACCCCCATTCACTCAGCCTAGCTGTCACTCAAACATGCTAAGTGTTGAGCCGGCCGGCTCACCACTTGGGCCAATCAGGATGGAGTGTGACTTGAGTTGCCTACGCAACTCAGTCCAGGGTGCCTAAATTTCCCTCCACCCCTCCTAAGTACCCCAGACAGAGTGGCACCACTTTGGAGGGCTTCTGTGGAGAAGCCCGCCAAAAAGTGGAACAAAGGGCTCGACTTGGGTTGGAGTCACAGAAGAGAACACAAATTCCATTTTAGAATCAAGTTTTGGCAAAAAATACCAACCGGAGAATTAATATTAATTAAATAAACCGACGGTACGTTCTAGGCTACCGTAAATAATTAAATAAAGATAGTAGCCTAAAACAATGGGAAATCCCATAGGAAAATATTCACGGTTGAATTTAAAAAGTAGTATCCACTGCCACCAGCCAAAACTCGATCAGGGGGGACGGAGACGTGCCCCCTCGACTAACAGACCCAGGGGCAATTGAATTGCCCCAGCCAGTACGTCCACAATATGATGGTTTGTACTGGTTCTGTTCAGAATGTAAGACTAGTAAAGTCAATCGTGACTTTACATGCCCTGGGAGACAGTAGTCAGTCCCAGGGTATGGAGTCTATACTGGGGGGGTCACTATGACACCCCTGTGTTACTGCACGGAGGGTGCTGTGTCACACACATCACAAAAACACATGAAGCCCTATGGAGTAAAAGACCCCATAGCCCATTAAACACATCTAGATTCAAAGAAACACACTCAAATCATGCCCAAGAGTCAGGGTAAAAGAGTCTCACAGTTGAGGGGCAAGGACCGTGAAACTTGTGCCCCCGGCTTTTTCAGAGGTATATCTGGGCACATTGAGGCAGAGAGTGTTGGACGATCTAGTCATTCTGGTGCTCTGCTTTGGGGGGCTAGGTGGTTTAGGGCTTTGTAGGTGAGGAAGAGGGTTTTTAAGTCAATTTTTTGTTGAATGGATAGCCATTTGCAGGAAATTCTTATGTGGGAGATGTGCTCTTGCCTAGGGATGTTACGTGCTGCTTGTAGCGCATTGTTTTGGAGAACCTGAATTTTATTAATTATGACTTGGTTGGCTCCTAGGTAGAGGCTATTGCAGTAGTCAAGCTTCGATTGTATGAGGGCCCTGGCCAGTGTAAGGCAACTATTTGTGGATAGGAAGGGTCTGCAGTCCCTAATTAGTTTTCCAATGTAGGCGGTGTCTGAGGCGGTCATGTTGACTTGTTTAGAGAGGTTGGTGTTTGCATCGAGGTAGAAACCTAATGTTTTCACGTTTTTAACAACTGGGATGATGTTACCATCGATGATGAACTTGGAGTAGTCGGGACTAAGTTTAAGTAGGTTATTGGTAGATCTGACTAGGAGGAGCTCAGTCTTATCATTCAGGCAGAGGCCGTGTGTGGCCATCCATGCCTGAATGATAGAGAAGATTTTGTTGATCCTAGTGGCGTTGTCGTTGCCAGTGATGGTGAGGAGTATCTGGGTGTCATCTGCGTAGTTGGTGTAGGTGACACCCAGATGGTCCAGTTTATCAAAGAGAGGCTTTGTAAAGATGTTATAGAGGGTGGGGGAGACGAGATCCTTGTGGGGCACCGCAGGTAATGGGGATGGGGTCTGCGGCAGCCGTAGATGTGAAGACTCATGGTCCTGTTGGCTAAGAAGGATTGTATCCACAGCAGAGGGGGCGAAGTGGGCAGCAGATGATAGGTGGTTGCAGAGTATTTGGTGGTCAACCAGGTCAAAGGCTGCTGAGAGGTCTAGAAGGAGTAGTATAGCTGCTTTATATTTGTCTTTGATGTCATCAATCTGACTTTTAAGGTCAACAAGGGCAGTTTCTGTACCATGTTGAGGTCGAAAGCCAGACTGACGCAAGCCTAGCAATTGATTGGACTCTAGGTAATCTTGAATTTGCAAGTAGGCGACTGTCAAGGATTTTTAGGAGGAAGGGGACCGTGGTGATAGGCCTATAGTTGGTGGGGATGGCAGGGTCAAGGGATTGTTTTTTTTAGAAGAGGGAGAACCCATGACTGTTTCAAGTTGTTGGGTACAGAATTGGACGAGAAGGATAGGTTTATAAGTTTGGAGATGAAGGGGGATAGGTCCCTCGCAGCATCTTTAATGATCTGGGCGGGGCAACTATCCCGTTTGCAGTTGGAGGGTTTGAGGGATGCTATAATTTTTTTGGACTTCGGGAATAGTGACCATTATGAACGTGAAGCCGGGTGTAGCATTGGTAGGGGTGGATGTGCTAGAGGTGGAGTCATTGTTGGAGAGTTGTACTCGTTTGGCCTCGATGTTAGTGTGAAGCCCAGTAATTTTGTTGGCCAGAGCATTTTGGATGCTAGTGCACCATGGCTTGTCTTTCATGCAGGTGTCGGTCGGTGGGTTGGGGTTTTCTAGCTCCCTCAAAATGGTGAAGAGTTCTTTGGCGGAGGATTGTGCATTGTTGATTCTAACATTGTAGGCTTCCTTTTTGGTGCGGATTATCTCTTTCTTGTAATAGGAGGAGATGGTCATGAGATTAGTTTTGTTTTCAGCTGAGGGAGTTGTTTTCCATAGGGTTTCCATCTTAGCTTTCTGTTTTCGGAGTATTTTGAGTTCAGGTGTGTACCAAGAGTTCAGGTGAGCTCTGGGTTTACCTTTGCGTAGCTTTAGTGGGGCAACGGCATCGATGGCAGTAGTCATGGCGTCATTGTAGGTGTTAACTAGGAGGTTAACGTCAGCAGTGGCTGGGATCATGTTTAGGAGGGGGAGGACCAGTGGCGTGATGGTCTCCGCCTTAATATTGTGCTCGTTTCTAGTCGGGCAGGCTGGTGCGTGGGGGTCCTGCTTGGGGTTGGGGTTGTTAATGTTAATGTCGAATGGTATGAGGGAATGGTCAGTCCATACCAGAGGTTGTGGGGCTTTGCAAATGATATTGCAGTTATGGGCTGCGACCCAATCAATAGTTCTGCCTTTCTGATGGGTGGGTAGAGTGATGATTTGAGTAAAGTCATGCTCAGATAAGGCGTTGGCTAGGGAGGCGGCAGTGGTGTCGTTAGGGTTGTTATACCCTAGATTAAAGTCTCCTAGAATGATGTTTTGGGAGTGGGGCTTAGAGTTCTCGGCTATGAGGGAGGGGATGTCCTCTTCAAAAGTACCTGTATGGCCTGGGGGTCTGTATATGAGTTGCATAGCAATTGAACTCTTTGGTGAGGTTTGTATTTTAATGGTGAGGTGCTCGCATGATTTTAGAGGGAGGGATGTAATGGATCTAAAGTCGAGTGAAGATTTGAATAGGAATGCTACACCTCCTCCGCGAGCATTGGGTCTGTCGGCTCTGAGGATTGAGTATTTGTCAGGAATAGCAAGAGTTAGGTAGGGTCCTGCTGCTTCATGTAGCCATGTCTCTGTGGTAGCAAGGAAGTCGAGATCTGCTGAGAGGATAATGTCAGCGATTTCGGTAGGGTGAGCAGCTAGGGGGATCTGACATTTAGGGATGCCGTGTTAGTGGCATTAGCACTATTCTTATTGGTGGCCTTGGTCGTGGGTGTTGTGGGCACCTTCCAGGTTGTGGTGTGGAGTCTAAGGCCAAGTCTCTTGTGGCGCGCAGAGAAGGAAGGGTTAGTAGTGGGGCAGTATCCTTGTGGCTTGGGAGGGTTGGTGACAGTGTGGTCATTTTTGGTAGGGTTGGTAATGTTGGGTATGGTGTTAGCTGGTTTGGCGCTGACATTTGCAATGTGGTATTGGTGAGTAGTGTGTGGTAAAGGTGGTAGGGTAGGCAGGAAGGGTGTGGGACAGGAATACTTTTCAAAGGCCACTGCTTAGTTTGTAGTTGCTCGTGGGTACAATTGCTTTTGACATTAATGACAGTTTGTTAGGTAAGAAATGGTGCAGTCACACTTGTGTGAGACTACACAAGACTTATCTGTTTGGTATTGGGTAACTCACCTTTTGGTATAGGTATGTACTACACAAGTTGGTAGTGTGACTGAGCAGCCAAGCCTTTCTCAAGTGTTGTAAAAGTGAGCTGAAGAGCTGTACATATGAAATCAGTCAATACAAGTAACCAAGTAAAACCTACACTCAAGGTTTCAGTTATAATTAATTATTCATGTAGCATCAGTTTTAAATAAGCATTCTTTAAAAAGGCACTTTATAACAGTTAAAGTCATCTTTGGAAATACTTTACAGAATCAAAGCTGGTGAATATTGTTTGGATATGCTCAATACAATTCTCCTACACCCTGAAGTGAATTTAATTACAAGGATAGTATTTGCGTTTATATATCACGCCAATTTACTTTGTAGACTCTGGGTTGCAGAAAGGATGGATTAGGGAAAATAAAAATGTTAGAACAGCTCCTTACAAAAGGTGAGGACAACTGAATCCTCCAATGAAATCTAGGTAAGCTTTTCCAGCAGTAACATTATCCAACAAGCTACAACCTATAGAGGGAAAAGCAATGCCAAAGTCAATGGATTTAGACAAGTGCCTTAAGTGAGCCAAGACAGCCAAAGTCATTGGGGTAAAGTCTATAGCTTTGATGCACTTCTTGGATACACGTTTTTCACAAAGTCAGATTGTTCAAAAGGAAAAAAAAAACTAAGATACACAAGCTGTTAGGCATGTGCAAAGGGCAGTGGAAATCAACTCCAAAAGTTAAGCAAGTACACTTCTCAAGTGAGACAGCACGACTTAAGGCAAGAAAGTAAGTACCTCCAAACCCAAACAGTACCCATGGTTAGAAGAAAAGTGGTCCAGCTGGATTCAGTCTTGCTTCAGCTATGCAAACCCGGGATGCTGAGCCTCAGTGGTGGGGACAAGAGGGAGGACGCCTGACAGAATTCGGGGGTTTCCTGCAGCAGTACTTGGGAAGGTCATCGGTAGCTATGGACTCTTCAAATCAGCAGCACTTTTCGGTTTCAGCGCTTCACAAACAGCACTGCAGAACAAATCTCTGGTTGGACTTTCCTTGCTCCCTCGGTTCTGGACTCTGGATCGAGATTTCCTGCTTCGGGAGTGTCCTTAGGAGGCTCCTGGAGCTTTTGGCTGGATTTGTTCCGCAGCAGACGTTGCACTCGACTATGGATACTCGACCACTGGAATTGGCCTTCTGCAGCAACGGAGGCGCACAGCAAGTCGGGGAGTGCGCCAAAATGGAGTTGGTCTCAGGGTTAGTTGGTCCCACTAACCCAAGGGAAGAAGTCACAATTTCGGCTTCGGATGTTTCTTCCCGTGGTCGACTGCCTCTGGTCCCAAAACCCTTGCCTTTTAAGCAAGTTGTCCCATTCATGCACAGCCTAGGCTGTCGCACACAGCAGGGTGGCTGTCCATTTAGGATAGCCAGCAGACCAATCAGTGCTATTTTTGTTCAGGCACTCCTAGAGACAAAGGACAGGGGAGTTTCGGGAACCTCTTCACTTACTGCCCTTCCAGACACACTGCTGTCAGGGGCGGGCTTCAGGGCTGATGCCTGCCGAAGGCAAAACACACAGAGGGCTCAAATCTGCACAAAGTAAAAGTCAAGCAAGACCTCTTTTTATTTGTATTTGGTTTAAATTAAACCTTTACAAAATGTTTTCCAATTAAAAGAAACAAAAACAAATAAAAGGGGAAGATGGCAGAAAGAATACAATTTAAAAAGAATGCAATTCATCACAAAAAGTATGAATACAGGACGATATACATTCTCAAATGTAAACATTTTCCTCATTCTAATTCATTTAAGCAATTAAAAACAATCCTGATACAGAAGCAAAGAGAAGGACTTCTCTAGTCGAGGCGAATTTGGAGATTCAGCACAGCAGCAGGGCTTCACCGGGCAAACCAACAGTCCAGGCTTGGCAGCAGGCGTGTCTACCAAGTTCTTCTTCGGATTCCTTCGTCCAGTGGTCGACTCTGCCTTCCAAGCCAAAAAGCCTTGCCTTTTATGCAAGTTTCTCCCATTCATTCCAGCCTAGCTGTCAATCACACAACGGGGTGGCTGTCCTTGCCGGACAGCCAGCTGGCCAATCACCTTTCAGTGCATTCCTGTAACCAAGGGGATTAAGTACAGGGAGTTTTGGGTCCTCACTCACTTCCTTCCTTCCCCTGCCAGACACCCTGGAGCCAGAGGCAGGCTTCACTCGTGAATCCCGCCAAAGACAAAGCGAACAGACTTGCAGAGTAAACCTCAAGAAGGACCTTTCCAGCAAGAAATGGCGAAAAAAGAAGACCGGGAACATTTTGACAAAAACGGCACCCATGGGTGCTTTCCTGCAGCTGCGAATGCAGCACAAAGAAAAAACCTACCACAGTAGTTAAAAGTAAATCACTGCCACCAGCCATTAATTGTAGAAAGGTTAACATAAAAATGTTACATGAGAAACTAGACAAAGGGGATACCAAGAAACCCCTCCAGCACCCTATTGTAAGATAGTGTGTGCTGGGTCTAGAAAGTTACAAATGTAAGTAAAGTCAATTTTACTTCACTGCTCTTGGAAAAAGTAGTTTAAAGTCTTCCCTGTGCCACTGCACTGAACGTGCTGTGTGCCACAATGTAAAAAGATGCTGCCTACGGAGTTTGTCAGACTCCACAAACAAAATAAAACCCAGAGTCCAAATCACAAAAAATATATGAGTGGGAAAGGGGCATCACTCTCTCCAGGTTAAAAATTAATGAAAAGTCCAAAAAAAACAGTAAAGTTGCTGGGGGTCTCTAAGATAGAATGGAATTAGCACATTTCTGAGAATTCTCCCCAACAGTCTTATTCTCACACAGAGAGTTACAGATTTCCCAAGGAGTATCTTGAAATGAACAATTAGTATTAAAATCCCCCACAACAATGATCTTTGCATTTGGGCATCTGGAGGTCCATTCATCAATACATCGACTCACTGCTTTTACAAAGCAGTTGATCGCCGAGATTCCTTTGAGCTAATAGATGTTAATAAATAATATCTCAAATTTATTTTCTGAAGAGAAAAGCTCCACACCCATTGCACCAAAAGGAAGATTTTCAGACAAAGACCCAGTCAGGCCTAAAGCACTATCCACTGCAATCAGCAATTACCCCCTTACTGGGCTTTGCAGCTTGAGTAACTTTTTGAAAACCATCTAGAACTAGTACTGAGGTCAACAAGGTCTCCTGTACAATTGCCCTCTCTTAATTTGGACAGACACTCTAGGTTAGCACATAAATGTCTGCTCCCACAAGTATTCCAACATTTGACAGATAAATTGATGTTTCTATTCCCCGTTCCAACACGTTCCAACATTGCTCAAGGGACCAACTTGCGCCACAAAGTTGATGGACTGCAGCCCAGTCTATTTTACTCTTAGGTAACTGATCATCTACCCTTCCAGATCTACTAATTTAATTGCCATTTGAGTGCACGACAATTTGCAGATTTTCTCTAAAACCTAATGAGCCCCCTTCTTCCATTTTTATGGGCGAACTTCAAAACCTAAATCTAGAAGGAGTGTTCATTGAGAAAGGATATGTTCCTTAACTAAAGTGGACATCTGATAAATAATGCATCTATCCAGATGTGTCTTATCCAGCAAAAACCACTCTCTCAATATCAGTGGAGCTTAGCAGAGAAAGGCAGGAATTTCAGCAAAAATCAAAAGAATGTTTGATCTATTGAGACAGATCAGCAAATCTTGGCCCAGTACCAATGTCATGTCCAGTCTTAGATTCTTCTTACTCCCTTTAAAGACATTCATTCACCCCCTCATGTTAATTTTCAACCACCCACCTCTTCTGTCTCTGCCCCTCTGGCATGTTGTAAAATACTATAATTGCCCTGTTTGAAATTGGGCCGCTCAAACGAGCAATCCTGTGGAGCATAGCTATTTGGAACATGCAGTGGTTGAAATAGATCGCTCACACCAGAAGCCAGAGAAGGATACATATTCGATGGTAATGAACTAGCCATCTGCGTTTCAATTATACCCGATTCTGTTGGCAGAACAGACATTCCATGATGTGTATTTGCTGAAACCTGATCTGTTTTAACCATGTCCATTTTTATCGAACATAGTGATCTCATAAGGCAGTCTCTTCTGCCAGTCAAATTCCCAACATCTCCATCCGGGCAACCCGCATAGAAGCATCGCCTGGGTGGTATCTCCCCGCTAACCTCACCTTCACCAACTCGATTTTTTAGTGTTGGCAAAGTAGAGGGGCATGGTAGAGACTTCTCCATAATAGCAGGGAGAGTCTGTACACCGACTTGATGCCCAAGGTCTGGCCCATTCCCTCTGCTGACCAACCCTTGGGCTGCCACATTTGTTCTCCCACTCATGCATACAGCCAGTTGTCGGCCCACGATCAAATCTTTTCCATCTATTTCCAAAGGAGCAAAAAAAATCAATCGGAAGGTGGTCAGTCTGTATATTACAGTCCATAGTTTTAGTGGTCACCTTCACAGTTGGAAATTGAGCACCTTCTTCCAAAAGAGGACACATTAGACTTAAAGAATGGTTTATAATTTAGTCTAATATTGTTGACGTAGTTTCCTTTGCAAGGATTTTTTTTAATGAGCTTGTTAACTTTTCCTTGCAATGGAGCATTTGCAATTAGTTCAACTGATTCTTCAATACCCTCGGTTTTTTCTGGCGGGACTTCCTCCTCAACACGTTCTGCGTGCATCGATACACCATGTTCTCCCAATGAGTCAGACCTCATTATCCCTTGATTCAATTTGTGGGGCAAATATGTAATTTATTTGCCCCACCTTGGACCCATCCATGAATAATTTCCAGGGATTTGATCGAGAGCTGTGGAGATAGTTGGATCAGAGATCTCTATTAACTATCTCATCATTACTCACAGTTTTGGTAGGCCCCTCAGCTTGAGGAACTGTCAGGACGCATATGCCATCTCCAATCGGTCGAAAACGAAGTTCAGAACCTATGAGATAGAGTTTAGAATTAACTTCCATCAGGAAGTTTGCTGATTTCACCTCGTCCCAAATATTGTTATAGAGGGATACAAAGGAACTCAATACCATGTTGAGAGGTGAGACCGTTGGATGGGTCAGACAAATTCTCTCATCAGCTTCCTTCAATGTGTGGTGCAAAACTGGGTTTTCATATCGTTCTTCGTCAACCACTGAATGGTCTATATCAATATGTGCATGGCTATCCAGATCATTATTGATAGAATATTTGTCAATAAGATTTGTAAGGTCACATGGGGAGCCATGCACTGATGCATCGAATGTTTGTTGTATCACACTATTAACATCCTCATACTGAGTCAGTTTGTCATGTTCTTGAACTTGATCTGCAAATTAGATTATGCCAATGTCAGTTAAGTCTTTATGACCACCAAGATTTTTTTGTAGAGCCATGATTGAATGATCCAGCATAGCTTTTCCCCGAGCCACAGGTAGATCTTTCAGTTCAGTACTTGTTGCGTTTGTGACAAAGTAGAGATCCAGATAGCGCTGGCCTGAAATAGGCCAGAGTGCTGCATTCACTTTTAGGGTTTTAAATGAAGCCAAAGATTTATTGTGAATAATTTTAATCAGTCTTTCTGGTTTCTAAATTCACATTGCAAGATGATATTGATAATATTTTTCCCATATCTGTTATGGCAGGATTAAACTGATCATCCATTGAGGGACTGGTCGGCAGGGGTAAAGCTACTGCGCACCTGGTCCGATGGCTCAAAGACGATAATAGGTGGAGAAAACCGACATAGTGATGTTGACACCTGTGGTGTTTGTACCACTTGATTATTGTCACAAAGAGGAGATAGTCAATAAGTACCACCTGTGATGCAGTAAAACCGGGATCCATTATCAGCTCTTGACCCGATTGACTGCGCAGGCCAGTTCGCATGATGATATAATAGAGCCGGTTTATCTCAATATACAAACAGGCAGTGCCTATTGTAGAACAGCTACACAAAGGTCCTAGTGAGATTTGACCACTTGTAAGTGGAAACAGCTAGTCCAGATCAAAAGGGATCTAAGTCCCAACAGTCTCTGGTTAGTAGGAATCACACACTCCTACCGCAGCTTAACTGCACACCGATTAGATCCAAAAGAATCTCCCAGGTCAAAAGGAAACAAAGTCCCAACAGTCTCTGGGGAAGTTTCAGAGTAGGAATGTTTTATTCGTTTATATCAGCAGGCTAGAGTTTCAAATTTAGCCAGATCAGTCTCTACTGTAGCAAAACAAATACCCACGCAATCTCCAAAACATGATGCCCAAGATGATTAATAGCAAGAGTAGCGCTCTGCAATGTGGAAAAACACGTGTGCAACCATGTGTGCAGCCAGCAATAGAAAAACAGCTGCTTACCAATTGTTACGCCACTCGTACTTCTGCTTGTTCTCCGATTTTAATATATGGGGTCAATTTAACGGAAGGAGGAGCCACTGGAACTGCTTGCCGTACACTGTTCTAACGTAACACGCTCGTTACTAAACTTTTCAAAGATGTAGAAATGTCAAAGTGTAGATGTTGGAAACAGAAGTAAAGCAAACTTGCAGACTGCAGACTACAACACTTAGCGTCCCGCTTCGTGATCCGCAAGTCTTTAAACACAAAGTTGCAGGCGGGGCCTGCTTCACAATGTGAACAGCAAGGAAACACTCAGGTTGGGAGGAAAAACAGCACACAGACTGCTTCAGACTAACACTTCGAGAAAGACCTCACAAACAGAAAATGGTGAAAAAAGGAAAACGGTCCATTTTGACAAAATGGAAGCCCACGGGTGCTGTACTGCAGCTCAGGGTTCAACCTGTGGTAAAAAAGCACAATGAACATTTAACCACTGCCACCAGCCATTTAAAGTAGCGAGGGTAACAGAAAATGTTAGAGAAGGAAGGATAAGGGGTTACTAGGTATCCCACCCAGCACTCTACATAAGATGCTGTGTGCTGGACCTACAAAGAGAAAAGGTAAGTAAGATCAACTTCACCTTACTATTCTTCGGAACAGTAGTTCACCCAAGAAAAGGTATTTAAAACTGTAAGAGCAATCCAAAGGAATGCTCAGTGACACTGCACTGAAGGTGCCGAGTGTCAACATACAGAAATCAGATGCCTATGGAGTTTTGTCAGACTCCAAAACCAGTGAACACACGAAAGTCAAATCAGGGAAAAACACACGAGAGAGTGAGAAAAAAGTCCCACTCACTCAGGAGTTAAAATTAAAAAGTGCCAAGTTAGTAGTTGCTCGCAAGTTTGGATATTTAATGGCCGTTCTATCGTATTAGCGGTAATAACACGCACAAAGTAATACAGTAATTGCATTTAGTCAGCACAACCACATAAGAATGCCTTTTTGGAAGGAAAACAGTTGGTTAGTGTAATACTAGCAGAGCTAAAGGTTCTAGAAGCAGTTTATTTGCACAGCAAGCCTTTAAAAGTCCAAAACGCAAGCCTACCTAAAAGGCAGTTCGGAGAGGCTCAAAGTCTTGTAAAGCAGCAGAACGAAAACTCCAGTGGATACTTTCGAGTCTCTAGTCTTAAAGGTGCAGGAAGATTAAACCAACGCTGGAGACCCTGTTAAAGAACTTGCTAAAGGGACACAAAGCAGCATCGCGGGTCAGGGATAAAAGGCGGTTGCCTGGACACCTCTACGTGCACCGACGCTCTGGAGCGACTTTTTCAGATTAAGGTAAGCAATACCTTTTTCCCCATAGTACCTCTGGTTTGAAGAAATGTTTGTGGCTGGATTTGCCTCGATTTGGCAGCGCTGGGAGCGACCTCCGGATTCCTTGGTCTGCTGACGAAAGGCATGACAATGGACGGGATCTCTCAGCAGCAGTCTCGAGGGAGGACATCTGGCACATATTTCCTCAGCTCCTCTGGTCCGTCTGCATTTTTGGCGCCTTTCCTGCAGCACCAACAAAGGACACAATTTGCACGGTAAATCTTCGATTCCTGGAGTCCTGCCCTCTGGCAACTCTAGAAGGACCTTTCCAAAAAGAAACAGCGAAAAAAGAAAACACTGGGAACTGTTTAAACAACAAGGCTTAAGGCGCCATCTTGAAAAACATGGCTCCCGCAATTTTTTGCTACCACTGTTCACGGTCGGGAAAAATCATGGTAGTTTGTTTGTAAAACCACTGCCACCAGCCATTTCCATAGGAAAGGGTAGCATTTGACTGCTATATGAGTTTCTAGACACAGGGGATACTAGGTAACCCCTCCAGCACTCTATACGATATATGTTATTTATAACGCGCGTAATACCCAGAGGTTTCTAAGCGCGGACCCGAGGATCGAACCTGTGGTGCTCCGCGTCTTGCTTCCAAGGCGAGCACGTTGCCCTTGAGCTATCCTCCCGCGACTTAAGACACTCAATGTTAAGTGTCAACACTCCACTATATTAGAAAGCACTAAGCTATTCAGGGAAAGCAAAACCCAATTAAAGTTTAAGAAAAACGCAATGTATTTCAAGATAAGTAATTGGCCTAGCTGTACATAACTATCTGCTACCTAGTAGCTAGTTATACCCAGTATACATTTAAGTGTATAATACAGTTTCCAAGGTAAGTAAGAACGTTATGAAACTATTTTAGAGGAGCACTAAGTACTTAATGGAAAGCACAACCCAAACTATAGGAAGATAGTGTGTGCTGGGTCTAGGAATTTAAAGAGACTAGTAAAGTCAATTTAACCGGCATTTAAACCTTTTGAAGTCTAAAAGACATCCCTGTGTCACTGCACTGAGGGTTCTGTGTGACACATAAAAAAGATGATGCCTATGGAGTTGTCCAAAACTCCTCTAAGCTAGAGGGAATTAGCAGATTTATGAGAATTCTCCGTAACAGCCCATACCACTTGCCTAGACCTAATGCTGTAATGTGTAAAAGGAGCCTTCTCTGAAGACCCTGAACACTAACTCAGAAGCTAATACTTGTTAACAAAGATATCCTCTGGAACACTGACTTTCGTTCAACTAAACCCTATCCTGTCCTGCCTACAGCTGGCTCCTAGACCACTAGGATCCCTCTTCTGCCTGTGAGAAAACTGCTAGAGACTAGAGAAAGACTTTGATAAAGCTGTCTGGAAATAGTACCAAGTATACAAATACTCTGTGATGTAACTAGCAATTGCTAGTGCAAGCCACTACTAGTTAAACAGTGAAACTGTCCCTACTCATTTTCCTGTAACAATTGTGAGCATGCGCCACAACAATTTAAGCAGTCCCATGTACAAGTATACAAGTTGCTTTACTTTGAATAGTGTTTAACATTCTAAAATGTAATAAGTGTTGTACTGTTTCATTATTCTTAACTGAATGAGTCTACACGCTTATCAATTGGGTTTACCTGCCTTGAATAACAGATTGACATTCTTAGAGTGTACCATTGGGTTTTGCTCCCTCCCGATACGCTTTATATAGAGCTACAACAGTGAGTTAATACTGGTCTATGAGTCGCTTGTAGTCCCCTCTTAAAAGTATGTAGGTCTTATTCAGCCTTGAATATCTGCTGCTTTCTAAACTTGTACATTTGGGTTGTGCTTTCACTTAAGTACTTCGTGCTCTCCTAAAATAGTTTCATAACGTTCTTACTTACCTTGGAAACTGTATTATAAACTTAAAAGTATACTGGGTATAACTAGCTAGAAGATAGTTATGTACAGATAGGCCAATTACTTACCTTGAAATACACTGTTTTTCTTAAACTAGGAGTTTTACTAGCTCGGAACAGTTTTCTAAAAAGTAATGTTGCAAGGTGTATACTTTTAACAGTGTTGGTTTATTAAGTGATTTCTGTAACCGAGTGTCACTGCATGACTGACAGGGTCTACTACCCTTGAAAGTACGGATTGTATTCTATACATGTATCTAACATGGTTTTACTCCCCAAGAATAGCCGATTGCCATTCTGAATGTTTTATAGGTTTGACTCACCTTGAACTGATGATTGCTATTCTTAATACGGTTATACTTTGGGTTGTAACCCATAAGCATTGTGTTGGTTTGTATAATTGTGTTTATATGATATGTTATATTACTTAGCCAATATTTATCTTGGCCTACTTGTATTTAAATAAACCCTTTATATTTACAACACAGTGTTTCTTTGGACCATATTGTTAGTGGAGTTTACCTAAACTCCTACTGGTAGTAAGACTTTAGTAAGCTATCCCAGTCGTTTGCAGAGCCCCTCCCCCCCCAACTTTTAGTATCAGTCTGTACTAGCTCAGGACCTTGGTAGTGTGGCAGAGCAGTCATGCTTATATTAAGAGGAAGATGTGAGCTGTAGGTATGTACTCTGAATCTTATCTAGCCACTCACAACAAAGAAGCACTTACTCAGATTTATATAAAAGATATTATATTTACCCAAGATTCACTTCAGATGTTTACGGTAGAATACTTACGAATACTAGATAATACCCTTCAAAGGGCACTTTCACTTTTGTGTTTGTTCGCGGTTACATTTGTAGCAACGTTGGAAAGGGAACAGGCAAGGTCGTTGTATTATCAGTAATTACGCACTTATGTGGTTTTCAACAGGTCATACGGTAATGTATTTACAATGCAAACATAGAAAAGTCACTTAAAAGGAGGAAAATAAGTGGTTAGTGCAGCATGAGCTTCGTTCAAGATTCTAGAGACTGGTTCTTCGGCTGGCAAGTCTTTTAAGTCCAAAAAAGCAACCCAAATTAAAAGTGGTTCGGAGAGGGCTCGAAGTCATGGAAAACAGCCAATAATGAAGAGTTCCTGTGGATTTCTTCCAGTGTCTAAAGTTATTAAAGCAAAAAAGATAGCAACTAACAAAGGAGACCTAAAAGAGACTTGAGAAGGGGACAACACAAGCAGCTTGGTTCAGAGGTAAGAGGGGCTTGCCCTGGACACATCTACATGCACTCCAATGCTCTGGAGCGACTTCTTGGAATCAGGTAAGCAATACCTTTCCCCCACATTACCATTGGTTTGAAGAACGTGTTTGTGTTGGCTTCTTCACAATGTGGCAGCTCTGGGCCAGACCCCTGGATTCCTTGGTCTGGTGATGAAAGGCAGTACAATGGATGGTGTCTTATAGCAGCAGTCTTGAGGGAGGACCTGTAGCACGACTTTCAGCAACTTCTTGGTTCACTCTGCAGCTTTGGCACCTTTTCAGAAGCACCAACAAAGGTCACGGATCGCCCGCTCAATCTCTTTTCCTTCCTGCAGTCCCAAACTCTGGCAGGGGGAGGGGGGGTCTTGGCAAGTTGGATCCGATCTTTGGAGGGTCCTTACGGTTTCAGCAAAGATTTGGACGAATTCAGCCTTTCCACGACAATGCACTCGAAATGGGCAGCAGGTCTCCTGGTATTGGGGTTGTGCAGCTCTGTAAACTCCTAGGACCTCAAGAGATGGCTTGTTTCAATGTTCATCTTGGGAATGGCTGATCCCACCAGCCAAAGCGATGGAGGAGCCCTCTTTGGAGTTCCTCTGTCGCATAGAAAACTGGGTCAGGACACAGTGGTCGCTTCAAGGTATTGCAAAGGGTCTGCAGGCATCTCTGGTAGTCTTCTTCTTTGGTTACTTTTGTTTCCTGTGGTCGACTTGCTTTACACTCCAGAAGCCTCACCTTTTATACAGTTCCACCACACACTCCTTTACAATCTCTCAGCATTTTACAGAAAGGGGCATATGGCTGTCCAATCAGGACAGCCAGACCCCATGCAGGAGCCGGTCCTATTCAGGCACACTGGCAGTCAAAGGACAGGGGGTTGGAAGACTTCCCCCGCCTCCCCCCCACTTCCTGCCTGCCCAGACACTCTGGAGCCTAGGCAGAGATATCTACTGGTTCCCGCCAAAGGCAAAATACACAGAGACCTCCCCCTTCCATAATGGTATTAGGGCTACCAAAGAACAACCGCACTAGCAATGGGGGAAGAAAGAAGGGAGGACCCTAATTTGGTACTTGGGTGCCCCGATGGTGAACTATCGAGGCTTTGGATATAACACGGTATAAAAAAAAAAAAACACAATAGATGGTAGAACAGGTCCACTGACACCAGCCATAAGTAGGTGATTGTCTATGTGACTAAAAAGTCACATGAGCAGAGAGAAGAGGGATACTAAGCATCCCTGTGGCAGTCCATTGAAAGTGGTGTGTGCCAATCTCTCATATAGAGTTTTGGGAGAGACACTAAGTATCTCTCCATCCTTACTTTAGGATATAGAAAAAGAATCTTGAAGGAGGACCCGAAGGGTCCCCAGTAACATTGCCCATGAGGAGCTACGTGCTGCAGTAGTAAAAAACACAACTGCCTTTACGAGCTATGGAGCGGAGAGACTTCATAGTACAGGTAGAATACAAAGAATAGAGTTCCAAAAGATACAGTCCATAAGAAATGAGTGGAAAAAGGTTCTACTCATTTAGGATTAAAAGGAAATGGTCCAGAAGTCAAGCAAGAAGTGCTAGGGGTCTCAATAGTAGAGGGGATGAAGCACAATAATGATAAATCTGCAAAACACATGTATGCTACAATTTGTTCATACCAAGCTACAACCCTCTCTCCCACCTAAGATAAGTCTGGCCGCGCTGTCCATGCCACCCACATTCTCAGGTGGTACAGCCTTATACTAGGAGTGGAGCTTATGTACTGCCTCAGATCTGGTTTGTATGAAGTATTGGTAGGGCTTTAGAAAAACTGTCCTTACACCCACAAGTCCAAGGAACAAAGCACTGCAGAGGGGCTTCACAGATCAGGTAGTGCAGCAAGGATTCACCGTGCCAAACACAGTAAGGGATGCCAGGCATCTTCAGGAATCGTCCACGATACTTCAGTCGGCTGGTCTTTTACACAGGATACTTAATTCCAACGCTAATCTGAAGAAATGGCTGGAGTCTACTTCTCCTAAAAAGCAGCAGCTTTACCAGGCAAGTGCATGACCTTATAAGGATTTCCTGACCTGAGAAGGCAGGAAGGCGACCAAATAACAATATGGCCAAAGAATTAGTTAAATACCTCGTGGCTCAGCCATTTTAGGGAACTAACCACGTTTAGTAGCCAGGCGTGGCAAATGCGAATGTGTAGGTTAGGACTGGCTCTGGTCTAGTGGACAGATGTATAAGAGGGCAACCTAGTTCGTAAACAGGGACAACTCTGGGAGCTGAAGTCAAACCAATTAAGGTAGCATGGAGTGTCTCTGGAATGGGCGAGCCTGGTCAAGGGTCTACACTGATTCCCCAAATTAAGTAATCAAGCATTACAAAGAGTTATAAACCTACATTTACGGCAAACCAAACTATCAAAATGACTAAGCAGGTAATAATAGAACACAAACTAATAAAATATATCCAGCCCCATTAGCCAGCGTAATGAAACCACAATACAATGGCAGTCAAAAAGAATACAACCCTTGTTTAAGAGGTCCAACACTAAGTTGAGTGGGGCCTTGTGCTGTGAAAGTTCAAAATCCCAAGCAGTTTTATAAGGCAGGAAAAAGAGGGTTTTTTTTGTTGAAGGGAGAATGGTACCAAAAGTCTGATAAGCATCAGTTACAGTGAATAAATCTGCTCCCAGCGTTCAGAGTGCTTACGTGAACAAGAAATGGCAAAGCCAAACTATTGTAAAGTTAGGAAAACTTTAAAAAAGGAGATAGGGGTTTAGGTAAGTACAACTGTAAACCCCCCCCCCCCCACCACCACAGGTACTCCTGTTTCTCTTGTGACTTGGCAGGTCTTCAAAGTGTCAGAGGTTACATTTCCTGCAGTTTCTGCCAGACCTCAGTGCCCAGGAGTTGCAGGTTCAAGTGAATCCCTGGTTGGTCAGAGGTTGGTGCAACATGTTCCAGTTGAAGAATGTAGCTCACTCAGGTGCAGGCCTCAGCACACGACTGGATGCGGGAAAGCAGTTTCTGGCAATTGTCACTGCTGCATTGCGACAGGAGGGGATACATTTGTTGCGGTTAGTGTCAGCATCATATCTCGGGTCCCTTGTATGCTGGGACGCTGACATTAGGCAGAGAGGACTCTTGTAGGACAGGCTGGCGGTGCCCAAAGTTCCGGGTTGAAACGCACAATGGCAAAGTCTGTAGCGCGGTAGCCTACAGTTCGAGCTGGTGAGCCACTGGGTGGTCCAGGCTCTTCTTAGCAAGACACCTTGCGGACGTCAGGAATGGTTGGTCCCACCACTGAAAGGATCGAAGCTCCACCGGGACTGTATCAAAAGTTGGTTGCCAGGGCCTTCTTAGGACAAGTACAGTATAAAGTCTTCACAGCTGGGCAGGATAATTGGCTCCTTGCAGAATTCTTCCAGGTTCTGAGGCATGGCTGCAGGACTACTCCTCCAGAAACTCAGGTGAGAAAACAACTCAGCTCCCAATGGAAGATCTGCCCCTCATACACATCCAAGCAGTGGTCCAATCAGGACCACTGACACTGCAACTCATGCATACATTAGAGATATACAGAAACCAGTATGTGGATTGGGAGCAGACAGTCCCAGTCCACTTCCTGGGACTACACACATGGCCCTACACTAGCCCAGCAAATACCAAGGCTTCCCTGGGCAATGCAGGACCATAACAGGATTTACCTGGCAGGGCAGGGCAGGGCAGGGCAGGGCAGGGCAGGAAAAAGGCCACAGGAGAAGATGGTCAAAAGAATAAGCGAAATGCTTGTGGCACGGCCATGGTGTGACACTAGCCACAGTTAATAGCCAAATGCGGTAAGGCTAACTATCCTCCTCTTGGTGTGGCGGTTCCTCGTAACTCTAAGCCCTGATACTAAGCTCAATTTAAGGTGATGACATGGAGCAGCTGTAGGCCAAAAATTGGAGCGATCAGATCACTTGGGGCGCCGAACGCTCGATCCAAACTGCGGCCTGATCCGTCTTGGAAAACCACCACGCCGTGTGGAGCTGGGCGGTACTGGAGGGGGACCCGCCTCCCGTCTCCCACTGACTGCTGCAACGCACATCGACAACGCGCCTGAGCCGGCGCAGCTCTTGCGGCAACAACTGACAGCTTCAGCATTGCGGTCCCCTCTGGTGAACTCGCCCCACACCCCCGAGTGGGGGTTCGCAGCACCTGCGGTGGCCTCCGCTGTGGTGACGCGCACGCCGCTCCTCCCTGAGCCTACCCTGACACAAACCTAGACTTCCTCATACTTCCTGCTGCCATCTGCGGTTGCCGGGGGCCCTCCAGAGAGCGGCCCTTCCCAGGTGCTCCAATTCCTGGACTCGTCAACCGGCTCGGATAGCGGGGTGTGCCTGGACCGCACGCTGACTGGCCCTCTGCTAGGCCCGCTTACTGGAGGGGCCACGCAAACCCCAGACGCCGCCAACGGCACCCTCCCTGCTAAGGCTCCCCACCAGGAGGACCCAGCATGTACAACAACCCGAGCTGAGGCGAGATCAGGGGCATAAACAGAGGAATATCAGATGGAGAGGGGAACAGTAAGAGCTGCTGCAAAAACCACAAGCTGCCCACATCAAAGACCCTACTAGGCCCCCATACATGCCCTCCTGTTACCGTGGCCCCCCTGGCCAGGACTGCTGCACCCCCCAGGGAGAGCTAACTGCTGAGTGCTCCCACATCCCCATTACACTTTGCCAGTTATTAATCAATCTGTGGAAGCTACAGAAATATCCTTACGCCGCGCTCTCATTGCCGGCGTGCGGTCTCTGCCACATCCACCGCACTACTGCGCCCACTGGAATGCCCCCACCACCATTCGCCTCATCAAGTGCGACTATCTGCCTAGCCGGCATTGAGGCCCGTATTGGCTATACCTACCCCAGGTACCTCGCCACCTGGCCTAAGCTCCTGTGAATTGCCCTGGGGTACATAGCCCTGCGAACTGATAGCCCTCCGAATTCTTCACACGCCCGCTCTTCCTGGGGAGTCGTACCCTGCGCCTCTAGCGCCAAGCACATTGACTGTGTACACAACAACAGCTTGTGAATAGCTCACAGGAGCGCCGTGCAAAGTACCTGTGCCCTTCATAACTGACTGCACATCTCATCTGTAGTACCACAGGAACGCATGACGGGAAACCGCTCCTAGTTATGTAATTGCGCCTCACTTGGGCCCTCTTCTCATTCAATCCGTATCCATGCTTTCTCACTCTTCAAGGTCTCACTCTCAAGATCTGGGAATCGAGCAACTCAGATACTGACCTAATGAGGTGCACTATACTATATCCGATCCCCTCCGTGAGGTCTGCATAACTTCAGAATGTCTATCAGATCCCGCGGCGCTGGCAAAACTGGTGCCATGGATAAATTTGCTAAAGCCACCGCAAGACCTGAACAGACACAACCACCTTCCAGACAAGAGGACATGGACTCGCAAGGGGAAAAGCCCGGCCCTGACCTAGCCACCATGATGGAGTCCATGGCTAAAAATGTTGCCTCCTTTCATGAAAAGCTAGAAGAAAAACACTAATGTTGCGTCACTTAGGTCTAAACTGGACCAACAGGGCACCAGAATCACAGAGGCAGAAACTAGAATCAGTACCAATGAGGATGGTACTACAGCACTTCAGAACACTGTGTTCACGCTAGTTCGTGACATGAAAACAGTTAAAGCCAAATGTGATGATTTGGAGTCCAGATCACGAAGAAATAATATTCGTATTATTGGGGTCCCGGAGAATGCACTCAAGAGCAGACTTGAACTCGCTACGGAACACCTGCTCAAAGATCTGCTTGGAGACTCTGGTCTTTCCCCTCTCTTTTCAGTCGAACGGGCCCACCGCGCACTGACCCGTGTCCAAAACCTGGTGACTTCCCGAGACCAATCATAGCTAAAATCCTGAGCTACAGAGACAGAGATCAAATTCTCTGCCTCGCACGCAAAAAGTGCGAACTCGGACTGGAAGCGCAGGTCATTCGAATATTCCCAGATTTTTCCACAGGAGTGCAGCAGGAGCGTCGACAATTTCTTAGTCAAGAAACTGCTCAGAGAAAGGAATATCACCTATGCCATACTCTTCCCGGCCTGATCGAAATGTACATTCAATAACACACTGTACTTTTTCACGGTACGGGACGAGGCAGTGAAATTCATAGAGGCGTCCATTCCTCTACACGCCCCAGTCAACAACCTAATGGACAATGACTGAGCTCAATGTGTTATTCTCTATCCTGGCTGCCCCATTTCCGAAGACATATCCTTTATATCATATGTACCTAGCAACCCTGTACAACCTACATGCTTGTATCACCGATCATAACCAGGCTCTTGGACTCTCTGGTCCCATTGACGACCGCTGGTGATAGCTTTTGCTGGCTCAAGTGCTTGATTGTCTAATACCTTGGGTGACCGTCGTCACCATTCCTATACCCCAGCCCACAGCTAATGTTCTTAACCACGCATTGACCCTCTCATGCCTTTTAGTTAAGCAATTACTGCTCAGGTCTCACTGTGGCAATGAGGGGACACACCCGACTGCCACAAATGCATCTTAAAAGATAATGGAACCTCTGGTCCCTATGTAAGTTGGCCGCACGGCAGCAACACCCACTGCGATTACAAAGTTAACTACAGCGTTCATGGTGTGTGTCAGCCCCTGTTGGACAGACGTCGAGGTTGAGCCAATCTGCGTACGACTCACCTTTGGGAGGAGGGGGATGGTTACACTGCATGTTGGGGGTTTGCAGTGAGGGTGGGGGGATCGGATGGGACAGGGAGATGACAAAAAAAAGAAGAGACGATATGGCATTACACGCATTGAATAGACTATCGCTTCATTGCTTCGAAACACGTGTGCATATGTTATCGCACGAACTGGGATGTTCACTAAATTGACAATATGGCAGTTCAAATGATGTCAAAAGAATGTACAGGTACTGGTAATTTCACGAAGGCTTGCAAGATCATTGCACATGCGCTGAGACATGTTGTAAAAAGGTACTCCTCCTGCAAGAGACGCATGCACTTAGCCACCATGCATCGACCTTAGCACCTTCTTGGGGCCCAAACAGGTACTATACCACATACTCTACACAATTAAGGGGAGTCCTAACTGTAATTCATAAGTCTGTGTAATTTAGGCTGAAGAAAAGCTTGATAGATGCAGAAGGAAGATATGTCATTCTCCATTGCATATTAGCGGACCGGGAGTGTATTGGTTAATACCTATGGCCCAATCGTAGACACCCCCGAATTCTACAATAAGATCTGCCTTATATTGATGGGCACTTGGGGATTTCCATAATCTGGGGGCCTGGGGGGGGGGGGGCATGAATCTGATACTCAATAACAATCTAGACAGGTCTGGTACAGCACCAAGAGCCATATCGCGAGCAGCCAAGCGACTACAAGCACACATGATATCTCTTGGGCTGCAAGATGTTTGGAGGACTCTCCACCCTCAGGCGCGGGAATACACCTTTTACTCCTCTGTCCATGATAGCTCCTCCAGAATAGACCCATTTATGACCACAGGTGACTTGATTGGCAAGACTGTGGACACCCGCATACTAACCCGTACATTTTCAGACCACGCTCTGGTGACGTTGAGCCTGCAACAAGCAGCCACCTTGCCCCCTCGCGGGTCCTGGCGCTTTAAGTCCGAAGCACTGCTGGATGTAGTGTTCAAAGCTGAGATCCCCTCGGACATAAAAACTTTTTGAGAATGCAACTCACAGCAGGATACCACCTTTGGGATTAAATGGGAGGCCCTCAAAGTCTATATTAGGGGGATGGTCATCTCACAGGAGGTGGGTGTGCTAAAAACCATTAGGGACGACCTACAAAGCTCTGAGGCACGACTCAAAGCCTTAGAGCATGAGTGCGAGGCCAATACAACACCACATAAACTAGCCCAAATCAGAGCGGAGATAGAGACGTTTGAGTATCATGCTATGCGAGAGAAAATATTTAACGCCACCTGTAGCGGCAAGGAAGTATGGGGAGGGTGAGAGACCCAGATGCACACTGGCTAGACTACTTCGGCTCGAAGGGGGCAGGACCCATATAGAATGTATTAGGGATGAGCAGCAAGTCCCACAGTGGTCAGACCAACAGATACTTACAGTATTCTCCCAATTGTATGCTGACTTAATGCCCCACAACAGGAAAACAACCCCCAGCATATGAGACCTATTCAAGCAAATTCCCATGACCCTCATAGACCAATCCACTTGCAAACAACTTGAAGTCCCCATAACGCTAGATGAGAGTCAAAACTATTACAGACCTCCCCAGTGGTAAAGCCCTGGGCCCAGACGGACTCACCTCAGAGTTCTATCAAGAACACTTAGCTATACTAGCGACCAGACTCCTTGAGGTCTGGTCTGAGGCACTCTGCGAGTCCATCCTTTCCCCAACAATGCGCAAGGCACTCTTATCAGTCCTCAAACACGGGAAGCCCATTGATGAATGCAGGTCTTATAGGCCACTATCCCTAATGAACCTGGACATGAAGATACTTGCTGAAACCCTGGCAAACAGGTTCCTTCCTATCATGCCCCACCTCGTCCACAACGATCAGAGTGGTTTTGTACCAGGTCACTCGACTTCCCTCAACATTAGGAGACTTTTCAATGTCCTTTTGAGAATCGACCAGAGCGCGGAAGCGGTTGCAGTCACGCTTGACGCACAGAAAGCTTTCGATATGGTCTCTTGGCAATATATGTGGGCGGTCTTGGAGAGAATGGGACTGGGACCCAACGCCATTCAGCACATCAAGCTATTATACACACATGCCCCACCGCCAGGGTCCTGGCCAACTCCTTAACATCACAATTATTCAAACTGCGAAGGGGCACACGTCAGGGCTGCCCCTTCTCCACCATCCTTTTTGCGTTGATCATCGAACCAATGGCAGACTGTCAGGCTACGACACTCCAAAGGCATAAGTCTGACTGATCCGCCAGAAACCCATCCATACATCTTGACCCCATATTGAGGGACATAATCAAGATAGGCACCTTCTCTGGATTTACCATTAACTATACAAAGTCCGAGATGTTCGCCCTCACCACTGCAACCCGACAACCGACCTGCAAATACCCCCTCCGCTGGTCCCCTGATGGTATTAAATATCTGGGAGTACAAGTAACACTTTCTAGATCAACATTGATCACTGATAATTATACGACTGGCGCGAGACACTTTGAATCTAAAGTTTCCAAATGGCGTGCCCTGCCATGCACTCTAGCGGGTAGGCTCTCACTGATCAAGATGGTCCTAGTCCCTAAGCTCCTATATATATTTGGAAATGTACCAATCTGGCCGGGGCAGAAATACTTTGATGACCTAAATGTCCTGTGCTCTCAATTCCTGTGGCAAGCCGCAGCGGTCCGGAAAAAATTGGAACATATGGTACTACCTTATGCGAAAGGGGGATTTGCGGCCACTGACCTGAACCTATACTGGATAGCGGCCCAAGCACAATTTGCTACATACTGGTATAAACACTCCAGTGCTCCTCCTCATGTTAAGCTAGAAAAACTGGCCACGGCTGGGGGTCAACACTATGACCTCGATTTTACAACAAATACACAACCAATGCTCCAGCTGACCCCATCGCATCCACACTGGTGGCGTGGCAGCGCCTCCTTGCACATGTATCCACCTCCCGCCCCTACTACAAATGGCTTCCCATATGGACCTTTCCCGGTCTGGTACCTACCCATGACAAACTCCTAACTAGACACTAGTCAAACCTGGGGTATCAAGCATTGACAGATCTGTTTATCACCCCACAAACATGGCGCTCTGGGCATACTGGCACGGCCTTGGAATTGTTGCAGTATTATAGGCTCTGGGCTGCAGTTCGTGGTATGTGGTCATCCTTCCCAGAGGAACTCCCTGACACTCCTGAGCTGCAATACATATCCAATTCCAGCACCAGTCGAGGCACTGTATCCTCTTTACAAAATCCTATGAACCAGACTGCCCGATGGACCTTCCAATGTCTGCAACGCGAGGGCTGACGAACTCTGCCTGGAAATTACAGATGACCTGTGGGGGAAGATGCGCTCCCACACAAGTAAGGTCTCCCTAAATTCTCAATATAGATGCATGCAATTCAAGCTGTTGAATTGATTGTACTACACTCCACATAGATTGTCCAAATTCACTCTTTACAAACTTGTCCAAAATGCCAGGCCGAACACGCTGACCATGCACATATTCTGGACATGCCCCTCGCTAGATACATTCTGGAAAGATGTTCTTGGCGCACTGTCTGAGATCGTGGGGGAGGGGATTGAACCAGACCCGATGGCAATATTGTTTGGTATATGGAGAAAAGATGAACTTAAGAAAATGGCCAAGTTTCTGAATGTGGGAGGTATTGTGCCCAAAAAATGTATACTGCAGTGCTGGAAACGCCCCTCCTTCAAGATGTGGCTCTCTACCCCTACCTGGACGCAAACTTGCAAAGGGGAATGTATCGCTTCACTCCCTGCACATTTCCGCTCAAGAAATGTATGGACTGCCTTCTGCAGCTACTTTAACTAAAAGACAGATGAGGACTATCTCAAATTCATCTCCGACCCCCTAAAGGAAATGTGAACTTTGGCTTTGTATATATACTGCCTGAGAGATGTTGCTGAAACCCATGACTGCCAAAACTAATAGTTATGCATGTAATGATGATCAAGCTCAATGCCTGTAATTGTCTACACTCTGACAATAAAATAAAAGTAAAAAAGAAAAATGCAACTTCTGCCACCAGCTTGTTTTAGGCACAACCAAAGTAACTAAACAACCAGAGTGTAGTCTGGGGTCATACAAAAGAAACCCCATTGTAAGATGCATTGTGCAATGATAAAGCGTTACCCAATAAATAGATGACATGCATCAAGGAAAGGGGAAATAGTTTCCCAGTACCGACAGACTTAAGGACTAGTCAGTATCCACATTACAATGAGCAAACGTGCAGTGGAGTGAAGCTGAAGACTTCACTGGCTGGAAAGAAATCCGGACAGAGTTAAAAAAACAAAAGCAAACAGTGTGGGGGTCCATAGAAAGGAAGGGAAAGTTGCTAAAAGAGAACACTTTCCTAACAGTGCACACTAAAAGTAATGCAACAATTGTAAAAATGGATCTGCTGCCAACAGCCTGTCTTTAGGCACATAAAAGTAACCAAACATCCTAAGGATAAAAGACTAGAGTCATACAAAAAGTATCGCCACTGCATTATAAGATGCTGTGTGCACTGTTAAAAAGTTACCAAAAAGGTAACAAGACAAAAAAGGAAAGGTTTCCCAGTACTGATAGTCTGAATGACTGATCAGTTTCCCCATGACACAATGAGCAAAAGTTCAGGAGAGTGGTGCAAAAGGTTTGGGTGTCCATAGAACATGGAGGGAAAGGTGCCTAAAGAGAAAATATTTCCCAACACTTGACAATTCATCTATAGACTGTGGCCTTGGTAATAGTGTCACTTTCTCTACCAATGGCAAAAGACACAAAAAATTGGTTTGTCTTGTGCAATTCCTTTGTGGGTAGTGCTCATTCTCCTTTATTTTGTGGTTTAGGGAAAAAAAGATGGGAGTTCAATAGACTGCCAAACATGAATGGGCTTATGGTGGCGACTTGTATTATTTTGAAATAGTTCGAAACTTTACTAAAGGAAAGGCAAGTTCTCCTTTCTTCCGAACCTAAGGCTAACACAGGGGCATGATATAGTGGAATGGAATTGGAGATAAAGGGACATGTTACCAATGTTATCCTATCTAGGACAAGTGAGGAGAGGGAGAAGGGGTAGTGGGGGGCCTAAGAAACGCTCACTGATGCTTACTTACCCCCCTGACTCACATTTTCCCAGGTGGCTGTGGATCGTCCGGAGGTCGCTGGGGTTTCGATCTTCTGCTGTTTTCAGTTAGGTGTCCAGGAGTTACAGGTTCAAGGATTCTTTGGGTTGATTGGAAATGCAAATTGCAACCGTTGTCGGTGAAGAAGGAACAAGTTACTTACCTGTAACTGTTCTACAGCATGGGTCTGGCATGGATTCACATGCTAATGAATATTCCCCGTCAGGCTGGGAATCCTCGGAAACAGAATAAATCAGTTGCATTTCTGAACTGTATTTCTCCTAACAACCAATCACTGAACTCTGGGTCATACTCTCCCCCCCCCCATCCAATGTCTGCCCTCCACCTAAGCTCCTCCTCTGGCAGCCATATTTATATTTGGTAGCACGTAAAGTGGCAGAAGGACCAAGAGAAGAGCCGCAGAGGGGTAGGCGGGTGGCTTTGCATGTGAATCCATGCCAGACCCATGCTGGAGAACAATAGTAACAAGTAACTAAGTTGTTACTTCTCCAGCATGGGGTCTGGCATGGATTCACATGCTCATGAAGAATGCATAGCAGGACACACATGCACAACCACGGGAGGTGGCAAGGCTCAACATAAGCATCTCTTACCTCCTCACAAGGCTCACCTTCAAGCGAATTGGTTGTGCAGCACTCCTTGGTCAACTCTGGACTCCTCCCTGGAATCCCTGCCGAAGCAGTAACATTTAGTGAAGGTGTGCGTCGACCTCCACGTAGCAGCCCTGTAGATGTCCAGCAGGGGCACGCCAGACAGGAACGGTGTAGTAGCAGCAATCGCTCTAGTCGAATGGGCTCTGACGGCCAGGCAACGGTCAGTTTGCCAACCGCTGATAATGGTGATGCAGCCGGAGAGCCACCTGGAAATGGAAGCCTTGGACAGGGCTTTCCCATGTTTCACAGGCCCAAAGTTCACAAAGAGCTGAGACGTCTTCCAGAAACTCTTTGTGCGGTCCACATAGAACTTCAGCGCTCTAGCCACATCCAGCGAGTGCAAAGTCCTTTCAGGCAGCGACGAAGGGGTCGGAAAAAACACAGGTAACACCAAGGGCTTGTTTAGATGAAAGTCCGACGGCACCTTGGGCATGAAGGAGGGGTGCGTCCGCAGCACCACCCTTGTCTCATGAAAAGTTAAGGTGGCCTACAGGACAGGGCCTGAATCTCATCCACTCGTCGTACAGAGGTGATGGCCATGAGGAACACTGTCTTCTACGACAAGAACTTCAGTGAAACTGTCTGCATTGGTACGGATTGAGGGCGCATGAGCCTAGTCAGCACCACATTGAGTTCCCACGCCGAGGCTGGCGCCTTTACCGGCGGGAACGAACGGAAAAGTCCCTTGAATTCCTTAACTAGAGAGTGTGACCATAACTATGATCGTCCTGAAGATATGGTGTGGCGGGAGATAGCCGCCAGATGAACCTGACGGAGGCGTGAGCCAGCCCCGCTTTGGCCAACAGCAGCAAATATGGTAGCACCTGCAGAACCGAGACTCTCGGAGGGTAGATCTGTGCACGGCACCAAATTGTGAACCTTTTCCATTTAGGTCCGTAGCATTTTAACATAGATTAAGCCCTGGCCTTGATAAGCACTTCCTTGCAGTCTGCGGGGAGATCGTAACCCCCGAACTCTAATGCTGCAGGAGCCAGGCCTTTAGGTTCAGTGATCCTGGCTTGTGGTGCAGTATTGCTCCTCCTTACCTGGTGAGAAGAAGCACGACCACTGGAAGGTTGACTGGGGGCCTAGGGGGGGGGGGGGGTTTACCAACCAGCTGAGAAGGTCCGGGTACCAGATCTGCCTCCGCCACGACGAGTATCATCCTGCACCGGGACCGTCTGAGTGGAAGGATGAGTCAAAGAAGCAACGTCAACAGAGGGAACGCATACAGTAACAGGCCGTCCCAGGGGAATTAATGCGTCCCCCCCATGCTCGCCGGCTGGTGAAACCTGCTGGCAAACCTCCAGCGCTTGGTATTCGTCGCCATCGCAAACAGACAGATTTGGGGATTGCCCCATCTGCAAAACACGCGGTTCACTTAGTCCCACCAAAGCTCCCACTCGTGGCAAGAGCGTAGCTCCCTGCTGAGGGAGTCTGCGACTGTGTTCTTTACTCCTGCCAGATGAAACGTAATGAGAAACATTGCCTGGGTGACAGCCCAGTGCCATAGGTCCTGCGCTTCTTTGGAAAGCGCTGGGGATCTGGTGTCCCCCTGCTTCCAGAAATAAATCAGTGTGGTGGTATTGTCTGAAGTACCGCACCACCCTGTCCTTGAGGGACGGAAGGAACGACTTGAGGGCCCAAAACACTGCCTGTAGTTCCAGAACATTGATGTGCAACGTCTTCTCCGGCAGCCACAAGTCTCTGGCATGAAGACTTCTGGTGTAAGTTCCCCATTCTTCCAGGGAGGCGTCCGTCGTCACGGTCTCCTGGTGTGGTGGGGTCTGGAAATCTGCACCTCCGGACAGATGAGTGTGCATGCCCCACCACCTTATCGCTCGATGGACGCTCTCGTCTAGTGTGATCCTGTCCTGGAAGCTTCCGGACACTTAGATCCAATGGGCGTCGAGGAACGCCTGCAGTGGGCGCATCCGTAGCATGCAGAGTCGGATGAGGTAGATGCATGACGACCTCATGGCGATCTTCAGTGCTAACAGCCATTGCACCTTGCCTAGGATAGCCGCTATCCTAGTATCAGACGGTGATGCCAGGCATGACACTGTTGAGTCGGGACCCCAGGAACAGCGCGTCCTGCGATGGAGTCAAGCAGGACTTTGCATAGTTCACCGAGAACCCCAGATCCGTCAGAAGGCGAATGGTCCTCACCATGTGGTCGACGGCGACTTCTCTTTATCTGGCCCAGATGAGCCAGTCGTCCAAGTAAGGGTAGACATGAATCCCTTGCAGTCGCAGGTGGGCCGCCACTGGTACCAGGCATGTTGTGAAGACTTGGTGCTGACTTCAGCCAGAAGTGAAGGGCCTTGAACTGGTAATGCTTCCCTTGAACAACGAAGTGCAGAAACTTTGAATGGGGATGTGGAAGTACGCATCCTCCGGGTCCAGCGACGACAAAGTCTCCCTCTTCCAGTTGTCCGAGCACGTGTTGAAGAGTGACCATTCGGAACTTCTGGGACTTTGTTTAGTCGTCGCGGGTCGAGCATGGGCCTCCAGCCCTCATCTTCTTTTGTACGAGAAAGTACCTGGAGTACACTCCAGAGCCCCGGAGCCGCTTTGGCCTCAACCATCGCCCCTTTCTTTAACATTGCCCGAACTTCCAGCAGCAGCTGAGGGACGTGGCTTTCCTGCCGGGCCATTGGTGGTATTCGGGGACACTTGGAATTCCAGGGTGTGTCCGTGGCCGAGAGCGTCCAGCACCCTTCAGTCGGTGGAGATGGTCTTCCATGCGCTGACAAAGTTCGCCAGCCGGCCTCCCACCGGGGTGCACGGGTGGGGGCCCGACGTCTCAGCAGGTTCATTACTGCTTGGAGGTAGACGGGCAGCACTGCTGTCCCCGACGACGACAGTGTCCTCCTCCTCCTAAGGCCTTGGAGCGTCCTCTGCTATTTTCCTGGGCCGAGGAACTGCAAGGTTGGCAGTAAGAAGATCCTCTACCGAAACTCTTCGAGGAGCGGGTAGACTTGCCTCCTGAGGCCCGAAAGGACAGTCACCATTACTGTAGCATGCCCAGGGCACGGGGCGTTTCAGTGTCCGTCTTGATGGCCTGTAGGGACTCATCCACAGCTTTTCCAAAGAGGTTGTCACCGTCAAAGGGCATGTCCAAAATCCTGGTCTGGACCTCCTGGCGACAGTTGGTGGCTTTGAGCCAGCCATGGCAGCAAAGGCAAATGCAGTTGCCCATCTGGCAGAAACCCACGTCCGTGATGTCAGTGGACATAGTGATCCGATGCTACTTTACCTTCCTGAAGAATCTCCAAAGCTTCTGACCTCTTATCGTCGGGGAGGAACTCCAGCAGAGGGGCGAGCTTGAACCACAGCTCCCCGTCGATAGCGAGGGTGTTGGCAGCCTTGATGTTTGTTGCTACAGAGTAGATAACTTGTCTTCCCATCGCCTCCAACTTCTTCCCCTTGTTGTCAGGAGGGGTGGACTTTGCCGAAGACGTAGAGCCGGATGACTTCTTCCTGGCAGCTGCAGAGACCACCGAGTCCGGCAACGGTTGGGCCCGCAAACACTATGGCGCAGATTCCCGTACCCTGTACTTTTTCTCCAGGCCGTCCCTCTTCGCTGGGACTGTACAAGGGTTCTTCATGAGTGCCAGTTCTTCATCCCAAATGTAATTCAAGTGAGTGACTGAAAGGATGGTCTTCCTCTTGGCCTCGCGGCATTGGTATAAGAATTCCTCCTTCTATGGCGTGAGCTGTAAGAGCACCAACGCTCTGGAGAGAATCGGATGGAACGATCCTATCTCATCCGGTGGGGAAGATCTGGGTGGAGGCGATGGGAGGTCTCCCATCCCACGGTCATCGTCCATGCCCATAGTCGTCAGTGTCAGGTTCGGTCCCATCCCTAGGGCGGAGGGTGGAGAGAAGGAGGCCAAGGGTGGCAGGGAGGCAGCGGGTGCCTCTTCCTCTTCTTGGCCCCATCAGCGGGTCTACCTTCACTGGAGCCGCGGGCGAGGCCGTTGGCGGCGTAGCCGGCATCCTCCTCTGTATCTCGGATACCAGAGTGTGCAGAGTAGAGAGAGAATGTCTACTGAGAGCTCTCTAGGGGGCAGCTGGAGCACAGGGCATGTAGGAGAGAATGTCCACTGAGAGGTCCCTAGGGGGAAGCTAAGGCACAGGGCATGTAAGAGGATGGGGCGTAGGAGCACAGCCAAGGCCTTGGTCATCCCAAGGCCCTCCGTTGTCTTCCTCAACAATATCGTCATGTTTGTAGCCCCCGTCGTAGGGCGCGACTCAAATGTTTCCCTCGTCGCCATTGGCCTCCTGGATGGTCTGAAGGTAGACAAGCTCCTCCTCTGAGGAGATATCCGTGCTCTCGATGACTTCTGCACCTCCCCCCCTTTCTTCACGTCCTGAGGGGACGGTCTCGGGGAGATGATCAGCATCTTCTTCTCAGGGTCTTCTGGATGGGCTGGAACGCAGCCTCACTCCTGGTACGAAGGGGCACTCTTACCCACGGGAGGGCGCCCTGCGGGTCCGCCTGTGCAGCCTCGAAAGGGAAGCCACCACCTTGATGGAAGGCACTGCCTTCGTCGGATGTACCTGGGCCTTCACAGTCAGAACAGGTTCCTTGTCCTGCTTGGACTTTGTGGTCGTCCCAGACACCTTGGTCTTCTCCTTAGGGGACGGGTCGGAGCCTCTGTCTCCTTTGGCCTTCTACGTCAAGGAAGGGACAGCCGCCGTACCCTCTTTGGACTTCTCCTTGGCCGTCTCCGGGGCCACTTTGAGCTTGCCGAGATGTTCCGACTTCCTCTTGGATGAAAATCCAGAGCATTGACTGGTGACCGGAGCAGCTGGAGACGTCAAACGCGCCCTGGCCAGCTGAGGAGCCTACAACAACAGCGCTCCCGACGGTAGCGGACTTGCAGTGCTTGGCCTTTTGTTGGACCCCTGTGGGATGGGCACCCTCAAAAGATTTAGAAGCCCGCTCTGCTTTCCTGGATCCGGGAGAGGCATGCCCCTAGGAAACACCCGGTGCAGAGTCCTCGGCCTGCAGCCACTCTTCAAGCCGCTTATGCCGATGCCTCAACGTGTGCTTCAAGAGCTTGCAGCAAAACTTACAATCCTCCTCCTTGTGCATTGGGTGCACGCAGTATAGCCACTGGTTTATCGTCCATATAAACATTCCGCAAAAATAGCAGTCGGTACAAAACTTGAAAAGAGAAGGGGAATCCTTCTCGTCCGCCATGATCCACACAGTGTAGGCATTGAAGAATCTTCTGGAAGCCCTCCACGAAGAAACTCGATGAAATTGGCCCTTGAGGGGCGCTAAAGAATCTGAAAAACGGGTCCCTGTTAGACGGAAGGTTGATCGATGGAGCACAGAGGCTCCATTGACTGAAAAATAGAGTAAAACTCTTCCAAAAAGAAGAAAACGCAGTAAAAGCTCAAGAGCTAAATACGAGGATGCCCAACACTTGCACTGCAATAAAAATCTGAAGATGGATGCCAGAAGAGGGGCTTAGGTGGAGGGCAGTCATTGGCTAGGGGCAGTATGACCCAGAGCTCAGTGATTGGTTGTTAGGAGAAATACAGTTCAGAAATGAAACTGATTATTTCTGTTACCGTGGATTCCCAACCTGACGACAGGGAATATTCATGAGCATGTGAATCCATGCCAGACCCCATGCTGGAGAAATGCAGAATCCAACGATGCAGGCTTCCTTGGGACACTTCACTGGATGAAGGCGATTTCCAGTGACAATCACAGTTTGCAGGCAACAACAGGCGTCCTTCCATTGGCCGTCACAGCAGCTGCTCCAGGACATGTTCCCTTGAAAGGAGGGGGGGTGGATGGGGCTGGAATTCATGGAGAATGAGACTTGTGACACAAGCTGTCGACCACTAAAGTTTCAAACTCATTCACAGAATGGCAATGCTTCTGGTGCGTTAGCCCACAAGAGAGCTGATCAGTCCACCAAACAGTCCAGGGACACTACCAAATTTTCTGAAGGGCTGGATCCTCGAGACGGCGTCAAGACGAGTTGATCCCAATAGTCCCAGGGCTGTAGCAACACTCAGGGTCTTCGGGAGAGCAGGGCCTCAAAGGGCAGGACAAAGGAAGGAATACTGGCCTCTTCAGGATTAGTTTTCGGATCATCAGCAGGCTGCTCTTCGAGGGATTCTCGGCTCCAACGTAGATCTGAAGAATAGCTTCAGAGGTCCTCCTTTTATCCAAGACTAGAGATGGAAGCAAGTCCAAGGCCACCAATGGTAAGGACCTGCACCATTGAAATAGCCAGTAGCTGTCCTATCGGGCACACTGACCAGTTTCCCATACGCCTCAGATGCAGACTTACTGGCACCAAGGATGTGGACTGGGACTACTCAGTCCTAGCCCCCTTTCTAGGCCACACACAAAGGCTCAGTAGCCAGCAAAAGCCACAGCATTAAATGGCAATTGTGTGACCTTACATGGGATTTCCTGATCTGGGACGGCAGAAAGAAGGCCATACTACAATATGGCCAAAGAACAAGTGGAAATCTTGTGGCACGGCACCTTTAGAACACTAAACACGTTTAGTAGCCATATGTGATAAACCCAAATGTTCACACCAAAAATCAAATGCAAAAACTGTAAAAATGTTACTGCTGTCGCTACCAGCTCGTCTTTAAGCACATACAAAGAACCACAAATCATCTGCGTAAAGTCCGAGTGATACCTTTGGCAAAGCATTGTCAGATGCTTTGTGGAATGTTAAAAATATAACAATTCAAAGGAAAACAAAGCTTCACAGTACAGATAGCCTGAAGGATTGGTCCGCTGCCCCATAACTTGTGAGCAAAAGTCAAGGGAAGTGAAGCTGAAGGTTTTTCTTCCCTTCAAAAAGTCAGGACAGGATCAAAAATAGAGCAAAAAGAAAGGGTTTCCATAGGAATCAATGGAGGTTAAGTTGCAAAGAGAAAATCTTACCAAACATATGGTCATGGGCCCTCAATAAGTACACATAGAATAGCACACAATAACTAAATTTAGACAGCCCGTTATAAGAAAAGTTATTTATAGAGCTGCCCGATATATCGTGTTTTGAGATCTATCGTTATATATTCTCAAAATCGATACAGGATGAGACAATATTGTTAACATCGAGATAGATATGTCATACATTACAGTAACCACATTTCTGATGCTTTCATCTGCTTAGATTCACATGCTTTGCATAGGCCGACATCTAGTGGTAGGTTTCGAGTATTGCACATGTTTGTGACGTTTGAAAAGGGTCATCGACTGGGCGCGTTTGTAATATCCCTAATGTGAAGTATATTGTACCCATGATCTAACGCGTCGAGGTCCCTCAGATTATTTGTTTCTGACAAGAGGTAGTATAAAGTGCAAGCGTGGAGACTAGGTAACTTATGAGGAGGTGTAAAAACATCTATAGTTTACCCAAGAACCTTCAACTCCAAGAAGGGAGGAAGGGCGGGCACATGTGAATCTAAGCAGATACAAGCATCAGAAATAAGATTACGGTTAGTAATGTATGCCTTCTGAAGGCTTGTGGATCTGCTTAGAATCACGCTTCGCATAGATTGGCAAGCAGTACTTGGAGAACGAGATGGATTATTTGAACATTGGGCAAAGATGTTTTAACAATGCCTGGCCCACCTGTGCATCGCCTTCAGAATGTGTATCTAAACAGTAACAGTCTTATAATTAAGTTGTTCAAGACTGGCTTTGTGCATTGGCTCGAAGGGGGCTCCCATGAGCTTTTTAAGTACAATATTAGAGTGCCAGCTGGGAATGGGATTAGAAACTGGGGGGTATTTTTTTTTTACAGTTTATTAGTTTCTCAATTCAAAATTAAAAAGAACAATTCAGCACACCCCAGTCCCCAACCCATATATTGTTTAAACAGGTCCCGGTCTTCTTTTTTCACCATTTCTTTTTGGAAAGGTCCTTCTAGAGATTGTCTCTGCGCGGCAAACCAAATTTGGTCCCTTTTGTTTCTATGCCTTTGCCGGGCTTCAGGATTGAAGACCGCCTCTGGTGCCTGAGTGTCTGGGGTGGGCAGGAAGTGAGGGAGGTGCCCGAAACTCCCTGTGCTTAGTCTCCTTGGAGACCCAAATGCACTCTGGCGTGATTGGCCAACTGTACGGCAAGGACAGCCACCCTGCAGCAGCTAGGCTGGAATGAATGGGAGAAACCTGTTTAAAAGGCGAGTCTCTTTTACTTAAAGACAGTCGACCACTGGAACGAAAGAACCGAAGATGAGCTGGAAGAGGATGGCTGCTGCAACTACTGGACCGTTGGTTTGCCCAGTGGAGCCCTGCTGCAGGTCCGAATCGACAAGTTCACCTCAACAGAGAAGCCCTTCAAGGACGACGACTTCCTTTGAGTTGGTAGGACCAATCCACTCGTAAGCCACCTGGATACAATTCTCAGAGCTGGTTAGGATTAACCAGGGAGAAGGACACCAGCTTGTGTGCTTTAAGAACAGCAACTGCAATCGAAGATTTGCTAGCTTTGTGATCAGTCCCTGTGCAGTGCAGGAGTCCCCCGAGGTCCTCTTGTCCCCACGACAGGCTCAGGAACAGCGAGATCTGCAGGAACTGCCAGGAACAGAAGCCTTCAGCTGCATCCTTTTCTTCAATATAATGTACTGTGAAAACCTGACAGAGAGAACTCGCTTCTCAGCGCAAAAGTTGGCAACTTGCAAGCCTAGACAACTTGTGACCCGACATACAAACCTTTCTTCCGTGAACTACTTCTAAGAACCATGGCAAAGACTTTTCCGTTTTAAACACCAGAACCGTTTTTACTCCTACGAGACACTAGGCCATTGACTTTGGCCTACATATTGCATTGAATCAACTCCTCTGTTGAACTCAAACTATGTGCACTGTTTCAAAGTAACTGTAATATTCATTTTTATTAACTTATGCCTTTTTGCTCCTACTTCAATGCTATTTTGCTCCAACTTCCAAGGAGCTCAACTGCTTAATAATATATAATTGTGTGATATTGGTTGCCTCATTTAGTGAATGCTTTATAAATGATTGTGTAATAAATAAAGAAGTGTTTTACCAAGAAACCTTGAGTCTAAGTGTCTATCTGAATACTTGTCATTGTAAACCTTTGTGTAACAACCTTCCAAGCTCACATTCCCGCTTGAGATAAGCCTGGCTGCTCAGCTTGCTACCAAAAACTGTGTGGTACAGACTTATACCAAAGGTTGGTTTTGCTTACACCTGTAGTCCTAGTTGTGTGTAGTGGACCCAAAGGTTACTGCATACAAACTTTGCCCGACACCAGCTCCGCTTGGGAGCTCTGCTCCTGATTCCATGATGCTGCAAAGTGCAGCTGCAATCTACTCATCCTGAATCTCGTGTGGGGTACGGCCAGTAGCACCGCCGCCATGATACCCAATAGATGCTGGTACCACCGGGCCGAGGTCACTTCTCTACTGAGGAAGTGGCTTGCTGTCTTCTTGATAGCCATGATCTTGTCCTCAGAGGGGAAAAACTCTGAGCTTGTGTCCCATATGAGGTCCAGGAAGGTCAGGCTCCGTGTAGGCTGCAGCTGAGACTTCTTGAGGTTGATAGAAAATCCTAGCTAGTGGAGTGTGCTCACAAGGGTAGAGGAAGTGTGGCGCACCTCGCCCTGATGAGCCAGTCATCCAGGTACGGGTAGACATGGGGACCTTGGAGCCTGAGGACCGCCACTACATCCATAAATCTGGTAAATAACTAGGGGGGTGAGTTGAGGCCGAAAGGTAGAACTTTGTACTGGAAATGGTAGCCCATGATCCTGACCCGAAGGAAGGAGCGATGAGGTTGCCAATTCGGGACATGTAAATACGCATCCTTCAGATCCAGGGAGCACATCCAGTCTCCCCTGCCAGTGTCTTCGCAATGAGTGTTGGTGTAACTCTTGAATTTTTGAAGAGGGAGAGGTTGACAGAGGAAAGGTCCAACAACTATCAGGCCAGCCTGGTACTTCTTTAGAATCGCGAAAATCCTGGAGTAAAAGCCCAAGCTTCGCTGGGAGGTTGGGACTTCTTCCACAGCCTGGCTCTAGACGAGCAAACGAATTTCCGCCAACAGAGTTGTTGTCCCGATCCGTGGGAGGGGAGGAGAGGAAGGAACAAGTAGACTGTGGATACTACAGAGAATCCAGGGGTCCAAGAACCTCTGACGCCACGACTGTGCGTGAAGGGCAAGCCTGCCCCCCCACCGGAGACAGGTGGGTCCGAATGGGTGCGTCATGCCTTCTTTCCCTCTGAGGCTGTTGCGTAGGAGGGACACTGAAAGAAGCCCTGCCCCCCCCACCCTTTTGTTGTTTGCGCCGGTGCTGACTCGGAGAACAGTCAGGCTGTCTGGACCTCCGTTCTTGGATGACCCGGAAACCTCCAAACACCCGTTTGTCTGAACGTTGATGTGACGGGGAGTATGCTTTGGACGTGGCCTTCGTGATGATAAAGTCTTTGCAGTTTGGGAACTTTTTCTTTTTATCTAGCTCCTAGTCAGTGGTGGAATGGAAGAGGTTGCCACCCTTGAATGGGAGGTCCAATATGCGTTCCTGGACATCCGAATTGGTAGCCCATAGCCAGGCAGTCCTTCTCATGTCCGTGACTATGCAGATGGCACGGCCTGAGGTGTCAATGTGCGCCACAGTGGACTCCATGATGTCTTGAGCCACCAATTTAGCTTCAGCCAGCCCGGCCTTGAAATGTGCCTGGCTCTGCACTGGAAGTTCAAGAAAGAAGTTGGCTATTTCCCGGCAAAGCCTCTGGTTAACTGCTGCCAGCATGGCATCCGCATTCGATTGACGAAGGTGCAGCGAGGCGTTGGAATAAAGCTTCTTTCCGTAAGCCTCCAAGATCATCTCTTTGCCTAGAAGCACTGAGGACGAGGTGGTCGAGGACGACTGAGGCTTGGAGTAGAGAGACTCTGCAGCGATCACCAAAGAGTGCGGTTGAGGGTGTGCCGACAGCAAGAGTGGATCCCCTTCCATTTGCCTATACTTGGCGTGGAGGCGCCAGTTGACAGGATGAGCGAAATGGGGCTTAAGCCACCCTTTTTGGGCAAGGCGACAACATCCTTCTGCATCGGGATCCCTGTTCTAGCCACGGGGCGTAGAGTGAGGACATAAGCCAGGACCACTGCCTCTGGTTGTTCGACCTCAGGTTAAGGAAGCCCCAAATACTCTGCCAAACCTGTGAGCACTTCATGGAAGGCCTTGGCTGAAGACGGTGTGTCAGGGTCATCCTCCTCGTCAGTGTCCACCAGAGGGTTCAGTTGGTCCGAGCGGGTGGAGGAGTGCTGGGCGCCAAGGACTGCGGTGTGGAAACCGGAGCCGGTGGCTGCTGCAGCGGCAGGTGTGGAACATCCTGAACTGTGGGAGGCAGGGGAGCCGGCAAGGGCAGCAGGGGCTGCACGGGGGCCTGCAGCGTGGGGCCATAGGAGGAATGACTATAGGCGCTGCGGAGGTGTCTGAAGGAGCAGGTCCCTGATCACATCCCGAAGGATGGTCCACATATGAGGAGATCTCGTGAGAGTGAGGTACCTTTAAAAAAAATTGTCCAAACAGGCCGGTGCGGTGGCAGGTGATGTTAACAGGGTAGCGGGTGGCTGCTAGGGCCGGTGCGTACTCCGTCTAGCCTGGTGCAGGGTAAACCTGCCCTGCATTGTTGATGGATAAGCTGTAGGCCACGTACTTGGTTGACACCAGTCCCAAATTGTAACTCGGTCTCCCGCATGCTCCGCTCCAAGCGGCGGCATCGGACGAGCAGCCATTTGGTCTGGCGTGGCAGCCATCTTGTCGAGCTGCGTGCCAAAGTCATGGTGCTTGGCTCACTGGGCCCGGCCTCCCCCAGGACTCTTGGCAGTGGAGCATGAAACCTACCCTGCACCGCAGGACAGCGCCTGGTAGGCGTGTTTTCCTCGGCAGTATCACCAGTAGTGCTGCATGCAGGCACCCCCTCAGATATCTGCCCGGTACCAGGGCGTTGCCCCTCGGGTGTGCACCCGGTTAAAGAACCTTGCCGTCCTTCAGCAGTGTCTATGGAAGGGTCTACTAATCCCTCTGCCTGGCGGCCGGTAGCTAAAATATCCTCGGTATCAGTGCTGATGTAAGAACCTGAAAGGTTACTCCTGCACGGACGTTTTCTTGGGAAGGAGTCGCCTTTGCAGGGTGCGATGGAAAAAAGCAGCCCTACCTTGGGCCTTGATAATCGTGTCTGACTAAGTCCTTCAATTCCTCTGGGGGAGACTTCTCGTAGAGCTCCCTCCACCGAGCTAACCTCTTCAGTGTGCGTGGTGTAAGCGCATGCACACGGTACAGCCCTGCTAGCCGTGGTCAGGGCCAAGGCAGCGGAGGCAAAGAGCGCGTGGGGTCGGATGTAGGGAAGAGCCTTCGCAGGCTGGACATCTGCTGAAGCCCACTGACGTCGACATGCACCGGTGAGGAGCGTGGCGCCAGAGGACTGAGTACCTGATTGATGGAAACAAGACAAAAAGACAGAAGAAAGTATCCAGGTAAGAGCGCATGGTGTTACAAGGCCGAAGCCAAACCCAGGAGCATTGGTGAAATCGGCCCATTCCCGTCGATGCCGATAGTCAGGGAAGCGCATGCTCCCAGCACCGCGCCCCGCGTGCCTTTAAATTTAAAGGGGAAGAAGGTTTTTTCTGGTGAAAAAGATTCCATCTCCTGTCCCTAGTGAGCGACGCCCATGCAGTTTGGCAGAAAGGGGACGGGATGTAGGAGTAGGTTCCCCCTCACAGGCGGTATGAGGAAAAATAATCTGCAGTAAAATCAAAAAGTTCTGGGGTTGACCATGTCAAGAAGATGTCTCATTACTATGAAAATCTTACCTAACAGCGCTGAGATTGATGTCGATGACATCAAGATAGTCTGGGCCGACTGCAGCTTTGAAGGCATCATCGACTTGGTGTCACAGGTTTCCCCCCCTTCTCACCGGTCTATGTTGCCGTCCTCGGCTTCGATTACATTCAGCTTCGATGTCCAGGATCACAGGAAACTCCAGGAGTATTCAAGAAGGAGTTGGGGGCACGCGGAAGCGGCACAGGGATTCCGGGAAGTTAGGAAAGAGGGAAGAAGTCGGGAGAAGGGAATCCAGGGCCAGGGGATAGCAAGTAGCACTAGAGAAGGTTCGGAGCACACGTCCGATCACAGCTAGTAGCAGCGTTGAGACGCACAGGGCCACGGGGATGTGGCTTCTTTATAGAGGACGCTGCGTAGAACGTGAAGACTGGCGAGCAGCGTCCTGAGCTTGCCGCCATTTTGGTAGTATTATGGCGTGAAAGGCCCAGAAGGGGCGAGTTTGATGGTTCATGACAGCATGCCTCCTCCGGAAACTCGTTCCACCGGGTTTGCCCGGCTGTATGAGATGGAACCTTCTGAGTAGCCTGGGAGTATTTAGATTTGAGATAGGTTCCCAAGTGCGTTCACTGGGGGGGATATCCTTTCCACTCCACCATGTACTGGAGTTTGCCACGTCTATATCTAGAATCGCAAATCCTGGAGACCTCATATTCCAGTTGGTCATTGATGAGTACTGGTTTGGGCCGAAAGTTAGTTCGAGAGGTCTGAACATATGGCTTTATTAAGGACGTGTGAAAGACTGGGTGGATTTTCTTCCAGGAATCTGGAAGCTTGAGTCGGTAGGCCACTGGGTTGATGATTTCCTTTATAAGGAATGGCCCATAATATAGAGGATCCAATTTATTTGGTCGCAAATGCCGTGGTAGCAGTTTCGAGGACAGCCAAACCTTATCCCCTATTGTGTAGTAGGGGCTTGGTCTTCGTTTGGAGTCCGCATACAGTTTGGTCTTGGTCCTGGCCTTATCTAATTGTTCTTTGGCTTCTCTTTGAACATTAATGAGCATTTCAATCCAGGAATCGACTGTTGGAACTGGTGTAGGATGAGGAAAAATGGAGGGTAGAACCGAAGGGTGGAATCCTTGGCTACAGAAAAAAAGGACTGGTCTTAATAGCAGAGTGGTCCGAATTATTATAGGCAAATTCTGCCACTGGTAAATAAGAGGGACCAATCGTCCTGGACCTTGGTATCGAAGCAACGGAGGTATTGTTCCAAGGTTTGGTTTACGCGCTCTGTGGCTCAGTTGGTTTGGGGATGATATCCTGAGGAAAGAGCGCGTTGGATTCCTAGTATTTGGCAAAGATGTTTCCAGAACTGAGAAATGTATTAGGACCCTCTGTCTGATATGATCTTGGAAGGAAGTCCATGCAGTCGGAATATGTGTTCCAGGAAAATTCCAGCAAGTTCTGACGAGGATGACAGTTTAAACAGAGGTGTAAAATGGGCCACATGGGTGAACAAATCAATGGTGACCATGATGGTTGTGTATCCCCTGTAAGGTGGTAATTCCACAATGAAGTCTGTTGCTATGAATTCCCAAGGCCTTGTTGGAAGTGGAGGTTGCTGCAATAGACCGGCTGGTCTCTTGTTGTCATGTTTGTTTTGATTACAGACAGAGCATGCCTGGATATACCTTTGTACATCAGCTTTCACTCCAGGCCACCAAAATTGCCTTTGTATTAATCGGAGGGTATTGGTAATACCACGATGCCCGGGGTAAAGAGTATCGTGACAGAGATTTATTATCCTTTGCTGTAGTTTTTGTGTTGGGATGACCAAGGCATTGTCTTTGAACAAGTATCCATCTTTGGTCTTCAGTTTCCACTGGTTCTTGTCCGAGATATCTTTCCAGAGTTCCGAGGATTGAGTCTGACTGCGGACTTCATCTAGGAGGCTGGTCGCCTGGGCTACAAGTGTTGTGTGGGAAAACATCTTGGGAAATGTTCAGTCATCAGGAGGTTCATAGTCAGGGCACCGAGACAAGGCGTCAGCAATTATGTTTTGTGTTCCCGGAACATGGTGAATTTGGAACTGGTATTGAGAAAAGAACACTAGGAATGGTCGATTTATATCAGGTTGAACCAGGATGGGGGATTGTGTAAATTCTGTTTTCAGGCGTTGGAAGGCCTTCTCCTGGGCTGGGGTCAAATGATAGGGAGTATCTTTCTTCAACAAAGAGATGATGGGTTGAACAATCCCGGAGAAGGATGGTATAAACTTCCGATAGAAATTGGCCAAGCCCAGGAAAGATTGGATCTGTTTTACGGAGGTCGGAGTTGGCCGGGATAGTATGGCTTTAACCTTGGATTGATCCATGCCAATGCCATCTGGGCGAAGGACAAATCCTAGATAGTGAACAGTAGAAACATGAAAAATGCATTTCTCAGGTTTTGCTAGAAGCTTGTGTTCACGTAGCCGTTGTAACACTGATTTAACATGTTCTTCATGCTTGAGAGGATCCTTAGAGAATATCAATATATCGTCCAAGTAGACGATGACGAAAAGAAATAGCATATCCGAAAACACCCGGTCCATGAAGCGTTGGAAGATTGCCGGAGCTTTAGAGAGTTCAAAGAGCATGACCAAGTATTCGTAATGACCAAAGGGTGTTCTGAAGGCTGTCTTCCATTCGTCACCTTCTCTAATACGAATCAAGTGATAAGCACCCCTAAGATCCAATTTGGTGAATATTACGGCTCCTCTTACGGCTTCCAGGATATCCGAGATCAAGGGAATGGATAACGATCCTTAAGGGTGCACTGATTAAGACCTCGATAATCAAGACAAGGTCCGAGTTCCTTGGTGTCTTTTTTAGGAACAAAAAATAACGAAGCTCCAGCCGGAGACTTGGATGGGCGTATGGTGCCGTTTTTTAGATTAGTATCTAGGTATTCACGAAGGGCCTTTTTCTCTGGTTCAGACAGGTTGAAAATCCTTCCAAGGGGAATCACGGCTGAAGGTTCGGTTTCAATAGCACAGTCCTCAGGCCTATGGGGTGGTAGGGCTTGGACAATAGCAGAAGAGAAAACATCGGCGTAGTCCTGGTAGGTTTTAGGAACCTGGATGATGTTGGAGACCATAAGAGGATCATGCTGAGTTGTTGAATGTTCTTCTGATGTTGTCGGTGAAGGATCCTGGAGCAGACAATGGGACATGCAAAATTCGGAACCTAGGAACAGGGAACCAGCTGTCCAATTTTTGTATGGGTTGTGTTTTTGTAGCCAGGGCATTCCCAAAACCATTGGGTAATCGGCAGATTTTATGATGTCAAACTTTATCCTTTCTCTGTGATGGTTTATAGCAAGCTCAATTTCCTTAGTCTGAAGGGTTATGGGTCCAGAAGAAAAAAGTCTTCCATCAATTGCTTCTACAGGTTGCAGGACATTCAGGGATTCGTAAGGAATATGATGTTTAAGGACCCATTCCTGATCTATGAATATTCCCATGGCCCCACAGTCCACTAGTGCCAGAATGGGGTAGGATTCCTTCTTAGATGACAATAGAAAAGCTTGTAAGACTACCAGGGAGTTTTGTCCAGGAGAGTTCAAGGATGGTATAGATGTGGAGCCTGCATCTCTCTCCCAAAAGTGAGCTCCATCTAGGATCGGGAGCTGGCGTTTCCCGAACGCCGTGGAGGGGCTAAGGGACATTCTCTGACTAAATGCTTGTCCGAGGCACAGTACATGCATAAGCCAGTATGAATCCTTCTCAGCCTTTCGTGGGGGGATATGGGTCCACGGAAGGCCCCTAGCTGCATGGGTTCGGGTTCATTTGTAGGAACAGGAGAATCTTTGGATTTTGAAGGGCTCACAAGAGGTCTTTTTTAGATGGTTGACTTGATCTTCCTTTTCTCTGCCTTTCTTTCCTGGATGCGGAAATCAATTTGTAGAGCAAGATCCATAAGTGCCTGGTAAGAACTAGGACGTGCTACCCTGGCTAATTCATCCTTAACATCTTCATTTAGCCCTGTTCGAAAGAGGGTGAAGCAAGCTTCAGAAGGCCAACCCGCTTCTTTAGCCAATTGCTTGAATCGAGTTACGTAGGTGATCATGTCCTGAGAGCCTTGCTGGAAATCGAGCAAACGTTCTTGAGCACTAAAGACCTGTTCTGGGCGGTCAAACAGTCTTTAGTGCTTGAATGAATCCATCATAATCATCCAAAAGGGAATCTCCGGTGTTAACTAATGGTGTGGCCCAGGCAAAGGCATTCCCGGAGAGGTGAGAAATAATAAAGCCCACTTTAGCCCTGGGGGTGGAAAAATAATAAGGTTTAAAGGTAAAGTGGACCAAACAAGAATCCAGAAATCCTCAGAGGGTTTTTGCACAGCCGTCATTTTTCTACAATGCCGCCCAATAGCACGCTGTCCTTTGAGGCAGAGTCGCGTGAAAGTACCAATTGTTTCAGCGCGGCGTTCTCCTCTTTCAAGTTCTGTACTTCGGTCGATAGTTCTTGCATGCCACGCATAAGATCCTGGATGGCCACCTCCATGTCTGTATCGACTTTGGTCAGGTGGCGTCTCAATCTGTCACAGGTTTCCCCCGTTCTCACCTGTCTATGTTGCCTGATGTCCTCTTTAGGTGGAGTCTTCTTTCGTATGGTTCGGGACTTAAATAAACCCGCTCGGCCATCATCGGCTTCCAGATTACGTTCAGCTTCGATGTCCAGGACCATGGGAAACTCCAGGAGTATTCAAGAAGGAGTTGGGGGCACGCGGAAGTGGCACAGGGATTCTGGGAAGTTAGGAAAGAAGTCGGGAGAAGGGAATTCAGGGGCCAGGGGATAGCAAGTAGCACTAGAGAAGGTTCGGAGCACACGTCCGATCACAGCTAGTAGCAGCGTTGAGACGCGCAGGGCCGTGTGGGTGTTGCTTCTTTATAGAGGACGCTGTGTAGAACGTGAAGACTGGCGAGCAGCGTCCTGAGCTTGCCGCCATGTTGGTAGTATTATGGAGTGTAAGGCCCGACGTGTCAGGGACCAGGAGGCCCAGAAGGGGCGAGTTCGATGGTTCATGACACTTGGTGATGGTCGGTGACTGACATGAGGGCACCCAACTCGACCAGTCTCCCTGGCGCCAGTCAGACCAGGCATAACTGGGACATCCCTGGCCTGCCCCCGTACCTGCAGTTGATGGTTTGGGAGTGGACATGTTTGCAAACAGTTTCAGATTTCACTCAAAAAAAGAAGCTGTGAGAATTCCTCTCATGAGTCGTTCCTCGGGCAGCGTGCAAAAAAGGAACTGAGGTGCGGTGGCGTAGTGACGTGGTACATGTACGACGACCAACATCGGGTCCGGAGAAGATTCGCCCCCAGTCGAAAGGTTTTCCGAGCAGCTGACGCTGGAAGGTATATCTATCTAATAAGGATTCTGCGGGAGAAAGCAATCCACAGAATGATTATTTTTACAGATAAACAGATACTGTCAATTATTGATCTATTGAAGGTCAGCAGACCATCTGTTCATTGATTTTGATACAAATGTAAGTAGATCGCGACTGATCTGAAACAAGTTTGCGTTTAAAAAAAAATCAAGTTGTGTCAGTGAGAACACATTAACCCATCAATGGATTCTCCTATGGCAGTTGAAAACAAAAACAAACAATGGCCCTTGATATTATTAAAGCACACCCCTCCTGTAAAAAACTAAGTGTTTAATAAGGTATTAGGTTATCAACCATGTTTTAACAAAGCAAATAAAAAAATAAAATAAGAATTCACCGGGTGCGCTCACCCAGAACACCTTCAACAAAATTATAGATTTTCTCACCTGGATCTTCTTTCCCGGTACGGCTCGGGAGAGAGTTGGCATACAGGAGCTTAACTGCACGCACCACACCAACAGACAGATCCTCCTGGCACCAAGCATCATCCAAATTACATTCTGGCTTCAGCAACCGCAGCGTCAGGTTACCCACCAAGGTGCCTGCAGATCAAGCGATTGAGAGAATGCTTTGCTTAGCCATACAAATCCAAAAAAAAAAAAAATCAGATGAGCAAAGCATAAAAGCACAAGTAGCATTGTGGTAACAGTATCAAACATGGGCAAGGAAAGTAGGCAGAGCAGATATGGCGATAGCCCATGACTAGCAGGAGTATCAAACAGGCATATGCAGAGCAAGGCGGGCACAATGCCAGGCTTCCACCCAACATCAATAAAAATAGAGATGGCGTGATAAGGTAACCGTCACCTTTATTGTCCATGTGACACCAACTGGGTCTCATCCACTGCATTACATATACACACCAGTGCAGAGGAGGTGAAAGTCAATTATTTTCGAGGTAGAAAGAGGACAATGTAGGCTGATGCAACACATCTAGTAATCTACCAACGTGCAATAAAATGGTGGCGGAAAGCACCTCACCCACCCAATCCGTGTTCCACAATTCTGTGCAGGGAAAATAAAGGCGAGAAAGATACCCATGTGCAACAGCAAGACAAATGGTGTAGCCGTTCTGGTCTGATTAATCACTCAAACTTTTAAAGTAGATTTTTTATGGGTGTGATACTGCTGCACATCCATCTTGGACTTCCATTTCCATCATAATGTCATTGACTGCTAACCCTGTGCCAATGTGATGTTTTTCCTTTTTAATTCTGCAACCCCAATTATCAATCTGACAACCAAATTGAATTTTACAGTTTTGAGCTTTGCTCTATTTTTATTTGCAGGTCTACGTTTTGCTGTCTGTCACCGACCCCCCCACCCCCGACCCCCCCTCCTAACCCCCTCCCAAACTAAATTTACATTTCTTGGGCCATAATCTCAGTTTAGTTATACTGGTGGGTTATGTTGTTGTACGTCAGGCTCTAATACATACGGAACAAGTTACTTACCTGTAACTAATGTTCTTCAGCATGGGTATCTTTCATGGATTCACGTGATAATGAAAATTCCCGGTCAGTTTTAGGGAAGATTTTCTAAAGTACACCTAATTAAGACTATCCTTGGGCAAAAGAGAAACCCCAACTCGTCGTACAGGCCTGTACCACTCAAGATCGAGGTAGCTATGGCAGAGCAGCCAGGCTTCTCTTAGGAGAGCGGGAGGGATGTAGGAAAGTACAAAGAACTTGTAGCATACACATGGTCCAAAGAACCACTAAACACATACAAATAATGGTTTATTTTACATATACATTGTCAAAGAGAATTCTTAAGACAGGCAAGTAGTATCATAGGCATCAACCGTATAGAAAACACCACAATAATTCTGGTAAGTAAACCAAAATACCTTTAGAATGGAAATATGCAAATCAAGGTACGTAAAACCACATTGAACAGCTGAAAAATTCCAGAGGTAGTGGTCCGGATGGTGACAACCCATATCTACAAAGAAAATCCGGTTTTGTGGGCTGACATATTTAGGTTGTTCTCTCAGATTGTGGAGGGGTTGGTTTGTCTGAGTTCTGGAACGGGTGCTTTCATTGTACCAAGTGTTAGGTACAGATTTGGGGTAGTACCCTTGGGTTGCACTACAACAATCTGAGCCTCCTGGCAATAGGACCCAACCTTTGCAATAAGTCTGAACTACACAGGTTGTTAGTGTGGCTGGCTTATCTCAAGAGGGGTCGATGTGAGCTGTAGAGTGGTTACACAAAGATTCACAGTGACAAGTATTCAAACAAACACTTAAACTCAAGGTTTCTTGATAAAACAATTATTTATTTACCGGTCAGTTGTTAAAGCCTTCTTTAGAAGGGAGCAATATAATAGCAACACACAAATACCTTCAAAATAAACACTCTTACTTCCTAAATCAGCAAGCACCCATTTGGGATGCCACACAGACCCTTCCTACACCCTAAGGTGACATCAATAGTTAGGACAGTGTGGACATTGATATGTTACTTTTAGCATTTAGAATAGCACTGAGATGTGCTAAAGAAAAGCTTATTAAGAACAAACAAGAGATCAAATATTCTTAAGCAGGAAAATACTTTCCAACCCTCCCCAGTGTCAGAGGAGAGAAGAGTCTTTCAGTGAAACAGGCCAGGCCAAAGTCAATAGGCAAAAGTCTATGTAGCTGAAGCGCTTCTTTTGAAGTAAGAAAAGTCTTTGCACAACTCTTTAGAAGTTTTTAGTGTAGAAGAATCAATGTAGGGACACAAGCTGTTAGGCTTGTGAAGAGTAGAAGCAAATCTACAAGAGGTAAGTTCTCTTAGACTTTACAGTACCTTTAGTTGGAAGAAAATGCAGCAGATTACTTCTGTTCCTGTGCAGCTCTGCAGATACTGGTGTTCCTGGGCCTCAGTCATGGTGACATGAGGGAGGACTTTTGGGGACTCCAGCACTGCAATGGGACGGTTACCGACAGCAACCGGCAATCTTCAAACTAGTGTCAATTTGGTGTTTCAGCTCCTCGCATCTACCACAAACAGCACCACCATGGGCTTTGGCTGTCGAGGTGGGCTTTCCTTGCATACAGGGTTCAGCACTCTGTTGAGGTGGCTCAGGCTCGGTCAGTCCTGCTTCCTGGGAGTCCAGAAGATCTTCTTGGAGGTCTTGGCCAGCTTAACAGCAACGCACACAATCTGGTGTTCCTCTCCTGGCGTTTCAGTTTCCAGCAGCAACTCTCTGCAAATTCAACCAGCTCTGAGAAGGATGTCCAGGTGGCTTACTTTGTAGTCGATTGGGCCCACCAACTCAAAGGGAGAAGTCGTCCTTGCAAGGGCTTCTCCGTCGATAACAATTTGGAGTTTCAGCACAGCAGCAGGGCTTCACCAGGCAAACCAATGGTCCAGGAGTTGCAGCGGGCATCATCTTCAAGTTCATCTTCAGATTCCTTCGTCCAGTGGTCGACTCTGCCTTCCAAGCCCAGAAGCCTCGCCTTTTATGCAGGTTTCTCCCATTCATTCCAGCTTGGCTGTCAATCACCCAGCAGGGTGGCTGTCCTTGCCGGACGGCCAACTGGCCAATCACCTAGGAGTACATTCCTGTCTCCTAGGAGGCAAAGCACAGGGAGTTTCAGGCACCTCCCTCACTTCCTGCCCCCACCAGACACCCTGGAGCCAGAGGCGGGCTTCACTCGTGAATCCAACCAAAGACTAAACGAACAACAATACCAAACATGGTCCATTGACTTTGGCCTACCTATTGCATTGAATCAACTCCTCTGGTGAGCTCAAACTATTTGCACTGTTTAAGAGTAACTATTATTCATTTCATTAACTTATGACTTTATGCTCCTACTTCAAATGCTCTGAATGCCATTTTTTCTCCTACTTCAAAGTAGTTTAAATGTCTCAGAACCTGATAGTCTAAAGTACTGTAGTATATTTCCGTGTGATGTTGATTGCCTCCTTCTAGTGAATGTTTTCTAACTGACTGTGTAATAAATTTAAAAGTGTTTTACCAAGAAACCTTGAGTATAAGTGTCTATCTGAAAACTTGTAATTATAGACATGTGTTACAAGCTCACAGTCCCTCTTGAGACAAGCCTGGCTGCTCAGCTCGCTACCAAAAACTCTGTGGTACAGACTTAAACCAAAATGTTGGTTTTGCTTACACCTGTAGTCCTAGTTATGTGTAGTGGTCCCAGAGGGACTGCATACAAACATGGCCCAACACCAGGCCACTAGCGTCCTGTAGACCTTGAGCTAGGGCTATCAAATCGAACTGATCATCAAAATAGTCGACACCACCGACTCCCATAGAAACAGGGTTGACATCCCCTCCTGATCATCGGGGTCATAGCCGCCGAAGATGGCATGCATGGAGTCAAAGAACCCTGACCTGGACGGTGGGACAAACAAACCATTGCCGACTGTCGGAGCAGAGGGCTTGACCGCCGACAGCATGGACTTTGAAGCCAAAGTGGCCTTAGATGCAATGGTTCTTTCGGCACTGAGGGGCTCTCGGATGGCCGGTGGGTGTTGTGAGCCTTGGCTTTTTGGTGATTTTTGCCTTTTCGGCGTGACGGCCAAAGGAGATTTCAACGCCGACTGTGTGAACTTAGTGGTCAGATTGTGAGTCGGACACACCACGCACTGCATCTGCTGACAAAGCTTGCTGGTCAGGGTCAGAACCCCACCTACAGCAGCTTTGCTGTTTGAACATTTCTAGCATGACTATGCCACAGAAACCGAGTGGTCGGCCCTGCCGAAGGCTTACCTCTTCCGACGACAAGCAGCATTGGTGCCACTTCTTCCGCAAGGAAGACGAGGAATGGCTCCTGGAATGGGACCATTTCCTGGTCTTCATGCAAATGTCGTTCCGTTCCCTTGTCTGGGGGTGGGCTCTTCCATTTCGGCCTACAAAGACCGGACAAGCGAGTGTGCCAGAGATATGGCAGACGGTCAGCCCACAGCCAGTTTCCCAGCCCGCTCACGTAGCGACTTTGGCTGCATCCTTAACGCAGTCCTCTGTGCCATGACCAACTCCAAGGCACCACAAACATTGTGGGGGTCGGTTACGGACATTTTGGCCTCACAATTGCAGCATCGCTTGAATTCCAAACCCCAGTGTGCCATCATTGAGTCAAGGTCTTCTGAGGAAAACGTACAATTTTGTTAAAAGAAACCAGAGATAACTAAGTCGTGTTCCCGATGCAGCGTGCAAGGTGTAGAAAAAAGGAACTGAAGCATGGCGCAGTGACGTGGTACATATGACGCCTGATGTCACTTCCGGAGCTGACGATTGAGCACTCAGCAAGACGGATCGACTAGAGGTCCTCTACGCCCCCTGTCGGAAAAAGTTTCCGAGCAGCATAGCTGGATGATGGATATCTATCAATATGCGGGTGAAAGGCAATCCAATGAAATCCATCAACAATAACACAGATAAGTACTGCTTTGGCTGTAGAGGACTCTCAATGCGCAGCCTGGATCAGGCTTAAGGACAGACTGCTTGAACTCATATTCTTCACAGGAACCCTCCCTCGGGAGAGCACACTAGAACAGACGTGTTGACCCTGAACAGGGTTGGCAGGCCCTTTAGAAAAGTGCAGATGAGCTATGGTCCCAGACTCACTCTTGATGAGAAACGGTAGGAGAAGGGTAGTATGGTGCCAGCAATGCAGTGACTCAGTTATGAAATCACATAATAAACCAACCTTGTTAAAAGTATACACCTTGCAACATTTACTTTTTTAGAACTCCGTTCAGAGCTAGTAAAATCAACTCTTACTTTCTGGAGGGGCCTCAAGCAACTCAATTCTAAGCATGAGCACTCTATTTTTGAATGCCCTAAGCAAATCAGGAAAAGTAAAACCCAATTACGCTTTAAGAAAGAAACAATGCATTTCATGGTAAGCAATTGACCCATTGGTACATATCTATCAGCTCTTTTAATTGCTAGTTATACCCAGTACACTTTTAAGAAGAACATGTTACTTTCTTACCTGGTAACATTCTTTCGATGGGATGTTCCTCCGACGTACTACACATCTATGACAGGTAATGACCACAGCTGTGCTGCTTCGGAAAATTTTCGGCATCTGCATCCTACGTCAATGACGTTGATAAGCTGTCCCTCGAGGGCCTCCGTCGGGCCGACATCACCGGATGTTATAAGTAGGACGCACAACACTCGTAGCCTCAGTTGTAGTTTTTTTCCCCAGAACGTGTGGCACCAATCTTCTGCCAATAGGACTACAGAAAGCCTTGCAGAAACTTAAGCTGCAATCGCATAAGAAATTCGGTAGAGGGGCAGGCTGGGAGGGTGCGATGTGGAATACGTCGTTGGAACATCCCATCGAAAGAACGTTACCAGGTAAGAAAGTAACTTGTTCTTCGAAGGGATTGTGTCCTCCGACGTATTCAACATCTATGACAGACTCCCAAAGCAGTACCAACATGGAGGCGGGAAAAGAATTTAGAATTTTAGAATGCCCAATTAAATTGCAGAATAGAGGACCACCTTGCCAAAGGCCAAATCTTGCCCATGGATAGAATCCAGGGAGTAGTGTTTGACAAATGTATGGACAGAGGGCCATGTGGCGGCTTCACAAATGGTACGAATGGGAACACCCCTCTGCAGAGCAGTAGAGGCAGCCACACTCCTAGTAGTATGGGCCCTTAAAACTACCTGAGGGTCCTTACCCGCCAGACAGTAGCATTCAGAGATTGTCAAGATAATCATCTGGACAAGCTCTGCTTAGTAACAGCTTGACCCAAACGCCTTCCAGCATATCCTACCAAGAGCTGATCGTCCACTCTGACCCGGGACATGCGTGAGAGGTAGAAACTTAAAGCTCTCCTAGGATCCAACCCATTGAGCCTCTCCTCTTCCTTATCAGGATGCGGAGGAGGATAGCACGCCGGAAGAATGACCTGGCTCAAATGAAAGTCCGACAACCTTCGGAAGAAAAGAAGGAGGGACGCTAAGGACAACCCTGTCCTTATGGAACACCATAAAAGGTGGCTTGGCGGATTGTGCCTGCAACTCACTCACACTGCGAGCGGAAGAAACCGCAACCAAAAATACAGTTTTAAAGGTCAACAGTCTCAAAGGACAAGAATGTAAGGGCTAAAACGGAGCTCCATTAGTAATTTCAGAACTAAGTTCAAATCCCAACCGGGCAACTGGAAAGGTGACTGTGGGAACACATTAGTTAGCCCTTTCATAAACTAAGTAATCAAATGATTCTTAAAATAAGAACACTCCTCAGACAAGTGCTTAAATATGGACAGCGCCGCCAGGTAACCCTTTTGCAGGCCCTTGTGGGCTAACGAAAGCAAAAAAGACAGAACCACAGGAATGGCACATGAAAAAGGATCCACATTCTTTACCCTGCACCAGTCGCAGAGACCAACGACCGCTGTCAACTCGTTGGCATGAGCTCCCTATCCCGTGAGGGATGCGTCCGTCACGAGCGTTACCTCCGGTCAGGGTAGCCAAAATGGAGCCCTGTTCATCAGATTGCCTTCGACGGCCCACCACAGAAGATCCTGGGCGACCGAGGGCAGCACCTGAACGGGATCAGACATCCTGCCGGAGGACTGCGACCACTGCATCTTGAGAGCCCATTGCAGAGATCTCATTCGCAACCTGGCCTCGGGAACCAGTAGAATGCAGGATGCCATGAGGCCGAGCAACCTCAAGAACTAACGCCGGGAGACTCTGGGCACGTTGAAACTTGTCCATTATCTGCAGAATGTGATGAGCCCTCACCTGGGGAGACAAACACTGCCCCAGGGATGTGTCGAGCACTGCTCCGATGTACTGGAGCCGCTGGGTAGGTGTCAAGTGGGACTTCTTTAAGTTGAGGGAGAAGCCCTGCCGGTGAAGGGAGTGGCAGGTGACTGACAGATGACCCAGGACTTGCTCGGGAGAGCGGGAGCTGATACACCAATCGTCCAGGTCGGGGTAGACGTGAATCCCCCCCTTTCCTGAGATACGCTGCCACCACCACCATGAGCTCGGTGAAGACCCTTGGGCGGAGGTCAATCCGAACGGCAGGACCCGAAACTAAAAATGCGAGTCGCCAACCGCGAACCTCAGGTACTTCCTGTGCTTGGGATGAATTGGCACATGAAAGTAAGCATCCATGAGGTGGAGAGACACCAACCAGTCCTGAAGTTAAAGGGCCTGGAGGACATGAGAGAGGCCATCTTGAACTTGTCCTTCCTGAGGAGCTTGTTCAAACCACGCAAATCCATGATGGGTCTCAATCCTCCCATCTGTTTTCGGGATCAAAACATATGGGGAATACCATCCCTTGTTCCTCTCCGCTGCAGGCACCAGTTCTATGGCGCCTTTCTCCAGCAGGGAGAAAATCTCTGTCAGGTCATCCTGCAGAAAATCTACAGGTGGAGCAGACCACCCCAAGTACTCCGTCACCCGCGAGGTGCCCACGGCTTCGACAACGGCTTCGAGGCCGGAGCTCCGACCGTGTCCTTCGACGACCTCGGCGCCGATTGAGAGGACTTCCTCGGAGGCGGAGCCTCGAGAGAGCCCCTCAACGGACACGGCGTTGATGCCTTCTTAGGAGGCCTCACAGGCTCCGACGGTCTTGAGGGCGTCGAGGAGCGAGACCTGGAACGGGCATGGCTAGAGCGATCTACCTTGTCCGATCGGGACCGCGACTGCTCCCGATGATCGTGCCGACTGCCCGAGCCCGAAGGCATGCGAGCAGTGGCCCTAGCGCGTTCCTTGCAGGCTTCTCTCGAGGGCGCGGATGGAACGGAGCCCTGCGATTCATCGCCATTGTCTCCTTGCGAAATGCGTCCCATTCTGCCGGAGATGAATGCTTGTTGTGACAAGCTACCTGCTGTCTGGCAGAGTCCTCGGATGAGGAAGGCGTCCGGTGACGGCTCTTCTGAGAGTGCCTAGAAGAGGCAGAGGAATGGCAGGAACCACTCTGGGTCAGGCACCCCCCTGGACTTATGCCGACGCAGAGAGTCGCCCCTCGAATCGTCGGTCGAAAGCCCTGCGGATTTCGACTTTCAGGGTTTGGAAACCCTACCTACAGTCAGCTTCTTCTTACGCTCCCGCAAGGACTTCGACGTCAAAGACTGGCATTCATCAAAGTCATCGGTGGCGTGGTCCTCGCCGAGGCACCAGAGGCAGATGTTGTACGGGTCCGTAAACGACATTTTGGAACTGCAGTCTCGACACTTTTTGAAGCCCGACCGCGGGGTAGAAGACGAAGACATGATACTTCACAAAATCAAGTTCTAAGAACCAATTCAATCAGGAGAAGAACCGAAGCGAACACGTTCCTGGAAAAAACGGAACTGAGGCTACGGACGTCGTGCGTCCTACTTATAACATCCGGTGACGTCAGCTCGACGGAGGCCATCGAGGGACAGCGAATCTACATCATCGACGCAGGCGACAACATTTTCCGAAGCTGTGGTGATTATCTGTCGTAGATGTGGAATACGTCGGAGGACACAATCAATCCCTTTGAAATGTAGAATACAGTTTCCAAGGTAAGTAAGAACTTTATGAAACTATTTTAGAATAGTACCAAAGCAATTCAGGGAAGCACAACCCAGGGTTACAAGTTTAGAGGAGCAGCAGCCAATCAAGTTGAGTAAAACATACTTTTAAGAGGGGCTACAAGCAACTCAAAGACGAGTATTAACTCAAAGGCCGTTTTAGGTCTGTATAAAGCAGATCGCGGGGGCGGGAGGGGAGCAAAACCAAGTTACACTTCAAGAAGAACACAATTTTATTCAAGGTAGGTAAACCCTACTGGTAAGCTTTTACACTAATTCAGTCAGGCAATGATAAAATAGGACCAACATGTATGCATTTTTAGAAGGGGCAACGGCATTCAAGACATACTTTTTAGAGGGGAACAATGCAACTCAAAGATAAGCAGAAACTTAATGACACTTTGTAACTTCTTTCACAGAGAAACAATTACCACACTAACTTCTTTAGCCAATGAGTACTTTCATACTTTCAAGGCAGAATACCTTTCTTATCCAGTACTTCCCTAGTCTATTGTAGGAGTTCTCTCATAAGCAAAAGCGGGACTCTAGTGGTCTAGGTGCCAGCCGGAGGGAGGTTGAGCTAGGGTTCAGTTGCAAGAAAGCCAAAGTTCCAGAGGATACCGTCTTAAACAAGTAAGCATCACCTTCAGAGTTAGTTAAAGTGTTCAGGGACTTCACAGAAGGCTTCCTATATGCGGTATGGGCAAACTTCCAACCACACAATCACCCACTCTGTCTCACAGGACGCACGCCAGACTTAGGTTAAGCACTACCCAAGCCCACACATTACCTTAGGAGAAAATAAGAGCTACTGGGTAGATGCCTTCAGGATGCAGCAGCACAGGACTCGGTCCCTTGATTCCTGGTCTGGAAACAAAAGAACTGGACGGGAGCTTGCAGCAGCAGTCAGAGGAGGCTTACGGCAACGGCTTTTACACGGATTTCCGCGGCTCTGTGGATATGGCGCCTTTCTACAGCAAGCAGATGAAGAATGAATCTCTTCACTCCCTCGGTCATACACTCTCTGGTGAGGGGACTTCAGGGATTCGAATTGTGTCAGACGGATTCTAACTTCAGGCTTGAGGTCTCATGGAATTGGCGGTCTGCACTCCAGCAAGGTCGCAGACGGCTTGGGATGGCTCAAAATGTAAGTCTTCTTGAGACTAGTGGATCACACCAGCTTCTGGGTAGGAATTGTCGTATTCAGGACTCCCAGTTCGATTGGAAGGAAGGGTTGCATCAGGGTCCGGTTACAGAGCAGGATCTCTGGTCTCTGGAAATCGTTAGACGCCTTTCCTAAATCTTCCTCTTCGGATTCTGCCCCAGTGGTCGACTTAGCAACAGCTTCCATGTTCAGAATATTTATCAGGAACTACAACACAACTTCAGCAATCTCTACCTGTAGTTTACAGAAAGTAGGTGGTCTGGCTGTCCAATCAGGACAGCCAGCAGCCCCCCAACCATTGGGACTTGGTTCATTTCAGACAAGGTGAAAGAAAGGGCTGCAGAGTTTGACTGCTTACTCACTTCCTGCCTTCTCAAGACACTCTGGAGCCTGGGCAGGGAATACAAAGGATTCCCGCCGAAAAACAAAACTTCCACTGAGGAAGACGGTGGCTCGTCTGTACATTACCGAGGCTGATGGACAGCCTGAGTATCGAGACAAAAAAGTCACTAAGGTAAAACCACTGTCACCAGCCATTCAAGCAAACTTGCAAAAGTAACAAAAATGCTACAAGTATGCAAGGGGATACATTGTATCCCCCTAGCACGCCACATAAGGTGAGGTGTGCTGGCTCACCATATAAAAGTAAAGCGGATGAAAACCCCTCTTAACCCCTTGGGAACAGTACTTCTCCCAAATACATTAAAGAGAAATTAACAGGGAAGCCCAAAGGGGCAACCCAGCCTAAGCCTAAAAGTTATAGGAAACAATAACTCCAATTACACACCATGGAGAGACCTAAGAAGGCCACCCATAAAAAAAGGAAAAAACTAGGTGAGAGGAAAGAGATTCCTGTTCACATAGGGACAGAGTAAAATAATCACGAAGCCCAAGAAAAATGTTCTGGGGTAGACACAGGTCAGGGAGATTTATCATAAATATGAAAAACTAACCCAACAATTGGCAACATACAAACACGTATATTGGGCAGCTCCCCGACAATCTGCCCATCAACCAGCCACAGTAGCAGGGTTGTGGATTGGGACCAGACAATTCCACTGGAAAATAGGAAAGCATTGGTTTACTAACCGTCTGTTCTGAATTCCTAAAATTAACATTGTTAGTTACAGAAAAGAATGGGACAAAAAGTGTACCTGGAGCACTGCACTTAGGGTGGCTGGGGTGCTACACGATTAAAATATTTATTCTGTCATCTTAAAATTGGTCGACTCATTTTAAGCGGCTATAGTCATCAACCTGTTTTTTTTCCTGTTATGGGTGGAGCCACCCCATGCTCCAGCTCTGTCCCACAACCCTATCCCTTTTCTAAACATACATAATATGTATGTATTTGGTGAACTAGCTCAAACAGGGTTGATCAAGTTTTCAACTACCCAATGAAAGACATTTTAAATCAGTGCACCGCCATTTGCTAGAATAAAAAAAACAAGGGAAATGATACTGGGAGCATGATGGTCTACCCAATGAGCCCACAGCGAATGAGGTAGGCTGGGAGGTGGGGCTAAAAAGGACATCACTCACCTCAAAAATCAGCTAAAGTCCAATCAAATAACAGAAATGTTGTGGGCCTCATTAAAATGAATGAGAGAAAGATGAAAAATTATAAATGTTAGTTACAAAATACTCCTTTACCTCTCTGAAGCCACCCCTGTGTAAATGCTATTTTCCTTAATACAACTCAGAATTTGCCCCAGTCATTTCTGCAGTGTTTTACCTTTGATCCACCCGCTCTGACCTATGACTAGCGAACTCTAGGAACTGCCACTTCTGTCAGACTGGCAACTCCCAGAATACTAACTCTGAAAAAAGGGTGGACGGTTTATGGTGAAAAAGCCTCCATACATCAAGAGGATAATTTAGCACAACCCAGAGTCTAAAATAACTGCTTGTACCATCTCTATTATCACTGGACAATGTACTAGAATCTAATACCACAGAAAATTGTCGACTTTACGAACAGGCTTGATCACCTCTTATTAGAACTTCGGCTGATCCGTCAGCAAATGATGAAATAAGTTACCTCTTAACACAACTATCTTACATCTTTCCCCCAAACCCAGTGTTTTTCCATTGATGTTCATTTTGGCATACTGCTTACGCTGCCATTGTCCCACCCCTGCTAATTCTCTCCTCCACAGACCACTGCCTGGCTTGCTCTAGGGGAGGGCACAATAGGCCACTTTTTCAAACAAGCTTTAACCCCATAATACCACTACAGTTGTGATGGCGGCTAATATAAATACTTTCTGACAAACATTTTATTCAAATGAAGCAATTAACAAAATGGAGTTCCTCATTCAGAGGACAATTACATTATTCATGCTACTGGATAGTGGTCTATGTCTCACAAATATCAGACCTATAAACAGAAATGCCTGAGCACTGGTAAAAAGCTGGAGAATAAGCATTTGTCCGCTTGTGCTGGAAGGCACCTGGATTGGAACGTAGAGTTGTTTTTATAAAGTCACAAAACACATTTGTTTGAGCAGGTTGGATAACTAGATTTTGTTTTCAACAGCAGCCCAATACACTTTACAAAAATGTATTTTAAAACTATTGCCAATTAGGGATGCCTACTCCAGAATCTCTTACTGAATCCTAGAAGCAAAACCTGAAACCTGCACGCACATGCTTAAAAGCCTTACCAAGATTATGCAGCCGAGCAGGCATGAGACAGTCTGCTAATGACAAAAAGGGAGTCTTCACCCTGGGAGCAGCCAATGGAGACTTGAATAATGGCAAGAAGGAGTTGACCAGAACAGGGACGTACTGGCAGAGTTCAGTTGGATTTTTCTTTAAAATGGCATCCAGAAGACCAAGCGACGTCACAAGCTCTGTGTCCAGCTTAAAAAGAATAAACATTTTTAGTGAAATCCTCCAAATTACTAGGCGACTAGCTTCTTTAACTTAATTAGTTTTGAGCTAAAGCAAAACCATAACAAACCTGAAAGTGTAAGAACTACACATACACCAGCACGTGGACAGAATTTTGCATTTTCACAAAAACTAGGACATATCGGAAACAATTTAAGAGAGTGGCCCACCCACTGTACAGATTCACTCACTGACAGAAAGCAAGGAGAGCTACATACCTCCACCAGTCGCTTCCTGATTTGGGCCTCCTTATCAAGTTGTGCTTGAAGCAGCTCCTTCTGTTTGGTGGTAAGCTGCACCTCCTCCTTAATTCCTTTCTTCTTCATCATCTCCTACAGAAAATATTTAAGAATTTACCAACTCATTGGGAAAATGCATCAGCACACTGGGGATGGACCGGTTAGGATACTATTTATAGATCATGGCAGCGCCCCTGCACTACCAGAAGTAACAACTTACTTACCTGTAAACTCTGTTCTCCAGCATGTGTCTTGCATGGATTCACATGCACATGAATATTCCCTGTAGTCGGGCTGGGAATCCTTGGTAAAAAGAAAGCAGTTTTGCTTTAGAATGAAAACTGCTGGTCTCCTCCATTACCAATTATTGTCCTTTGGTTCATACTGCCCCCAGCCAATGACACTCGTCCTCCTAAACTCCACCCCAGGTGGTGATCTTCAGATTTGCTAGAGCACATAAAGTGGCAGTATGAAGCAAGAACAAACAGGGGAAGGAAGGAGGATGTGCATGTGAATCCATGCAAGACCCATGCTGGAGAACAGAACAGGTATGTAACTTGGTTACTTGTCCACCATGGGGTCTTGCAGGGATTCACATGTTCATGAAAATGATTGCACAGCAGTACATATGCACAACCACGGGAGGTGGCAAGGCTCAACAGAAGCAATACACTTACCACTGGAACAGACTCTCCTCGAGCAAACCGGTTGCGTAGCACTGCTTGGCCGACCCGGGACTCCTCCCTGGAATCCCTGTCGATGCAGTAGAATCTCGTGAAGGTGTGGGTGGACCCCCACATAGCAGGCCTCCAGATGTCAAGCAGGGGAACACCATAGAGAAACGCTGTTGTAGCTGTGATGGCTCTGGTGGAGTGGGCTCTCGGCTGGCCTGGAAGAGGTCTGTTGGCCAGAAGATAACAGTGCATGACACAGCCAGAGATCCACCAGGGTATAGAAGCATTAGTCTCGGCCTTCCCATGTCCAACTAGTCCAAAATTGATAAACAGCTGAGATGTTTTCCGAAAATCCTTCATGCGTGCCACATAAAACTTCAAGGAACGAGCAACGAATGCAAAGTCCTTTTAGCAGCCATAGAAGGGTTAGGGAGAACCAGATGGAAATCAGAAGGAACCTTCGGCATGAAGGTGGAATGGGTCCGCAGTACCACCTTAATAGCGTGGAAGGTTAAGTCTGTCTGCTTACAGGAGAGGGCCTTGATCTCCCAGACTCGTTTGGCCGAGGTGAAGCTCCCAGGAAGGCAGCCTTCCACGAGAGAAACATCAGAAGGGCCAAATGCATTGATTCAAACGCAGGCCCATGAGCTTAGTCAAAACCACGTTGAGCTCCCATGCCGGGGTAGGAGCCTTCTCCGGCGGAAAAGTCCGGAAGAGGACTTTGAGGAACACCTCGACGAGTCTGTGCAACCACAGGGAGGGCTTGCCTGGCGCCCGGTGTACCGAGATATGGCAGCTAGATGAACCTTGGAGGCATGAGCTAGCCCAGTTTTGGCTAGCGAAAGCAGGAACGTAAGGAGCTGCAGAGCAGTTATGCGCAGGAGGTGTAATCTTCTGAGTACTGGACCACACTGTGAAGAGCTTCTATTTGTGACTGTAACAAGGCAACGTAGAGGAAGCTCTGACCTTGGCCGTGACCTTTCTGCACTTCAAAGGCAGGGCATTGCACCCAAACTCTAGGGCTGCAGGAGCCAGGTCGTGAGGCACAGCAACATCTGTGTAGTATTGTTCTGTTTTCACAGGAGAGAAGGTCAGGAAGCAGGATGGACGGAGCCAAGTACAGATGGAAAAATTCCATATACCAGATCTGCCGCGGCCACGCCGGTTCGATCAGGATCATCCTGCAATGGCAACATGGAGTGTGTTGATCGCACAAAGCAGGAGCAGAATCGGAGGGAAGGCGTACAAGAAGAGCCCGTCCACAGGAATGAGAAAGCGCCCTCCTTGGCAGAGGAGATCTGCTGGCAAATTTCTGGCTTCTGAAGTTGACAACACTCACAAAGGGGTCAATCTGGGGGGAAACCCTTGTTGAAGTTTCCACTCATGGCAGGACCGCAGCTCCCTGCTGAGCGAGTCTGCATTGGGTTCTTGGTGCCTGCCAGGTAAAAGGAAACTAGGAACTGTGGGTAAGATTTTAATTTCAGTGAAATCTTCCTGACCTGTGTCAACCACAGGACCTTTTGCTTATTTTTCCATTATTCCTAGGTGAGTGGGAATCTTTTTCGCCTCTCGCCTAGTCTTACTCTTTTTATTGGTGACTTTATGTCTCCCCATAGTCTGTGCTTTATGACTTTTAGTCCATTACTCGTAGGCTGTCAAATCAGCCTCGAGAATGCACAGGAGGGCTACAATCTGCTAGAATGATGGGTTCCTTTTTTCGCCATTTCTCGTTATCTTGTTGTTTCTGAGGTGTTCAGCCATTCTAGGCAGGAACGACCTTGGTTGAAGTTTTATCTTCGGCGGGAATCCTTTGTATTCCCCGCTGAGGCTCCAGAGTGTCTGAGAAGGTAGGAAATGAGGGAGGATAAAGCGCACTCAAAGGACTTACAAGCCCGCTCCCCGGACCGGCCCGTCCTGGGTAAGGCATGCCCCTGCTTGCCACACAGGGTAGAAGCCTTGGCGTTTAGCCACATCGCCAATCTACTGTGCCGTACCTCAACGGTAAGAAGCAGAGTCGAGCAGAAAACTCTTCAGTTAGCAGGTTGGTAACAGTGAGCTTTGCTTTGGCAAGGAAATGCAGTTTCTCTAGCCGGATTGCCCCAAAGACAGTGCAACCAAGGCAAGGAAGAGCACAATGGGTTGTCCACCCCAATGTAGCTCAAGGTAAGCCCTGGAGGGGTACAAGGACTAGCTGAATGCAGTCCCTGGGGACAAAAGCACAATTCAGCAAGCCCCAGGTAAGTACCTAGAAGCGGGACAGTACTGTAACGCTCACCTGGTATCCACGGGGACCTCACTCAGCCTGTTCTGACATCTTACGACCTCAAACCCTTCCCTGGAGGCTATTCGACTGGAGACTGGGCCTGAAAAACAGGATTGGTAGAGTTTAACTCCCTATTATCTCTGTGTGCTTGAACCTCTTCTTCCCCGAGGTCCAACCCTTCCCTTTGATCCACAGCTCACCGTTTCTTGGATAGTGTGCTCTCCGTCCTGCTTTCAGCGCAGGGGCGCGTTGATTGATGCGGGCTCGTTGCTGCCTAGTTACTTCACTGGCAAGAGTCTGACAGGTAAGTATAATGAGTCTTTTGAACAGATCTCCAACTTCGTTCCTTTCCTTCCTTAGATGATGGCCGGCGTCCGGGGATGGCGGCGTGCTGCTGAGATGAGTAGCGCTGAAGGTGAGTGGGCGTGATGCACCCCTTTTGTATTTTTATTGAACTGAGTTCTTTTTCTGTGTCTTTTAGATGCTGCGACGTTTTCAGCGTGGATGCCGGTTATGAAGAACAAATGCGGTGGGTAAGCGCGGTATGCAGCGCCTCTAGATGTTTCCACGCTAACCTGGAGTGTCTTTTCCCTCTTGCAGATGGACGAGAAGTTCCCGAGACAGAGTTCCCCCAGAGCGGCTGGGATTCAGATAAGCGTTTGAAGCTCGTACAGTATTTAAAAATAAGCGAAGATTTGCAGAATGCTTACTAATGCCTTTTTTCTGTTCTTTTCCATTTTCCTTAGGAAGCGGCGTGCCGGGATGGAATGACACCGCTGAAGATGCCCGCAGAAAAGAAGGAGCAATGAATGATGGGCAGAAGTGCCGCAAGGTAAGGCTGTTCCTAACGGTGTTCTTGCAGGAGCTGAGCGTAGAAGAAAGATATAGACCTACTGGAGACCGATCCAAACACGGTGAATGTCACGCTGCAGGTGCAGAAAACACAAAGTATGTTTCTCAGCCCAAAAGACTAGACCGCACATGCAGTTCTGGGAAACGAAATATGTGGGGGCATCCATCTTGTCCCCATCAATGCACTACAAGTCTAATCCCAATGTTATCCTATGGGAGTGAGTGAGTCTGGTGCCACAAGCACCAAGTCTGACTCAAAGTGGGTCTTTGGAGGGATGGAGAGGCCCTGTAGGTGATCGTGGCCTGGCTCCAGTCTGACATCTTGGAGGGCTGGGGACATGAGGGGCAGGAATCAAGACAAGTAACTTCTCAATGAAGAAAACAATGCCAAAGGACGTTCTGCAAAGTGAGACGACCACAGACCCCGATTTGGGGTTTTTGGCCATGGTGGCTGCATAATGGACATCGGAGGGATCAGACGGTTGCACTATTGCATTGGGACGCCAAGCAGAGGACCTTTGCAATACTGGCTCATTGAGCCCTTCACAGGTTTTGGGACAGCAACGGTTGTCGCCCGGCAGACTTGCCTCCGGTTGTTGGTTCTCAACTCGGCTGAGGGGACATCTAGAATTGGGAAAGTCACTGCAGGCCCTGAAGGATGCCCACAAGGTTTCAGCCAAACGAACAAGTTACTCTTACCTGGTAACGTTCTTTCGATGGGATGGTCCGACGATGTATTCCATATCTATGACCGTAATCACCACAGCTGTGCTGCTTTGGAAAATCTTTCGGCCTCTGCGTCGATACGCCTCCTCAAGGGCCTCCGTCGAGCCGACGTCACCGGATGTTATAAGTAGGACGCACGACGCCCGTAGCCTCAGTTGTAGTTTTTTCCCCAGAACGTGTGGCACCAATCTTCTGCCAGTATGACCACAGAAAGCCTTGCGGAAACGTAAGCTGCAATCGCATAAGAAATTCTGTAGCGGGGTAGGCAGGGAGGGAGCGATATGGAATACGTCGCCGGACCATCCCATTGAAAGAATGTTACCAGGTAAGAGAGTAACTTGTTCTTCGAGGGGATTGGGTCCTCCGACGTATTCCATATCTTTGACAGACTCCCAAAGCAGTACCAAAGCAAGGAGGTGGGAAAAGAATTTAGAACACAAATTTAGCATGCCCAATCAAATTGCTGAATAAAGAACTGCCTTGCCAAAGGAAAGATACTGTCCTCAGATGGAGTCGAGAGAGTAGTGACTTACAAAAGTATGTACTAAAGCCCAGGTGGCTGCATCACAGATGTTACGAATAGGAATACCCCTCTGTAGGGCAGTAGATGCAGCCATACCCCTTGTAGAATGGGCCCGCAAGCCAGCCGGTGGGTGGGTCCTTACCAGCCAAGCGGTAACACTCGGAGATAGCCAAAATAATCCAACGAGACAAAGTCTGTTTCGTCACAGCTTGTCCCAAACGCTTTCCAGCGTAACCAATGAAGAGTTGATCGCCCACTCTGACCCGGGACATGCGTGAAATATAAAAGCTCAACGCTCTCCTAGGATCAAGCCTATGGAGCCTCTCCTCTTCCTTACCAGGATGCGGAGAAGGATAGAATGCCGGAAGAACAACCTTCTGGCCCAAATGAAATTCCGAAACCACCTTCGGAAGAAAGGAAGGACGAACTCAAAGGACAACCCTGTCCTTATGAAACACAGTGAAGGGTGGTTTAACTGAAAGTGCCTGTAACTCACTCACTCAGCGAGCGGAAGTAACCGCAACCAAAAACACAGTTTTAAGAGTTAACAGTCTCAAAGGGCAAGAATGCAAAGGCTCAAACGGAGCACCCATAAGAAACTTAACAAGTTTCAAATCCCAACCGGGTACCAGAAAAGGCAGACAGAGGGACACATTAGTGAGCCCTTTCAAAAACTGAGAAATTAAAGGAATCTTAAAATAGGAACATTCTTCAGACGATCACTTAAATATGGACAGCGCCGCCATGTAACCTTTAATGGTACCCACTTGAAAGACCCTGTGGGCCAAGGAAAGCAAAAAAAGACAACCATGGGAATCTCGCACACAAAAGGATCCACATTCTTAACTCTGCACCAGTCGCAGAATTCACGCCAACGGCAACAGTACAGAGACTTTGTTGCTGGCCGCCTGGCCGAGAGCAACACCTCCAAAACGTCTTCAGGGAGGTCCCAATCCTTATACCTCAACCTTTCAGAAGCCAAGCGTGAAAGTTGAGGGATCTGACCTCTGGATGGAGAACCTCACCCCCCCATCCCGTGAGAGCAGATCGTCTCGGTAGGGAAGACGACGTGGAGGGCAGATGGACATGTCAAGAAGGTCCGGGTACCACGTCCTCCGAGCCCACGCCGGAGCTATGAGGATCATCCGCGAACTGAACCTCGGCAGTACTTGCGGGATGACGGGGACTGGAGGAAACCCGTACAGCAGTGGGAATGACCACTCCACCACACACGCGTCTCCTAAGGCTCCTTTTGGAGGAAATTCCTGCAAGCAGAACCTTTTCGCACTTCCGGTTGACACTGGAGGCGAACCGATCCACTTGAGGGGTCCCCCAAAGGGCGAAGATCTCCAGGAGAATCTCCTGAGCCAGCTCCCACTCGTGAGAGATCGTGCTCTGCCTGCTCAGAACGTCCGCCGTCTCGTCGTCGTCTCCGGCCAGATGAACAGCCGAGATCGAAACTTCCTGCTGGATGGCCCAGAACTCGAGCTGCATCGCCTGCCTGCACAGAAGAAGTGACCCTGCCCCCCCCTTTTTTGTTGAGGTAGTGCATGGCCACTGTGTTGTCCATTAGAATCAGGACACTCTTTCCTCGCACAGTCGGCAGAAAAGCCTTCAGGGCTAGCCTGATGGCCCTCAGCTCTAACAGATTGATATGGAGTCTGGACTCCGATGGAGACCAAGGACCGCTGACTGTCAACTCGTTGGCATGAGCTCCCCCATCCCGTGAGGGATGCGTCCGTCACGATCGTCACCTCTGGCCAGGGTAGCCAAAATGGGACTCCCTTCATCAGATTGCCTTTGACGGCCCACCACAGAAGGTCCTGGGCGACCGAGGGTGGCACCTGAACAGGGTCCGACATCCTGCCGGAATAGTGCGACCACTGCATCTTGAGTGCCCACTGCAAAGATCTCATCCGTAGACAAGCCTCTGGCACCAGAAGAATGCAGGATGCCATGAGGCCGAGCAACCTCAAGAACTCGAACGCCGGGAGCGTCTCGGCAAGTTGAAACTTGTGCACCATCTGCTGAATGTGAAGAGCCCTCACCTGGGGAGGAAAACAGCCCCAGGGATGTGTCGAGCACTGCTCCGATGTACTGGAGCCGCTGTATTGGCGTCAAATGGGACTTCTTTAAATTGATGGAGGCCCAGCTTGTGAAGGGAGTGGCAGGTGACGGACAGATGATACAGGACTTGCTCAGGAGAGCTCCCCCTGATCAACCAATCGTCCAGGTAGGGGTAGACGTGAATCCCCCCTTTCCTGAGATGCGCTGCCACCACCAGGAGCTTGGTGAAAATCCTTGGGGCGGAGTTCAATCCGAACGACAGGACCCGAAACTGAAAGTGCGAGACGCCAACCGCGAACCTCAGGTACTTCTTGTGCTTGGGATGGATCGGCACATGGAAGTAAGCGTCCTTGAGGTTGAGAGACACCAACCAGTCCTGAAGTTGAAGGGCCTGGAGGACTTGAGAGTAACCATCTTGAACTTGTCCTTCCGGAGGAGTTTGTTCAAACCACGCAAGTCCATGAAGGTTCTCAATCCCCAGTCTTTCTTCGAAATAAAAAATAAGGGGAATACCATCCCTTGTTCCTCTCCGCTACAGGCACCAGTTCTATGGCGCTCTTCTCCAGCAGGGCTTGAATTTCCTGCGCAAGGAGCGGATCCGGACTCTTCAAAGAGAGGTTCCCAGATGGATTGTCGTGAGGCCTCTGCCGAAAGGGAAGACAGTAGCCGTGGGTTATGATCTCCAGAACCCACACATCTGAAGTAATGGCACGCCATTCTACAAGATGCTGCGCCAGCCTTCTCCCAACCGGCGAACCATGGGACCTGGCCTCATGACTGAGTGGTAGCAGCTGCGGCGTTGCCTGAGGGCAACGAGGCAACTGCCCGAGTGGCCTTGGCACCTCGAGTACCCTGTTTTCCACCTCTGGCACTCTTACGGTGCCCTCTTTGACTGACAGCTCCTCTCGTTTTACTGAAGGACGAGTAATAGCGAAAGGAACCTCCCCCTCCATTGTTGTCCCCTAGGACGAAAAGGTGGAGGTTGGAGAACTGCAGCGCCCAATGACTTCGCTGCAGCTTTGGAGGTCTGCAACCTCTCAAGGCTCTCGTCAGCCTTGCTGCCAAAAAGATGTTCACAATCAAAGGGCATGTTGAGGAGCCGGGACTGCACATCAGGAGCAAACCCCAACTTCCGCAACCACGCAAACCTGCGTAGTACGGTGCTCGCCGCCATGGACCAGCTGACACAATCTGCCATGTCCAAACCCGACTGAACGGCCTCACACATGGCATCCTTGCCATCCTGAACCATAGCAAGGAAACCATCCTGTTCGTCTCCTTCGGGAATACGTTCAGCCGCTGATGCAACACAGTTCCACAGAGTGTGTGTGAAACGAGACACGGCACATACGGAGTTGGCTGCCTGAAGCGCCACACCCCCTGAAGAAAACACTTTCTTCGCCCAGCCATCAAAACGGTTGTCGTCCCTATCCGGAGGGATGGTAGGATACGACGCCTGCTTCGCCGGGGCCGTAGACGCCTGCACCACCAAACTCTCTGGAGTGGGGTGCCTGGACAAGTAGCAGGGGTCGCTACTGGCTGGACGGTATTTTCGCGACAAAGACTTGCCCACTGCCAGGAGACTCTCCGGGGTAGTCCACGCCGCCGCCGCCGCTACCACCCTTCTCTGCAGAGCCATATGAAACGGCAGTACCGGGTCAGTGGGGGGACCAAGATCGAGGAGGTCCGTGAGATCATCCTGAACAAACTCCCCTGGGGGAGCCAACCATCCCAAGTACTCGGTGACCCGAGACAGAAGGCACCGGTACGAAGAATCAGCATGAGTGGCAGGCTCAGGCCTACAAAACTCCACCTCCGGAGAGGTGTCCAGTACACTGGCATCATGCAGTGACTGCCTTAGGTCAAATTGGCTATGGCCCGAGAGAAGCTCATCTGGCACCGTAACCAGAACCAAGCCCTCATCAGAGCCCTCATCACCCTCTGAAATGTACTCCAGGCGGTGAGAGGAAGACACCTGTGGACCAAAGCTATGCCTGACCTTAGCCAGAGCCTTTCTAGGGGTGACCCCCCCGTGCCACGGGGCCCCTCCGACACCACCGCCTCAAACGGCATTGACGTCAGCCACAACGCCGCCAGCATCGGAAGCGTCGACACAGGCCTCGAAGCCAGAGCTCCGAGCGTGTCCTTAGATGACCTAGGTGCCGACAGTGTTGACAACCCCCACGGAGGAGGAGCCTCGAGAGAGGTCGACGACCTTGGCGCCACAGGCGTTGATGTCTTCCTCGAAGACTGCACAGGATCACGCGGTCTCGAGCGCGTCGAGGACCGGGACCTGAAACGGGCATGGCGAGAACGGTTACCCTTGTCCGAGCGGGACCTCTCCCGCGAACCTTGCCGACCACCCGAGCCCGAAGGCGTGCGAGCGGTGTCTGTCGCTTGCATGGTGGGATAAGCGACCCGCCGACGGGCGGAGTCCTCGGAAGAGTACGGGGAAGGCGACCGATGCCGATGCTTCCGGGAATGCCTCGAAGAGGCAGAGGAGTGGCGAGACCGACTCCTGGAAGGAGACCCACTGGAACTCCGATGATGACGCGGAGAGTCGCCTCTTGAATCATCAGTCGAAACCCCCGCAGACCTCGACTTCCGGGGCTTAGACACCCTACCTACCGACAACTTCTTCTTGCGCTCCCGCAAGGCCTTGGCCGTGAGCGACTGACAGTCGACAGTCGTCCGTGTCGTGGGCCTCCCCGAGGCACCAGAGGCAGGCATCGTGCGAGTCAGTTACCGACATCTTGGACCCACAGTCTCCGCATTTCTTGAAGCCCGGACGCGGGGTTGAAGACGAGGTAGACATCGTCACGAACAGGCTTTTCACAAAACCGAGAATAATACAACAGAAACTCCAAAGAGTCGAGCCGTACCGAGATTCACGAAGCGAACACGTTTGCGTAAAAAACAGAACTGAGGCGACGGGCATCGTGCGTCCTACTTATCACATTGGGTGACGTCGGCCGTCGACCTCGGGCACGGCGCATTGACATCGACGCAGGACACAGAAAATGTTCTGAAGCAGCACAGCTGTGGTGATTACTGTCAAAGATATGGAATAAGTCGGAGGACCCAATCCCCTCGAAATTGGTATACTGCCAACTCTGTGTCCACGGCAACTTCACACCGAATTTCATACACTTGGCATTCCCAGATCTAAAGTCAGACGAGTGCGCCAGGACCGGAGTAAACTCGGTTACCGTGTTGCCCAGCCGCGGTAGCAAACTTTGCAGTTGATCTGCATTTGTGAACCTCTTGCCCCTGAAGACTGCTGCAGTGAAACTGGGCAGATCCATCCATCAGGAGCAGAGAAATTGCCACTGTCCGATTTGGGAATCATTGCGGTTTCTTCGGAACTGAAATCCGCAAAGACATTCTTTTTGTCGCATTTGAACCTGGAACCACAGTGGACTCCATTGGCGAAGTTTGGTCCAGAGTGCGCCTGGGGCCGGGGAGTAACCCTAACCCTACTTGGTTCCCATAGCGCATCCTCCCATTTTTACGCACAAGTGCCCCCTGGGGGCCACTCTCCTTTCCAATGCTAGTGTGAACTAGCAAACTATTCCGAACCTTGGAACTGCTTCCGCCTTCAAGTGGATGTCCTCCCTGAATAGTGGGAATCTAGTCTTAATCGCCTCACCCACCTTCCTGGGCTACTAGAGACCCCTGAAGAGACCCTGTTTTGCCCATTAGAACAGCTTCATGCGCTTGTATTGCATGTCCCAGGAGGATAGGTCAGCGGCAGCGTGCTCGACATGGTGAAACACAGGTTCGATCCCTGGGTCCGCGCTTAGAAACCTCTGGGTATTAAGCGCGTTATAAATAACCTATCATATGTACTATCGCGCACAAGGCTCCTCTCTTCTTAGGGCTTGGACTGCCTATTAGTTAGGTGTGTGTTTGATGTTAAAGGAGACTAAAGACTACCTGCACTGCCCATTTCCTTCCCCATCTAGGTTGTGGATATATTTTGTGCCGTTAACCCTTTAGACCCCAATGTATATATCTTGCATTGATAGTGTTGCATTGGTTTAGTAGTATTGCTGCGATTCCTTTACTGTGTGTTTAGTTACAAAGGTCTTGTAATAAATGTCTTTATATTTTTGATATATACACCTGTGTGGGAGTAATTTCCAAGTGTCCTTGCTCTGTGTGCTCATTGAGGTCCTTCCGTCACCCTCACCCCTCCTGAGACCTGGTCTTGACCGCCTGCCATAGCTACCTTGATTTGTCTGGCTTGTCCAGAGGTTACCCAGTTCCAAGAAACTAGGCTGGCCTTCTGAACCTCTGCCCACCAGGTCAGAGTTCAGAAATCCATCTTAACACCTGGGGGTTCACTTGACCACTCATGTCCTCGATGTGTTGCTCATCAGCGCCTTTGTCGGAACCCCTGACATAGGGCTGGTTTCCGACATTCTCCTCCTCCTGGATGATCTTGAGGGCAGTAAGGTCTTCCTCAGAGTAGATATCCAAGCCCCGGACTATCATGTGGCTTCCCCCCCTCCCGTTCTTCGCAACCAGAGGGGACAGTTTTGGGGAAATGACCGGCATCATCTGCTCCGGTGTCTTCTCTATGGGATGAAAAGTGAACTCTCTCCTGGTGGGAGTGGGGGGGAGGAGGGACACTTTCACCTTTGGGATTGTGTCCTTTGGCTCCGCCATGTAGGGTTTCGAGGGGGGGTGCCAATACCCCTTAGATGGAAGGCTGGGCCATCTGATGCATGTGGGCCTTCACGGACTGGACCGATCCCAAGGCCTTTTCCTTCAGGGGAGGGTCAGAGCCCCGTTCCCCTGTGGCCTTCTCCGACAGGTGGAGAAGAGGGGGGAGGGGGGAGGGGTTCATGGGCGTCTCCTGAAGTTTGCCCAGATGGTCAGATTTCCTCTTGGACGAGGATCCCGAGCGTTGGTGGAAGGCGCTGGAGACGCCGTACTCGTCCTGGCCGCGGAGCCAGTCGCAACGGAGTTCCAGGTGGCAGAGGACTTGCAGTGGTTCACCTTCTGTTGGGACCCCGCCGAAGGGGCGCTCGCAAAGGTCTTAGAAGCATGCTCAGCTTTCTTGGAAGCAGGGGAGGCATGCTCACGGGACTCACCTTGCCTTGGCCTGCAGCCACTCCTTGAGCCGCCTGTGCCGGTGCTTCAGCGCACGGGCCATTTGACAAAAAGCACAATCTTCCTCCTTGTGCGTCGGTTAAAGGCATTAGGAATGCCGGTCATCCGAGAAGACATTCCGTAATCCGCAGTCTGAACAAATCTTTAACAAGGGCGCTGAATCCTCCTCCTCTGACATAGTGTAGGCCTGAAGAATCTTTTGGAAGACTCCAAGAAGAAACTTGATGAAATCCACCCTTGAGGGGCGCTGAAAATTCTGAAAAACAGGTCACTGTTAATCAGGAGGTTGATCGATGGAGCACGAGGCTCGATTGACCGAAAAATAGAGTAAACTCTTCCAAAAAAGCGCAAAAATGTAGAAAAAGCTCAAGAGCTAAGCACAAGGACTCCTAACACTTGAACGTGCGGTAAAAATCGGAAGATGTCTGCCAGAGGAGGGGCTTAGGTAGATGGCAGTCATTGGCAGGGGGGCAGTATGACCCAGAGCTCAGTGATTGGTTTATAGGAGAAAGACAGTTTATAAATTAAGCAACATTAAAGAAACGGAGAAAAAGTGAACGGAATGACAAAAGACAATATTAGTTAAATACAGAGTTAAACAATGAATGATATAAAACGCTGAGGAATGTAATGTGAAATGAACTGTTTTTAAATGTTGAATGGAAACAGTGTAAAGTTTGTAATAAACTAAATACACCAAATAAATTAAAAAAAATATATAGAATTGTACTACACAAGTCGGTATAGTGGCAGAGTAGCCAGGCTTCTGTTAGGAGGGAGTTATGTGAGCTGTAGAGCAGTACAAACAAATCAGTTCATACAGAGATGCAAGAAAACACTCACTTAAAGTTATATTAAAATGGACAAGTTACTTACCAACTTGGAACATTCTTTCCACTGGATGTTCCTCCAATGTATTCCACATCTTTGACATGTAATGTGCACAGCTGTGCTGCTTCAGACATTTTTCAGCAGAGGGTCCATGTCCCTCGAAGACCTCCATCGAGGGAGACGTCACCGGATGTTATAAATAGGCTGCACGGCACCCATATCTTCAGTTTATGTTTTTTCCTCCATAACGTGTGACCTGCTCGTACACAATGCCTGCTTGACTGCAGATAGCCTTGAGGGAACGCAAGCTGCAACAGCATAGGAAATTCTCCAGAGGGGCAGGCTGGGAGGGCGATGTGGAATACGTTGGAGGAAAATCCAGTCGAACGAATGTTAGCAGTTGATATCTAACTTGTTCTTCGAATGGATTGTGTCCTCCAACATATTCCACATCTTTGACAAGACTCACAAAGCAGTACCAGTAAATGGAGGAGGGAAAGGAATTTCAAATAACCAATTAGATTGCGGAATAAAGAACCGCCTTCCCAAAGGCCATTTCCTGTTCATGGATTGTATCCAGGGAATAATGTTTTACAAATGTATGGATTGAAGCCCAAGTAGCAGCATCACAAATATTCCTACTCGGAACACCCTGCTGCTGAGCGGTGGAAGTAGCCACGCCCCTAGTGGAATGAGCTCTCAACCCTTCAGGAAGGTCTTTACCCGCCAATTGGTAACACTCCGTAATGGTAAGGATAATCCACCTGGACAAGGTCTGTTTGATAACAGCCTGGCCCAATTGGTGTCCAGCATATCCTACAAAGAGTTGATCGTCCACTCAGACCCTGGACATCCTAGAAATGTAAAAGCTAAGAGCTCTCCTAGGATCTAACCGATGGAGACGCTCCTCTTCCTTACCAGGATGAGGAGGTTAGAAAGATGGAAAAACCACCTTTTGACTATATTGATATTCAGAGACTACCTTAGGTAGAAATGAAGAACCTACTCGCAGTACAACCCTGTCCTTGTGAAACACAGTAAAGGGTGGCTTAGCTTAAAGTGCATGCGAAGTAAAGGTTCAAACAGAATACCCATGAGAAAACTCAAAACCAATTCAAATCCCAAACCGGCACCTGGAAAGGGGACGGCGGGAATATATTAGTCAGTCCTTTAGGAAACTGAGAAATTAAATGAATCTTAAAGTAAGAACATTCTTCAGACGAGCGCTTAAAGATACAGCGCCACCAGTAACCTTTAATGGTACCCACTTGAAGGCCCCTGTGGGCCAAAGAAAGCAAGAAAGAAACCCATAGGAATGGAGCACTGAAAAGGATCAACATTGTGATCCCCGCACCAGTCGCAGAACTTATGCCAACAATACAGGGATTTTGTTGCAGGTCGCCTGGCCGAAAGCAACATCTCCATCACGTCATCCGGGAGGTCCCAATCCTTATACCTCAACCTTTCAGATACCAAGCATGAAGGTTGAGAGTCTTGACTTCTGGATAGAGAACCCGACCCGTCCTCCCTATCCTCCCCTCCCCGAGAGCAGATCCTCTCGGCGGGGAAGACGGCATGGAGGGCAGAAGTACATTTCCAGAAGGTCCGGGTACCACGCTCTCCTGGCCCAATCCGGAGCAATGAGGATCATGCGGGAACTGAACTTCCGTAACCTCCGCAACATTTCAAGAATGACGGGGACTGGAGGAAACGCATACAGCAGTGGGAATAGCCAATCCACCACAAACGCATCGCCTAAGGCTCCTCTTGGAGGAAATGGACTTCAGCAGAATCTCTTGCACTTGCGGTTGACACTGGTGGCGATGAGATCCACTTGCAGGGTTCCCCAAAGGGCGAAGATCTCCAGAAGGACTTCCTGAGCCAACTCCCACTCGTGAGAGACTGTGCTCTGCCTGCTCAGTGCGTCAGCCGCCGCATTTTCGTCACCAGCCAGATGTACTGCCGACATCGAAATTTCCTGCTGGATGGCCCAGAACCAGAGCTGCATTACCTCTCTGCACAACGGGAGTGACCCTATCCCTGCCCCATTTTTGCTGAGAAATGCATGGCCACTGTGTTGTCCGTCATGACCAAGACACTCTTCCCCCGTACTGAGGGCAGAAAAGCCTTCAGGGCCAGCCTGATGGCTCGCAGCTCTAACAGATTGATGTGGAGTCTGGACTCCGACGGAGACCAACGACCGCTGGCGGTCAAGTTGTTGGCATGAGTGCCCCATCCTGTGAGGTAAGAGTCCGTCACTAGTCACCTCCGGCCACGGTTGCCAAAACAGTTCCCCCTTCATCAGGTTCCCTTCGTTCACCCACCACAGAAGGTCCTGTGAGAGAGCGTGCGATCTGAACAGGATCCGTGTTAGGGAGAATTCTCATTCTATGGCTAATTTCCCTTACCTATAGAGTCCCGCAGCAGCTTTGCTGGATTTTAAGGGTCTGTTTTTTTTCTCCTGCTAAGAGTGTGACTCTTTTTCCCCGACTCTTGGGCATTTTTGCTATGTGTGTTCTAGGCTATTTTTTGTGTTTAATGTCTATGGGGTTTATCTCACCTCCATAGGAACCATCTTTATCCACATGTGTTACACAGCACCCTCCGTGCAGTGACACAGGGGTGTCGTAGCGACCCCCAAACGTAGACTCCATTCCCTGGAACTGACTACTGTCCCCCAGGGCATGTAAAGTCCCAATTGACTTTACTAGTCAATCTCTATGAACAAAACCAGTACAACCCATCTTACTATGGCGGTACTGGCAAAGGTTAATCATTTTTCCCGTATGTTCATTTTTGAGAGGGTACCGTACAGTCCCTCTCTCAAAAGGTTTCTGGCTGGTGGCAGTGGTTACTCCCAAAAATATTCGACCATGAATATTTCCCTATGGGATTTTCCCATTGTTCGAGGCTACCACATTTACTGACAGCCTCTAACATACCACCGTTTTTTTTTTTTTTAAATTTTACTCAGGTAGGTTTTACTTGCCAGAACTTTTATATAAATTCTATCTCGTGTCTTTCTCTAAACTCCTAACCCAGGTCGGGGATCCTTTGTTCGTCCTTTTGGCGGGCTTCTGCCAAGAAGCCCTCCTTTCGGCGCCACAGAGTCTGGGGTGGATCCATTGTGTGGGAGGGGGAGTAGGACCCCCCTGCACAGGGTTGCCTCAGCAACCCAGGTCGCACTCTGCCCGGATAGGCTGGAGGGTCTCCCGCCAGGATGACCACTTCACTGTGCGAGTGACAGCTAGGCTGTATGAATGGGGATCTTTTTGCATAAAAGCAGAGTCCTGAGGACTGGAAGAGCAAGACGTCGCCACTGGAACTAAGAAGCCGAAGAGGAGAGAAGCCAAAGACATCTGCAACGACTGAACCACCGGTGAAGCCCTGCTGCAGCGTCTCACCACTTTTCTCCACACTACGAGAGAAGATCTTCATCTGCAAGAGCCTTCTTCCCTTGAGCGGCCAACCAGTTTGCCAATCGCCTTCCTGGACCTGCCTTGGTCGAATCGGCAGTGCCCTGCACTCGGAGACCGGATAGCCAGGCACCCGTCCACCCGGACCGCGATTTATAGGAGCGTACCTTTTATTCATTGGGCAGCACCGCGGCTGGTTTCATCCCTGGGCAGTGCAGTAACTCGAACCTTCCTCCACGACGATAGTCTCTTCCTCTGCTGGATCTCCCGAACTGCAGGAACCGCCAGGAACAACCGCCACCGCAGGAGCCTCTTCTACATTTTAAGGTACTTTGTTCCGCCAGGCCTCCCTTTTCGCGTGGTATTGCTAAAGGTGCTTTAAATCCTTTACCTGTTGGGTTGGCCGTCCCTATCCTCCAACGTTGTCTTTCACCTTCTGCATCCACCTTTTTGAATCGTTTAACAAAGACTTGACTGCAGCTACAAGAACATTTTTCCACTGGGCTCTTTTCGCTGTACCACTGACTCTGGCACAGGCCTATTGACTCTGGCGGAATTTGTTAGAACTGCCTTCTCTAGATTGCTTCTCAACTAAAACTGTGTTGGTGCACCTACTTCTTATAACCACCTTCTTCCGACTTAAAACTTGTGAAGTGCCATTTTGCTCGGTTTTCATTTAAGTATTATACATGCTAAAGTACTGCCTTGCCTAAACTTGTTCACAAACTTAGGGGAAGTGTTGCTAGGGTGTCTAATATATTCCTGCATAACATGCCCTTTCCCTCCCTTGTGAGAAATTGCTAGAGTGCCATGTGCGTTTGGTTGTCAATGTGCCGTTTTGCTCAGTTTTCACTCTTGCTCAAACTCGTCTACAATTTAACTAGGGAGTCGTGTATACTTTTATCGACTGATTTTGACTTGCTTTAATAGCTGTGATTAATGAGTTAACTTAGAAGTGTGTAAAATAAATATATATTCTTTTTAATACAAAGCTTTGGTCAGTGTTTCCTTGTGCCATAGTATTATGGCCTTATCGTGTAAACCCTGAATACTGCTCATCTCTCTTGAGATAAGTCTGACTGCTTAGCCACAGCTACCAACTAAATCTTTGGGGTACAGACGAATACCAAAGGGGATTTATTGCTCATGCCTGTAGTCTTAATCTTCTGTAGTGCTCCCTAAGGGAACTGCACAGGATTCTGCCTAACAATCAGTCATCCTGACGGAGAACTGCGACCACTGCATTTTGAGGACCCATTGCAGGGATCTCATCCGCAGCCTGGCCTCTGGCACCAGAAAAATGCAGGAAGCCATGAGGACGCGCAACCTTAAGAGCTCAAAAGCCAGGAGACTCTGGGCATGTTGAAACTTGGCAACCATCTGTACAATGTGATGAGCCCTTACCTTGGAAGGCAAGAACTGGAGCTGTTGGAAAGGTGTCCGGTGCAACTTATTTAAATTCAGGGAGAAGCCCAGCCTGTGGAGGGTGCGGCAGGTGACACCGAGATGATCCAAAGCTAGCTCGGGGGAGCGCGCCCGGATCAGCCAATCGTCCAGGTAGGGGTAGATGTGAATCCCCTCCCCCCCCCTCGCCTGAGGTACGCTGCCACCACCATCATGAGCTTGGTGAAGACCCTCGGGCAGAGGTCAATCCGAACGGCAGGACCCGAAACAGAGTGTGAGTCGCCAGCCGCAAGCCTCAGGTACTTTCTGTGCGCGGGATGAATCAGCACATGAAAGTAAGCATCCTGGAGGTCCAGAGACACCAACCAATCCTGAAGTTGATGGGCCTGGAGGACTTGAGAAAGAGCGACCATCTTGAACTTGTCCTTCCTGAGAAGTTTGTTCAACCAACACAAGTCCATGATGGGTCTCAATCCCCAGTCTTTCTTTGGGATCAAAAAATAAGGGGAATACCAACCCTTGTTCCACTCCGCTACAGGCACCAGTTCTATGGCACCTTTCTCCAGCAGGGACAAGATTTCCTGCACGAGAAGTGGATCCAGACTCTTCAAAGAGTGCTTCCCCGGTGGATTGTCGAGAGGCTGCTGAAGGAAGGGAAGGCAGTAGCGGTGGGCTATGGTATCTAGAACCCACGCATCTGAAGTAATGGCGTGCCATTCTTCGAGATGCTGAGACAGTCTGCCCCCAACCGGCGAACCATGGGACATGGCCTCACGATTGTTTGGAAGCAGCTGCGGCAGTGCCTGAAGGCAAAGAAGCAGCTGCCAGAGCAGCTTTGGCACCATGATTTCCCCGACCACCACGGGTACTTTTTCTCTGGCCCCTTCGACTGGCGGCCACTCTTGTTCTACCAAAGGAGGAGTAGAAAAGAAAGGAACCTCCCCTCCACTGCTGTCCCCTAGGACGAAAAGGTGGAGGTTGACGCACCGCGGCGCTTAAAGACTATGCCGCAGCTTTTGAAGTCTGCAACCTCGCAAGCCTCTCGTCAACCTTGCTGCCAAATAAATGAGCGCCATCAATGGGCATGTTCAGAAGACGGGCCTGTACATCTGGAGCAAATCCCGACTTCCGCAACCAAGCAAATCTGCATAGAACGGTGCTCGCAGCCATGGACAGGCTCACACTGTCGGCCGTATCCAAACCAGACTGAAGGGCCTCACATATGGCATCCTTGCCATCCTGCACGATAGCAAGGAAACCATTCCTTTCTTCCCCCTCGGGAATACGCTCAGTCGCAAAACCAACACAAGACCACAGTGTCTAAACCTTGCCAAGGCACACATGGATTTGGCCTATTTCAAGGACATGCTGCCAGCAGAAAACATCTTCCGTGCCCAACCGTCGAAGCGATTATCGTCCCTTTCCGGAGGGGTGGTAGGGTACGCCGCCTGCCTCGAGGTGGCTGTAGCCACCTGAACCACCTAACTCTCAGGAGTGGGGTGAGTAAACAAATAGCTGGGGGTCGCTACCGGAAGGGCAGTATTTCTTAGTAAGATTTTTATTCACAGCTGGAAGAGATTCCAGGGACTGCCAAGTAGCTGCCACCCTTTTCTGCAAGGTAGAATGAAATGGCAAAACAGGGTCAGAGGACGGACCTTGAGCCAAGATGTCCGTCAGATCATCTTGCACAAAGTCTACTGGAGGACTAGACCAGCCCATGTACTCAGAAACGTGCCATGAGTCTCCTATAAGAAGACTCTGCATGAGCCCCAGGCTCAGGTCTACCAAACTCCACTTCCGGGGAAGTGTCCAGTCCACTTGCATCATGGAGGGTCTGTCAACTCCTCCAACTGACTGCCCTCCGAAAAAAATCAGATCATCAAGGTCACCAGGTTCCTCAACCTCAGATCTCTCCTCTTCAAAAATATCACCCGGAGGGGGTTGAAACCCATGTCTGGGGACAGAAGAGGGCCTGGAGGCCAAAACCGGCCTCACCGACTTCGATGCAGCCTTCCTCGGAGGATCCACAATGTCTGGGTACTACAACGGCGAATTCAGAAAAAAATTTTGAGAAGGCGCCGAGAGCATCGACAACCTCGACGTCGAGAGCATCGACAACCTCGACATCGAAATAGCTAAAGGCTTCGGCGGCGCAGTGGGCTGGTACGACGGTAAGCCGTCTATGTCTGAATCGGACGGACATGGCGCCAAACGAGTCGACGTCGGCCCCAAGCCCTCAATAAATTGCTGCGGTCTCGCTGGGGGTGAGAACCGAGACCTAGAGACACGTCTCTTGCGACCTTTCGAAACCTTGTCCGTACGGGACCTCGACGCCTCCCGATGTGTGTCGCGCCGTGAACCCAAGCCCAAAGGCGTGCGAGCCACGGACCGAGAACAAACCAGGTCGGCTTCGTCAGAAGGCTCGACAGGACCCATGCCTTTGCGACTGAAAAATCACCAGATTTCTTGAACGCTGCCCATTCCTCGAATACTTCGTAGAAAACGTAACCATCCTCGAGGCACCATCCTCCGAGGACAGGGAAGACGACCGGTGACGGCGCTTCTGCAAGTGCCGGGACGAGGAAGACGAGTGGCATGAACCACTCCTGGACGAGAACCCCGGGATTTCTTCCGATACGGAGGGTCACCCCTTGAGTCATCGTTAGAAACCCCCTTGGACTTGAAAGTCCGGGACTTAACAGGCTTCGAGTCCCTACCCACCTGTAGCTTCCCCTTCCGCTACCACAAGGCCTTTGCAGTCCACGACTGGCATTTCGAGCAGTCGTCTGTGTCGTGCGACTCGCCGAGGCACCACAAACAAATGCGGTGGGGGTGTCGGTGAGCGACATCTTGGACGTGCAGACCTAGAAACCGGACCGCGGAGTCGGAGGGGTCGCAGAGAAAGACATCTTCAATGAAGTAAACACAAGAGGCGCGCTAAGTCTCATGAAGTTAAAACATTCGCAGAAAAAACTGAACTGAGGCTACGGGCCTCTTCAGAGAAAAGTTAAGTAACCAGTCGGTTTTTCTTGTAGATACAACAGGAGCTCAAGAGGAGCCTTCCAGTTTGCACAGGATGCAAAACCTGCACACTGGAGTGGAGGTCAACTCCCAATTGAAGAAAACAGTACTCCCAAAACAAAGAAGAAAATAGCCTACGGTATGTGTAACCCAAGCCCCACAGTACATGAAGAGTGAAGTTGAAAATGTAGCTATTCGCCTTCTGAATGCAACGAAGACCACCCTGATTCCTGCTCCTTGGTTGTGATGACGAAAGGGGGAGTCCTTCAGTGGGATTCTGCAGCAGCACAGAGAAGGGGTCAGCAGCAAAGGATTCAGCTCACTCCAGCAGCTCTTTGTGGTTTTACACCTTTTTCTTAGCGCCAAGAAGAAACTAATATCACTGGTTGGATCCTCTTTGATTACTCGATCCTGAACTCCTTTGATGGGTCTTTTGATGAAGGATTCCTACCTCTGGAGGTCCAGGAGGCGGCCTGCAAAGTGTCAGACGAATTTGATGTTCGCAAGACGATGCACTCGCAAATGGCTCAGTTACCCTGGGTATTGGTGTTCTGCAGCCCAGCAAAGTAACAAGATGGGGGATGGACAAATTGAAGCTCTTGAGGCAAGTTGGTCCCACCAGCCCAAGGGAGGAAGTCATCCTTGGCAGAGCTTTGAGATGAAACAGGGTCAGCACAGATGCAAGGCTTCACTGGTACATCCACGGTCGTTGAAGGTGTGCTGCTGGTGTCCCCGATTGTCTACTGCTTCGGATTCCTTGTTGTAGTGGTCGCCAGCCTGCAGTCCAAATATCCATGCCTTATATGCTGTAACCCATTAATTCACTCCCATGGAGCTATCACCTGTGGGTTGGCTGTCCAGAAGGACAGCCAGCCGCCCAGTTACAACTGGTTTCAGCCAGGAACACCTACAAATAAAGGACAGTGTAGCTTCGGGACCCTCCCTTACTTACTGCAAAACTCACAAAGGATCTAATGCTACACAAAATGATAGGAGAGCCCAGAAGGTACAGACAGATGAAAAATGGTGAAAAAAAGAGGTCATTTTGAGTAAATGGTCACTCCCCCTGCAGCCTCCCCCATGGGTGCTATACTGCAGCTGAGAAATCAGCCTGCTATTAACATGCACAAGTGGTAGAAAAAGTATCCACTGCCACCAGCCATTTAAGGGTGCAAGTAACAAAATGTTATTGAGCAGTGGGAGAATGAGTTACAATGTAAACCCCCAGAACCCTACAGAAGGTGGTGTGTACTGGACCCACAAAGGTTAGTAAGATAAATGTTATCTTACTAGTCTTGGGAACTGTAGTTCACACAAGAGAAGAAGGCATTAAAACATTTAGAGAAGCCCAAGGGACACCTCAGTGAAACTGCACAGAGGGTGCTGGGTGTCACAAAGTCAAAAACAGATACTTGTATTAACATTTGGAGTTAAGCATGCTCCACAAAAGCAGTACAAATAAAAAACCCTTCAGACAAAAAGACTGAGTGAGAGGTAAAAAGTTCCACATAATCAGTAGGTTAAAATCAAAAAAGTCCAGGATCCAGCAAAAGGGGGTCTCAGGTTAAAGGGAATTAGCACAGAAAATGAAATGTCTCCAACACTGAGGCCAGAAGGGTTCGCCCTGCCATGAGATTGCTGTGTTGGCCCACCAACCAAGATAGTCTACCACTGGCCTAGATACTCTAAGGGAATCCATAAGGGTTCCAAGGTACAGGGACCACTGACCCCATAGATTGACATTGTAAAGATGTCATGCACAGCCTGGCCTCTGGCACTAGAAAAATACAGGATGCCATGAGGCCTATAGGCGGAGGAAGCAAGCTGCTGGTTAGGCGGCTCGGATCCAGAACAGGTTCACCATCAGCACGATGCAGTTTGTCCTCTAGGAGGAAACTCAGGAACTTCCTGTGCTTGCAATGAATCGACACAGAAATAAGTGCCCTGCAATTCGAGAGTGTAGAGAATCTCTCTTAATGTCACCATCTTGAATTTGTTTTTCCTCAGGCACTTTTTCAAGGCCGTGAGGTCAAAAATGGGACGGAGACCACCTCCCTTCTTGCGTACCAGGTAGTACAGGGACTACCGGCCTGATCCTCTGTGCTCGGGAGGTACCTCTTCCATGCCACCCTTCAACAACAGGTTTTGCAGTTCTTCCTGGAGCTAATGTCCCGGATGGCTTGGAGGAGGTGGCGGCCTGTCCAGTGGTCCACTTAAGGGCAGACACTGGCCCCACTGCACGAGATCCAGGCATCTGAGGTAATCTGCCATTGGGGCCAGTGCTGTGACAGCCGTCCAGCAACCGGTAAGTCGTGAGAGGGCGGAAAACCAAAGCGGCTTAGAGAGCAGAGTTGCGCCTGCTTGCTAACCTCTGAAAGCCCCTCTGCCCCTTTCCGGAGAACAAGAAACGCTTGTGCCCCTGTCTGCCCTGTGGGAGCTGCGCCTTCCTGCCGTAAGGCACAGAACGCCTGTAGCCCCTGCCCATTGAGGCAAAGCCGACACATGGTTGGCTGGCTGCGCAGCTAGGGCCAGCGATTTTGCGACCATCTTTGAATCCTGAAATTTCTCATGGGGGGAAGTCAGCCTCCTGAGCGAAAAGGAAGTCACCCGCAAAGGGCATGTCCAGCAGTTTGTTTTGGACATTTGGCAAAAAGACTGGAGATCATAGCTAGGCCTGTCTCAACGCTATAGCCAATCCCATTGAAAAGCACACAGTCTGCCAAGTCCAGGCCCATTTGCAGCGACTGCCTGGCCAACGCCTTCCCATCTTCCACCAACTGTACGAAGCAGGCTCGCAGCAGCTCCTCTGGAATGTATTGGTTGCCTGATCTACTGCCTCCCATGAAATTGAAAGAATATTTGGCAAACCCACTGGCTATGTTAGCAGCTTTCAAAGCCATGATGCTAGATGTAAATACAGTCTTCGCCTTTGCATCAATCCTCTTAACGTCCCTGTCCGGAGACAGATTCGAGGTAGGGAACGCCACCCTGGTGGAAACTGTGGCTGCCTGCCCAAGACCTTCCGGAGAAGGGCGCGTAGACAAAAATTACGTGCTCCTCTTGCCAGCCTGTACTGCCCTGGAGCAGGGATGCTGCCACAAGGAGGCTACTGGATCGGCAATCGCAGGGTTCAATGGCATATTCCTCTCAGTAAGTGGTCCTCGTACAGCATGTTTGTCAATTCATACTCCTGAGCTGGCACTGCAGAAGCATTCAGCCATGAAGTGTCAACCACCCTATCCACCAGTGACCGGAATATGGCATGGTTGTAGGTGTATTCCACTTCGGGGCATGTGTCCAGCCTGCTGGTGTAGTGGAACCCTGCTGCAAATGCCAAAAGATCTGCTTGGCTGTCAAAATAGTAGGCGTCAAGCGCCCCTGCATACGCAAGATCGATGTCACCTTGGTCATCTCCACCATCAGCGCCGAAGATAGACGCAATGGAGCTGAAGAAATAGGTCTGGGAGATTGGGACAAAAGATCTGTCGCCGATTGTCAGAGTCAAAGGCTTATCCCTCGATATCGATATGACTGCCGGCATCGAACAGGGCTTGGGCACCGAGGAGACGTCAGGGATGCCCAAACCCTGTGGCTCACCGGAAGTCCCCAGCATCAAGTGCTTAGGTACCTTTCTCAGCATCAGGCCCAAAGATTTTCGGCCCGCCGAGGGCGTCAGCAAAGGGGTTTGTGTTGAGTCCGGTGTACCGAGTGCCGCTGCTGCTGCCTACGAGGCCTATTGCTTGGCAGGTGTACCTGCAGCTGTGCGTTACTCGAACATCGCCAACATTTGCCTTTTCAACAAATCCCACTCTTGCAGAGTGGTAGGCCCAGCCAAAGGCTTACCTCTTTCCGACAAAGTCGTAATCTCATCAGTGCCTTTTTTCTTCTTATGAGAAGACTAGGAGAAAGAGTGGCTCCTTGAGTGAGACCCAGTCTATGTCTTACACAGATGTTTCTTTCTTTTTCAGAGGAAGCCCCCTCAGTCCCGGCCTCAGATGACCAGACGGTCGACCACGCAGGTTTATTTGGACGGCGGTCAGCCCACTCAGGCACCAAATTCAGGTTAATCTTTGGGCACAAAGTGCACCCCTCAGTGTTGTGACCCGTGCCGAGGCACCACACGCACAAGTCATGCAGGTCGGGCACTGACATCTTAAAGTGGCAGTCAGAACGTTGATTCAAACCCAAAATCCGAGGAGTTGACATCTTGTGGTCGAGAGAAAACAAATGATGACAAAACATCAAAAAAGAGTCGAAGACTTGATAACAGGGTGTTCCTCACAGCAGCATATCGAGCATGCTTAAAAAAGGAACTGAAGTACGGGGTGTAGTAAAGTGGTGTATATATAAGACACCCAATGTCATGAGCATAGCCGACGATAGTCAATCCATCTTGCTTGGTACTCTATCAAGTCAAAGTCCACTTCGCCCCTTAAGAATTTTCTGAGGATGAGGATATCAGATGAGGAATTTGCAGTAAAAAGGATATCCATTGTGAAAAAAAAAAAAAGTGCGGGGGTAGTGTGAAAAAAAGGTTCCCACTCACTCAGGATAATCCTACAAAAAATCTGGGGGACTAACAAAGTGGGGAGAATTTCATTCAAAAAGGAAAATATATCAGCTAAACATTGAAGCCCTCATAAGTATTGCCATCTTGTGTGTCTGAAGACCTTTAGAGCTCTTCCTTACAGTGCTACATATGTAAGATTAGTGTTAGGCAAGATTTGGTGCAGTACCCTTTGGGTGCACTACATCTACCTTGATCTCCTGGCAATAGGGACCAAACCTTTTGTAGAAGTCTGAACTACACATGTTGGTAGTGTGGCTGGGCAGCAGGCTTATCTCAAGAGGGGTCAAAGTGAGCAGTAGGGGAGTTGCACAGAAATTCACAGTGACTAGTAGCTAAATAAACACTTGCACTCAGGTTTCTTGATTAAAACAGTTATTAATTTATTTAACAGTCAGTTTGAATAAGCCTTCTTCAGAAGGGGCAATATAGTAATACACAAATGCACTCCAACATACACGATTACTTTCTCTAAATCAGCAAGTAACCATTTGGGATGGCATGCAGACACTTTCTACACCCTCAGGCGACTTAAATAGCTAGGACACTGGACATTAATATATCACTGGTACATTTAGAACAATACTCGGGTGTCAAAGAAAAGGGTTATTACAATAAAACAAGAGATCACACAAATATTCTGAAGCAGGTAAGTGCTTTTGAAACCCCAATGCAAAGTAAGTTAACCCTTTCCCGGAAGGAAGGCAAAACACACAATCATAGAGCAGAGTCATTCAGGGAGCCAGTGTCAATTGGGCAAAAGTCTAGGTAAGCTGAAGCACTTCTTGCAGGTAAGTAAAAGTCTTGCACAATGTTTTACAAGTCTTTATAGAAAAATTAGAATCAATGTAGGGCCACAAGCTAGTTAGGCTTGTGAGGTAAAGAAGCTGTGAGCAACACTACAGAAGCAACCAAAACAAGTTTCAACTGAGAAGTAAGGCAACACAACAAGAGGTAAGTTCTCTTAGACTGTACAGTACCTTTGGTTAGAAGAAATTGTTCCAGCAGGCTTCTGTTCCTGTGCAGCTCTGCAGGTCCTGTTGTTCCTGGGCCTCCGTCGTGGGGACAAGCGGGAGGACTTCTGGGGACTCCAAAACTGCAATGGGACAAACAGCAACAGCAAAGGGCAAACTTCAATTCAGTGGCACTTCACAGTTTCAGCTCCTCGGGTCTCAGCAAATAGCACCACTGCGGTCTATCGGATACCACTCTGGACTTCCTCGCATCTGGGGTCCAGCACTCAGTTGAGGTGGCTAAGGCTCGGTCAGTCCTGCTTCCTGGGAGACCGGAGGATCTTCCAGCAGTTCAAGTCCGACTTAAAAGTGATGCACTCCAATCTGATGTTCCCCTCCCTGGCACTTTGTTTCCTGCAGCAGCAAGGAAGTACAGCCAGCTCTGAGAGGATGTCCAGACAAGTTCACTTTGGAGTTGATCGGTTCCACCAACTCAAGGGGAGTAGTCGTCCTTGCAGGGCTTCTCGAGTGGATGCGAATTCGGAGCTTCAGCACAGCAGCAGGGCTTCACCGAGCAAGCCAACGGTCCAGGAGTTGCAGCAGGCATCTCTTCCAAGTTCTTCTTCGGATTCCTTTGTCCAGTGGTTGACTGCCTTTCAAGCCAAAAAGCCTTGCCTTTTATGCAGACTTCTCCCATTCATTCCAGCCTAGCATTCAATCACACAGCAGGGTGGCTGTCGTTTGAAAGTGAACCCCAACTTACAGGGGCACACCTTAGATATATTGGAGTACCCCTGATCACACTCACACCAGAGTAAATGCACCCCTCTAGGGAATTAAGGCCATGAGTCTATCTTGCTACGAAAACCAACTTTAATCTGTACAAAGATGAGGATGGAAGGGGGGAGGGGGGCAGAGGACTCTGCTCCCCTTCCCCGACCAGCATTCTATTTTCCGTGGCTGGCTCCTGCAGACTAATGGCAAGCAGGCGCCTTTATATACTGTTCAACTTGGTCAATGGATACCGGCATAGCTCATCCAAAATGGCAGAATCCCTTGAAAGGCAGGAAGGACAATCTCCCTTCTTGCATGGCCAGGTTTACATTTAGACGAGCCTACTTGACATAATGCAACCTCTGCAGGTATACATTATAGCTCCTATTCATCATCTGCTAGGTTATAAACATTCATACATAAACACTCCTTCCAGCCATACTCGCAACACTTCATTCAATATTCTTATATTTCATCTAGTCCAGTAATTATCCAAAAAAAAACAAAACTGTTTTCCCATAGTACTCTAGGATGTGCATTGAATCTTTTAGTCTCCATTGGCTTATGATGGACAGGGAACAGCTGCTGAGTTACCTCGTGTGCTCTGCCACGCGTAGCTGACACCAGGCAATGCCTGGAGTCTATTTTTAGCACAGGCTGCATTCACCGTGCTTTGAGAGAAACCAACTACAATTTAACAGTTTTACAAATATATTTATTGCAATAGTTATTTTCACCTTATATTTAAATCCAAACTATGTTCATTTAGTGACCCTCCTCCCCCCTGGACTCTTGTAGTGCTTAAAGAACAGTTAGCGGAAGTCTTGCCTAATTCTAAAGCGCTTGGGAATGAAGAAAAGCACTAGGCTCCTTCCCAATACCTTGCTGGACAGCCAGCTGGCCAATCACCTTTGGGTGCATTCCTGTAACCGAGGAGATTAAGCACAGGGAGTTTCGGGCACCTCCCTCACATCCTGCCCCTGCCAGACACCCTGGAACCAGAAAGGGCTTCGCTCGTGAATCCCCACCAAAGAAAGCGAACAAAAGGACCAAACCTGGTTTGGCGCGCACAGTAAATCTCAAGAAGGACCTTTCCAGCAAGAAATGGGGGAAAAAAAGACGACCGGGGCCATTATGACAAAAGAACAAGTTACTTTCTTACCTGGTAACGTTCTTTCGACGGGATGTTCCTCCGACGTATTCCTTATCTTTGATATACGTTTCCAGCTTGCTGGCCTCGGAAATGTTTTCTGTAGAGGGCGCTGTGCGTCGACGTCCGCCGAGTCGATGTCCCTCGACGGCCACTGTATCGGCGCCGACGTCACCATGCCCATAAATAGACACGCGCTGCGTCCGTTGCTCAGTTCCGTTTTGTAGTATAAGAAAGACATGCCTGAATTGGTTAGTAACCTTGAAGGAGCGAAAGCTGCAACTACAAGGGAAGTTATCACTGCAGGGATGGATGGGAGTTGCAATAAGGAATACGTCGGAGGAACATCCCGTCGGAAGAATGTTACCAGGTAAGTTCTTCGAAGGGATTGTGTCCTCTGACGTATTCCTGATCTTTGATAGACTCCAATAGCAGTGGTATGTAATTGGAGGAGGGAGTGATAGTGTTATGTATCCCTTTAGGGGTGGACCGAGTGTAATACGGCTTTGCCAAATCTGGTCTCTTGAGCAGTGGAGGAATCCAGATTGTAAAATTTTGTGAATGTATGTGCGGACGACCATGTGGCAGCCGCACATATGTCCCGGTCCGGTACCCCTCTCTGGAGAGCCGAAGAAGCTGCGATACCCCTGGTTGAATGAGCCCTGAGGTTTTGTGGTGGCTCTTTCCCTGCTATTCTATAACATTCCAGGATGGCCAAGATAATCCACCTGGAGATGGTTTGTTTTGTTATGGGTAGTCCCAACTTGTGACCCGAGTATCCTACCAACAGCTGGTCTGCTTGCCTGATTCTAGCCATTCTGCTGATGTAAAAGCTGAGAGCTCGCCTAGGGTCCAGCCTGTGTAGCCTTTCCTCCTCTTTCCCCGGATGGGGAGGAGGGTAGAATGAAGGCAAGGTAATTTTCTGAGTAATATGGAATTCAGAAACCACCTTTGGGAGAAAATTAGGCTTCACCTGGAGGACAACCTTGTCCTTGTGGAAGATTGTATGAGGGGGTTTACAGGAGAGAGCTTGTAGCTCACTCACCTTCCTAGCCGATGTTAGTGCTACAAGTAGGACAGTTTTAAGTGTGAGAAATCTTAATGCGCAAGAGTGAAGTCGCTCGAATGGAGTGCCCATTAAGAAGTTTAAGACTAAATTAAATTTAAGTCCCATAATGGAACCTGGAATGGTTTTGGAGGGTAAACATTAGTCAGACCCCTGAGAAATTGTACCACTAGAGGAAGTTTGAAATACGATGGTTCCTTCGCAGTGCGCTTGAAGATAGAAAGCGCTGCGAGATAGCCTTTTATAGTGCCAACTTGAAGGCCTGAGTTTGCCAAGTAGAGTAGAAACGATAGCACCGTTGGTGTACCGCATGAAAAAGGGTCGATATTCTCTTCCCTACACCAGCTGCAAAACTTGTTCCAACGGCAGCGGTATAAAGACTTTGTTGCCGGTCTTCTGGCCGAAAGCAACACCTCCATGACGTCATCAGGGAGATCCCAATCCTTGTACCTCAACCTTTCAGAAGCCAAGCGTGAAGGTTGAGAGTTCTGATGTCTGGATGGAGAACCTGACCTCCCTTCTGCGAGAGAAGATTCTCTGAGTGGAAGACGGATTGGAGGACAGATGGACATCTAGAAGGTCCGGGTACCACGTTCTCCTGGCGCAGTCTGGGGCAATTAGGATCATGGTTTTCCGGAATCTTCTCAACCTCCTGATCATTTGAGGAATAACGGACTGGTGGAAACGCGTAGAGGAGTGGAAACTCCCAGTCCACTACGAACGCGTCTCCCAGAGCTCCTCTCGGGGGAAATTCCCTTGAACAGAACAGATCGCACTTCCTGTTGGTGCTTGTGGCGAACAGATCCACCTGAGGGGTTCCCCAAAGGGCGAAGATCTCTTGAAGGACTTCCTGAGCTAGCTCCCATTCGTGGGAGACTCTGCTCTGCCTGCTCAGAGCGTCCGCTGTCAAATTCTTCTTTCCGGCTAGATGGACTGCCGATAGAGAGATTCCTTCCCGAATTGCCGAAAACCAGAGCTGCATTGCCTCTCTGCACAGTAGTAGTGAACCTACGCCTCCTCTTTTGTTGAGGTAGTGCATGGCCACCGTGTTGTCAGTCATTATCAGGACATTTCTCCCCTGTACTGATGGCAGGAAAGCTTTCAGCGCTAGTCTGATCGCTCTCAGCTCTAATAGGTTGATCTGTAGTCTGGACTCCGATGGAGACCAACGGCCGTTGATGGTCAAGTCGTTGGCATGGGCTCCCCACCCTCTGAGAGCGAGGCGTCTGTGACTACTGTCATCTCCGGCCATGGTTGCCAAAACAGTTCTCCTTTCAAGATGTTCTCTGAATAGGCCCACCACTGAAGGTCGTGGGCTACCTTGTCCGGAATCCGGAGGAGGTCTGACATTCTCCCTGAGAATTGTGACCACTGACTTCTCAGTGCCACTGAAGAGATCTCATTCTCAGGTGAGCCTCTGGCACAAGGAAGATGCAGGATGCCATGAGACCTAGCAACCTCAAAAAGTCGAAGGCTGGGAGACGTTGGGCATTTTGAAACTTGGTGACCATCTGTAGAATATCATGAGCCCTCACCTCTGGTGGCGAGGCTTTTCCCAGGGAAGTGTCCAGGACGGCTCCAATGAACTGGAGTCTCTGAGATGGTATCATCTGTGACTTCTTTAAATTGAGGGAGAAGCCCAGTCTGTGAAGGAAGAGGCAGACAAAATCTAGCTGGGTCCGGGCCTGTTCCGAAGATATGGCCCTGATCAGCCAATCGTCCAGGTAGGGATAGACGTGGATCCCTTCCCTCCTTAGACTCGCCGCCACTACCGACATCAGCCTGGTGAAGACCCTCGGGTCGGAGGTCAGCCCAAATGGTAGAACTCAAAATTGATAATGAGAGTTGCCAATTGCGAACCTCAGGTATTCCCTGTGCTTGAGATGGATTGGCACATGGAAATAAGTATCCTGAAGGTCCAGAGATACCAGCCAGTCCTGGAGCTGGAGGGCCTGAAGGATCTGAGAGAGAGTTACCATCTTGAACTTGTCCTTCCTGAGGTACTTGTTCAATTCTCAGGATGGGTCTCAGTCCTCCGTCCTTCTTTGTTATGAGAAAGTAGGGGGGGAGTACCAGCCCTTGCTCCTGTCCACTACAGGTACCGGTTCTATGGCACCTTTCTCTAGCAGGTCCATAATTTCCTGCAAGAGGAGCGGATCTGGAACTTTTTGGGAGCTGTTCCCCGGTGGATGACTGAGGGATTTGTAGAAAAGGTAGGCAGTAACCTTCGGCAACTGTCTCCAACGCCCAAGCATCTGACATTCTAGCCTGCCATTCCGTCAGATGGTGAGTTAACCTGCCCCCCCACAGGTGTCTTGTGTGCGTCAGATGGTGAGTTAACCTGCCCCCACAGGTGTCTTGTGTGCGAAGGCCTCAGAGTGGTTTGGGGGCGGCTGATAGAGATGCCGAGGGTAAAGAGGCAGCTGCTGCTGCGGCGGTTTTAGTACCTTTGACCCATCCACCTCGGGTGGATCTTCTTTGGCCTCTTTGAGCCGGCTGTCCTCTGCCTTTTCTGAATGCGGAATAATAGCGAAAGGACTTTCCTCTGCCAGAGGTTCCTGAGGGGCGAAAAGGAGTCTGGCGGATAGCAGCTCCTAAAGATTTTGCTGCTGCCTTGGAAGTCTAACTTTTCCAGACTGTCATCAGCCTTTTTTCCGAATAACGAAGAGCCGTCAAAGGGCATATTCAAAAGTCTGGCCTGTACATCTGGAGCAAAGCCAGACTTTCGCAACCACGCATGCCTGCGGATTGTTGTACTAGCCGCCATGGCCCTGCTGATACTGTCAGCGGACTCGATGCCAGTTTGAAGAGACTCGCACATGGCACCTTTGCCATCTTAAATGATGTTAAGGAAGGCTTCCTTCTCCTCTCCATCGGGTATGCAGTCAGCCGCTGATGAAGCACACTTCCATAATGTGTGACTGAACCTGGCGAGCGTAGAGGTGGCGTTGATGGACTTCAACGCCATACTACAGGCAGAGAAGACTTTCTTTGCCATAGAGTCGTACGTCTCGTCATCCCTGTCCTGTGGGACAGTAGGGTAAGCAGTCCTACTGCTGGATGAAGTTGCCGCTTGAACCACCAGGCTCTCTGGGGTCGGGTGTTTTGACAGGTATTCAGGGTCAGCAGCCGCTACCCTATACTTTGTCGACAGTCTTTTATTGACTGCTGGGATGACTTCGGGAGTCTCCCAATTGGATGCAATTTTTCTTTGCAGGGCTGCATGGAAGGGGACCACCGGGTCCTCCTGTGGACCTTTGTCCAATATATCCGTTAGATCATTCTGTTGGAAAACAGGTGAAGGCGCAGACCAGCCCATAAACTCAATTATTCTTGCCATCAGGGTTCTGTATGGTGTTTCGGCATGTTCTCCTGGGTCTGGCTTTACAAATTCCACTTCTGGGGAAGTGTCAAGTCCACTGGCCTTATGAAGTGAGTCTTGTAGTTCCTTCAGCCTCCTTTCTTCAGAGGTGAAATCCTCTGCAGCAGGCAGTGAGGATCTCTATAAACCAAAAGTTTCTTGGTCAGAGTCTTCTCTTTCTTTATAAATTGAAGACAGACCAGGGTATTCTGATCTCTGAAATGGAGTACAGCCCATTTCTAGGGCTGAAGGAGCCAAGCTCGTCGTTATTGGACGGGAAAATGTCGAAGTCGTCGACGCCGATGTAACTGGCCTCAAAGGCGCCGAAAAAACTGGAAGGGGCCTGGAAGAATTCGAGAGGATCGGGATCCTACTCGAGGGCATCGACGACAGTCTCGGCATCGTGCCGGAGGCCCTTGAAAACACCGTTGGCTGTAGAGCCTTGGTCCTCTCTTTCATCGGCGTCGGCAATGGCGTCGAGTGTATCGACCGATGCATCGAGGAACCCTTCGACAACGGCGTCGATGGCGCCGACCCGTGCGTCGAAGGAATCTTCGACTTCGGCGAAGGAACCCTCGACGACGGCGAAGAGGGTGCCTTCTTACCCGATGGCTCATGGCGCTCTAGGGTGGAATGTTTCGCCGGGTGCTGCGACTCGCGGCGTTTTGATTTTTTGGGTTTTTTCACCCGGGGTATCACCCTCAGCTGTCTTCGAGGGGATCGAGGCCGCGTTCTCGAAGACGCTTAACATTTTCTTTCTGAATTCCTCCCACTCAGCTTGAGAACTGTGTTTGGTGGGACATGAAACTCTTTCTGGGGACACTGAAGAATGGGACCTTCGACGTCTCTCTTGAGTTTCTAGATCTCGACGAATGGTGGGAGCTGCTTCGAGATCTGGAATGGGAGTGTTTGACGGTGAGGAGACGAATGCCTCGACCGACGAAACCTTCGAGGAGGATTTGGCTGACTTACCTCTCTCGAGCTTCCCCTTTCGCTCCTTCAGGGCTTTCGCCGTCATGGACATGCAGTCCTCACACTCCGAACAATGGTGCTCGGACCCCAAGCACCATAAACAGACCCTGTGTGGATCTGTTATTGACATTTTTTTTACCACAGTCTCGACATTTCTTGAAGCCGGATCGCGGTGTCGTCGGTTCTGATGAAGAAGCCATCGAGAACGATAAGGAATATTCGTCGAAATAGATTAAGGAATACGTCAGAGGACACAATCCCTTCGAAATGCTTTACTGCAGCTGCGAACGCAGCCCACGGTAAAAACCCACCACAGTAGTTAAAAGTAAACGACTGCCACCAGCCATTAATTGTAGATAGGGTAACAAAAATGTTACATGAGAAACTAGACAAAGGGGATACTAAGTAACCCCTCCAGCACCCTATGGTAAAATAGTGTGTGCTGGGTCTAAAGTTACAAAATGTAAGTAAAGTCAATTTCACTTCACTGCTCTTGGAAACAGTAGTTTATCCAAGAGAAGGTATTTAAACCTTTGAGAAATCTGAAATACTTCCCTGTGCCACTGCACTGAAGGTGCTGTGTGCCACAATGTAAAAAGATGATTCCTATGGAGTTTGTCAGACTCCACAACCAAAAGTAACAGAGTCCAAATCACAGAAAAATGCACGAGTGGGAAAAGGGGTCTCACTTTCTCCAGTTTAAAAATTTAAAGTCCTAAAATCCAGCAAAGTTGCTGGGGGTCTCTAAGGTAGAGAGGAATTAGCACATTTCAGAGAATTCTCCCTAACAGTTAGCAATGTTAACATGCAAGATAATATTTATCAGGTAATAACTATCAAATATAATGTCTAACATACGATTGCAGAAACCACTGCTGCAATCGGTTGCACTAGCAATAAAAAGGTGCATACATATAATATGCTTGCCCCACTCTTCCAGTGCAGTATCTCACATTGGTTGATTGAGTCCTAGTCCAAATTCAGTTCCCATGCCAACAATTACACATTCAATGACATAGAAAGTGCTACAGCAACCGCCACCAAACAAGAAACTGACTTAGTATGCTGCAGACTAGGCATCGCTGAAAAGAATTAGTATTGCCTACAATCATAAAGGTGCAGCATTATGGCATGTCATTCTCCTGAAATGCAATGTACTCTTTTGCCATAGATGTTCAAACTATGGGCTGTAAAACTCTCATACAACTGCTTTACAAAAATCAGACGACAATGCATAGGTGGTGTTAGGAGAGGATAGTCGGAGAAATCACCACATGATAAAGAAAATGTTCTCACCTCTTTTAACTCCAGCTCAATTATCTGCTCTTTGAAAGAGTACGCCCTGTTCTCCCTCTTCATGTTAGCTTTTTTCAGATTATCCTGTTGAGCACTAGAGTAAGTGAAACAAAATGTAAATTGAACAGTGAGATAGAACAGAAATGTGCTAGTTATGACCAGCAAGAGGTAGAATCAAGGACAGAGAAAATAATGAAAGCAATGAAAGAAAACGTTATAATGGATTTCCAAAATCGGTCCTGGTGGGATGATTTTGGGAGGTGTTAAAATGGATTCCTGGAATCTGGCCTGGTGGACAGATTTTAGGAAGCACCCTAGTTATGGTGAACAGGCAGATCTGAGGGGTTAGTCAAATCCCAATTAGGGTAAGTGGATGATAGGGGTATCCAGTCATTTTACCGAAAATAAAACAGAGTGATAAGTATCACTGAAAACCAACATACTGAAAAATACAGAAAATGTTAAACATATATATGGTAGTGGGGTAACAGGTTAAAATGGGTGTGGGTTAAACTGATTAAAAAAAACAGATTGGGTCCCCACCCCCTAAATTTAAAGAAAAATCTATTCAGTATTTTGACTGCTCTGAAATGTACCACTCTGTTTTTACCTTTGGTAAAAACACATATACCGATGATAGGTGGATAAACAGTCAAGTCTCAGTGGTTGGGTCAGAGGCCATCAATGAGCCCACACAGTAAGACAATTCAATTTAAACAGTTTGTTATTGGTAGAAAAGATGTCTCTTGGCAACTTTCTCTCTGTAGTTCTATGGACCCCAAGCATTTTGCTTTGGTTTCTGAACCTGCCCTGACATTTTACATGTAAGCGAAAGGCTTCACTCCCTTGGCATTTTGCTCATTTTGTTATGGGGCAACTGATCAGTCCTGATCATCACTACTTCGAAACTGTGTTTCCCTTTTGTCTTTTTACCTTTGTTAACTTTTTGACACTTCATACAGCATCTTAGAATGCAGTGGGGATACTTTTCTATCACCCTAGAATTTTCAACTTGGGATTTGTGGTTACTTTTATATGTGCCTAAAGACAAGCTGGTAGCAGCAATTACATATTTACCATTTTTGCATTATTTGTAGTGTTCAAATTTGCATTTACCGCGTGTGGCTATTGCCCCAAAAACATCTATGACACATTAGGTTTTTCTTGTTCTTTGGCTATATTGTTGTGTTGCCTTCCTGCCTTCTCCAGTCAGGAAATCTCTTATATGGTCATGCATTCGCCCAGGAAATCTGCAGCATTTCACAGGTGTGTGTGTGCGCGTGTGCGCCCAAGATGTGGGAGTGGCAGTCTGGGCCGACTCCACATCTGGGGTGCCAAAGAGTCTAGGTGTGGGGCATGAGTGACACCCACAGGGGTCCCTGAATGAACCACTGGTGGCTCTTTGAATGGTGCAGATTCTTACCATTGGTGGGCTCGGACTTGCTTCCAGCAATATTTAGGATACGAAGGACTGCTGCAGCCATTTCTTCAGATCAGTAGTGGAGCCAAGGATCCTGTGTAGACGAGCAGATGACTGAGGAGCTTAAAAGGCCTCCCAAAAAGGCCTGGCATCCTTTCCAATGAAGCCCTGCTGGACTACCTGATCTGCGAAGGCCTTCATCAGTGCTTCACCTCTTGGAATGGTGGGAGCAACCAGTCTCGACGCAATAGAGGATCCAGCCGCCCTGGACCTCCGGAAGAGTCCCTGGACCATTCCGTGTACTGACCAATTCTCCAGTGGGCTACCTTGGTAGAATTGTTGCTGTTCCGCATTCGTTGCCGGGACTACGGTGGTTACCAGCTCATGACAAGTTGCTTTCCTGCCAAGTTTATTTGCCAGCATCAAGGGATCCAGCTCTGAAAGGTCTTTGATCGTGACTGGAGAGACGCCTGCCATCGTCGCTGTGCGGTACACATTTTTTACAAATGTAAAAAAAATAAAGAAAATAATAAGTCGGCTGAAGTCGCTTCCCTGTGTCCTCTGAGGTGTCCACAAGTCCTGCATCAGTGAATCCAGATTGCCTTCTTTGCTAGGGGTTGCATTCTGCACCAGCAGCCAACCAGAGGGGATCTCTGACCCGCAAGCCGTAGACATGCTGCACTGGAACAAACAGTGGAAAACATACCTCATGCAACCCCCCCCCACAGTCGAGCCATCTAGTCATCTGGGACAAATTTAAGTCAGGGGGTAGGTAATTGCAACACATACACCTCCCCATGTTCTCCTTAGAATAAACTTCGGTTAGTCCATTCCATCACATTTTGATCATCAGCTCTAAAAGCTTGTATCTAAAATATAGTAATATAAAGGTTTACTAACCTGTAATGCGGTTGAATATCTTCGGTAACATTTCAACACCACAAGAACTCTTCCTACATAAGTCCCCTCTCCTAAGAAGCAGCTTTGTGACTTTTGGGCATAAGGCCCCATACATCATAGTGACTGTACTTCTGAAGTTAGTTTATCCTTTTTTTAAATGTGTTTTACTTCAATTAATTGGTTTAGTCAAACCTTACACAAAATATAGAAAATACAATCAAGCATATAAAAAAAGCAAAATAATGAATCTATAAAAAGAGAAGGACATGCATTTCTTACTGTAATCATTTATGGTGCATTTATCTGCTTAGATTCACATGCTTTTCATGTAGTCGGGCATCTACTGGTAATCGCAGAGTATTGCACCTTTTTAAGAAGGTCTAAAAGGGACATCGACCAGGGTGTGTCTAACACTATCCCTACTGTGACATATAGTGCACTCGTGATCCCTCACACGTCGAGCCCCCCCCCCACCCACCACCCCCCCCCCCGCCCCCCCCACCCCAGTTTTTGTTCTGCCATGAGGGAGCAAGAAGAAAATGCTTGAGTGAGTACAGAAGGATAGACAGGTGTACAATGTCTGTTTCTTTAACTCCAAGAGGGGAGGAAGGGAGGGAGCATGTGTATCTAAGCAGATACAAGCACCAGAAATACGATTACGGTAACTAATGTAGTTCTTCTGATGCTAGTAAATCTGCTTAGAATCACATGCTGTGCATAGACTATCTAGCAGTACCAAGAGATGGAGGTGGGATGTGTTAGGCAGAATTGCATGCCACACCCTCTGGGACCACTACACACAATTAGGACTAAAGGTGTTAGCCAAACCAAACTTTGGTATAAGTCTGTACCACAGAGTTTTTGGTAGAGAGCTGAGCAGCCAGGCTTATCTCAAGAGTGAATGTTAGCAGGACAAGTAGTTACACAGAGGACTTTCAATCACAGTGGTTTAAGTAGACTAAAGGTCTCTTGGCAAAACACTAATTTATTAAACAATCATTTAGAAAACATTTCACTAGTAGAAGACAACTTAATATATACCAATACAAGATTTTGAGACAGTTTGAGCTCCCCTGAAATAGGAGCAAAATGGCAGTTCAGTTACTTAGAAGTGAGCAAAAAGGACAAAAGAAAGTAGAATAGATCACATGTACTTAACAATGCAAATAGTTTCAGTTCACCAGCGGAGTTCAACTCAAGGCAATAGGCCAGGCCAAAGTCAGTCAATAGGCCAGGCCAAAATGAATGGGCTAGTGTTCGGATAGGAAAGAGCAGTTCTGGTATCAAACAGAAAAGTCTTTGCAAAAGTTCTCAGAAGTAGTTTCGGAGAAAAAGAATCATATGTGGGGTCACAAGCTGATTAGGGCTGCAAGTTGGGAAAGATTCACAAACTTTCACTGCGAGAGTGGCGTCCTCTCAAATCAGGTTGGCACAGTACCTTTGTATGAAGAAACAAATGCAGCTGAAGTTGTTGGTTCCTGGCAGTTCCTGCAGGACTAACTGTTCCTGAGCCTCAGTCGTGGGGACAAGGGGGAGGACATCGGGGGACTCCTGCACTGCACGGGATCGAAGAAAGCAAACAGGATGGAGTCACTTCAGTTCCAATAGCTGTAGATTCAAGAACACAAGCTGGCGTCCCTCTCCCCGGTTAATCCTAACCAGCCTTAAGAATAGGTCCAGGCGTCTTATGAGTTGATTGATCCCACCAACTCAAAGTAAGAAGCTGTCCTTGAAGGAGCTTCTCTGTCGAATGGAGTTTGGCAATTCGGACCTGCAGCAGGGCTTCACCGGCAAACCAACAGTCCAGGAGTTGCAGCAGCCATCCTCTTCCAGCTCGTCTTCGGTTCTGTCGTTCAAATGGTTGGTTGCTTTCCAGTTCAAGAGACTCGCCTTTTAAACAGTTTTCTCACTTTCAATCCAGCCTAGCTGCCAATCACCCAGCAGGGTGGCTGTCCTTGCTGGACAGCCAGCCAATCACCCCAGAGTGCATTTGGGTCTCCTAAGAGACTAAACACAGGGAGTTTAGGGAACCTCCCTCACTTCCTGCCTACTTCAGTCCTGAAGCCCGCCAAAGGCACTCGAACAAAGGGAAAAAACCTGGTTTGGCGCGCAGAGAAACACTAGAAGGACCTTTCCAAAAAGAAATGACGAATAAAGAAGACCCGAGATCTGTTTAAACAAAAGGGCTTAAGGTGCCATCTTGAAAAACATGGCTCCTGTGATTTTTAGCTACCGGTGTTCGCGGTCGGGAAAAATCATGGTACTTCGTTGTAAAACCACTGCCACCAGCCTTTTCAATAGGAAAGGGCAGCATTTGACTGCTACGTGTGTATTTGGACACATGGGATACTTTGTAACCCCCTCCAGCACTCCATTGTAAGATGGTGTGTGCTGGGTCTAGGAATTTGGAAAGACTAGTAAAGTCAATTTCACTTACATTCTCTGGGAAACAGTAGTTTATCCCAGAGAAGGTATCTAAATCGTTGGGAAGTCTAAAAGACATCCCTGTGGCACTGCACTGAGGGTGCTGTGTAACACATGAAAATATGCCTATGGAGTCATCTAAAACCCCATAATCAAAGAACAATTGAAAAACACATCAAAATACATGAAAGTGGGAAAAAAAGCTCACACTTTCCAGTTAAAAAAAATCAAGTCCTCCAAAATCCTGCAAAGTTGCTCGGGGTCTCTAAGGTGAAAGGAATTACCACATTTATGAGAAATCTCCCTAACAGGATGTTTGAAAGAACAGCGGCAAAGAGCGGTCTTAACACCGCCTGACCCACCTGATAATCAGCCTTCAAATGTGCATCAAAGCAGTAATGTTGTGTAAAAGAGTGAATAGAACTCCAGGTAATTGTGTTGGAAGGATGGTGACTTGCGCACTGCCAGAAAAGATGTCGATAACAGATCGACAGATACTGTGATAACAGATACAATTATGTTAATTCCACAAATATATTTAATCGGATTCTGAACAACGGCACGTGTTTCGACCATACTGGTCGTCCTCAAAGCTCTCTTGTACAAACAGGATACACAAAATATTGATGTCAGATTGAAATCAAATAAAAGAACAAAAAGTGTCCTGGAGTCCGTGATCATAAAGCCATAATGGATTACGTAGAAATGAAATGAACGAGAACATACCTGTCCAATTATGTGATATTAGTAAGTACTCAATTTAAAAGCAATGGGTAACAGGCACCCAGCCTCACAAGTGCAAGCTTACCCTGAAATTTTGATAATGTAGTGTGGTAATCTGGTGATAAAAGATAAATGATGATGAATAGGACATTCGCCCGAAAATAGAAAAAGCACTACCAATTCCTAAATGTAAGCAATTAAAGAAACATACCACGAAAATTCCCAAGGTTTAAATACCTTCTCTGGGAAAAACTGTTTCCCAGAGTAAGTAAAGTGAAATTGACTTTACTAGTCTCTTCAATTCCTAGACCCAGCACACCCTATCTTACAATAGAGTGCTGGAGGGGTTACTTAGTATCCCCTGTGTCTAGATACTCAGGAGTGAAGACCACCTCTGGTGCTCAAGTGTCTGGGGTGGGCAGAAAGTAAGGGAGGGAGGTGGCCGAAAAGTTCCTGTGCTTAGTCTCCTAGGAGACCCAAATGCACTCTGTGGTGATTGGCTGGCTGACTGTCGGGCAAGGACAGCCACCCTGCTGGGTGAGTGACAGCTAGCCTGAATGAATGGGGAGAACCGAAAAAAAGGCGAGTCTCTTGGCTTGGAAGGCAGAATCGACCACTGGAACGAAAGAACCGAAGACAAGCTTGAAGAGGACAGCTGCTGCAACTCCTGGACCGTTGGTTAGCCCAGTGACGCCTTGCTGCAGGTTCGAATCGCCAAGTTCATCTCAACAGAGAAGCCCTGCAAGGACGACTTCTCCCTTTGAGTTGGTGGGACCAATCAACTCAACAGTAAGCCACCAGGATACCCATCTCGGAGCTGGTTGCATCTTCCTCAGAGCGCTGCAGGAAACTGTATAACCAGGGAGAGGTACACCCGTTTGTGTGCGTTACTTACAGTCACTGGATTGAGGTTTGCCCGTTGCAAGCTTTTTGACCAGTCCCAGTGCAGGAGTCCCCCGACGTCCTCCCTCTTGCCCCCCCCCCTCTTGTCCCCACAACTGAGGCACAGGAACAGGGAGATTTGCAGGAACTGCCAGAAACAGAAGTCATCAGCTGCATCTTTTTCTTCATTGTAAGGTACTGTGAATCGAGAAAGTACTTACCTCTCGTGGTGAAAGTGCTTGAAACTTTTGCAACTCGGAGGCCTAATCAGCTTCTGACCCAACATTTGATGATTATTTTTACAAACTACTTCTGAGAACTTGTGCAGAGACTTTACCGTTTACTTACCAGAACTGCTTCATCCTATCCAAGACTTTAGCCGATTGACTTTGGCCTAGCCTATTGAAATGACTCTTCTGGTGAACTCGAAGTATTTGCACTGTCTAAAGAATAATTGTAACCTTTCATGTTCTAATAACCTTTGCCTTTTATTCCTCTTGAAAAGTATTATGAAATAGTATTGAAGGATGTGTGTGTGTTATATAATTGCCTCCTTATGCCTCCTTCACATCTGCTTTCTATTAGAATGGCAAAACAGTTTCTAAAGAAGAAAATATGTTAAACATAATTTTAAGAATAGTGAATCACACATTCAAGAGAAGTAAGAACTTTTGTAACTGTTCACTCGTAGAGTTAAAGTTACCAACCAACTCTTTGCAAGTAAGTAACTTTTAAACACTATTTTCTTTCCTAGGCAGAAGTCCCAACCCCTTCAAAAGTCTTTCCCAGGTTCTTGGAGCATGAGAGTTCTCAATGGCAGAACGGGGGTGACTAGGACTAGTGACAGACAGACAGTGTCAGAATAGGTTCTTTAGTAGAAAAAGTCACAGTTCCGCAGGAAAACTGGCGAGTACTTTACTTCTAGGGTTAGAAAAGGATCCAGGGGCTTCGCAGAAGACACCCTAGCAGGATTCTAGCCATGGGGACTGGGTGCACTGGACGAGGGACACCCCAATCACAGAAACCACCGCACAGCTACATAGAAATGTTAACAGGCTTAAGGTAGGTACATACCAAAGCCAACACAGTACCTAAGCATTGAAGATGATTTTGCAGCAGGAGGACTTAAGGATCGGCAGCCAAAGACACGGTCAGTGGATTCCTTGTCGTGGTGACTGAAAACAAGACCTTGGAAGGTCCCTTGAGGCTGAATGCAGTTCTGCAGATTTGGCGCCTTTTGAAGGAGCAGAGAAGACATAAAATCATGGTTGAATTTGCGACGTTACACAGGTCCAGCACGCTGTTGAGGGGACTTTTCAGACTCTATTCGGGTCTCCGAGATCCACCAGGATGCCCACGAAGTTTCAGCGAGATTCGGTAGACCGTGCACCGCACAGTAGCTTTAGGTCCCAAGGTATTGGGGTATTGCAGCAATGCAAGGTCGCAGCAACCCATGGGATGGCTCCAAATACAGGTCTTCTTGAGTCTAGTGGGTAGCACCAGGCTCTGGGTCAGGGTTGTCGTTTTCGGAGTACCCAAGTCAATTGGAAGGAAGGGCTGGAGCAGGCTCGAGTTACACAGCAGGCTCTCCGGTCGCTGCAAATCGTCTCCGCCGCTTTTCCTTTGTCATCCTCTTTGGTTTAAGTTCCAGTGGCCGACTACAATTCAACTTTCAGGGTCACAGTATTTATCAGGAATTACAACATAACTTCTGCATTCTCACCCCGCATTTTACCAGAAGGGGTGGTCTGGTTGTCCAATAAGGACAGCCAGCCCCATCACTGGGATTTGTCCCCATTCAGGCAATGCATAAGACAAAGGGCTGTGGCGTTTTGGACTCCTCCCTCTCTTCCTGCCCTCACAGAGACTGGAGCCTGGGTGTGGAGTCCAGGGGACTCCCGCCGAAGATAAAAATAACACAAAGGAATTTCCCGCCATGGATGTCAGGGAAGGAACAAGAAACGACAAGAAACACCAAAATCGCAAAAAGAGAAGATAGGGGCTATTTTGGAAAAAATAGCACCCTTAGGTGCCTTTACTGCAGCTGTGATCACAGCCCACGGTTAAGGTGCACCAAATTAATACAAGGTATGACTGTCACCAGCCATCGAAGGTAAGCTTGTCCCTGTAACAGAATTGTTATAGTTTTAGTGTGAAAGGGGATACATTGTATCTCCCCAGCACTCCTAATAAGGTGGGGTGTGCTGGTTTCACTTAAAATGTAAAAGGGATCCAAAGAACCTTTCTACCATTGGGAACTGTAGTTCTCTCAAGGTTAGCAAAAGAAAGTTAAAAGGGGAGCCCCTAGGGTAACCCAGCAACAACAGGCACTTATTGTCAATAAGTTGTTAAAGAGGATAACTATAAGGACACTAAGGCGAGTCTGAAAAATGACACCCATAAAGAGTTAAAGATTGTGTGAGTGTGGAAAAGGTTCCCACTCACTGAGGTATTAAGGAGAAATATCCCACTAGTAAAGCAAAAAGTTCTGGGTTTGACCCAGGTCAGGAATATTTACCAGTTCTGTGAAAATCTTACCCAACACTGTACATAGCTGCCCTTAACATCCAGTGTACGGAGACTCCTTTCAGCTGAATTGGTTGGGTTTTGAAAGAAAGAAGGCAGTTCTGTGGATTGGTTCACATTTAAGTGTAAAGCGTGGATGTGTGTGCAAATTCACTTTGTCCTCCTGAATCTATTCTTGGACAGAGACTGCAGTTCACTCACCCTCCTAATATAAGTATTAGCCACCAGAAAAGCAGTTTTATAGGTGAGAACCTTAATACTAGCCTTGTGCATTGGTTCAAAAGGAAGGCCCATAAATTTAGTAAGAACGATATTCCCTTCCCTTCCAGGAGCTGGATTAGAAATAGGTGAGTGAAGTCTTATTTATTTTATTTATTGGGTAATTGTCACCGCTTCCACGAAAGCCTTGATTACAGGGACTTTCCACAAAGAAACGTTGCTTTGAGAGGTGTTGTAAGCAGAAAGGGCAGCATGGTGGACCTTTAGTGAATTTAAAAACTAGTCCTGAGTCCAACAACAGGTGAGTTAGGTAAAGGACTAGGTGTGTTGGTGAAAAATCAATTGGGTTGATATTACGAGCACCACACCAAATGACAAATTGTCTCCATTTACTGGAATAACGGTGTCTGGTATATGGTTTACATGTCTCTTTAAGAATGTCCACACATCTTTGAGGCTGTTGGAGATGCCCAAACTATCACCTCCGGAACCAAGCTGCTAGGTTGAGTGTATGAGGACATGGGTGCAGTGTTATCCCTTGATCCTGGGATAGCATTAGGACAGTTTTTCTGAAGTCCAACTAAGGGCTTAGTAAAACCATTCAACTGAGACAGTACAAGACTCCACTCCTAGTGTAAGGCTGTACCACCTGGGTTAATGGTGGCATAGACAGAGCAGCAAGCTGCATCTTAGGAGGGAGAGAGTACAGTACCATCAGTACAAATGAACTTGTAATACAAATGGTTCAAGAAACTATTTTTGTGAATAGTGGAACACTTATTCTAGGAACAGTAAAACACCTATAACCCTGAATCAGGATAATACAATTATCCTAGGGGAGTTGGACCTTGGGGTGTAAAACAATTACAGTTGCTTTTCATTTCCGACTAAAGGAAGCAATAACTAACATTTTAGGATAGCACAGTTCTACTCAAGCTAAGTAGAGCCTTCACACTTTTTACATGAGCCATCAGCCACTTAAAAGCAGGTATAAACCCAAGACTTTTTGTGTCCGTCTACAACAGACCTGGGAAAGCAAAACCCAGTGTTACACTTTCTGAATGACAGTTATTCTGAAACCAACAGTATTACTTTGCGAAGAGGCACAACCAAATCACAGGCGATTAACAACCTTACATCTACTTTCTGTTAGAATGGCGAACCGGTTTCTAAGGATAGAAAGATGTTACATGTACTTTTTGCAGAATGGCAAAACATTTCTAAGGTAACTAATAACTTGTGTAACTGTTCACTTTCAGAGTTACAGATACCAACCAACTTCTTTTGCAAGTAAGTAACTTTTAAGCACTTATTCTCTTTTCTAAGCAAACGGCCCAATCCTTAGAAATCCTCATCTTAGTCTTGGAGCACGAGTGTTCTCAGTGGCAGAAGGGGGATCACTAGGGTCTAGTGTCCAACAAGCAGGTCAGGATAGGTTCTTGAGTAGCAAAAGTCAGAGTTCCAAAGGAAGACTGTTAGAACAAGTAAGTACTTTACTTTAGAGTTAGTCGAGGGTCCAGGGGCTTCAGAGAAGAGACCCTAGGAGGATTCCAGCAGGGGCCTGGGTTTAGTGGACGAGAGCACTCCCAATCACAGAAAACACTGCAAAACTTCACAAGAGACTCAAGGTAAGTAAATACCTAAGCCATCACAGTACCTCAGCATAGAAGACAAGTTTGCAAAAGGAGGACCTTAGGATCTGCAGCTAATAATCCAGTCGTTTAATTCCTTCATCAAGACGACAGGACACTGGAAGTACTTTTGCAGCACTGATCACAGGGAAGGCTTTAGGCAAGGTTTTCCTCGCGGCTGGATGCGGCTCTGGATTTGGCGATTTTTTCAGGAGCACAGAAGACGACAGAATATCACCCGTCGTATTTGCGTTGTTTACAAGATCCAGCACTCTGGTGAGGGCACTTTTCAGACAGGAATCGTGCCTCTGGAGATCCAGCAGGATGCCCACGAAGTTTCAGCACGATTCAGAAGGCTGTGCACCGCACAATGGCTCGAGGTCCCAGGGTATTGGGGCATTGCAGGCCGCAATGTTGGAAGGAAGGGCTACAGCAGGCTCCAGTTACCCAGCAGGCTCTCCAGTGGTTGGAAATCGTTTCAGCCGCAAAATCTTTATCTTCCTCTTCAGTTTTGGTTCCAGTGGTAGACTAGCTCTTCATCTTCCAGGTTCAGAAGTTTATGCAGGAACCCAGCCAAACAACCTTGCAACTTTCAAACTTGGGGGCTTGGCAATCCTTTCCTGACAGCCAGCCTCCCAGTTTGAACTGGAATCGTGCACTCAGTCTGGAAGACAAAGGGCTGCAGAGTTTCAGACTCCTCCCTCGCTTCCTGCCTTCACAGACACTCTGGAGCCTGGGCGGGGAGTCCACAGGACTCCTACCAAATATAAAAATCACACAAAGCAATTTCACGGTCTGGATTTCAGGGAAAGAACAAGAAAGGACAAGGAACACTAAAATGGTGAAATAAAAACAAGACTGGGGCCATTTTGGTAAACAGCCCGCAGTAAAGGTGCGCCGAATAAAAAGGTTCACTGCCACCAGCCATTAAAGGTAAGTTTGTCCTTGTAACATAAATGTTACATTTAAAATGAGAAATGGGATACATAAGGTGGGGTGTGCTGGTCTCACTTAATAAAATGTAAAAAGGACTCAAAGATCATTTCTACCCTTGGGAACTGCAGTTCACACAAGGTTAGCCAGAGAAAGTTAAAAGGGGTTTTCCCAGGGCAACCCACCAACAATAGGTACTTATTGCCAAAATGTTGTCAAAGAGGATAACTTTTTTAAAAGTCACTATGGAGAGTGAAGACACCCATAAAAAGAGTAAAAGATGTTCTGTGTGTGGAAAAAGGTTCCCCCACACACATAGGAAAAGTATAAGGAAAGATAATCCACCAGTAAAATCAAAATGTTTTGGGGTTGACACAGGTCAGGAAGATTTATCATTACTATGAAAATCTTACCTAACAGTTTACGTGTCTCTTTAAGAATGTCCATACATCTTTGAGGCTGTTGGAGATGCCCAAACTCTATGACCTCAGGAGCCAAGCTGCTAGGTTGAAGGTTTGAGGGAATGGGTGCAGTGTTGTCCCTTGATCCTGTGATAGCATGTTGTAGGGACAAGGCAGTTTCACTAGGGCCAAATTGACATTTTCATGAGATGTGAGAACAATGGCAGACAAGCCCACACTGGAGCTATCAGAATTAGTGTAACTTGTTCCTGGTGCATCTTGTGAATTATCGTGTTGCGAGCGAGTAGGTGGGGGCACCAAAGCACATCTCCCTGACCACTTGATCCAGAGTCAGTTCCGTGGACAGCTTTTGGGGATACCTTAAGTCGTAGTATGGGCATTGTGCTTTCTCCTGTGTTGCAAAGAGGTCGATGTCTGTGCAAAATGGGTTTGTGTAAATGCCACTCATGTTCTACGGGTAGTTGAACATTTCTGATGAGCATGTATGGAAGAACACTGAGCTCCGCTGGAACGTGTTGCGACAGGAGGAACATGTTTCTGAGTGCCAAATGCTTTGTGCCAGCTTCAATATCCCTAGAGAGGGAGTTCCTCCCTGCTGGTTTATGTAAAACATCGCCGTGGTGCTCTGTTATGACTAGAACGGTCACCCCTTGGAGTTGTTGAAAAATATTTAGGGCTTTGAACACTACCATTAGCTATAACAGGTTGATGTGTTTGCTTGCTACTGATTGTTACCACGTGCTGTGCGCTGTCTGGTGGAGAAGGTGAGCTCCCCAACCTGACAGGGATGAGTCTGGTGTGAAAGGGGCCTCTACTTCGAGGGTGGTGAAGGATTTCCCTTTTACAAGGTTTCCCTTGTCCACCACTGCAGTGATAGAACAAGGGCTTTCGAGACAAACACTAGATTATCCCACTGGTGGCTTGCTTGACACCATTGGTTTGAGAGCCACTCTTGATTAAGACGCATGCGCAGACAGGCATGTGGCACCAGAAAAACGATGCAGGAAGTCATTCCTATTGGCCACATGGCTTTCCGTATGGTTATCTTACTACCGATTACCACACTCCTGCTTGACAAATAAGGAGACAGTCTTGAGACATTCTTCTTGTTTTTGGCCGGTGGTACCAAGTTGTCTGGAGAAACTCGATACAATATCCTCGCCCACTGTCTTGAGCACCCACTTGTCTGAAGTAATCCTCTACCACGCGTAGGTGCAGTATGGTATTCCGGCCTGGAGTTGCATGTGAGGGGATGTGGCAATGAGTCATATGTTGGTAGTGGGGTCTCTGGTGGCTGCATTCTGACCCCTTCTTTGCCATGACGAAAACCCTGCTGTTGAGGGGTTTGAGGCGTTGACCACCCTTGATTGGAATACCAGGGTGAACCTCCTGTGGTGTATGAGACCTATGTGGGTCTGGAAAAGGATTGCACTTGAAAGGCAGCAGGTGTTAAAAACCCTGCTCTGTAGGTACGTCTTGTTGGATATTTTGTTTAATGACTTCAGAGTCAGAATGAAATAAAACCATTACTTTTAGACAAACTAGTCAGTTTCCCCATAACAAATTACCAAAAGGGAAGTAAAGCGGATGGCTTTACTTATCTTCAAAAAGTCAGGTCAGGAAAGGAAACACATCAAAAGGAATGGGGCTCCATAGAAAACTATTGAGGGAAAATTGAAAAATGAGAATCTTTCCTAAAAGAGAAAACTATTTCGATGTCTACTCTGGTTTGCATGCCGCAACATATTTAGGAAACATCCATAGACAGGCCAGCTCCTTTGTGGGGTACCCTACAAGAATCGTCACTTACGCATTCAAGCCCAGAACTTTGGTGGTGATCAGCTTGTGCCATACGTTATCTTCTCATGTATTTTCAGCTTCCCACCATCAAGGGAACCTGTCCTGAAGCTGGTTCTTAGACCATGGCTCGAAGGACGCATGTCATCGCCTGCAAACAGCGACTGCCATTGGAACTTCCTACATCCCCTGAAGTACCGCGAAGAGACCAGCATTGTGAAATTCTGCATTTTTTCCCATCAACTGGGCATGTAGCTGCACCTGACCAGAAGAGCACTCTAACCTACAAACCTTTGCACCCCTCACCTGAAAAAAGTATGGAAGTACACACCCCGTGATCCCCAGACGATGCATCGGAACCCCTGGGAAAATCTGAGTCAGGGGGGTAAGTAAGCATACCTGTGCCCGTCCTCCACTAGCCTCCATAGGATTACATTGGGCGCAAATTCCTTTGTCTCCCATCTCCATCTTACTTACCTTTGGTTGTCGACCCTGGGTCAAGTATCCTGCCCCTAGGTTAGCCTGGAGTTGGAAGAGAGAGGAGACCTTCCATGTCTTTAGGCACATTGTTGCTGATGTGAGAAACCAGAAAATGTCTCACCCACTAGTCCCCAGGGATCTGTCATAGAGGTGACCAGGACATGGCAATCACTTTCCTGGGGGTGGACCAGTGCAGGAGGATCACCTGGGTGAGGGGTCGTCAGGGAGTGGTATGTCAGATGGCGAGATGAGGAATCCTCTTCCCGTTAAAACGGGAAATCATATTGTGCCTCCTGATATATATTGGGCTAAACCCAGTCGCTCTGCGAAGAAAACCCTGTTGCAAAGTTCTGATTTTGGATCCACTTCGCCGCCATTTTAGGATCATCCGCCATTTTGATTTCTGTTCATTTGTGATTCTCTGTTCTAAAATGGTGGCATGCGTTTTTAACTTGTAACCGAACCTTCCCGACCTGTGAATCATGTTAATGGTTAGACTGTCCGATGGCCGAATGTTTAGACTAGGTAATGAGACCTTGTCCCGAGAATGACTTGTGGTCTAAGGATTGTCTGCACCAACAAGCCTCATCCACGAATACACATCGAAGACAATACTGAGTAAATGTCGAGCGTGGACACTGGCTGAACTACATTGTGAAGGAATATGTGTTAAGGTTCACTGCTAAATCCAGGAATACACTTTACCATTGTAACTTGTTGGAAACGCAAACCTATGCAATCCGTGTGCATATTATTGTATGAGCTATATGTGAACTCGGCACAAACTCTAGACCGCAGATTATTAACCTGTAGAGGGGCTGGACAATATTGGAGGATATGTATAAAAATGCGAATGTTTAGATGTCCAGTACCTCTCCCTCCTCACTCTGACAGGCTGGTACTCATTGCGGGGTGTCGAGAGCCAGATAGCTATCTGTATCAAATCTGGGTTTCTTTGCAACTGCGCAGTAATTAAAGATCTGTGAATCTTTATAGCCAGTGTTTGGTGTATTTCCTTTTGTGGTACTCAGCCTCGATATTTCCTTGCTTTTACAGATGGGGTCCAAATAGGGACCCTCAAGATTGATGCCATATCAAAGTGTTGACGCGGCTATCAGACCGGGATCGGACGTTGAGAAAGGTGGCCCCTTCTTGGATGAGATGCGATACCTCAACAGTACTGCACGACCCGATCCCTGGACGGTGAGCCCGCGGTCCGAGACAGCATCTTGACGAGAACCATATATCGAGGTGGGCGGATTTGCCGAAATCACCAACCATGAGGGTCCTTAGTAATTTGATCGGACCTCCGTTAGTTCTTTGATCAGGCGAGTCGTGACCCAATTAAGTATCCTAATTTGATTTGGCGTATTGTACTCGCGAGCACAATTATTGACCAGGTAACACCAGGAATCTGATATGCCTGAGAAATTGTCTGCCTGCTTCAGGGCATTATTCCCCTGAGACAATCTTTGGAATTTAGCCGTCCGGCGCCACAGGAGGGGTCGCCGGCTTGTACTATGTAATGTAAGCATGGCATTGGTAGTGTGGTGTTTAATGATATTTGGCACAAGACGTCACAACTGGAACTAAGAAGCCGAAAAGGAGAGAAGCCAAAGACATCTGCAACGACTGAACCACCGTTGAAGCCCTGCTGCAGCGTCTCACCACTTCTCCACACGACGAGAGAAGATCTTCACCTGTAAGAGCCTTCTTCCCTTGAGCTGGTGGGGCCAACCTGTTTGCCAATCGCATGCCCAGACCTGCCTTGGTCGAATCGCCAGTACCCTGTACTTGGAAGCCGGATAGCCAGGCACCAGTCCACCTGGACCGCGATTTAAAGGAGCGTACCTTTTATTCGTCGGGCAGAACCGCGGCTGATTTCATCCCTGGGTAGTGCAGTAACTGAAACCTTCCTCCAAGACGAGAGCCTCTCTTCCTCTGCTGGATCCCCCGAACTGCAGGAACTAACAGGAACAACCGCCACTGCAGGTGCCACTTCTTCATTTTAAAGGTACATTGTTCCGCCAGGCCGCCCTTTCTTCGCGGTAGAGCTAAAGGTGTTTTAAATCCTTTACCTACCTGTTGGGTTGGCCGCCCCTCTCAACATTGTCTTTCACCTTCTGGATCCACCTTTTCAAAATCGTTAATCAAAGACTTGACTGCAGCTACAAGAACATTTTGCTCCTGGGCCCTTACCCTGTACCACTGACTCTGGCACAGGCCTACTGACTCTGGATACATTTGTTAGAACAGCCTTCTCTAGATTGATTCTCAACTAGAACTGTGTTAGTGCACCTACTTCTTATAACCACCCCTCTCTTCCCACTTTTAAACCTTGTGAAATGCCTTTTTGCCCAGTTTTCATTTAAGTAATTTCTATACTGATGCACTGTGTTGCTTTAACTGGTTCACAAATTTATGGGAAGTGTTGCTAGGGTGTGTAAGATGATATTTCTGTATAACTTCCCTCCCTTGTGTGAAATTGCTAGAGTCTCCCTTGTGTGTGTGGTTTTCACTGTGCCGTTTTGCTGGGTTTTCACTCTCGTTCACTTGGTCTACAATTTAACTAGGGAGCGTGTATATTATTTAACTTGCTTGATGATTGTGAAACATGTGTTTTACTAGAAGTGAATAAAATAAATATATACTTTTTTTTACTACAAAGCTTTGGTCAGTGTTTCCTTGTGTCATAGTACTACAGGCCTATTATGTAAACCCTGAATACTGCTCATCTCCCTCTTGAGATATGTCTGACTGCTCTGCCACAGCTACCAACTAAATCTTTGTGGTACAGACTGATACCAAAGGGGATTTATTGCTCTCACCTGTAGTCCCAATCTTGGGTAGTGCTCCCTAAGGGAACTGCACAGGATTCTGCCCCAACACCCACTGTTACGGGTCTGGTAGATTTGCCTTCTGCATCAGTGATAGCACCTTTGTTACAGATTGTACAAGATTGGTCTACTATTCCTCTTCCGAGGAACTCTGTTCCGCCTATAGTTGATAAGGGAGCAGAATCAAAGATTGTAACTCGCAACACTGTGTGTAAAGAGAGAAAGCGCGATTTGACTGCATGGACGAGACAGTGCATGGAGAGGGGTGAACAATTGATGTTTTTGCCACACTCTCTAATCAAGAAAGTATTCCTGAGCAAAAATGTTTTTAATCGAAGGACTAGGAATTCATTTAACTGTAATGTGGAACAGACAGAATGATGTAGCTCTCCCACAAGGGTTGAGGGATCCGAATGTTTTAGCATATTCAAGAGATACTGTGGAGAAAGTATATGAGCACGTCGAGAGGGTTTTTGAGTATAGAAGGGAGTTGGAAAGGTTACGGAATGAAGAAACCGATGGTGATACTTTGAATGCTATTTCTGTACAGAAACTGTTCCTTCCTCTTTGTAAGTCAATGAGTGAGGAAACGCGACTTTGCAAAAAAGATGCGATTAGATGGATTTCAGACATGTTGATATCTCCCGTAGAAGTATATGACACGTATAGTCAGTATACGCCAGAAATGCAGAGGAAAGTGATACAGGTTATGGTAGAATACCTGCAGGATGAATGTATAAAAAGAAAGATTTGTTGTCCCGCAGAATTATTGAATATCTATAAGAGAGCTTTTTTCATCTGACACTCCTCCAGCTGCTTTAGCGCTCGATTTAGCCCCGTTGCTCAGTAAGCGTTCAGAGTTTCCCCATCTCTCAGTTGCCTATGAGAGGTGTACCTTTCTGCTCATTATGTATCGCAGTTTGTTCAAGTCCCGTTCTCAAGACAGGAAGTGAACACCATTAGACAGTCCATCCCAGATATTAGAAAGAATCCAACAGGGTTCTATAAAGAGATAGAATCTGTCTTGCAATCATCAGTATTTACTCTGAGTGATATAGAAGTGTTATTTCCTGTGCTCCTACCCATTGATTTGTGGAAACAAATTAGGACAGTAGATGATGCAGCAGGGTTAGGGGACACGTGGGATAATGTAGCTAGACAGGATAGAGATAGACCAGCTGGCGAGAGACCGCCACAGGGAATACCGACTATGCCCGATAGAAAAATGACGACACTAAAAGAAATAATTCCTTAGAGAAGGATTGTCTGGGACAAACGTACTGCTTGTGTCCAAGGAAAGTCTGAGGGTGCTAATTGGTTTCAACAAGTGTTTCAGATTTCAGTGGACAGGATTTGAGCACAGAGTCTGGAAAACAGCTATTTGTAGACAAATTTGTGTGTGGATTGTTACCTGACATCCAGTCGCAAATTATTACTTCTGAGAGTGCTTGGCAAGCTAAGTCTCAATTTGAAGTGTTGCATATGGCTCAGTACTATGAGAATTGAGTCAATAATGAAAAAGAGGATTGAAAAGAGAAAGGGAGACTTGAAAACTAAAGTCTTGTTAAAACAGATTGTTAGAGGTCCTGGAGGGGGTAGTACACAGTTCAGGGGACAGTATGTTCCACAAGGTAATGTGCCGGTTGGTCCTGTACACGCAAACCAATGTGCTTATTGCAGACAAGAGGGTCATTGGCGAGCACAATGCCCGATTCTCCAGCAGAGGTCGAATAACGCATTTGGTACCATGGGTAGACCATCCAAGGCCGCCCTGGGGCAGGGGGTCCTGGTAGAAGCCAGTTTTCTCAGAATTCACAGCCTTTTTCTCAAGACAATCAGTCACCGAGTGTGGATAATAGAAACATTTATGATCATCCTTCTACTGCATATCTCTCTGAAGACCTTCCTTTTGATGACATTGTTTCTCTAGGATTGCCCAAAGCAGGGTTTGGAACCAACGCCTATTCCTGTTAATGAGAAAGGTCCCTACGTTGAAATGATAGTGGGAAATAGGAAACATCTATTCTTGATAGATACAGGAGCGCAGAAGTGTTCCATTGACCATTCACAGGTTCCAAACATTCCACTGTCAGGGCAAACCAATGTTTCTGTAGGGTTTTCTGGTACACCGGTGGTTAGTCTAGTTTCTTTGCCGGTACCGATTACACTGGGTCCTTTCACGGACCACTGTCTGTTTCTTTTGACAACGAATTGTGGAGAGAATTTGATGGGGTTGAATCTGTTGAAAGAATTAAATGCGGTAATTCATTGTTCTTCGGATGGAGTGCGTTTGACGATTTCACCACAGCAACTTTCTGTCTCTCTGTTCCTGACTAGACCTTTGCCGCCGGAGTTTAGTGATGTTCCGGAGTGTTTATGGGCGATTGATGTTAACGATGTTGGTGTTCTACAAATTGAGCCTGTTAAAATCATTTTGAAATAAGGAGTAAAGTTGCCACATATTCCTAAATATAAGATTTTGGTTGATGGTGAGCAAGCTTTGAAGTGTATAGTTTCTGATTTTGTACACCGTGGGGTAATTGAGGAAATTGCAGGTAGTGTGTGAAATAGTCCGATTTTGCCTGTGTATAAGAAAGGTGATAATGCAATTCCTTTTCGTTTCATCATTGATTTACGTGCTATTAATAACATTGTTGCTGCATGATTTCCTATTGTGCCCGATGTGACGACGATATTAACTATGATTCCAGCTTTGGCTACTCATTTTAGTGTCGTAGATCTTAAGAATGCTTTCTTTAGCATTCCTATACACAAGGATAGCAGATACCTGTTCGCAATCACCCTAGGGGGACGCGCGTTTACATTCATCCGTGCGCCGCAAGGATACAAAGAAAGTGAGCATTTATAGTAGGGCTTTGAAAGAGCAGCTTGATACACTTGAGTTGTCTATCACTTGTTGTACATTCCTTCAATACTTAGATCTTTTAGCTGCTGATTCAGAAAGTGCCTGTAAGGAGGGCACCGTTTCATTGCTTATTCACCTAGCAAAACATGGACATAAAGCTTCACTCAAAAAGTTTCAACATTGTCGACAGGTCGTCGCCTATTTAGGCTATCTCCTGTCAAAGGAGGGAAGAAGGTTGCCGCCTGAACGGATCAAAATCATTTCTAGCATGTCTGTCCCAAATGCACAGAAGGAAGTCAGAGCCTTGATAGGAATGGCTTCTTACTGTAGGCAGTGGCTCCCCAACTTCTCACTAGTGATTAAACCAATGTTGGCTTTGACAAAGAAGGGCATTTCTTTGCCACTGCCGTGGAACTTGGAACACCAGAAAGCTTTTGATCTGATCAAGACTGCACTGTGTTCAGCAGCAGTTTTGGGGAGACCAAATTATGAAAAAGCCTTCGAGTTGTATGTGCATGAACGTGATGGCTGTGCTTTGGCTGTATTAACGAAGTAACATGGAGGGAAGAATAGGCCGCGTCGTTACTTTCCTTCCGCCCTTGATCCTTTTGCATGCGCTTTGCCAAGATGTTTGAGAGCTGTCGCTGCTGCGTCTGTAAAACAGAGCGAGGGTATGGTCCTAGGCCATGCTTTAACCTTATTGGTACCTCACTATGTAGATGTTCTATTAAATAGAACACAAACACCACACCTCCGCACGATTAACGAGATATGAATTGATCTTGTTTGCACCACATTTTAAAATTCAGAGGTGTTGTATATTGAATCCGGCTGAACTATTACCTTTCCCCCAAAGATACTGCTTGTAGTGATGAAATGTCACATGACTGCCTTTACACCACAGAGCAAGAGACTAAAGGCAGGATCGACCTGAAAGATACACCTTTGAACGACCCACAAGGGGAGCTGTTTTGTGATGGCTCCTGTTTCAAACTTCCGGAAGGTACATCCACAGCTGCTTATGCCATCAGCACACTAAGCACGATTGTGGAAACCAAAAGAATTACGCATAACTCTGCGCAGGCCGCATAGATTATTGCATTGACTCGAGCTTGTGAACTTTCCGAAGGGCTTAGAGTAAACATACATATGTAAACATATATATGTATCAGTATGCTTTTGGGGTAGTTCACAACTTCGGAAGACTTTGAGCAGAACAAGGTTTCTTGACCTCCCATGGAACGAAGATTCAATATGGCTCCTTGATAGTACGGTTACTTTCAGCGCTTGCACTTCCCACTCAGTTAGCGATCATGAAATGCGCAGCGCATCAGAAAATCATAAATGTAGGAAAAGGGAACGCTTTTGCTGACCAGATAGCCAAACAAACTGCTACTGATCTCTATTCGGATATGTACACTGCAAGGGAAGCCACAAATGTTTGTACCATAGATGAGGGTATTGAATCTGTAAAGAACATCTAAGCCGATGCCACTTCAGAAGAAACTAAGCAATGGGCTGAGGGTTTGACGAGGTTGGATGACGACGGATGTTGAGTGGATAAGTTAGAGGGAAAATGGATGCTGCCTGACGCGTACATTACGATGATGGTCGCAATGGCTCATGGGCCCACCCACATCTGTGCAAGGAAGGTCTGCAAAATGTTAGAAAATGTCTGGATTAACAATAAAATCTCGAAAACAGCTTAGCATTTTGTCCAAAGTTGCATAATCTGTCTACAGCATAGTATGGGAAAGGGCACATCGACACCAAGGGGTAGTTTTGGTCCACCTTCTGTCCCCTTTGAAGTGATTGACTTTGAATTAATTGAAATGGAGCTTTGTAACAATTTTAAGTTCGTTTTGGTTGTTATTTGCGCCTTTAGTATATGGGTTGAAGCCTTTTCCTGTAAGAGATGCCACAGCAATGACAAGGGCGAAAACCATCCTTAAGGAATATTTTCCTAGGTTTGGTTTGCCAAGGGTCATCTGGTCGGACAATGGTCCACATTTTATCGCTGCTGTAATTCTGCAGATATGCGCGGGATTACAGATCGATAACGGTTCCATTCGGCTAGACATGCTCAGAGTGCTGGATTGGTAGAGAGACAATGGAATTTTGAAGAACAAGCTCGCTAAGACGTGTGCCAGCACCAAACTGAAATGGCCGGACGCCTTACCGATAGTGTTACTATCAATGCGCACCACCCCACAGACTAACACTGGGCTCTCCCCATACGAGGTGGTCATGGGTAGGCCAGCTAACATTTGGAACGGCCCAAAAGCGCTGACTCTGAGGGACATTGAACATGTACTTCTTTCTGATTACTGCGACAGGTTAACTAAAAATCTGTATTTGATTTACCAACAGGTGCGAGAAGCCCTTCCTGTAAAGTACGAGGGGCCAGGTCATAGTATCCGAACTGGGCAGAGGGTGCTCGTGAAAGCGTTTGAACCAGCATCCTGTTTCGCACCCTGGTGGAGAGGCCCACACCAGGTCCTCCTGGCCACACAGACTGCGATTCGGGTGGAAGGAAAGAGGCACTGGACAAATGCATCACATGTCAAGAGGATTCCCTTCCCTTTGCCACATGATACAGAAAATACAGAGAATCCTACCTGCTCTGCTCCCAATGATCACTCAGCATTGAGTTGTACCGAGAGTGCTTCGGAGACACTCCCTGAGCCCGTGGGGCCTGGGGAAACAGCCGCTTTATCTCCACACTCTCCTACAGATCCTTTTTCACTGCTGTTAGGTTCTGTTTCAAATTCATCACTTCCATCAGGAAGCAACGACACGTTCGCAGATTACACCGTACCAGGAGTCACAAGGTACAATCTGCGTCCACAGAGCTAGACTTACTGCACGGTTCAGCTGTGCCACCAGGAAAATAATCATAGGGCGTGTCTTTTGCATACAAAGGAAAGTTGTTGGCCAGGGATAGGGAAGGACTAAGAAAATGCATGATCTGGAGATCACCAGCTAATGAACTATGGAGCTTTTTGTTTCGAAGGAACAATGCCTGCTACTGCCTCCACCTGCAGGGAACAAACAAGTGACAGTGTGACCAGTATAGACAATGGACAATCGAATACATGGTCTCTTAAAGCGCATTGCTTTCTTATAATCATGTTAACCGGTTTCACAATAGTAATTGCTTAGGGATTTTGGCACATGGAAGAAGTACGTCCGCTCGAAACGTTTGCCCACTGAAAATGTACCCACTGTATCTACACCTTTCGTGCATCTGCACACTATCTCCTAGAGACTCAACACAGAGTTACAATAATAACACACTACTGCTTATAATGAATGCAACACATGCCATATTGAACAGGTCTAATTGCTGGGTCTGCTCATTTACCGCAACATGGAGACAAGGGGTTGGGCTGGTATATTCATCCTTTACCTATAACTACTGCACGTTATGCTTCTCTAAGGGCACTATTCTTTGGCCGATGGAATGATAGCATCTCGGGGAACTTTGATGGAACAAATTTGAATGAATTTGAAAGACTAGTTCTAACGCCCCTAGGATGCTCACTTTTCGCGAATAGAAACAAGCTTAATGTTGCTTCCATTAGGCCTTCTGATAGACTGTCTCGACCCTTTTCAATCTCTAATCTCTTTCAAGATGGCTCCTATAGGCAATAGGGATGCCACGCCACCTTACTACACTGTTAAGCATAGTCCCGACTCAGATTCTTTCTGCATACAGAGGAATGGTACTCAGTCAATGGCTGATTTCAAGGGTTGCACCAATGTTGCGAACTTGACCAGTGAGGACAGACCTTTGTATGTAGGCGAACCTGTCTACTACTTTTGCGGTAATGATGCTTTCCCATGGCTACCTAGGGACTGGCAGGGAACCTGTTATTTAGGAATTCTATTACCAGGGGTATTTATAGCTAGTCCCACAGAAATCTCTAAGGCTCGTCCAAAGCAGGATGAGAATGGCGATACTTCGCCACAAGTTCTGGGTGACGTAGCGAAATCCTTTGTACCTTTTTGGGGGCAAATACTGAATTCTGATGATATCAGAAGACTAGCGAGAGTACTGGAGAGAACCATAAACCAGACCACTGACATACTCTATAACATGACTCTAGAACCGAAAGCGATAAGGTTAGTGGCACTACAGAACCGGATGGCAGACGTCATGGCTGAGCATGGTGGAGCATGCAAATGAGTGGGGTCCGCTTGTTGCGTTTTCGTACTGGATTCCTCCCAACTATCTTTAAGGCTATACAAAATCTGCACGTTCTTAGTTCAGAAGTGCACGTTCCCTAGGGAAATTGGGATCTTAGCGCTTGGTTCTGGGACTTCTTACGATCTTGGGGATGGAAGCTACTTTCGGTCTTATTGATTATTCTGGGTATTCTGTTCTGCTGTTGCCGTATACAACGTCTTCCTGTTAAATGTTCAGTGTTAGGGGGATTTTGTGCACAGACTATGGGAACATTAGGACAAAAGGTACGCGCACTGGAAAGAATGACCAATGAATTTGTGTTGAAAGAAATTTCTGTCACAGACCTTACGGCGATCGATATCTGATGATTGCGATTCAGGTTGTATGGACATTGAGACGTGGAGTTACTCGTAAAGTGACTTAAAGTATTTTAGCGCTTGGCTTAGGCCAAAAGGAGGGTTTGTTAAACGGGAAATTATATTGTGCCTCCTTCTGATATATACTGGCCTAAGTCCAGTCGCTCTCCGAAGAAAACTGCATTGCAAAGTTCCGATTTTGGATCGACTTCGTCACCATTTTAGGATCGTCCACCATTTTGATTTCTGTTCATTTGTGATTCTCTGTTCTAAAATGTTGGACTGTGTTTCTAACTTGTAACCGAGCCTTCCCGACCTCTGAATCCTGTTAATGGTTAGACTGTCTGAGAACCGAATGTTTAGACTAGGTAATGAGACCTTGTCCCGAGAATCACTTGTGGTCTAAGGATCATCCACAAATACACATCGAAGACAATACTGAGTAAATGTCGAGCATTGACAGTGGCTGTACTACATTGTAAAGGAAAGTGTGTTAAGGCTCACTGCTAAATCCTGGAATACACTTTGCCATTGTAACTTGTTGGAAACGCAAACCTATGTAATCCGTGTGCAAATTATTGTATGAGCTAAATGCGAACTTTGCACGAACTCTAGACCACAGATTAATAACCCGTAGAAGGGCTGGACAATATTGGAGGATATGTATAAAAATGCGAATGTTTAGATGTCCAGTACCTCTCCCTCCTCACTCTGCCGGGCTGGTACTCATTGCGGGGTATCGAGAGTCAGATAGCCATCTGTATCAGATCTGTGTTTCTTTGTAACTGCGCAGTAATTAAAGATCTGTGAATCTTTATAGCCCGTGTTTGGTGTATTTCCTTTTGTGGTTCTCAGCCTCGATATTTCCTTGCTTTTACATTCCCTGTAACACCTTTACCACAACCTATCAGATACGTTACGTGTTAGGAAAGATTTCCCTTATGTGCAATTTTCCCTCCATTTGTGAACCCCCCCAAACATTTTGCTTTTGTTGGGCGTACCCAACATGACTTTCCAGTTGAGCACAGCCTTCAGCTGAACTCCTCTGGGATTTCAGTCATTTGTTATGGGAAAACTGACATTCTTCAGGCTGTCAGTACTGGGAAACTATGTTTTCCTTAGTCTTCGACTTTGTTGCCATTTCTTATTAACTTTCTATCGATGTACCAAGTATCTTACAGCACAGCACAGCACATAGGGGTCCTTTTTTTTTATGGCCCTAGCCACCCTCTAGGGATTTGTTGGTGTTTGTGCCAGTGTGCCCAGGACGAACTTATGGCAGCAGTTTACTTCTAATTTATCTTTACTTTGTTTTTATGGACCATACCGCATTTACTGCGTTTGGCCCCAAGACTGGCCATTGCCGAAAACGGCTGTGCCAGGAAGTCCTTTGATCTGTCCTTTGGCCATTTTCTCAATTTGCCTTCCCCCACACCGATAGACCCGGGAATTCCTTATTTGCAGCCTCCCACGAAAACTGCATCCTGCACAGGCTCCTCCATGTCACACGAGTGCTAGTGCCCAGGAAGAGGGTTGCAACTGTTTGGTCCCAATCCACAGTACTGTTTGTTAGGCAAGGTTTGTATGCAGTACCCTCTGGGACCACTACACACAACTCCGATTACAGGTATAGGAAACCCAACCTTTGGTATAAGCTTGTACTAAACAGTTTCAGTAGTGTGTTGAGCAGCCAGGCTTATCTCAAGAAAGGTCAATGTGAGCTGCATAAAAAATTATTAATTTATCAGTCCGTTAGAATAAGCCTTCTTCAGAAGGGAGCAATACAATAGTAACACACAATACACTTCAATACTGTACACTTAGTTTCTAAATCAGTAAAGACCCTTTTGGGATGGCCCACAGACACAACCTATACCCACAGATGACTTCAATAGCTAGGGTGCTGGGGACATTAATATCTTACTGTTGGCATTTAGAAGACTCTTAGAAGTTGGTAAAAGGCAAAGGTTATTAGAACAAGAGACCACAAATATTCTTAAGCAGGCAAATACTTTTGGATCCTCCAAGAAGAATCATACAATGCAATAGGCTAAGCCAAAGCCAATGGGCAAAGGTCTTGTATAGGATGAAGCACTTCTGGTAAATAAATGGAAAAGTCTTTGCACAAGTTCTTAGGAGTCTTTGATGAAAAGAAGAATCAAATGTAGGGCAACAAGCTGATTAGACTTGTGAGTTGCAAGCACTCTACAGTAAGAGGTAAGTTCACTCAGGCATTTTACAGTACCTTAGAAATGAAGAAAAGATGCAGCTGATGACCTCTATTCCTGTGTAGCTCAGCAGATCTCACTGTTCCTGGGCCTCAGTCGTGGGGACAAGAGGGAGGACGTCGGGGACTCCTGCAATGCACTGGGACGGTGAAAACTCGCAACCAGCAAACTGCACTTTCAGTAACTGTTCAGTGTTTTAGCTCCTCCCGTCTACCACAAATAGCAACACTGCGGTTCCTGACTGTCGAGATGGACTAAAAGCAACGCACACAATCTGGTGTTCCTCTCCCTGGCTTTACTGTTTTCAGAAGCAACTCTGTGGAAATTCAAACAGCCCCGAGATGGATGTCCAGGTGACTGACTTTGGAGTTGATTGGTCCCACCAACTCAAGGGGAGAAGTCGTCCGTGCAGGGGCTTCTATGTCGACACGAACTTGGCATTTCGGCACTGCAGCAGGGCTTCACCGGGCAAACCAACAGTCCAGGAGTTGCAGCAGGCATCCTCCTCTTCGGTTCCTTCGTCCAGTGGCCTTCCAAGCCAAAATACTCGCCTTTTATCCAGTTCTCGCCAAGGAATTCCAGCCTAGCTATCATTCACCCAGCAGGGTGGCTGTCCTTGCCGGATAGTCAGCCAGCCAATCACAGAGTGCATTTGGGTGCCCTAGGAGACTAAGCACAGGGAATTTCGGGCACCTCTCTCCCTTCCTGCCTACCCCAGACACTCTGGAGCCAAAGGCGGGCTTCACTCATGAATCCCGCCTAAGGCAAAATGAACAAAGACCAAACCTGGTTTGGTGCGCACAGTAAATCTCAAGGACCTTTCTACAAAGAAATGGCGAAAAAAGAAGACCAGGCCATTTTGACTAAAATGGCACCCCTGGGTGCTTTACTGTAGCTGCGAATGCAGCCCGCGGTAAATGCACACCATGGTAGTTAAAAAGAAACCACTGCCACCAGCCATTCAGTGAGGAAAGGGTAACAAAAATGTTACATGAGAAGCTAGACAAAGGGGATATTAGGTAACCTCTACAGCACTATTGTAAGATAGGGTGTGCTGGGTCTAGCAAGTTACAATGGTAAGTAAAGTCAATTTCACTTTACTGCTCTTGGAAACAGTAGTGTATCCAAGAGAGGTATTTAAACCTTTGGGAAATCTGAAAGACCTCCCTGTGTCACTGCACTGAAGGTGCTGTGTGACAATTTAAAAGATGATGCAGTTGGTTTGCCCAGTGAAGTTCTGCTGCTGTGCTGAAGCTCAGAATTCGCCTCTACTAGAGGAGTCCTGCAAGGACGACTACTCCCCTTGAGTCGGTGTGACCAATCAACTCCAAAGTGAACTCGTCTGGACATCCTCTCAGAGCTAGCTCTACTTCGTTGCTGCTGCAGAAACCGAAGTGCCAGGTGGAGGAACACCAGATTCGCAGTGCATCACATTCAATTTGGCCAAGATCCAGGAAGCCGGATTGACAGAGCCTGAGCCCCCTCAACAGAGTGCTGGACCCCAGATGCAAGGAAAGCCCAACTCGACAGCCAAGAACCGCGCTGGTGCTATTTGCGAGGGTCATGAGGAGTTGAAACCGCGAAGTGCCACTGATTTGAAGATTGCCGGTTGCTGTCGCTGACCGTCCCATTGCAGTGCAGGAATCCTCCAGACGTCCTCCCTCTTGTCCCCACAACTGAGGCCTAGGAACACAGGATCTGCAGAGCTGCCCAGGAACATAAGCCAGCTGTAACTTTTTCTTCTAACCAAAGGTACTGTACAGTTGTTAGGCAGAAACCTGTGCAGTTCTCTTAGGTACCACTGCAAAAGGCTTAGGACTACAGGTGTTGGCAGTAAAACCAATTGGTAGCAGTCTGTACCACTCAGATTTACCTGGTAGCTGTGGCTGAGCAGCCAGACTTCTCTCAAGAAGAGTTAGGCAGTATATAGAGTACACAAAATAGGTACCAAAATACAGTAGCACAAGCAAACACTGACCAGAGCTTTGGTATAAAAGTATATAATTATTTAAAACACACTTGTAAAATACACTAACACTAATATGGCAAGCAAGTTCAAACAGTCACTATCAATATATATATACATATACATCCCTGACTACTTACTGAACAAGTCTTAGATAAAACACCACTTATTTGCAGACAGAGGTGAGCGCTTAACCTAAGATGGCACTCCAATAAGTTAGTTAAAAAGGGAGGGGAAATGTAGAATTAGGAAAGCACACAATACCAACACTTTTAAAAGAACCACAGCAAGTCAGGAAAGGCAGAGACTACTGTAGAGCAAGAAAGTTCATAGGCCAGGCCCATTCTTGGAGAGAACAAGGCGGATGTGTCCAAGATCACACAGTAGAATTGTACTTTAAAAGTCTTTGTAGATAGTTCAAAAAAAGTTAGTTAGCAGGTCCCAGGTCACCCGAGGATAGAGAGTCAAGGATTTACGGGACACCTTGAACAGTCTGTTGCAAGGGAGACCAGGCGGATAACACAGTACCTGAAATGGTGAGAAAGCTCCAGCGGGGGCAGTTGTTCCTGGCAGCGGGTGCAGGTCGGTGCGTCGTCCAGGGGAAAAGAGGATCTCGACGTGGAGGAAAGCTGGAGGTTGTTGCACTGCCAGGGAAGAAACCAGCCGCAGAGTTTCCTGGTTAAAAGGTACTACCCTTTTATTTGCAGTAGTGGTGAAGCGTGGCTATCCGGCCACCAGGATGCTTGGCACAGGCGATTCGACCACGAGACGATCCAGGAAGGCGAAAAGAGGGCGAACTGGTTATCCCCACCAGTTCAGAGGAAGAAGACTCTCCGGGATGAAGATATTCTCCGTCGTCAGGAAGTGGTGAGGCAGTTCAGCAGGGCTCCACCGGTGGTGTCGTCGTTGCAGGTCGGCTCAGCTTCTGCCTCTTCGGATTCTTTGGTCCTGTGGCGACTTCTGAAGTTCCAGTCCCCAAAGCCCTGCTTTTATGCAGAAAACCCCCATTCATCAGTCCTACCTGTCACTCAAACATGCTAAGTGGTGAGCCGGGCGGCTCACCACTGGGCCAATCGCACAAGAGTGCGACTTGAGTTGCCGAGGCAACTCAGTTCAGGGTGTCTAAACCCCCCTCCCACACATCCTGTAGACCCAGACAGAGTGGCACCACTTTTAGAGGCTTCTGTGCAGAAGCCCGCCAAAAAGTGGAACAAAGGGCTCGACTTGGGTTGGAGCTACAGAGGCGAACACAAACGCCATTTTAAAACCGAGTCCTGGCGAAAAGACCCAACCGGGGAATGAATATTAAACAAATAACCCGGCGGTATCTTTAACATTGCAGCAAAAAAGTGTTGCGTTTAAAATGAATGGGAAAATCCCATAGGAAATATTCTGGTGGAATATTTCGCGTGGTAACCACTGCCACCAGCCAGACACTCAATGAGGGGGGACTGCACAGTGCCCCCTCGAAAAACAGACCCAGGGGCCATCTAATTACCCCTACCATTACTTCCACAAGATGATAGTTTGACTGGTTCTGTTCACAATTTAAGACTAGTAAAGTCAATGGTGACTTTACATGCCCTGGGAGACAGTAGTCAGTCCCAGGGTGTGGAGTCTATGTTTGGGGGTCACGATGACACCCCTGTGTTACTCCACTGAGGGTGCTGTGTAACACACTTACCAAAAACACATGAAACCCTATGGAGTAAAAAAGACCCCATAGCCCATAAAACACATTACAAAGTCAAAGGATATCTCAAATCATGTCTAAAAGTGGGAGAAACAGAGTCTCACTCTTAGCAGGAGAAAAAAATAAACCCCAAAAATCCAGCTGGGGGACTCACTAGGTTTGGGAAATTAGCCTATACCGAGAATTCTCCCTAACAACAGTCTAAGAGAACTTACCTTTTGTTGTGTAGCCTTGCTTGTTCTCAGTTGAGACATGGCTTGATTGCTTCTGTAGAGTTGCCAACAGCTTCTTTACACCACAAGCCTAAACAGCTTGTGACCCTACTGCGATTTCTTCTTTTCTACAAACACTTCTAAAACACTGTGCAAGACTTACCTACAAGAAGTGCTTCGACTCACCTAGACTTTTGCCCAATTGTCATTGGCCTGGCCTGGCTCCCTGAATGACCCTTCTTCCCTCCGACTGTGTTTGGCCTTCCTTCCAGGAAGGGGATAACTTACTTTGCGCATTGGGGGTTTCAAAAAGTACTTACCTGCTTCAGAGTATTAGTGTGATCTCTTGTTTTATTCTAATAACCATTTTCTTTGACACCCATCTCAGTATTGCTCTAAATGTACAGTGATATTAATGTCCACATTGTCCTAGCTATTTAAGTCACCTGAGAGTGTAGAAAGTGTGTGTGCCATCCCAAATGGGTGTTTGCTGATTTAGAGAAACTAAGAGTGTGTATTTTGAAGTTATCTGTGTGCTGCCATCATATCGCTCCCTTCTGAGTGCTTATTCAAACTGACTGTTACATTAATAATTGTTTAATCAGGAAACCTTGAATGTAAGTGTTTAATTGGATACTTGTCACTGTGATCCTCTGTGTAACTACCCTACTGCTCACACTGACCCCTCTTGATATCAGCCTGGGTGCTCAAAGACACTACCCTTACCTGCGTAGGAAAGACTTATACCCAAGGTTGGGTTCCTATTACCAGGAGGCCAAGGTTGTTGTAGTGGACCCAAAGGGTCCTGCTCCAATTCTTGCCTAACAGGCATGTACCAGCTTGCATGTGTATGCTGTTTGAGGCAGTGGAGTTGACTTTCTTGCACAAATTTAGTGTTGCATCCCAGTAGAAACCTAAAGTTTCTACCTCCTTTGCCACTCTAAGGTCAATAACGTCGATGTTGAATGGCAGGTATTTGTTACTGAGTTTATTAAGGTTGGTCGGTGCTCCTAGGATCAGGAGCTCAGTTTTATCATCATTCAGGCACAGGCCATGTGAGGCATTCAATGCCTGAATGATAAGAAAGATTTTGTTCACAAAAGCCACGTCCATATCGTAGTCTCCAGTAAGTGGTATGAGGATCTGGGAATCTGCATAATTTGTGTAGGTGACACCCAGATGGTCAAGGTCATCTAAGAGTGGCTTGGTGAAGATATTGTACATTGTAGGTGAAACGCACGAACCCTGTGAAACGCCACATTTTATTTGTGTAGGGTCTGCTGAAGCGGAAGGTGAGAACACTCATTGACCTATTATTCATAAATGATTGAATCCAGGCTTTTGCTTCCTGGGAGAAATGGGCCGCGGTGGACAGGTGCTTGCAGAGCACTTCATGATTCACTCAAATCAAAAGCGGCTGATAGGTCTAGTAATAGTAAGAAGGCGAGTTTCTCCTTGTCTTTAGGTTCATCAATTTGGTTCTTCAGGTCGATTAGAGCCGTTTTTGTGCAGTGTTGTGGTCTGAATCCAGATTGTCTGAGCCCTAGGAGATTGTTGGACTCCAGGTACGATTGTATCTGGAGGTAGGCTGCTTTGCATATTATCTTAAATAAAAAAGGGACTGTAGCAATAGGTCTATAGTTGTTCGGGATAGTAGGGACCAACAAGGTATTTTTTTTAAAGAGTGAAGACCCATGCATCCTTCAGGTTAGTAGGGACAAAGCAGGATCGAAAAGAGGCACCGATTAGTGAGGTGATGAAGGGAGCCAGGTCTCGGTCAGCTTCTTTGATTATAGGGGCCAGGCAAGTATCTCCCTGGCATCTGGAAGGTTTGAGTGAAGCTATGATATGTTCAACCTCTTGGGTAGTGACTTGGGCAAATTTGAAGCACTGGGGAGGGGGGTTTAGAAGTGAGGTCTTGGGCTCTGCGATGCGATAGGTGCCTATTTTGTGCAGGTTTAACTCTTGTTCCGCTATTTTGTTTTGGAGGAGGGATATTTTGTTAGTCAGTGCATTTTGGATATTGGCTTCCATTTCTCTAAGGATGACAGTTCCCTGGTGCTCGAGCTATCTTTGTTGATACTGTCATTGTATGTCTCATGTTTGGTTTGTAGTATTTCGGCTTTTTTTTTGTCTGTGATTTTCAGTAAGTTAGCTTGGTTATCCCCTGTAGAGATATATATTTTTTTTTTTCCACAGGGCTTCCATTTTCCTTTTTTCTGCCCGCACGGCTTTTAGTAGAGGTGTAAACTAGGAATTCAGGTGGGCTCTGGGTTCAATTTTGCACAATTTGAGCGGAGCAATAATGTCTACAGCTTGTGCAATAGTATAATTGTATCAATCTACTAGCATGGCTGGGTCTGAAGTAGCAGGCAGATGGCTTAGGATAGGGTGAAGATGTGGTAATAAATTGTCCACTGTGTTATTCCGTTTATTCCTGGTGAGGAGTGGAGGAGCCATCAGGTTAATCCTGATAAGCGGTATGCTGGCTTGTATAGTGAAGGTCAGTAAATAATGATCTGTCCAACTGTGAGGTTCAATGGAGGTGATAGTCGTCTCACAACTGAGATCTGCTAACCAGTCTAGGGTTCTACCTTTAGCATGCGTGGGCTGATTAACTCTTTGCGTAAGGCCTTGTTCAGTAAGGGTGTTAGACAATGCCAGTGCATGTTGGTCATTAGGGTCGTTGAGACCAAGGTTGCAGTCACAGAGCACTAATATTTGAGAGGTGGGTTTGGTATTTGCAGATGGCATTGTTGCAATGTCTTCCTCGAAGGAGCCAATGGTACCTGGAGGTCTATAATTCACAGTAATTCACAGAAGGAGATGTGGGGTGGGGTGGATACTCTAAGATTCAGACTAGACTTGGCAATGAAGGCAATGCTCCCGCCTCTGGAAGCTTCTCTATCTACTCTCAAGATAGTGCAGTTATCAGGTATAGCGAGTAAGAGGGGAAGGACCAGCTGCTGCATGGAGCCACGTCTCAGTTATTGCAAAAAAAGACTAATGTTTTGGAAGTGATCAGGTCAGCAATGTCTATACCATGTGATACCATGGATCTCGCGTTGATCAGAGTGCCTTGGATGAGTGGAGGAGCAGTATTAGATGGGTCAGGAAGGGAGTTCTCTTACTAGCTCTGTTTTTTTTGTATGGCGATCTTAGAAGAGGAGTTGTTGAGAAAGGGAGTAAGTTTAGATTTGTTAGGAAGGCTGGTGTATAGTGTGTGGGTTTAATTAAGTCTTGAGCCAAGCCAATCGTTTACCACCATAGAGCATGGTCGGTTAGGTACCGGTCTAGTGGCAAAGCGTAGAATCCATTGGTTCGGAGTTCAGGTACAGTGGCAACCAACCAAAGTGGTGGCTCATGATTTAGTATGATTAATTCCCAAATGTAACTGTGGTAGGATCTTGGTTGGTCTAATAGATGTTGGCCAAGGCTTTTGCTTAAGAGGTGGCAAGAATTTAGTGGGCTTAATCCACATGGGTTGTGAGGTGGTAGTAGTCATGGTCACGTGATTACGCTCAGTATATAGGGTAGCTAGCGCTGCAGCAGAGGAGCTGATATCTATGAGGGCCAACAAGAGTCCTACAATGAGGCTAGTGACAGCATACCTGGTATAGACAAAGAGGCCTGCTGACTCTAGAGGTTTGTTTTGGTTGTTAATTGAATTTCTAATGCGCACCAGACCCGGAGGCAAAAGGGCGCAGCAGAGGATATGCAAAGCTTACAAGGTTACATAATGGCAAACAAAAATGGACACGTGAAGAGCAACAATAGGTAGGGCTCAGAATGTACAATTAACAAATTCCAAAATATTAATTACATCATGGTGTACAGGAGTACGCTAGGGTTTAAAAATATAGTAGATATCAAATACAGTTATTTACATCATAGTACACATTGGTTTACATTCTAGGGGGTAAAGTGTGCTGTTGTGCAGTAGTTCGAATTAGTGTTGGTTTTCGGTCAGATTGAGGTGGGTGATGAGGTTCTTTCTGAAGAGTGGGTAAGGTTCATCAGCTCTCAGTTCGTATGGCAGAGAGTTCCAAAGTTTAGGGGCCATCACAGGGAAGCTTTTGCCGCCAATCTTGGAGGATTTGAATCTTGGTACCACCAGGCAGTTTGTATTGACAGTTCTGGTGGGCCTGCTGGAGGTTTTTTCTGGACAGTGTATTGATTAGGTAGCTGGGGGCAGCATTATGTAGTGCTTTGTGTTTCAGGGAGGCGATTTTTAGTTGTATTTTGTTATGGGTAGATAGCCATTTATATTGGCGTCTAATTGCGGTCATGTGCATTCTTTTGTTATTGCCTAGTGCAGCTCTAAGATCATTAATCTGTAATATTTGTAGTTTTTGGATACTGGCTTTGTTGGCGCTACTGTAAAGAGCATTGCAGTAGTCTAATCTGGATAGAATTAGTGCTCTGGCAGCCATCGTTGGAGAGGAAGGGCTTGCCAGCTCTGATGAGCTTGCAAGTGTAAGCTGTGGTGGAGGCTAGGGAATTCAGTTGTTTATTGAAAGACATGGTGGCATCTAGATAGAAACCTAGGGTTTTTACCTCCTTTGAAACTATGATATTGTTGCCATCAATGATGGAGGCATATTCGTGACCTAGTTTGGAGATATTGGAAGGGGTGCCCAAAATTATCAGTGCTGTCTTATCATTCAGGCATAAGCCGTGTGTGGCCATCCATGCCTGAATAATGAGGTAGATCCTATTCACCAACGCCAGGTCCTTACCATGATCCCCGGAAAGTGGGAGGAGAATCTGTGTATCATCTGCATAGTAGGCGATACTCAGAAGGTCCAAATCATCAAACAGTGGCTTGGTAAATATGTTGTACAGAGTGGGGGACACTCATGAGCCCTGTGGGACCCCGCACACGATTGGGGTGGGATCAGCTGCCGCTGATGGTGAGAGCACTCTGATGGTTCTGTCGCTCAGGAATGATTCAATCCACGTAATTGCATCTGTGGACAAGTGGGCAGCTGAGTCAAGGTGTCTACAGAGGGCCTTGTGATCCACCAAATCGAATGCAGCTGAGAGATAGTTTAACAGTAACGCTGCCTTCCCTTTGTGTCTCAGCTCACCGATTTGTGTTTTCAAGTCTATCAATGCAGTTTCAGTCCCATGTAGTGGCCGGAATCCTGATTGTCCGACCCCTAGGAGTTTATGTAGCTCAAGATATTTTTTATCTGCGAGTAGGCAACTTTGTCCAAGATTTTCAGTAGAAATGGTACAGTCGTGATGGGGCGGTAGTTTGTGGCGATGAGTGGGTCTAGAGATTGCTTCTTCAGAAGTGGGAGAACCCAGGTTTGCTTGAGGTTGGCTGGTACTGTGCAGAAGCAAATGAGGCGTTGATCAGCTTGGAAATGAATAGAGAGAGAGAGGTCTCTCGCAGCATCTTTTATGATGTGTGCTGGGCAGACATCGCCTTTGCAGTTTGAAGGTTTAAGTGTTAGGATGGTTTTTTCAACTTCTATGATGGAGGTTTTAGTGAAGCGGAATCTATTGTTTAGATCAATCGGTACTTTTATTCAGAGGGAGAGGATTAGTTGGCTGTGGTAGGTTTAGAGCGTCTTTCTTGTTTTTTATTTTGATTTGTAGGGAGTTTGTTAGTTAGGGCTTGTTGGATCTCTGAACAACAGGTCTAGTTTTTGATACAGATATCAGGCGTGGAGATGGGGGATTTTAATTCTCTTAGTATTGTAAATTTACCAGGTTACTCACCGTTGACCACCTTACTCGTAGTCCCCTTTCCTCCATACTTGTGGGACATCTCTCCGTCCTGTGGGACGGGACCGGAGCACTTTGTAAAAAGCATAAACATTTTTTTTAAAAAATGTGTCCCTCCTCTCTTTCCTGCGCGGGGCCCGGCACGCAGCCGTAACAGGGCCTCCTCTTCCGAAATATGCAGCCTGTACCTCGCGTCAATCTTTTTATTGACAAAAAGTACCGAGTGTGGCTTTTCCCAGACTCTTCGGACCTCGACCAGAACATCCTTCTGCAGGAAGCGGGTTCCTCGGGCACTGGAACATCCAAGAAACTCATGTCCAGTACCCGGTCATGAAAGGCTCTGATAGAGCGGGGAAGGTCCTCGTTGTCCTGATCACCTTAAGGGTCATCTGACAGTTCAGGATCCTGCTGAGCCGTGTCAGGCACTGCCTTGTCCACTGGGGACAATGGAGGCAAAGGCGGAAGAGCAGGGGGGCACCACAGGCAAGGGAGGCACCGGCGGAACCACCGGAACGGGTGGAACCGGAGGCACAGGTGGACATATCTCCTTGAAAAGCCCTTTGAAATATTCCCTCATGGGGTCGGTGCGCACAAGCACTTGAAATTTACTGAAAAAGGCATCCTCAGGAGATTGTTTTGGGACCTGAGGAGGCCTCTCATGAGGTGGACAAATCCAGGGACGTAACGGGGAAGGGTGCCACACCGGCCCCTCCACCGTATCCACATACATCAAAGGAGCCGCCCCAGAGGGCAACAAAACATTGTGCGGAAGAGGCATCCGGGCGTTCCAATCATAAACCGGCCGGTAAGGATGCGCACAAGGGACGTTAGGTCCACCCAAGAGACCGAGGCCTACATCAGAAGCCGATGGTGTAGGTGTAGGGGTAGCACCTAAAATGGCCACCATGGTCGTGGCAGGAACGGGAGCCATTTTGTCCTCATCCGAGGGGAACTGCGGCACGTGAGGAAGTGAGGCAGGGGTCTTAATCTTAGCCTTAACATAAGGAACCTCGGCCGAGCCAGTACTATGAGGCCTGGAATGTTTTTGTGACATACCAACCGCCAACTGAGCCTTCGAAGGAAGGACCTCGGCACTGCCGGTAAAAGAAGAACTTTGCTTCTTTGCCCCCTCAACAGATATGGTGTCACCACAAGAGCGGGAACGGTGAGCAACCACTTTCACCGACAAAGCCTTGTCCGGCCACTCAGAACTGTTGGTAGCTTTAGCCTCTGTACGAGGGACCTCGGACCCAGGCCCGGTAACAGCCTTATCTGCGCGGGCCTCGAACATCCGTTCGGTAACTACAAGCCCAGCCAAGGCCTCGGGGCGCACCTCGGTTTTGTTTTTGAGGGAAGCCGACAGAGGCCTCAGAGCGAACTCTGGTACCCCATGACTCAGAAATGGGTCTACAAATAGCCCCCACAGGAAGGGCCTCGGAGCGTACCCCGGTGTTCACAGGCCCCTTACGGAGACCCTCAGAGAAAACTCCGGTAGAATTATTAGGCCCAACGGGCACCTCAGGGCGAACCCCGGTAACAGAGCGATTAACGCCCCTCCCGGACCGAGAGGGACCCGGGAAGGTATCCCCGGCCGGGGTGCTCTTAAAAGTAAAGAATTTACAGGGCGTTTTTTCTTCTCGTCGATGAACGCCTGAAAATGCAAAGGAGGAGTTCGTCGGAACACCTCCTCCCACCGACGTTGAAGTGCCCGGACCGAAAGGGAGTCACAGTAAAAACAGGAGTCCCAACGGTGTTCCGGACCCAAACACTCTAAACAAAGAGGATGGGGATCCGCCCTCGCGAAGTGACGGTGACACGATGAACAATCTGGAAAGTCTAATTTGAAAGACAGACAGACTAGTAAACGAACACTAGCGAGAGCCAGAGAGGAAAAAAGGGAAGAAAATCTTCCGAGGATGCATGTGCGCCCGACCCCGATCGAGCTGAGAAAAGGACTGGTGGGCGATGCGGAGCCAAGGTGGGCGGGGTTATGGCCGCGTGCCGGGCCCCGCGCAGGAAAGAGGGACACATTTTTGAAAACAAATGTGGATGCCTTTTACAAAGTGCTCCGGTCCCGTCCCACAGGATGTAGAGATGTCCCACAAGTATGGAGGAAAGGGGACGGGACGTAGGAGTAAGTTCTTTCATACTTGAGTTGGCAATGCATTCATTGTAGGAGTTACGGTTTGCCTGACAAATTTCCTTTTTGTAGTGTAATGCCATGGAGGTTAGCTTAGTTTTATTCTCACTGGAGTGGCGAAGTTGCCAGGCAGTTTCACATTTTGTTTTTAGTTGTCGCAAGTCCTTTAGTTGAGGGGTGAACCACTTGTTAAGGTGTGCTTTCTCTTTGGTTGGTCTCAGTTTGAGGGGTCAACTTTGTCCAGTGTAGAGAGACTAATCTGATTGTATTCCTGCACCAAGGTGCTTGGGTCAAGGTTGTCCGGCAGAGCATTTAGGATAGGTAGAATATTACGAATCACACTGTCGGCTGTGATGTTCTTTTTCATTCTAGTTAGACAGGGTGGCGCTATTTGAGGAACTAGAATTGTATGTCTGGCAGTGGATAGCATCATGGACACGAGGGAGTGGTCAGTCCAAGATAGGGAGGAGATGGAGGTAATGGTAGCTGTACAATTATATTCAGCTACCCAGTCAAAAGTTCTTCCCTTGATAAGGGTAGGTTTGTTTACTTTTTGGGTTATTCCTAAAGCATTAAGGGCATTGGCAATTTGTAGTGCCTGATTGTCCAAAGGGTCATTAAAACCTAGGTTAAAGTCACTGAGGATCAATACTTGGGAGGTGGGTTTAAGATTACTGGCAAGTATATTATGCAGGTCGTCCTCAAATGTTCCAATGGGTCCAGGAGGTCTGTATATTACATGCATGGTAAGTGATTGGGAGTTGTTTAGCGGGGGTTTGATCGAGATGCATTTGCAAGATTGCAGGGTTTGGGGGCGGCTGTTCTCATACATAAGCTCTCTCTAGAGATGATCGCTAATCCACCGCCTCGGGATCCATATCTGTCTTGTCTAGAGATGGTATAGCCCTCCGGGAAGGCTAGCATAAGTGCAGGACCTGCAGCATCGTGTAACCAAGATTCCGTTATGGCTAGGAAGTCTAGGTTGTCTGTTAAAATTAGGTCGGCTAAGTCAATAGCATGAGCCACTAGAGACCTTGCGTTAAGGAGGGCTCCTTTGAGGGGCTGGTTATCTGTTTTGGCTGTGGTTGAGCGAGGAGTAGGGTTGGTGAGAGTTAAGGTTTTGGAGAAGGGTGTGGTGGTATGAGTGGCAGTGGCAAGCGATCAGGAAGGGAGGTGGACCCTTTAGCATTATTGAGGGTCGTAGTACGGTGCCAGTTGGTTTTCTTGTTGGTAGGAGCTAGAGATCTGGTCAGGGGCTCGTATATTTTAGGAAGTCTAGTGCGTAGTTTGAGATTTCTGTTGGTTTAGAACATGGGGCCGTGGTGTAGTCCCCTAGCGACTTGCACGGGGTGTAATTAGAGAGGGCAGGGCTGCTGAGATTGGGCTCCATGGATGGCAAGTTGAGGGGATGTAGTCTATTCTCTTCTGTTATGGTTCCATTGGGATGGCTTGCGAAGCTGAAGGCAAGGGATTGTAGGGCATCTAGTAGCAGGATGGGATGAAGGATGCTTTGGCCTAGCATGTTTAGCATTAAGTCTGGAAGTGATGTAGTTTGTTTGGCCAATTTAGACACGATATGCCAGGCAGGCACGGTGTCTTAGGATTCAGTGAATCACAGCAGGCAAACTCAACTTTTTGTTAGGTGGGCCTAGGGTATAGAGTGCAGAGTACGGGGGATACTCTAGAATACAGTAGGGGGGTACTCTAGAATACAGTAGGCAGGTACCCTAAGCACAGTGGGTCGCAGTGGGCAGAATAAAATTTTGCTAAGCAGACAAAGCACAATATACAGATGAGCTAAAGACACAAAATACAATAGTCAAAATTGATTTTTGCTGGGGGGGGCCTAGAACGCGGTGTACAGGAGAGGAAAAGGAACTAGAAGGCACAGAAGATCATAATAGGCAGATTCGATTTTAGCTAGGGGGCCTAATACCCAATGTGCAGTTGAAGGCAGGAGCTAAAAATACTTACATCACCATAGGCAGAATCTATTTTAGCTAGGTGAGACATCGAGTGAATATGTGGTGAATAAAATCAGGCAGAGACCAGACTAAAAACACTAACTAATGAATATGCACAGATGTCAGGTTCCATAGTAAATAGGTGGTAATTAAAGAATTATTATCCTTATGTTCTTTGTTTATTTGTTAGGTTTAAAAACTAAATATAGTCCTTTCACTGTTAAAATGGTTGGGCCTTAACTTCCATATTCAGAGTACTGCAGATACCCCAAGCCAAGATGGAGGGCAGAGGCAGGAGTTCTGATTGGGTGGCAGGTTGACAATGGTGTGACTCCCAACATTCTAAACTGCCTTTCATTAGTTTAGTTTCCTGAGCTGGTCATGTTTCTGTTTATCTCCTATGTTTTGGGCCTTGGAAAACTCCTAAGAAAATATCTTCAACACTAAAAGAAAAAGAAACAACTCATTCAAGTTACATCTACTCTAAAGAAATTAATTTTCCCTGTGGAAGAAAACGCTGAGAGGTCTTCTAAAGCAAAAAATAAGCTAAGTACTTTTTATGTAATTAATCTAAATGAACTGCCAAAGTTAGCCTTATCTTCTGTTATTTTCTCCTCTGAAGTGCAAGGATTAAAAGACGTCGTGTTGTGAAGCTAGTGTTTTTACATGGCAAACTCATTCATCAGAGATTAAGTCATGAAAACATGATATTTAAAGGCTATTAAAGTTAATGACTGCACAGGCAACCTTGTTTTTTAAAAGCAGCACAAAGAAGGATATTTATTTTTGAGCCAAGGTATTTTTAACAAAGAGGAAAATATATAAGACTTGTTTACCATATTATATGAGGAATCTTCCAAATGCATCTCATTACATGCAAAGACGTTTTTGAGGAATAACTTTACTTTAAAACTGCACTCAACATTAAATGGTATTTCCTTTGGTTGTTGAACTATTTCCATAAAGAGAGGTAAATGAAATGGAATGAACTGATTAAGGAAATAGTATCATTTTAAGGAAAACAAAATATTATTTCTGTGTTTAACTATTTTTTCAAGTGTGCTTCATTCAAAAGACTCATCTTCTTGAGACATTCTGGAGTTTGTGTTCAGTTTTATTGACATTGTTTGGAAACACATTATCTTTTCTTCAAGTTCATTTATTTCCACAAGGAACCTCCATCATTTTAGTCACTTGTAATGACATTCAGTACATTGGTTTTCAGCAGCACAGTTATGAAGCATGACCACCAAAGTTTGCTTTTAGGGTAAAAGAGTTGGAGTTATTTCAAAACCAAAAAAAATATATAGAAATAATTATCATCCTCTGGGCTTTTTGCAGAGGGTATTCAGGTAGGATTGTTGATATTCATAAAATAATAGTTGTTTAGTTTTGTAATATTATTTAATGCTTAACAATTTTCATTCATGCAGAGACCGGATGAAGATAGAAGATCCAGTGTCTGAGTTGTTATTTTATCCACTTTTCCCCCTTCCCCCCAGGGGTGTCTAGTACTCAGCTGTTCAGTTTAGTTGTGAGCGAGACATCTTAGTGGGATCGTGGGACTCAGCAGCTCCTGCGTTGGATGTGGATATTACCAGCCTGACAGTATGTAGTATGGTATGTACTAAGTACAGGAGTAGTGTAGTATGGCACTGTAGTTACTTCACTGACAATTTAATAGTTAGTACATAATCTTAAATCAAGAACAATGTGGAAGAATAATCATAAACCTGGTGGAGCAAGTATATAGTCGAGATGGAAATTTGTAGTAGTTTACTGCATGTGCAGGTAGCTGTCACAACGGGTTAGAACTTTGCAGTAATGTACAGGAACGTAAAAAGGCCACTCAATAAATGCATATGGGATACATTACTCACCATAATCGTATTTCTGATGCTTGTATCTGCTTAGATTCACATGCTGTGCATAGGCTGACATCTAGTGGAAGCTGCAGAGTATTACATTTGTTTTCAAAACTCAAAAAAGGAAGTCAACAGGGCGTGCCATTAATACTATCCTAGTGTGACGTCCATTGTACTCATGATCCCTCACGCATTCGAGGTCCCTCAGATTGTTATTTCTCTGACATGAGGTGTAGCGCGAGTACAGTTGTATCCAAGAAGATACGTATCAGAGAAGCTCATAAGCATCCATGTGCCTTCTCTCAGGGGGGAGGAAGGGTGGGTTGCAGGTGAATATAAGCAGAAACAAGCATTAGAAATACGATTACGGTGAGTAATGTATCCCTTCTGAGGCTTGTGGAATCTGATTAGATCACATGCTGTGCACAGATTAGCGAGCAGTGGAAGAAGGAGGTGGGATGTGAGAAGGTTCATGAGGGAATAAACGTCTTAGAACCGCTTGTACCACTTGTGTATCTGTCTTGGAATGAGTGTCAATGCAGTAGTGCTGAGTGAAAGTATGTATTGAGCTCCATGTAGCTGCTTTGGAAATACTGTCTGAAGGGACATTTGCAATGAAAGCCAGAGTGGCTCCAGTACCTCTTGTGGAGTGGGCCCTTGGTGTAAAAGGCAGTTTTTTATCTGATAGGGAATAGCACAGTTGGATACATCTGCCTATCCACCTAGAGATGGCATTCTTAGAGATGCGATCACCTTGTCTGCCTGACGCTATGGAGACAAACAGTTGATCTGTTTTTCTTAGCAGTCTGGTCTTGTCTATGTAGTAGAGGACCCCGCTCTCCTCACATCTAGTGTGTTAGTGTGTGGCGTTTTACCTCAGCTGAGCTTTTGGGTTCCTGGAAGAAAGCTGGTAGGTCGATTGACTGGTTTACATGAAATTTGGAGATGAATTTAGGTGAGAACCTAGGGGGAGTACGTAAAACCAGCTTGTCTGTGTACAACAAAGAAAGGATTGTGCACTGACAATGCTTGGATTTCACTAACTCTTCTTATGGAAGTGGTAGCACCAAGAAGGCAGTTTTATAAGTCAGGTGTTTGAGAGTAGACTTGTGCATAGGCTCGAAAGGGGTATCCCATGAGCTTAGCGAGTACCACATTGAGGTCCCAACATGGTGGCGGGTTAGAAATTGGAGGGTGAAGTCTCTTTACCCCTCCCATAAATGCCTTGATGACCGGTACTTTCCACCATGAGACCTTATTATGAGAGGTTGTGTAAGCTGATAAAACCGCCAGGTGGACCTTTAGGGAGTTAAATACCAACCCTGTATCTAGCAAATGGAAGATATAAGTTAGAATGTGGGATGGAGTACATTCTATGGTGCGGATTTCTTTCGCCTGGCACCAAATTACGAATCTTCTCAATTTGTCAAAGTAACAGTGTTTAGTGTTTGGTTTTCTTGCTTCTTTCAAGATTATCATGCATCTCTGTGGCAGGTTGAGATGTCCGTACTCTGACTTCAGGAGCCATGCTGCCACGTTCCTATAGAGTGTGGCTGTGGGTGCACTGTTAGACCCTTGTGCTGGGTGAGTAAATTGTACTGGCATGGAAGTTTGATGGGATCGCACATCGCCAATTTGCACAGATGTGGATACCATGGTTGTCTTGCCCACATAGGAGCAACTAGGATTTACGTCATCAGGTCCTTGTGTATCTTGTTCACCACCTTCCTCATGAGAGGTGTTGGGGGGGGAAAAGCGTAAGCAAATTTCCCTAAACGGTTCATCCATATGGCGTTCCCTTTGGAGCCTGGCTGGGGTAACCTGGATGCGAAGTCTTGGCATTGACTTTTTTTTGCTTGTGACAAACAAATCTTTAGTTGGGGAAACCCCATTGAGAGAAGGTGTTCTACGACCTCTTTGTGTAGACGCCACTCGTGTTCTTCTGGTAGGGGATCTCTGCCCAATGTGTCTGCTAGAGAGTGGAGTTCCTCTGGAACATGTTGTGATGACAGAAACATCTTTTGTTTGAGTGCCCATTTCCAAATTTGCTGTGCAAGTCTGGACAGATTTGGAGAACGTTCCCCCTTCCACCTCCCCTTTGTTGATATAAAACATCATATGTGGTGCTGCCTGTTAGGATCTGTACTGATAGGTTTGTTAAATGGGGTTCGAATGCCCGAAGGGCTTTGAATACTGCTAGAAGTTCCAACAGATTGATGTGGTTCTGAGCTACAGTGTGAGACCACAGACCCTGAGCTGTGTGGTGAAGGTAGTGAGCCCCCCCCATTCGGCCAGCGAGACGTCTGTCGTGACAACCACCTGTACCTCTGAATTGTAGAAAGGTTTCCTTTTCGTTAGATTTTCTCTTGTCCACAAGCAAAGATTTTGTACAAGTGCTGGCGAAACGACCACTAGATCGTCCCACTGACCACTTGCCCGAAATCACTTTCGCCAAGCACTCCTGCATGGGTTGCGTGAGGAACCAGGTAAATGCAAGATGCCATCATGCCCATTAAACGCATAGCTTTGCGCACCCTTACCTGGTGGCCGGCCTGATAATGTGGTATTTGCAGCAACACATTTTTTAATCTTTCCTCCGATGGAAAGACCAACCCCGTGAACTGCTTGGCACTAGGCCTGGTTTATTTCTCATTGATGGAAAGCCCAATTGAAAGGGGAGGTTGAATGTTCGCTGAATGTTTTGTCTGCAAATCAGGGGCGATTTCCCTGTAATGAGCCAGTTGTCCAGGTAAGGGTACACTGGGATTGCCTCCGTGTGCAGATGCGCTGCCACCACCGCCAGTACCTTTGTGAATACCCTTGGAGCCAAGACTATTCCAAAGGGCAGCACCTTTAATTGGTAGTGCTGGTTCGCCATCTTGAAACGCAAGAATCTTCGGAGTGCTGGAAACATTGAAATATGAAAATAGGCATCTTTCATATCCAGTGTTGCCATGTAATCCCCCCCTTTTTAGTAGAGGGATTACCTTTTGTAGCGTGGTCATGCAGAACTTTTGTGCCTTGACATACTTATTTGCAGGGCACAAATCTAATACTGGGCGCATTGTTAGATCTTTCTTTGGCCCAAGGAAGTAAGTTGAATAAATACCCCGGTTTACCTGGTTGGCCGGGACGACTTCTATGGCGTCCTTTAATGGAAGTGAGGCTATTTCTTTGAGAAGGATATGCTGATGTTCTTCTGAGTGGATCTTCTTTCATGGGGGGTGGTCGTGGGGACACTGGAGTAGTTCTATACAGTATCCGCCTGCTACTGTGGTCAGCACCAACCTGTCTGAGGTGATTCCCTCCCATGCTTGGGTGAAGCTGGAAATGTGTCCTACTGGAGAAGCATGAGAGGGCACCTGAAGCGGAATTTCACTTGCTCTGAGATGGAGTGCCACCTCGAGCAGGGCCTCTGCCCCCACCACGTCCTGTGTGTTGTCCTCTGGGATAGCCCTGGGAGGATTGGCCTTGATTATTTCCCCAGGAGGAACCCTGGCCTTGATAGTAGCTGGATTCACGTTGAGAGTTTGGCCTCGAAAACGGTGAAAATGTCCATTACCCCTTTGATCAGAAGGCTTATTAGTGAGCTGACCTAAAGATTTATTAGCATCATACTCATCCTTTGCTGTTTTAAGTGCCTCTTCAACGGCTATACCAAAGAGCACGTTAGGTTCCACTGGCATGTTTATTAGAGTGGTCTGCATTTCCGGTCTAAACCCTGACTGGCACAGCCATGCATGCCTCTTAATAACGGTCCGTTGTGCAATGAGTGTCATGGCATTGTCCGCTGCATCAAAATTGGATTTAAGGAGACAGCTAGACACAGCACTCCCATCTGCAGCCACCTGTGCTAGTTGGGTTCTGAGTGGTTCTGGTTCAGATGAAAGTAAAGCAGACATGTCTTCCCACTTGTTGAAGTTATAACTAGCCAAGAGGGTTGCATTGTTCGCTATGCTCATTTGATAGGCCGCAGAGGCGGCAGAGGCCGCAACCTTTCTGCCCACTGCATCCATGCAGTGGGCAGAAATGTTTTTGCTCTCCTTATCAGGTGGAGCCTCAGAGGAAGCAAGGGGTGTGCCTGCTCTCTTTCTAGTTGTGGTGACAACTAAGGAGTCTCGTTTTAGTTGGCCTCTAATATATAAAGGGTCCGAAGATGCGGGTCTGAATAACTTCTCCACACGTGGGTTTTATGGCCCGTGTGAGATTGGGGGGGCTTCTAAAGATGGTTATATTCTGCGCTGCACTGATTTCAGTAGCGGGATAAACTGGGCCACTGTCTTTTAGTCCCCAAGGATTTTCTCTGCAAAGTCTCTATCCTCGTCATCCCCATAATAAGGGTCCTCTGTATCCTCATCAATAAGCTGAGGGTCAAAAGCCTCTTCAAAGGAGAGATCTTCTTGGTCCGATTCAGGGTCAGAGATCTACGATTGTACTCTGTAAAGGAGCATCTGAACGAGACCTCTTAGAAGGGGGTTGAGTAGGCATGGCAGAGGCCTGGGAGCCAGATGGAGCTGTGGTGGCTGGAGTGGAGTTGAAGCTAATCAGGGGTTTTCGTGAAAGAATTGGCCATAAATGTCATTCTTCTCATCACGCTGTCAATGTCCTGTGAAGACCATTCCTTGGAATTTAGGATTATTACAGATGGATGGGAAAGTCCTAGGTCCTCTTCTGTGGGAGGTACCACCTTAGGCCTAAATTCTGTAGGTTTTTCTATGGGCTTGGATGATTTAGACTTTTCCTTCTGAGGGCTCTTGTCCCTATGAGGGGGTTTTAGAGGTCTTTTTGTGATGTCCTCCCCTGCCCCCCACACTGGGGCTCAGTGGTGTGTTTAACAGACTTCTTGGGGCTTGCCACCTTATCTGACGTCGAGCGTCCAATTGCGGCTGTTGGTAAAGCGGAGGCCTCGTCCGAGGGTCCTTTGGAGGGAGCTTTTCAAACAACACCCTTGCCATCTTTTGACAGCTGGGCCCGGTCTTGTGGCGATCTCGAGCGAGATTGGACAGAGGACGGGTACTCTGCGGACCTTTCCCTTGGTGTCGGTCACCAGACCCATGTGTCGAGTCTCCACCTGGGCTTATGTGTTTAGAGGTGTGTGTTTTTGTAGCGCTACCGCCGCCAGGTGTAGTCCCAACAACATGGCTGCCGGCCTGTCCTACGGGGTCAGGGGCCTACGCTTGAGTAGCTGGAGATACTCCGTCGCCGTCCGAAAGGATGTCGTCGCTGCCATCGCTGAAGGCACCTTCCACCTCCATGGCCTCGAGCTACCTGGCGTAGTGGGTCCAGCGTTTCATGGAGCAGTCTTTTGACGTCTTTGGCTTGAAGAGCCTGCACGCTCAACAAGACGTTTCGACGTGGTCTCTTGGAAGACAAATTACAAACTAAGTGTCTAACCACGGGAATTTGCAATTACACTTGGGTCAAAATTTAAAAGGTGTATTTTCCAAAATTATAGGTAATGGTTGTGGGTATAGCAGCTGGGTGAACAAAGTGTAGGAAGAAGAGTATATGTATTCCTAAAATAGCCCCCCCCCCCCCAGTCTCAAAACTGTCTGGGCCGAGGCCCCCCGGGGGGTCTGTCGCAGTAGCCTTCGACTGGCAATTTTTTTGTCTTCACCGGCGTGATGTTTCGGAGGTCAGTGAAAGGATAGAAAGAAATACTAACCGCTAATTATAAATAGTCAATGGCTTTACGCCGAAAGGAACTCCACTATACGCGTTCGTCTAGAATGGCGGAAAAAAACAATCTGAGGACCTCAACGCTTGAGGTATCATGGGTACAGTGGACGTCACACTAAGGATAGTATTACTGGCACGCCCTGTCGACATCCCTTTTCGAGTTTAGAAAACAACAACTGTAATACTCCGCAGCTTCCACTAGATGTCGACCTATGCACAGCATGTGATCTAAGCAGATTACACAAGCCTCAGAAATATGAATACGACATTTTAGCAAAGTCCCAAAGTCGTGATGTAACGCTTAGATGGTCTCATGCACAACTAGATTCGGTTGTACTGGTGTTTATAGTACACATTGATTGCCTTATGCATATAAGCCGAATAGATCAAAAGGTAGGGGAGTCTATGCAGTTCTTTACATATCTTGATAAGCAGACAGATGTATGTTAAGGCGGTAATCGTAGCTACCAATATAAGGTTGGACTGAAGGTCTAATGGGCTGAATCAGAAAGGATACAATGTGATCATATACTTCTGGTGCTCACACGACTGAGGAAGAGTCTAGTATATAGTTACAGTTCCGAGGCATGATGTATAACGAAGATTGCGTAAAAATGCCTGGTGTGCAGCATACTCCGACAGAAAGGGGGGAAATGAACGAGGTGTATAGGTCAATATGTCTTACCTTTAGTAACAGAGTAATTTCAGTCACATCTGCATTGATCAAGGAAGGGGGACGCAGGTGTGCGGACAGAGTGCAGACAGGGCCTTTATCCTTGGCCTTCTTCAGTAGGCTGGTTTCCGCCTGCCGGCGGAGCCGATTGGTTGAAAAAGGGCCTGGTTGCTATACAATGGGTAAACAGCCTCGCTGTGGTGCGAGGATGGCGCCAGCCATTTTCAAATCAGGCGCGTATCTGGAACAATGAGAGAGCGGCAAATGTTGCTGAATTTAGCAATTTAACGAGATTTCTAGATGTCGGGCTAGCCTTCATTTCAGGTGTACTCACCTCTTCAAATATGGGGAGAGTCGTGCTTTTGGTCGACAGCGCACGACGATCCTCATGGAAATGCAGACGGGTGCAGCAACATAATGCTTGTTTGTCGCATCAGGCCCTCTGAAATAAGAGACTGAATGTCAAAGAGACTGGGCACAGAAGGTCACAATGTGCATAGCGAGTGTGCCGCCTCTGAAAACGAGGGGAAGGGAAGTCAACGGCTGAACTATTCTGGGATATCATTTCTTGAACACTTATCTTTTGGATAATATCAATTCCCAGACCATTTGTATTAAGGAGTAAGGATTGGCAATAGGTTTATTAGTATTGGCCCTTTTCTTTTGACCAGACTCCACTAGGTCCGCGTTATTATTTGATGCAGCGTTCTTCCCACCTTTAGGATTAGATAGGCGTTTTTCAAACCCAGTAGAGAGTTCAATAAACACCCTTGAACTGTGATCACTTGTGTATGTCTCCACTATTTGATACCATACCTTCCTTACACTAAGCTTTTAAATAGTCTGAAACTATTTTGAAACACCACCACAAGCCCATTGAATCCCTAAAGACAATATCTTCCTGAGAGAAACCTTTTATTGGAACCTGTGACTTTTGGGCACTAGGTCCCATATATCTTAAGGCTGAAATTCTTAAGAAAGGGTCTATTATTTTGTGATGTATTGGAAGTGAACCGGAACCGATTGGTGAAAGTATAGGACATGCATTACTTAGCTTAATCGCATTTCTGATGCTTGGATCTGCTTAGATTCACATACTGTGCATAAAAAATCTTGTGGTAGGGGCAGCGTATTGCACAACTTGTTTTTCGAAGTTCAAAAAGAGACGTCGACTTGGCGTGTTTGTAATAAAATCCCTGACTGAAGTGTATTGTACCCATCATCCATCACGCATCAAGGTCCCTCTGTTTTGTTTGAGGGAGCATGAAGTGAATGTGTGAGAACAGAGTAAAGAAAAGGTGAAAGAAGTCTATGTACCTTCAACTCCAAGTGGGAAGTAAGGGCGGGCGCATGCCAGTAAGACCGAGATTCTCCTCATCGGCACACCCGCTCCCTCCTTTCCTGTCACTCTGGCCGGCCTCTCTTGGCCCTCTTCCTGCTCCCACCTGTGAGGCTAAAAACCTGGGGGTCATCTTCGACTCCACACTCCCCTCCTCACATCTGACGTCTCTAAGAAGGCACACTGCCAGCAGCACCTCGTCAGAGGTATTCTTCCTTTGCTCTCCTTCCCCCAGAAGCTCGCCGTCTCCAGAGCTCTGGTTCTCTCTAGGCTTGACTATTCTAACAGCCTCTTTCTAAATCTGCCTGCTTCTACTCTCCGCCCTCTGAAACTCATCCAGAACAGGACTGCAAGACTTGTCCTTGGCCTCAAGCCCTGGGATCGTATCTCTCCAGGACTGAAATCTCTGCATTGGCCCCCAGTGGCTGTGAGGATTGAGTTCAAAACCTGCTGCATTGTCCACAAGGCCTTCTGGGGCCTCAATACCTTCAACTCTCTCTTCCTAAATATCTTCCTTCTCGAGCTCTTCGCTCATCCGTCAAAACACTCTACAGAGATCTTCGACCTACTTGATGACAACGGCATCGACATCCTATTCATCACAGAAACATGGCTGAACGACTACAAAAAAAAAAAAAAACAAATCACACTCCAAAGCTGCCTAAACAGGAAAAACAAAAAAGGAGGAGGCATCGCAATAGCATTCAAAGAACACCTAAAAATAAAAAACGGACGAACCACTGAACATCCCCAACTGCAAAACCATGGTTATACATCCAACATCGAGCCCAAAAACCAACATCACATTTGTCTTGATGTACAGACCACCAACTTATGATGAATCTTTCGTCGACAACTTCATAGAAGCCATCACCAACATAGCCATCAACCACGAACACCTAATCATCCTGGGGGACTTCAACATCGGGTTGGAAGACAGTCACGCCAACTCCCAAAACTCGCTGATTGAAGAACTCACCACCATGAAACTACAACAACTAGTAAAAGGGGCAAAACACTCGGCAAGACACACCCTGGACGCAATTTTCACCACGGAACAACTAATCACCACAGCACCACCAATACAAAAATACTGTGGAGCGACCATCTCATCATCCCATTCGTGACCAGTCTGCCTACTCAAGGCTGCATCTCACCTCCTAGACTCGCAACCACCACAAAAAGAAACTGGAAAGACGTCAAAGAAAGCAACCTATTCGAACAACTGGAGTTAACCAAACCAACTTCAGAACTAGAGCTAGCTGACCTAGACGGGAAAGCGGAGCTATTACACAAATGGATTGCAGATACAATTGACAAGATCACCCCAGAAAAACCATTCACACCATCAAAAAAAAAGAAAAGGGCAATGGCAAAATAGTTCACACCACTATTAAACACCATGAAAAAGGAAAACAAAAAGGATGGAACAGGAATGGAGGAAAGAATACAACCCAGACAAAAAAAAAACACTGTTCCAGAAACAAATCCGCGTATACAAGAAGGAAATTCAAAAAGGCGAAGAGAAGGCATTATAATGACAGAATCACAAATGCCACCAGCAGACAAAAAGAAATGTTTAACATCATTAAAGAAATTTGAAACCCACCAGGCTGAGACAACACCCCAACCCCCTTGGAGAAACTATGCATGTACCTGGCAGACCACTTCAAAAAACAAAATCAATGACATCCAACAAACCATTCAACAGAGGCCAACCAACCACAACACACAACCAAACAAACCTAACTCACAACCACATCACAAACTCAAAAACGTTGCCGAAATATCAGCAGAGGCATTCGCATTGCTGGTAAAACATAGCAAGAAAACGGGTTCACCCATGGATCCCTGTCCCCCAGACATCTACAAATCAATCCTTGCACAAGAAAAGCCAGCAGAATATTACAGAAACCTTCTAAATCTATCACTAGCAACAGGAACTGTACCGAGAAGCTTCAAAATCAGCATACATCAAACCACTTCTGAAAAACACAAGCAGCGACGTAGATGACCTCTCCAACTACAGACCGATCTCCAACATCCCCTACCCAGCAAAACTTCTGGAAATCTATGTATACAAAATAACCCAACACCACATTGAAAAACAGCACCTGCTAGACCAAGCTCAAGTCGGCTTCAGACCCACAAGAGGAACGGGAACAGCACTACTATCCATCTGGGACAACCTAAAAACGAATGCAGACTCAAACACAACCTCAGCCCTTATTCTGCTCGAACTCTTTGCAGCCTTCGACACAGTTAGCCATGACATCTTAACCAAAAGACTAGAAGACATAAGCATAACAGACGCAGCACTACGCTGGACTAAATCATTCCCAGCAGACAGAACAGAAACCGTATGGATTAAACCCTTCAAATCCACCCCACAAGTTAACAACTGTGGAGTGCCACAAGGATCCTCACTATCACCACTGTACTTCAACATTTACCAGACCCCAGTTATCAGAATCTTCAAGAAATACAACATTACATGCTACAACTACGTAGATACTCAAATCATCTATAAAATCAAAGACACCCAAGCCGATCATTCAAACTTGCAAACTGTCTAAAAGAAGTCTTCAACTGGATGAATGCTAACAACTTGAAAATCAACCCAGGAAAAACAGAAATCATGATCATATCCAACGACCAAGAGAACGAAACCACCATCCCGTGGCCAACGGAAATGGGAACTGCACCAGCACCGTCTAAGGTAGTAAAAAATCTGGGATTTCCCAAGATAGTGGCCCTTCTACCCCTATAGAACCCCCTTTCAGGGATCACACACCACAAAGTACAGACCTCCCCTTCAGTACTTCCCAAATCAACTGAGTGGACCCCAGAAAGCTTTGACTGCATTATGAGGAAAATGTCCAGCTTTGTAGACTTCATGGACAGGCACCCTGAAGAACTTAAAAATCTCCAAGACACTAAGCTGGCTACATGAGTGGCCAGGGATGACCTATCAGCTAGGAGGCCATGCCTTGATGTTTCACAGCCCAGCACTTCCGCCCACACCCGGGTCCCTAGATTCCTCTCAAGACATACACTTTATAGACCCCGGATCTCAGGAGGATCAAGGAGATCAAGATGACCAGGACCATTATGATAACGATGACATTTGTCATCCAGTCACCAGGCCATCAAGACCAGCCAGTGGCTGACTCGCCAGTAAACCACCAACTTCAATATAATGAGCTCCTTCTCAAAGCAGCTCAGGAGGGGGAGGCCCAAAATGACATGGAATTTGTGGATAACATTCTGTGTGACAAGAAGTCTGCCACTCAAATTATCCCCCTCTTACAATCCATCCAAAGGTGTATCCAGCCTTCTCTAGCCTACTTCCAATCACATTGAACAGGGCCCGCACCAGTGAAGCAACTAGGTTGCAGCACACCCGCACCAGCTAGGCACCCCTGCACCGAGAAGCAGGACGGAGAGCGCACCGCACAAAGAATTAAGGTGAGGAGAAGGTCTAAGGGAAGGTTGAGTCCAAGGGAGGCAGGAGTCAACCTACAAGAGACAGTTAAGTCTTGAATCCAGTTCTCCTGTATTGCAGGCCCAACACTCATCTGAAACATTACCAAGGGAGAGTGCAAGTTTTCCAGCCAGGGCTGAGGGGCGTCCCTGTGGATACCAGGTGAGCGTAATACTACCTCTGTGGTGCTTCCCTATCCTACAAAAATGGTGCTAGTCAGGATGCCTTGCAAAATAGCATTCGTTCTCTGTCCCCAAAATAAATTGTACCACTGCTAACAAAGAAACATAAATTGTTCCATAGAAGTATCCTACTCCCTTCTTGACTCCTGCTGTCTGGTATCTGGCACCCACCCATTTGTATTTCCAGTTCTTTCCTCGTTTTCGGCATCAGCCTGCAGGTATAGTCCAAAATAAGGTACGCTACTCTCTAGAAGGGGACTCATGAACCCCTCACCAAGTTCTGCTTAACATAGTTCTATTTAGTTGAGATTTGTTGTCGTTCATTAACTTGTGTGTTGCAACTCGATTTGTACTTCAGGTTACATGTTCTCGTGCTCACCCCTCATGGGTATTTTATATTTTTCTAATTAGTGTTCTCGGTCCAGCCTGGAACTTCTCACCCGTTGCAAACCTTTCATTCTCAACCGTCTGTAGTTTGCTCTGTTTCTTAACCCTGGCTGGGCTTTCTGGTCCCCCAGACCGCCTGATTCTATTCGCTCCTACCCCTCATGGGGGTCGTGAGTGTACCTCTCCAGGTTATTCCTAGATTTTATTTGGTGGTAGGAATAGTATAATGTTCTCACTGCCTCTAGGATTACTGGGTCTCAGCACATCATGGGCTATCTGACCTCGCTAGCTGTACAATGTTGTCACCCCTTCTTGTAGTGCCTCAGCTTATCTGCCATGGCCTCCTTCCTGTGTTGTGGCAGTGTGGTTTGCCGGAGGAGCTATGGCTGGGGGACTGTGGCTGCAGGGCGGCAGCTGCGTGGTGTTGGCTGTCCAAAAGAGAACTTGCTTTGGTAAAGCCCATGACTTGTTAAAATAAGCATATATCATTCTGGCACCTTTTGGCTTTTCCCCCTCTGTACCTCCCAAGGAGACTGCGCCCAAATGCAGTTTAGTCTGGCAGGTTTTGTAGCACAGTACAAATACTTCAAATATTCTTGCAGCAGGCCATTGATTCTGCATTGCTGCGCTGTTGTCCAGCAGCTTGGTCTCCTACTTCAGGGGACCCATCGGCAGCGTTGTGCCGGCTCTGGTATTCCTCAGCCCACCACGTATCTGACGTGGTTCTGCCTCCAGGATCCATCCACCTAGTGTTGCAGTACATACTTCGACTCATGCTTCCTCTGCAGGTATGGTACATAGTCCTTGTATGTACTTCAAAACAAGTGGGGAAACTGGATTGGTTCTGTGTTACGCTCACCTGGTTCCCACGGAGGCGTCGATCGGAACTGGACTGCTACGGTCTCCACCAGCGTTATTCGTAGTGCTGAGATGGCTGACTGGACCGGCCCTGCTAGCTTTGTTTGCTTGATTCGTAAAAGGAGTTTCGTAAAAGCAGGAGAAGGGAATTAGCCACCCAGTGGATGCGAGGAAACATTTGCTTAATTCGTTCCCTCCAAGCACCTCCGATATTCCCTTTTGCTGCCTCACCTTATTGTTTGTAATGAGCTCTCAATCCTGCACCGAACGCAGGGGCACGTAGAATTCCAGTTGCTTCACTGGTTCGGAGATTTTGGGCGAGTTCCAGACGTGTTGGACTCCGTGGTAAGTGGCAAGGAGCCGTAATTATAATGTCTATAGAGTTCAATTGTCTGTTATTCACTCGTTTTCCCCTTTTGTCTTGCAGCTTGAACCGAGAGGAGTTCTCCTGAAGTGCTGCAGGTTGCGCACAGGTAAGAGTCTGTATTACCCAGCGCTGTCCGGTAAAAAGTAAATAAAATGTCTTTAACAAGTGTCTTTTCCTCCCACAGGTGCAGCGTTAAAGATGTTGAATGCCGATGAAAGATGACTAGGGTGGTAACTCTGGTGAGTATAATATGGTTGTTTTTGATTGTCTTTGTTGGCACCCGGCTCACCTTGTTATCCTTTGTCTCTCCCAGGTGCCACGGATGCAGCGACAAAATTATGGCAGCAGCGCTGGACCCTGGAGATGAAGACTGGTAAGTATGGCAGGGCGCTACTGCTAGCGATGCGATGTTTTTATTTCTGAAGTCTTATTTCCCCCAGTTCGTAAGTGCGGCGAGTTCGGGAACAGATGAAGATTAGAAGGCAAGTTCTTGTTCTTATCTTCCTTTCTTCTAGTATGATGTCCAGGTTCGAGGCGGGCATGGCAGAAGACCGACGCACGGTGAGCGTTACACTGCTGAAATGCAGAATAACGCGAAGCGTGTGTTGCTGGTCAGGCATGGTTTAAATAGCCTCAAAAAGTAGTCCCAGGTAAGAAGTCCCTAGAACCACACCCGAGTAAAAAATAGTCCATGTAGTAAAATAGTTCCCTCCAGGCTTCACGTTGGCCTGGATTCAATTGCAGCATGGTCTGCCTGAGCTAAGTAATGACTATGAACCAGGCGCCTTAGGCGCCAGGACTGATTTCTAGCTTGGCGCCTAAGGTGCCAGGACTGAACCCAGATAGCCCCTAGCCGGGGCTGCTGAGGTTTTAATAAACGTCTGGATGCCTGCTTCCGGGGCTGATGGGCTAGGTCCTGATACCCGGGGTAGGCACCATGACATTCTGTGTCTCTAGAACAGAACTCAACAGTGGGATCAGCAGTCAAGCCATTTAAAGGACCTTCTACCTTATAACATGGTTCAGTCACCATGTAACCTATAAACCGATTTTGTGTCAAGGGAAGATGTAGGCACAACCTTACTTGGGACTTCCTTGTCCCCTAAGGGAGGGGAGCCACCCACACCAAGTGGTTATTCTTTCTATTTAATTATGTTAATTCTTAGTTGTTAACAAAATCTAGGGGATGATTTTATTTAAATGGATGTTTGCATGTAAGGGTCGAGGGCATGTAATTGCACATATGTTGCCTATTTGGTCTTGTGTATTGTTTTCTTTTATATTTACAGTTTTTGGTAGTGTGGCTGATTTTTGTTTATTTTGAGACAAGATGGGACTTTACGACTTAATATTCAATGATTATTCTTTACAAGATATGGTATGTTTTTATTTCTTTAGCTTCATGTAACATTCCGCAATGTCTAGTAAGGAACAAGTTACTTACCTGTAACTGTTGTTCTCCAGCATGGGTCTGGCATGGATTCACATGCTCATGAATATTCCCCGTCGTCAGGCTGGGAATCCTCGGTAAAGAAAAAACCAGTATCAGTTTCGTTTCTGATCTGTCTTTCGTAGTAATAACCAATCACTGGTCTCTGCGTCATACTGACCACAGCCAATGACTGCCCTCTACCTAAGCACCGCCTCTGGCAGCCATCTTCAGATTTGGAAGCACGTGAAGTGGCAGTATGACCAAGTGAAGAGCCGCAGAGGGGTAGGCGGGAGGGTTCGCATGTGAATCCATGCCAGACCCATGCTGGAGAACAACAGTTACAGGTAAGTAACTTGTTCCTTCTCCAGCATGGGGTCTGGCATGGATTCACATGCTCATGAATAAAGAATACATAGCAGTACACACATGCACAACCACGGGAGGTGGCAAAGGCTCAACATTAAGCATCACATCAACTCAACATTAAGCATCTTACCTCCTCACCAGGCTCACCTCAGGCGAACAGGTTGCGCAGCACTGCTTGGCCGACCCTGGACTCCTCCCTGGAATCCCGGTCGACGCAGTAGAATTTCGTGAAGGTGTGCGTCGACCTCCACGTAGCAGCCCTGCATATGTCCAGCAGGGGCACACCAGATAGGAACGCCGTGGTAGCTGCGATCGCTCTGGTGGAATGGGCTCTCGGACGGCCAGGCAGCGGTCGGTTTGCCAACCGGTGACAGCACATGATACAGCCGGAGAGCCATCTGGAGATGGAAGCCTTCGAGAGAGCCTTCCCCTGATTGACAGGTCCAAAGTTCACAAAGAGTTGTGACGTCTTCCGAAAACCCTTCGTGCGGTCCATGTAGAACTTCAGCGCTCTAGCTACATCCAGCGAGTGCAAAGTCCTCTCAGCCGGCGACGAAGGCGACGGGAAGAACACAGGTAACACCAAGGGTTCGTTGAGATGGAAGTCCGACGGTACCTTGGGCATGAAGGAGGGGTGCGTCCTGAGCACTACCCTCGTGTCGTGGAAAGTCAAGTACGGGGCCTTGCAGGAAAGGGCCTGGATCTCTCCCACTCGTCGTGCGGAGGTGATGGCCACAAGAAAAGCTGTTTTCCACGATAGAAACTTCAACGGGGCCGAGTGCAGAGGCTCGAACGGAGGTCCCATGAGCTTGGTCAGCACCACGTTGAGCTCCCACGCCGGGGCCGGATCCTTCACCGGCGGGAACGATCTGAACAGTCCCTTCATGAACTCTTTCACCAGACGATGAGACCACAAGGACGTCCGGCCCGTGGTTCTGGTGTATCGGGAGATCGCAGCAAGATGAATCTTGATGGACGCATGTGCCAGACCAGCTTTGGCCAGCGTCAGCAGGTACGGCAGTACTTGGGGAGCCGTAATCCGTAGAGGGTTAATCTTCTGTGCGTGGCACCAGACAGAGAACCTCTTCCATTTGTGTCCGTAGCATTTAAGAGTCGAGGACGCCCTGGCCTTTGCAAGAACCTCTCTGCAATCGGCCGGTATGTCGTATCCTCCAAACTCTAGTGCTGCAGGAGCCAGGCCTGCAAGTTCAGCGACTTCGGGTCGTGGTGGAGGATGGCGCCTCCTTCCCTGGAGAGTAGATCCGCGTCCGCCGGCAGCTTGATCGGCGGGGACGCTGACAAGTCCAGAAGGTCCGGGAACCATATCTGCCTCGGCCACGCAGGTGCGACGATGATCATCCTGCACCGTGACCTCTTGAGCTGGTTGACGAGCCGGATTAGCAGAGGCAAGGGAGGGAACGCGTAGAGGAACAGGCCCTCCCAGGGGAACGAGAAAGCATCGCCCATGCTCCTCGTCTGGGGAAACCTGCTGGCGAACCTCCGGCACTTGGTGTTCGTCGCCGTCGCGAACAGGTCGATCTGGGGTGTGCCCCACCGTCGGAAGAGGCGATCCACCAGATCCTGCCGTAGTTCCCACTCGTGGCACGAGCGCAGCTCCCTGCTGAGTGAGTCGGCGATGGTGTTTTTTATCCCTGCCAGATTAAACGGCACCAGAAAAATCCCTTGGGCGACGGCCCAAAGCCACAGGTCCTGCGCCTCCTTGGACAGCGCTGGGGACCTGGTTCCGCCCTGTTTCCTGATGTAAAACATGGTGGTGGTGTTGTCGGTGAAGATCCTCACCACCTTGCCCTTGAGGGACGGAAGGAAGGACCTGAGGGCCCAAAACACTGCACGGAGCTCCAGGACGTTGATATGTAGGGACTTCTCCGTCGGGAGCCAGAGTCCCCTTGCGTGCAGATTTTCGGTGTGCGCTCCCCACCCTTCCAGGGAGGCATCCGTGGTCACAGTCTCCTGGTGGGCTGGGGTCTGGAAGCCAATGCCCGCCGTCAGATGCGCGCGGGTGCCCCACCAACCTATCGCTCGTCGGAAACTCTCGTCGAGCTTGATCCTTTCCTCGAAGCTGCCCGTCGTCTGGATCCAGCGCGCATCCAGGAATTCTTGCAACGGGCGCATCCGGAGCCTGCACATGGGAATGAGGTAGATGCAGGAAGACATCATCCCGAGGAGGGACTTGATGGACCTCACTTTGGCCGCGTCGGCCACCAACATCCGTTGCACCTTGCCCAAGATGGTCCTGGTCCTCTCCTCCGACGGGGAGGCCAGAAGGGACACTGTGTCGAGCCTCGCTCCCAGAAACAGTGCGACTTGCGCGGGCACCAGGTGGGATTTGGCGTAGTTCACGGAGAATCCCAGGTCCGTGAGGAGTTGGACGGTCCTTGCCGTGTGGACCACGGCGAGCTCCCTCGTCTTGGCGCGGATGAGCCAGTCGTCCAGGTAGGGGTAGACGTGGATCCCCTCGCGGCGCAGCTGCGCCGCCACCGGTGCAAGGCACTTGGTGAATACCCTGGGTGCCGACCGTAGTCCGAAGGGAAGGGCTTTGAACTGGTAATGACGCCCTTGGACCACGAATCTGAGGAATTTGCGGTGCCCCTTTAGGATGGGAATGTGGAAGTAGGCATCCTCCAAATCCAACGACGATAGGAAGTCTCCTTCCTCCAGCTGACCCAGGACGTGCTGGAGGGTGACCATCCGGAACTTCTGCGCCTTGATGAACTTGTTCAGACGTCGCAGGTCCAGGATGGGGCGCCATCCTCCCGTCTTCTTCTTCACGAGGAAGTATCTCGAGTAGACTCCGGAGCCCCGAAGCCTCTTTGGGACGAGTTCGATGGCGCCCTTTCTGAGCATCGCCTTTACCTCCAGGAGAAGTTGAGGGACGTGAAGTTCTTTCCTGGCCACGGGGGGGACGCGCGGGCACCTTCTTTGAAACTCGAGCGCGTGGCCCCGGGCCAGGGCGTCCAGCACCCAACGGTCGGTGGAGATGGACTCCCACACGCTGACGAAGCCCGCCAGCCGGCCTCCCACCGGGGTGCTTCGGTGGGGGCCCGACCCCAAGGCCGGTTCAATACTGCTTGGACGCGGCCTTGCCGCCTTGACCTCCTTGGCGACGACGGCGGGGTCCGCTAGACTTGCCTCGTCCTCTGTAGGCCTCTTGCGACGACGAGCGGGCCGCTTGACGGTAGGAAGCGAAACCGCCGCCGGAACCTTTGGAGGCGCCCTTGCCTCCGCCGCTCCGAAAGGGCGTCCGTCGTTGCAGGACTCCAAGGGCCCGGGCCGTCTCAGTATCCGCCTTGATGGCCTGAAGGGAATCGTCCACTGTCTTCCCAAACAGGTTGTTCCCGTCGAAGGGCATGTCCAGGACTCTGGTCTGGACGTCCTGCCGGAAGTCCGTAGCTTTGAGCCATCCACGACATCGAAGGCAAACACCGTTGCCCAGCTGGCGGAATCCAGTGTCGGCGATGTCCGTCGCCACGGTGATGGCGTGGTCCGAGGCCACCTCACCTTCCTGCAGGATCTCAAGGGCCTCCGCCCTCTTGTCGTCCGGCAGAAAATCCAGCAGGGGAGCCATCTTGTACCAGAGCTCCCTGTCGTAGCGGGCCACGATAGCCAAGGCGTTGGCCGCTTTAATCGTCGTCGCTGCCGACGAGATGACTCTACGCCCCATAGTATCCAATTTCTTTCCCTCGCCGTCCGGCGGGGAAGTCGATGTGGAGGCCGCACCCCCCCCCGCTTTCTTCCTGGCTGCCGCGGAGACGACGGAGTCCGGGGTAGGCTGCGCCCGGAGGCATAGGGGGGCCGTGTCCGGGACCCGGTACTTTTTCTCGTACCGGTCTCTTCTAGCTGGCGTCGTGGAAGGGTTCTTGAGGAGGGAAAGGCCCTCATCCCAAATGTCGTCCAACAGAGGCACTGCGAGGACCGTCTTCCTCTTGGCCTCGCGCCGCTGATAAAGGAAGCCTTCCTTTTTCTTCTCCTCAGGGCAGAGTTGGAAAAGCTCGGAAGCCCTGGAGATCATGGAGTGGAAAGATCCGATCTCGTCGGGCGGAGAGGCCCTGGTGGGAGGCGACGACGGAAAATCCTCGTCGTATGCCTCGTCGTCCGTACCCGTCGCTGCCGTGTCAGTCCCCGTATCATCCCCTCGGGTGGACGGGGAGGAGGGCTGGAAGGGGCGCGACGGTTGAAAAGGAGGTGGTGGATGGATCCTTCTTTTCTTGGTAGGGGGAACACCAGAAGGTCCCGGTTCTGGATCCCCCGACGGGAGAGGTTCCTCCGTCGGTAACGGTAGCCTCGTCCTTATCTCGGAGCATAAGGACTGTATGGCCAACAAAATGCCCGCCGAGTTGTCTTGCGGCGCTGGCAGAGGGGAATCAGACGGGCGAGCAGGGGCCCCGTCGGTATCCTCGACGATGTCGTCGTCGTCACCTGCGTCGGGGTCCATTCCGACGGGCTGGCCTTCTTCCACGCCTAGGCCGTGGCTTAAGACCTCGATCAGCTCCTCTTCTGAGGTTGAGGCCGACTCTACGACGACGCCCTGCCCCCCCTTCTTCCCCACGGAGGGTTTCACGGGGGTCCTATCGATGGGCACAAAGGAAGACTCCCTCCGAGGAGGCAGGGAGATTCTGGGCCCTGAGGTCGCCACCACTGGTGCAGCCACCACAGGCTGAGCCAGGGCCGCCGCGACCGTTTCGATAGAGGGCTTGGTCGGATGGATCAAGGCCTTCACCACCTTAGGTGCGCTCACCGCCTTATCCTTGAGGGAGGGGGCACTGCCACGCTCCTCCTCTGCCTTAGAGCTCGACCGGGGCCTCTCCAGGAGCTTCGCCGGGTGCTCGGCCTTCCTCTTACCCGACCCAGAGCGTTGGCTCGTGGTTGATGGTGCCGGGGAGGGTGCGCCCTGCCTGGCGCCCGTAGAGCCCGACCGTTCGGCGCTCCCGCTGCCAGCGGACTCGCGGTGCTTGGCCTTATGTTGGGCCCCCGTCGCCGGGGCGCCCTCAAAGGTCTTAGAAGATCGCTCGGATTTCTTCTTCTTCTCGCCAGACGGGCTCTTACCCTCCAGCCAGTTGGCGAGACGTTGATGGCGGTCCTTCATGGTCCGTTCCGACATGTTGCCGCAAAACGCACAGTCCTTCTCCACGTGCGTCTTGTCCTCATGAAGGCAGTAAAGGCAGAAAGAGTGTTCGTCCTCCTTGAAGACGTTCTGCAGCTGGCATCCAGGGCAGACCCTGAACAGCTTTCCGGGCGTCGAGCTTCCCTTCTCCTGGGCCATCTCCGAGACAGGGCCTGAGAAGCTTCTGGAGTCCTCCGAAGTGTAGCTCGACGAAATCTTCACCCTTGAGGGGCACAGATGAATCCGACACGGGTCCCCGTTGATCGGATGTAGGATCGGTGGAGCTTGAGGCTCTTTCGACCGAAAGAATCGAAGTTTTTTGTAAAAAGCGCGAAAAAATAGCACTAACGCTCGAGAGCAATAGCACGAGGATCCCAACACATAAACGTGCGGTAAAAATCTGAAGATGGCTGCCAGAGGCAGTGCTTAGGTAGAGGGCAGTCATTGGCTGTGGTCAGTATGACGCAGAGACCAGTGATTGGTTATTACTACGAAAGACAGATCAGAAGCGAAACTGATACTGGTTTTTTCTTTACCGAGGATTCCCAGCCTGACGACGGGGAATATTCATGAGCATGTGAATCCATGCCAGACTCCATGCTGGAGAAAGCTCCATCTCATGAGGTTGCGGTCTCTCCCTATAGATTTTTCTTCACATTGCATTGGGTGGGTTCTCTTACCCGGGAGAGTGAGGCTTTTGGACAAACTGGATTGGGTCTGCTCTGTACTCCAGGCTACTAACACTTTGGTATGGGCTATCAATCACGGTTTTAAGTTAATGCCAGTTTCCAGGTTCAGTCGTATCAACCCTCCGAAACAAAGCACGAGTGATACAGGCCTGACTGTGTACACCAAACAGCTCTGGTCCAGAAATGGTATGTTTCTGAAGCCATATTGATACCAGCAGTAGTATTGCAAAGCAGATGGGTCTCTCACAATGAAGGATAAAGGCCGGGAGACCTAGCTGAAGTGTTCTTTTTGTTGTGTGGATATGGAAACAGGCAGACATTCCATACTGGCACTATGTTCTGTCTGCAATGGATCAATGACAGAAATGAACCTATGAACCTCTTACATATGCATCTTCCCCTGCTTTATTTAAGTTGTAGTGGCTGTGTGCATCAGCCCATCTAAAAGGTACACTTTTTCATGGTTCTTCTGGTTGTGGTCATAATCTCTACAGGTAGAGCAAGGCAGAGAACCTTTGAGTTTATTTTTCATTTTATTTATTTCCACTCCCGCATGTCAAATGATATTGGTTTCTGCACTCGGATTACGTTAACGCAAAATTCAAATGTTAAACACAACTGCATACATTGTTGGGGGAACTGGTTGAAAAAACAAACCGATATGTTTAACCTAAAGCACAAAGGCACAGCAAACACAGACCTCTCAGAATAGAACTCAACTAAAGAAGAAAATGTACATTATATGATATATGGCATTTATAACGTGCCTATACACAAGTGTTTCAAGGCACGACGAGGCAAGGGAGGGGAAAAGAGGGAAGGCAGAGATGGAACAAGTTACTTACCTGTAACTGTTGTTCTCCAGCATGGGTCTGGCATGGATTCACATGAATATTCCCCGTCGTCAGGCTGGGAATCCTCGGTAAAGAAAAAACCATTATCAGTTTTGTTTCTGATCTGTCTTTCGTAGTAGTAACCAATCACTGATCTCTGCGTCATACTGACCACAGCCAATGACTGCCTTCTACCTAAGCCCCGCCTCTGGCATCCATCTTCAGATTTGGTAGCACGTGAAGTGGCAGTATGACCAAGTGAAGAGCCGCAGAGGGGTAGGCGGGAGGGTTCGCATGTGAATCCATGACAGACCGATGCTGGAGAACAACAGTTACAGGTAAGTAACTTGTTCCTTCTCCAGCATGGGGTCTGGCATGGATTCACATGCTCATGAATAAAGAATACATAGCAGTACACACATGCACAACCACGGGAGGTGGCAAAGGCTCAACATTAAGCATTACATGAAACTCAACATTAAGCAAATCTTACCTCCTCACCAGGCTCACCTTAGGCGAACAGGTTGCGCAGCACTGCTTGGCCGACCCTGGACTCCTCCCTGGAATCCCGATCGACGCAGTAGAATTTCGTGAAGGTGTGCGTCGACCTCCACGTAGCAGCCCTGCAGATGTCCAGCAAGGGCACACCAGATAGGAACGCCGTGGTAGCTGCGATCGCTCTGGTGGAATGGGCTCTCGGACGGCCAGGCAGCGGTCGGTTTGCCAACCGATGACAGTACATGGTACAGCCGGAGAGCCATCTGGAAATGGAAGCCTTCGAGAGAGCCTTCCCCTGATTGACAGGTCCAAAGTTCACAAAGACTTGTGACGTCTTCCGAAAACACTTTGTGCGGTCCACGTAGAACTTCAGCTCTCTAGCCCCATCCACCGAGTGTAAAGTCCTTTCAGCCAGCGATGAAGGCGACGGAAAGAAAACAGGCAACACCAAGGGTTTGTTGAGGTGGAAGTCCGACGGCACCTTGGGCATGAAGGAGGGGTGCGTCCTGAGCACTACCCTCGTGTCGTGAAAAGTCAAGTACGGGGCCTTGCAGGAAAGGGCCTGGATCTCTCCCATCCGTCGTGCGGAGGTGATGGCCACAAGAAACGCTGTTTTCCACAACAAGAACTTCAACGGAGCCGAGTGCAGAGACTCGAACGGAGGTCCCATGAGCTTGGTCAGCACCACGTTGAGCTCCCAGGCTGGGGCCGGAGCCTTCACCGGCGGGAACAATCTGAACAGTACCTTCATGAACTCTTTCACCAGACGATGAGACCACAAGGACGTCCGCCCCGTGGTTCTGGTCTATTGGGAGATCGCAGCAAGATGAATCTTGATGGACGCGTGCGCCAGTCCAGCCTTGGCCAGCGTCAGTAGGTACGCCAGTACTTGGGGAGCCGTAATCCGTAGAGGGTTAATCTTCTGTGCGTGGCACCAGACAGAGAACCTCTTCCATTTGTGTCCATAGCATTTAAGAGTTGAGGACGCCCTGGCCTTTGCAAGAACCTCTCTGCAGTTGGCCGGTATGTCGTATCCTCCAAACTCTAACGCTGCAGGAGCCAGGCCTGCAAGTTCAGCGACTTCGGGTCGTGATGGAGGATGGCGCCTCCTTCCCTGGAGAGAAGATCCGCGTCCACTGGCAGCTTGATTGACGGGGACGCTGACAAGTCCAGAAGGTCCGGGAACCATATCTGCCTCGGCCACGCAGGTGCGATGAGGATCATCCTGCACCGTGACCTCTTGAGCTGGTTGATGAGCCGGATCAGCAATAGAGGGAACGCGTATAGAAACAGGCCCTCCCAGGGGAACGAGAAAGCGTCGCCCATGCTCCTCGGCTGGGGAAACCTGCTGGCGAACCTCCGGTACTTGGAGTTCGTCGCCGTCGCAAACAGATCAATCTGGGGTGCGCCCCACCGTCGGAAGAGGCGGTCCACTAGATCCTGTCGTAGTTCCCACTCGTGGCACGAACGCATCTCCCTGCTGAGTGAGTCGGCGATGGTGTTTTTTTATCCCTGCCAGATGAAACGGCACCAGAAACATCTCTTGGGCGACGGCCCAATGCCACAGATCCCGCGCCTCCCTGGACAGGGCTGGGGACCTGGTTCCGCCCGGTTTCCTGATGTAGAACATGGTGGTGGTGTTGTCGGTGAAGATCCTCACCACCTTGCCCTTGAGGGACGGAAGGAAGGACCCGAGGGCCCAAAACACTGCACGGAGTTCCAGGACGTTGATATGGAGGGACTTCTCCGTCGGGAGCCAAAGGCCTCTCGCGTGCAGATTTTCAGTGTGCGCTCCCCACCCTTCCAGGGAGACATCCGTGGTCACTGTCTCCTGGTGGCCGGGGGTCTGGAAGTCCATGCCCGCCGTCAGATGCGCGCGGGTGCCCCACCACCGGATCGCTCGTCGGAAACTCTCGTCGAGTGTGATCCTCTCCTCGAAGCTGCCCGTCGTCTGGATCCAGCGCGCGTCCAGGAACTCCTGCAACGGGCGCATCCGGAGCCTGCACAGGGGGATGAGGTAAATGCAAGAAGACATCATTCCGAGGAGGGACTTGATGGACCTCACTCTGGCCGCGTCCGCAACTAGCATCCGCTGCACCTTGCCCAGAATGGCCCTCGTCCTTTCCTCCGACAGATAGGCCAGAAGCGACACTGTGTCGAGCTTCGCTCCCAGAAACAGTGCGTGTTGCGCAGGCACCAGGTGGGACTTGGCGTAGTTTATGGAGAATCCCAGGTCCGTGAGAAGTTGGACAGTCCTTGCCGTGTGCTCCACGGCGAGCTCCTTCGTCTTCACTCGGATGAGCCAGTCGTCCAGGTAGGGGTAGACGTGGATCCCCTCTCGGCGATGCTGCGCCGCCACCGGTGTGAGGCACTTGGTGAACACCCTGGGTGCCGACCTCAGTCCGAAGGGAAAGGCTCTGAACTGATAGTGACGTCCTTGGACCACGAACCTGAGAAACTTTCGGTGTCCCTTTAGGATGGGAATATGGAAGTAGGCATCCTCCAAATCCAACGACAGGAAATCGCCCTCCTCCAGCTGACCCAGGACTGTTGGAGGGTGACCATCCGGAACTTCTGTGCCTTGATGAATTTGTTCAGTCGTCGTAGGTCCAGGATGGGACGCCATCCTCCCGTCTTCTTCTTCACGAGGAAGTATCTTGAGTAAACTCCGGAGCCCCGAAGCCTCTTTGGGACGAGCTCGATGGCGCCCTTCCTGAGCATCGCCTTTACCTCCAAGAGAAGTTGAGGGACGTGATGTTCTTTCCTGGCCACAGGGGGGACGCGCGGGCACCTCTTTAGAAACTCGAGCGCGTGACCCTGGGCTAGGGCGTCCAACACCCAACGGTCGGTGGAGATGGACTCCCACACGCTGACGAAGCTCGCCAGCCGGCCTCCCACCGGGGTGCTTCGGTGGGGGCCCGACCCCACAGCCGGTTCAGTCCTGCTTCGACGAGGCTTTGCCGCCTTGACCTCCTTGGCAACGACGGCGGGGTCCGCCTGACTTGCCTCGTCCCCTGTAAGCTTCCTGCGACGACGAACGTGCCGCTTGACGGTAGGTGGAAAATCCACCGCCGGAACCTTTGGAGGCACCCTGTTTGCCTCCGCCGCTCCGAAAGGGCGGCCGCCGTTGCTGGAGAACCCCAAGAGCCCGGGCCGTCTCTGTGTCTGCCTTGATGGCTTGAAGGGAATCATCCACTGTTTTCCCAAACAGGTTGTTTCCGTCGAACGGCATGTCCAAGGCTCTGGTCTGCACCTCCTGACGGAAGTCAGTAGCCTTGAGGCATCCACGCCGCCTAAGGCACACGCCGTTGCCCAACTGGCGAAATCCAGTGTCAGCGATGTCCGTCGCAATCGTAATGGCGTGGTCCGACGCCACCTCTCCTTCCTGCAAGATCTCTAGGGCATCCGCCCTCTTGTCGTCTGGTAGGAAGTCCAGCAGGGGGGCCAGTTTGTACCACAACTCCCTGTCGTAGCAGGCTACGATAGCCAAAACGTTGGCCGCCTTAATCGTCGTCGCTGCAGACGAGATGACCCTGCGTCCCATCATATCCAATTTCTTTCCCTCGCCGTCTGGCGGGGAGGTCGACGTAGAGGCCGCACCCCCCCCCCGCTTTCTTCCTGGCCGCCGCGGAGACGACCGAGTCCGGGGTCGGCTGTGCCCGAAGGCACAAGGGGGCCGCGTCCGGGACCCGGTACTTCTCGTACCGATCCCTTCTAGCCGGCGTCGTGGATGGGTTCTTGAGGAGGGAGAGGCCCTCATCCCAAATATCATCCAGTAGAGGTACGGAGAGGACCGTCTTCCTCTTGGCCTCGCGCCGTTGATAAAGGAAACCTTCCTTCTCTTCCGGGCAGAGCTGGAAAAGCTCGGATGCCCTGGCGATCATGGAGTGAAACGATCCAATCTCGTCGGGCGGGGAAGCCCGGGTGGGAGGGGACGACGGCAGATCCTCGTCGTAAACCTCGTCATCCGTACCCGTCGCGGCCGTGTCAGTCCCCGTATCATCCCCACGAGTCGTGGACGGGGAGGAGGGCTGAACAGGGCGCGATGGCTGAAAAGGAGGTGGAGGATGAATCCTTCTCTTAGGGGGAGGGCTCCCAGAAGGGCCTGGCTCCTCCGCTGGTGGTAACGGCAGTCTCGTCCTTATCTCTGAGCAGAAGGACTGTATAGCCAACAAAATGGCCGCCGAGTTGTCTTGCGGCACTGGTTGAGGGGATTCCGACGGGCGGTCAGGGGCCCCATCGGCACCCTTGACGTTATCGTCGTCTCCCACGTCGGGGTCCCTCCCGACGGGCTGGTCTTCTTCCACGCCAACGCCATGGCTTAAGACTTCGATCAGCTCTTCCTCAGAGGTTGAGGCCGAATCCACGACAACCTCCTGCCCCCCCTTTTTCTTCTCCGTTGGAGGTTTCACGGGGGTCCTGTCGATGGGCATAAAAGAGGACTCCCTCCGCGGTGGCAGGGAGACTCTGAGCCCCGAGGTCGCCACCACTGATGTAGCCTCCACAGGCTGAGCCAGGGCCGCCGCGACTGTCTCGATAGAGGCCTTGGCCGGATGGATTAAGGCTTTCACCACCTTAGGTGCGCTCACCGCCTTCTCCTTGGAGGGAGGGTCATTGCCTCGCTCTCCCTCCGATGGGGCCTTCGAGCTCGACCGGGGCATCTCCAGGAGCTTTGCCGGGTGCTCGGCCTTCCTCTTAACCGAACCAGAGCGTTGGCTCGTGGTTGATGGTGCCGTGGAGGGTGCGCCCTGCCTGTGGCCCGTAGAGCCCGACCGTTCGGCGCTCCCGGTGCCAGCGGACTCGCGGTGCTTGGCCTTGTGTTGGACCCCCGTCGCCGGGGCGTCCTCAAAGGTCTTAGAAGACCGCTCGGATTTCTTCTTCTCGCCCGACGGGCTCTTCCCTTCCAGCCAGTTGGCGAGACGTTGATAACGGTCCTTCATGGTCCGCTCCGACATATTGCCGCAAAACGCACAGTCCTTCTCCACGTGCGTCTTGTCCTCATGTAGGCAGTACAGACAAAAGGAGTGTTCGTCCTCCTTAAAGACATTCTGAAGCTGGCATCCAGGGCAGACCCTGAACAGCTTTCCGGGCATCGAGCTTCCCTTCTCCTGGGCCATGTCCGAGATGGGCCTGAGAAACTTCTGGAGTCCTCCAAAAGCGTGGCTCAACGAAATCTTCACCCTTGAGGGGCGTAGACGAATCCGACACGGGTCCCCGTTGATCGGATGAAGAAACGGTGGAGCTTGAGGCTCTTTTGACCGAAAAATCGAAGTTTTTGAGAAAAAAACGTGAAAAAATAGCACTAACGCTCGAGAGCAATAACACGAGGATCCCAACACTTGAACGTGCAGTAAAAATCTGAAGATGGCTGCCAGAGGCGGGGCTTAGGTAGAGGGCAGTCATTGGCTGTAGTCAGTATGACGCAGAGATCAGTGATTGGTTACTACTACGAAAGACAGATCAGAAACGAAACTGATACTGGTTTTTTCTTTACCGAGGATTCCCAGCCTGACGACGGGGAATATTCATGAGCATGTGAATCCATGCCAGACCCCATGCTGGAGAAAGTGATCTTACTAGGTCAGGTGACATTGAGATCGCGCAAGTGCGGGGGGAGGGGACAGTGCAATACAAAGGATAACAGTAATATAAATAAAGACAAATAAAAGTGCGGCCGTCTGTTGGCAAGTGCAAGGGTAAGTGCTAGTAGGGGCTGTAGGCATACAGAAGAGTGCAAGGATTGCCATGGGGGCAGTGCAGGTGTGCAAAGGGAAGGGACCTGGGCCTGAGATCAGAGGGTGGCCAGGTAACCAGTGCAGTCAGCCAGGAGATCAGCAGGGGAGAGGAGGAGAGAAAGCAGAAGCAAAGAGGAAGGTCATGAGGTGATTCTGGAACCAGAGATGGTTCTCAAGTTTCAGTGAGGCAGGGAGGCTGTTCCAGAGGAGGCCCCAACAAAAGGACGGATTGGAGTGCATATAACGGACTAATGTGCGGTCGATCTCAAGCACCTAAGGTAAACCACCATATCGCATCTCCACGCTTACTCTTCTTAACACCACCACCCAACTAGAACACAGCAATACTATAACACCATTCGGTATAGCTGTTCTCATACCACCATTTGCCTCATACGCCCCATAACCAAACACTGCTGGTTACACACCCTCCAGCCTATGCCTTCTCCTCCGGCCTAACGCAGCTAGAATCGGTCTGGATAACAACAACCTGCCGCAACGAACACATACTCATGATCTCACAACGACCACACCTACCGCTAAGAAGCAGCTATCACACGAATGCCACACCAGCTGCACCCATATGCGGTGCTCACACGCACCTTATGACTATTCTCTCTACCGACTTGAACTTCGGTTCCCGAGGGCGTTCAACCTACCAGCACCTTGAGACCATACCAATGGTACATAAGGCGCTATATAAATGCAAAGTAACCTAACATGACAAGAATCATACCTTTCCTCTCCTTCACACACAAAACACTCACTATCGTTGCCCTCATCATGTCAAAAAAAAAAACGACTATGCAAAACAGCCTCTACCTCGGAATACCAGAATACCTCCTGAAGAAACTACAACAGATCTATAATCTATAATTAATCAGCCAGGCTGCTCCTCAAACTATCCAGAAGAGACCACATCACCCCTGCCCTAAAAACACTACACTGGCTCCCAGTTAAACATCGCATCACCTTCAAAACAATGTGCATAGCGCACAGGGCAATCTGTGAACAAGCAGTAGAATTCCTACAAAAGAAAACAACAATTTACACGCCAACGAGACCCCTCAGGTCAAGCAAAGAAATCTGCCTGGAACTAAAACCATACATTAAGAAAAAACTCTGAGGCACCGCCTTTTACCACCTTGCAGCAAAAACCTGGAACATCCCGAAAGAAATAAACACTGAATATCACCTAAAATTCAGAAAATTACTAAAAACCTGGCTCTTCAACACCACAGAAACTGAAAACCGAAAGGAAAAAAAAAAAAAAAAAAAAAAGAATAGACTAAACCGAAAAAGGACACTGACAAGCTCCCAGAACCGACTGAGAAGCACCCACAGCACCTGGATGGGTGACACCGGGCATCGTGGAACACAGGCGACACCCAAGGAGACAGACAACAAACCCAGCCAATCCCATCCAACATCTTCACCCGCCCCTCAGCTCTAGTAGGTACCACTGTGTTGTGGAATTGTCGACATACTACCAATCGCCACACTTACTGAGTTGTGGACACTGGCAGGCGCACTTGCCATGTAGGTGGGGGGTGGAGGGGAGGAAAATGTGGGCTCGTTAGGGAGGCAGGTGGAGGTGGCAGCGAGACGTGAAAAGGACCTCGAATGCAAGACAGACCCAGACCTAACCAGAGGCACAGAGCGCCCTGCAGCCCATCTGGAGAGATTACGCAAGTTCAATTTGTCAAATCAGGATAGAGATGCCAACTAACCACTAACCATTTCCTCCTCTGCTTGCACCTCTCAAACTCTAAACCAGACAACCAGAAATCTACAGCACAACAAACTGCACAAACTTCATTACACTGCAACAACTAAACAAAAAAACACAAACTCGAACAGTACACTACAACTAACGGCCGCAAACACCCCAGGCACAGCCAACGGTCCCACCGAGCAGAGGCCGCCAACAGCACATCACTGCACTCTTGCTTTTTCCAGCCTCCTCCCACCAACTCGCCCTCCCTCCCTCCCTCCCTCCCTCTTTCAGAGCCGCCAGAGCGCCAGGGGACCACTCCGTTGGTGATATAGTGTGCGGTACAAATGTCCTTTAACATTAACATCCGCCTCAAAATCCCTCAGGGTCAGTCGCTTCCCAAAGCAACGAGTTGGTGGTAGGTCTCTTCGGCTGAGGCCTCCCTCTGGAATAGCCTCCCTGCCTCGCTGAAACTTGATGCGACTCATCTCCGGTTCCGGAAACACCTCAAAACTTTTCTCTTTGCCTCTGCCTTTTCTCCTCCTCTTCCCTGCTGACTTCCTGGCTGAAGCCAAATCTGCACTGGTTACCTGGCCACCCTCTGATCTCGGGCCCAGGTGCCCTCCCTCGCCAGTCGCACACATGCACTGCCTTCCGGGCAACCCCTGCACTGGGGACTTTTTTTTTCTTCCGTCTCCCTACAGTCCCACTTCCAGCACTTGACACCTGTTTGTCAGCACTTACCCTTGCACTTGCCACCTACTGGCCGTACTTCTTATGCCATGTACTGCAATGTCACCTCTCCTCTTCCCTTCGCACTCTCACCCTCTCCCCCCACCCCCGTCCCTTACACTTGCGTGATCTGAATGACACCTGGCCTAGTAGGATCATTTTGTTTGTTTTATTTGTATTTATATAGCGCACAACAGCCCGAGGACATCGTGGCACTTGTTACAGTACAAAGCTTAGTTACTTAGTTACATGGTCATTAGCAGTATATATACACAGGTTACAATATCTATTACATTTGTGTTATATTACAATATACATGCCAGAAGTGGAGGAGGCAGTCCTCCACTTGCTAGTTGAGGAGAGTGGCCTTGAGGTTGTTGCAGAAGACAGATGGAAGTTTCAGCTCCAAGGTTGGCAGGGAGTGAGTTCGAGTTTCAGTGCAATATAGGAGAAGCCTAGACCTCCAGCTGTGGCTCTCTTTATGCGTGGTATGTGTAGCTGGTTGGTGTACTGAGCTCTGGTGGGGGGGGGGGGGGGAGTGGATGTGGTCCTTGATATTGTTTCAGATAGGTATGCTGGAGCGTTTTTGTTGATGCATCTGTGAGTGATGGTGAGGATTTTCAGAGTAATACGGTCTTTGACCTGGAGCCACCATGCTTCACGTCTGGCGTGGGATGTATGGTCTATTCTAGGGATGCTCATAGCGGCTCTGAGGGCATTGTTTTGTGTGGTTTGCAGTCTGTGAATGTGCTTAGTGGAGGTGCCAGCTAGGAGGGCGTTGCAATAATCGGGTTTGGCTCCTATAGTTGCTCTAGCTATTGGCAAGCGGTTGGGGGTGGGTAGGTAGGGTTTAATGGCATTGATGAGTTTGGTGCTGAACGCTGATACAGAGGCTATGGCGCTGACTTGTTGGTTCATCGATAGATTTGCGTCAATGTGAACACCTAGAGTTTTGACAGAGGATGATACGGAGATGGTGGAGTTGTCTATGTTGAAGTTGTTGTACTGGGGGCTTAGTTACGATAATGTGTTTGTCTGGCCCAGGATGAGAATTTCAGTCTTCTCCCCGTTAAATCAGAGGCCATTGATTGCCATCCAAGCTTGGATAGTGGCATAGATGTTGTGAAGGGCTGTGGCGTCTTGGTGATAGAGTCCAGATAGGGGTATAAGTACTTGAGTGTCGTCTGCATAGTTTGTATATGCAACACCCATGGAGTCAAGTAGGTCGAAGAGGGGTTTTGTGAAGAGGTTATAGAGGGTGGGGGCTGTACAAGATCCTTGGGGGACACCGCAGTGGTAGGATCTGCGTTTGCTGTGTCAGAGTAGACCTTCATGGCTCTTCCTTAAAGGAAGGAAGTGACCCAGGATGCTGCTTGATTAGAGAAATGGGCTGCATGGGTGAGGTGGGTGGTGAGTGTTTGGTGATCTACCAGGTCAAAAGCAGCTGATAGATCGATAAGGAGGAGTAAGGCGGGTTTGCCTTTGTCCAGGATCTGTGAGATTTGATTTTTTAGGTCTATTAAGGCGGATTCTGTTCCATGCCCGACACAGAGGCCAGATTTTCTTTTGCCTAGTATGGAGTTAGCTTCTATGTATGATTGGATCTGGATGCAAGCTGCTTTGTCCAGGATTTTTAGGAGGAACAGGACTGTCGTTATTGGTCTGCAGTTGTTGGGTTGCACTGGGCTTCCTTGAGATTGTTTGGGATAGTTTCCTGTTTGGAAAGATGCGTTAATTAAGGCAGTAATCAGGGGCGCTTGGTCATTAGCACATTCCTTGATGATTTTGGGAGGGCAAATGTCTGCTTGGCAGAGGGATGGTTTGAGGTTTTTGATGAGATTAAGGACTTCAGGTTCAGTGACGTCTCTGAAGGAGAATTGAGCGTGATTGAAATTACTACGTTTGTCTTGTGTAGGGCGGTTGGTTTTTTGGTTTGGGAGGGCTTTACAGTGGTTTTGGATTTTGTTCTGGAGGAGTTTTATTTTGTTGAGCATGGCGGACTGAATGCTGGCACACCAGGCTTTGTCTTTAGTTATCTCGTAAGCGGTACACGGAGGAGTGACTAATTCATTAAAGATTGCGAATAGTTCTTTAGCTTGGGAGTTGGCCTTTGAGATCCTATCATTGAAGGAGTTGGATTTTGCTGCTAAAATGGCTTTTTTATATTGGAGGGCTATTTGTTTGAAGAGGGACTTATTTAGGTCACTCGGATCCGTTTGCCAGTTTTTAAGTGACTGACGCTTTTGAGCTCGGAGGGTTTGGAGTACTTCCGAGAACCAAGAGTTGCAGTGAAATTATTATTTTTTCCTTCTTGCTTTCAAGTGGGGCTATAGAATTTATGGCATTGGTGAGAGTATCATTGAAGATAGCTGATAGTATATTTGGGTCCTGAGAGAAAGGTGGTGCTAGGCAGGGGCTTTTAAAAAGGTGGGGACACAAGTTGTCTGCGTTGAGTTTTTTTTAGAACTTCTTATTGTGGCAGGTGGTGCATGGGTGAGAGTGTTAGGTTTGGGGTTGGTGGGGATGATGAATTCGATGCACGTGTGGTCCGTCCATGGAAGGGCGGTGTTTGAGGTAATGTTGGATGCACAGTTGTGATCCATGACCCAGTCAAGGGTGCAGCCTTTGGAGTGAGTGGGGGTGAGGACTCCTTGGGAGAAACCCAAGTCTGCAAGTTCTTTAGCTAGGGATGTGGCGGATTTATCCTTAGGATCGCTGTATCCTAAATTTAAGTCTCCTAATAGAAGTATTTTGGAGGACGTTTTAATGTTGTTGCTGAGCCGATGGGAGAGGTGCTCTTGGAAGTCAGCTGGGAGTCCGGGAGGTCTGTATAGGATGTGGATATTGATTAGATTATTGGGGGAAGATTGTAAGCTTGGCTGATAGGATATCAGCATTACCACACCATGTACTATGGTCTGCTAGTCTAATGGACAGTGTCTCTTTGTGGATGAGGGCGACTCCCCCCCTCCAATCTTATCACATCTATCTTGCCTAAGGATGGTGTAGCCTGTGGATAGGGCTAGTGCAATGGCTGGGCATGAGGCATCATTGAGCCAGGATTCAGTGATGCATAGTAAGTCCAGATTAAGTGTGGATAGTAGATCATTTATCTCAAGGGCATGTGCAGGTAGGGAGCGTACGTTCAGTAGTGCACATTTAAGAGGTGGGTGTTGTGTGCCTTTGATGTTTTTGTTTGTACTAGTATGGGGTGAAGTGTGCTTGTTGTGGTGTGTGGTAGTGAGGGGCTTAGTGCGAGGTAGTGTAGAGGCAGGTTGGGGTGGTGGGAGGAGAGGGGCAGTGCCTTTGCTCATCTTAGTGTGGGGTAGTGGTGCAGTGCGGGTGCCTAATCTGGTGTTTCTAGTCGTGATGGGTGTGGGTGAGCAGAGTAAATACCTAGGAGGTGATCGATTTCTGAGATTGCGGAGTCTGGTGGCTAGGCTAGGTGGCCGAGAGTGTGCAATGTTATAGTCTGGTGCTGCGGCATGTGAATTTAGTGCAGGGCGCTGAGTGAAGTGTGCTGGGTATATGTGGGGAGGCGTAGAGGCCATTATTGTGAGGGCTATAAAGAGGGCTGTTAGGCTGGCTGAGCGTGGCAGGGAGAGTGAAACTATGCTATGATTGGGAGGTGCACTCTTGGGCATCATGATAGTGGAGAGTGGCTGTGTGTGTGGCTGTGTGTCTGTGTGTGTCTGTGAGAGCAGCTGGTATGTGACAAGAAATGACGGGGATCGTGCGACTAGTGCTAGGTAGTTCAGAAGAAGGTCACAAGTGGGTCACAATTCAACAAAATACAGTGTCTAGATTCGATTTTATAAGTAAGGCAGACAGAGGTTGAATGGTGGCAGGGGAATAGTTAGCAGTTCAACAAAATACAATGCCTAGATTCAATTTTCTAGTGGGGCAGGCAGAGGCTACATGGTGGCAGGGCACAATAGGTAGCAGTTGGCTGCACAAGAGGATACATTACAAAGCGGATAAGCAATACTGGTAAATGCGCTAAATAGTATAGTGAGATATTATATAGCAACAATAGACCAGGTGATAGCAAGCAATTGTCCAAAGTCAGTGAAAAGCAGAGGCACCGACGAGGTGCACCGCATGAAGGGATTAGGTGGAAAAGTTAGGTTCTCGGGAGGTGCGAGTCTTTGGCCCAGGCCTTAGGTGCCTCCGGACAGGAAAGATCCTTGAGATGAGGATCCTTTGGATGAGGGCCGGCGTTCGCCTGCCGGCGCCTGATTGGCCCTTCTGTAGTTACAGTCGGCCAATGGGGGCTCTCATGGATGTCATGTTGTCACCTTCTTGGCAAGGAGGAGGTCGGCGGCCATGTTGAAGCAGGAACACCTTGTGTGTTCCAATGGAGGAACAGAAAAAATGCTTGAAATGCGCTTTTTAGCTCGTTTTTTGAAAATAAAATATAATTTAGACTGTTCATGTGTAATTATGGAGATAGCAGGAGCGCTTTTCAGTGGGTGGGATTTTCGTGCCCAGGGGGTTTAGAATAGGCAGGGAGCCTACCTTAGGGTGGATGCACTCTGGTGGAGTGTTGAGGGCTGCTGCACTATGTAATAATCGTTGTCTGTCTTTTTTCTGCCCCCCCTTGCCTGGTTGCACCTTGAAACACGTGTATAGGTGCGTTATAAATGCCCCATCATGTGAATCTAAGCAGATCCAAGCATCAGAAATACAATTACATTAAGTAATGTATGTCTTCTGAGGCTTGTGGATGTGCTTATATTCACATCATGTGGCATTTATATACACAAGTGTTGTAAGGTTTCGATAGAGTCGAAGTAATTGCCATGTACGGTGCCGAGGAGGTCGACATTAAGCGTTGATGGCTTCTCCATCGATCTTGGCAATGAGGGCATCGAAAACATGCTTCTCAGGCTTGCCGTATAGGTTTCTTTCGACGTCGATGACGACGAGTTTGTGTGTCATGGAGGCATTCTCTCAACTCGAGGGATGAGACCGCTCTCGAGGAGTTTCCACAGCCAGGTTCGAAGACTCATTGCTCTTGTGCTTCCCAGGTGTTTTGACTGGGGTATCACCTTTAGGTGTTGTCGAGGGGGGGCAAGGCTGCGTTCTCGAACACCATCATACCAACTCTGAATTCCTCCCATTGAACCGAGGTACTATGTTTTGAGGGACAAACTACCCGTTTGGGAGAAATGGATGAGGAAGTCGACGGTGACCTATGGCGCCTCTTTTTGCCATGCCTCGAAGATGAGGAATGAGGCGATCCACTTAGCGAACGGGAACTGGAGCGTTTAGGTTTTTTATGACGAGGAGACTGTTAGGGAGAATTCTCAGGAATGTGCTAATTCCTCTGTACCTTAGAGACCTTCAGCCCTTTTGCTTGACTGAATTTTTCCATTTTTACCTGGAGAGTGAGACCCCTTTTCCCCCACTCTCCCATGTATTTTAATGTGATTTTAACCGTTCCTTTTGGTTTTTGGAGTCTGACAAACTCCATAGGAATCTTTTTACATTTGTGTCACAAAGCACCTTCAGTGCAGTGGCACAGGGAAGTCTTTTAGCGGCCCCCATTTTGATACAAAAACACTTTAAAAAGTGTTCCGATCCCCTATGTCCCCTATGTGCCCCGGCAACCATTTCCTGGATTCTCCCCCTCCAGCCCGCCTCCCATCCTGCCCACTGGCAGTAATTGGATCCCCCCTCATCTCATAACCAGCCCTCCCATGGCAGCCCCTGCGGCTAAGGGCCTGAAGGAAAAGGGTGGCTCCAACAGAGGCGTCTCCAGAAAGTGTCTGCAGGTGTCCGCAGGGGAAGCCAATGAGGCCAGCAGCTAACAGACACCAACAAAAACTAAGTGTGGCCTGGGTGGGGTGTAGAGCAATTACTCTACACTAGAAAGCCCCCGCCACTGTACCTTACCTTCCCATATCATAGACTGCCATAGATTTAGCCCATGACAGTGTTCGAAATGTTACCTACACAGCATCCTAACATACTAGTCAATGTTAACAAGTGTCACACCTGGAGGGAATTGTGGACGCTAGCATGTGTCACATCTAGATAGGTTTGTAAATGTTGGCATCTGCCTACCTGGATGGAATTAGGAAGGCTTAGCATACACCACACCTGATAGAACTCCTACTGAAATGTTAGAAATGTGAATGTTGCCATGCGCCACACTTAGAATTCCTAGCTTTCGCTCACATCCAGATGGGATTAGAAGTATTAGCAAGCAGCATACTTCGATAAAACTGTAAATGTTAGCATGTGCCACACTTCGAATTGAGAACATTAGCCTGTGCTGTATCTAGACAGGATTGTGAATGTTAGCATGTGCCACACTCAGATGTAATTCCCAATTTCACCCTGCGTCGCATCTAGATAGTATTGTGAGGGTTGGCGAGTGCCACACCTGGATGGAATCATGAAAATAACCAAGCACTACACTTAAAAAGGAATGGAGAATGTTAGCATGTCTCGCACTTGGATAGAATTGTGAACAATGGCCTGTGCGGTATCTGGATGGTATTGTGAAGATTGGTGAGGGCCACACTCAGAACTGTGAATGCTTGCATGTTAAATGTCACATAACACACTAACCAATTTAATCTCTGCATACTTAAACTCACACAACCAGCTGAACGCACTTCACCACACTGCAACAACACAAAAGCCGCACCAACAGCACACGCGGACTGACACCGATCCAATACTCGCATCAAAGCTCAGCACCCGGTGTCTACCGAGTTCAAGCTGTAAACAGTACACCACTCCTCTCACTATCCTACGCCCTCTTCACCTTACTAACCCATCCCACCTTCTCATTTACAGATCCTCCAGAGCACCTGGGGACCAGTTCCGTTGGTGACGGTGCGCTATACAAGTACCGTTAATATAACATACCATTTCCAAAGGTTTAAATATCTTTCTCTTGGATAACTACTGTTTCCAAGAGCAGTAAAGTGAAATTGACTTTACTTACAATTGTAACTTTCTAGAACCAGCACACACTATCTTACAATAGGGTGCTGGAGGGGTTACTTAGTAACCCCTTTGTCTAGCTTCTCATGTAACATTTTCATGTTACCCTTTCCTCGATTAATGGCTGGTGGCAGTGGTTTACTTTTTACTACCGTGGTGTGTCATTACCGCGGGCTGCGTTTGCAGCTGCAGTAGAGCACCCTTGGGTGCCATTTTTGTCAAAATGGCCTTGGTCTTTTTTCGCCATTTCTCTGTGGAAAGGTCCTTCTTGAGATTTACTCTGTGCGCCAAACCGGTCTGGCCCCTTTGTTCATTTTGTCTTTGGCGGGATCATGAGTGAAGCCCGCCTCTGGCTCCAGGGTGTCTGGTGGGGGAAGGGAGGGAGGTGCCCGTAACTCCCTGTGCTTAGTGTCTCCTAGGAGACAGGAATGCACTCTTAGGTGATTGGACTGCTGGCTGTCCGGCAAGGACAGCCACCCTGCTGTTTGACTGGCAGCTAGGCTGGAATGAATGAGGGAAACCTGCAGAAAAGGCAAGGCTTTTTGGCTTGGAAGGCAGAGTCGACCACTGGACGAAGGAATCCGAAGAAGAACTTTAAGAGGCCTACTGCAACTCCTGGACGGTTGGTTTGACCTGTGTAGCCCTGCTGCTGTGCTGAAACTCCACTTTTCGTTTCGAGAAGAGAAGCCCTGCAAGGACAACTTCTACCCTTGAATTGGTGGGACCAATCGACTCCAAAGTAAGCCACCTGGACATCTCTTGAAGCTGGTTGCACTTCCACTGCAGTTGCTGCTGGAACCGAAGAACCAGGGAAAGAACAACCAGTTTGTGATCGTTGCTTTTAAGCTGGCCAAGAGATTCAGATGATCCTCCAGACTCCCAGGAAGCAGTACTGACCGAGCCTGAGCCACAACAGAGTGCTGGACCCCAGATGCATGGAAAGCCCATCTCAACAGCCGGGAACCGCAGTGGTGCTGTTTGCGGTAGACGCGAGGAGCTGAAACACCAAATTGCCACTTGTTTGAAGTATGTCAGTTGCTGTCGGTGACCCTCCCATTGCAGTGCAGGAGTCCCCTCTCTTGTCCCCACGACTGAGGCCCAGGAACACCAGGATCTGCAGAGCTGCACGGGAACAGAAGTCATCTGCTGCATTTTTCTTCTAACTAAAGATACTGTACAGTCTAAAACTTACCTCTTGTTGTAGAATCTTCTACTTCTCACAAGTCTAACAGCTTGTGACCCTATATTGATTCTTCTTTTTCTGCAAAGACTTCTAAAACTTTATACAAAGACTTTTCGTACTTCAGCGACAACTATTGCCCATTGATCTTTGGCTTAACCTGCTTCGCTGAATGACTCCTCTCCTCTGTATTGAGGGGGTCCAAAAGTATTTGCCTGCTTCAGAATATTTGTGATCTCTTGTTTGTTCTAATAACCTTTTCATTGACACTCATCTCAGTATTATGATAAATGCCAACAGTAATATATCAATGTGTCATGGTCATGAAGTCAGGGGCACAGGCAAGAAGGGGTCACATGCACAGGAGACTTGGGTGGACACTGTCCTGGCGCCTTTAGCACCAGGCTCATGAACAAAAGTAAAAAAGAACATCCATTTAACACCAAAAAGCTTTTATAATGGACATAGCAATTCAGATTCATTAACCTTGAACATTTCATCCATTAAGCAGGATGCATTAACCTTTAACATTCCATCCATTAAGCAGGCCCAAGTGTATTCTTGGGTGTGGCTGCTAATGGATTGCCTTCACACGTGCTCACTCTCTAGGAGTGGCAGGGGGTGGCTGGTAAGCCGGCTCTAAAGGCGTGCCCACGATCGCAGCTATATAAGCTTCCCCAATCCTCAAGACAGACGCTTCGTGTTATTCTGCACTTGCAAGCAGCGTAACGCTCACCATCGCCTGAGGTCAGACTTACCTTTGAAGATCCTGCTTCCTGCCAGCATACTTGGTTCACCGAAGAGATGTACAGGTAAGAACAGCTTCCTCCAGTTGTATTAATCTTTAGACTTTCCGGAACGACGAAATCTTCATCTTGGCACTGCAGCACGACACGCTCCATCGTCGACAGCAGCGCCTGCAAGGAAAAACAGAAGACAAGGTTAGACATCAAAAAAACAGTCAGTTTAAGGTTGCACTTTGCACTTTCCTTAAACCATCACTTACCTGCAGTCGAACGTTGCGGTAGCATCCATCTTTCATCCGTCCGTGTCTCATTGAGGCCGCATTTCCATCTGAGGGAAGAAAATAGAAGCGAGACATTATTGCGGGCATAAATAGGAGCAACATATAAAGACAAACAGAAACAGCTTCACAAGAGCTCAAGGAAGACTTACCAATCATAAGGAGAAGCATAGTCGCAGCTGGACTGGACTAATCCTTATCAGGGCTCAGTGAAGTAAGTAGATCCCATTCGACGCGCCCCTGCCAGAAGTAGCAGGACGGAGAGCTTATCTTCCATAATTCACAGGTGAGCTTTATGGGCCGGCATATGCTCACAGAAACCGTACTTTGGGGTGAAGGGTTTGAGAGGTACAACAATCACAGATTGGTGCACTCACATGCTTATCTCCACGCAGGAGCAGTATAACCACGTACCACCGCTCACAGCTTTTCTACTGAGGGAGAGGCCTGAAGGGGGTCATTCAAGTTCAGGGAGGGCTGCAACTGTGCCCCAACGCCTGTGCAGAGGCCAGGTGAGCGTAACACAATGTCCACAGTGTCCTAACTAATGAAGTCACTTGAGGGGGTAGGAAGTGTCTGTGTGACTTTCCCAATGAGTGTTTGCTGATTTAGAAACTAAGAGTGTGTATTTTGAAGGTATTTCCATGTTGCTATTATATTTCTCCCCTCTAAAGAAGGCTTATTCAAAAGACCGGTAAATCATTGTTTTATCAAGAAAACTTTAGTACAAGTGTTTATTTGGATACTTGTCACTGAACTCCCCTACAGCTCACATTGACCCCCTCTTGAGATAAGCCTGGCTGCTCAGGCACACTACCAACCTGTGTAGTTCAGACTTATACCAAAGGTTGGGTAATATTGCCAGGAGGCTAAGGTTGTTGTAGTGCACCCAGAGGGTACTAGCCTGAATTTTTACCTAACAGACGAAGGCCTCGACTCGTCAGACGATTTACGTTTGGAGGTGGTGGTAATTTTTTAGGCCTACCTCTCTCCAACTTCCCTTTGCGCTCTTTCAAGGCCTTAGCCGTCATCGACATGCATTAGTCACACTCAGAGAACGGATGTTCTGACCCTAGACACCGCAGGCAGATCCTGTGTGGGTCCTTCCTGCATATTTTAGCATCGCAGTCCCAGCACTTTTTAAATCCGGACCGAGGAGTAGACGGAGCCGAAAAAGAAGCCATCTCCTTGAAAACTCAATGAAATTCTCTCAAAAACTCGAAGAAAATTGAAATATCTCACGGAACCAATCGTTACGTTACCTAAGCTGTGAAGAGCGGAAAAACGGAACTGAGCAACGGGCGCTGCGCACACTACTTATACCTGAGGTGATGTCGAGATGGAGGCCTCCAAGGGACATGGCCATCGACCAGACTTTGACGCACAGCGCCCTCTACTGAAAAAAAAAAGAAACTCTGACGCAGCAAGCTGGATATTAGGGACTATCAAAGATACAAAATGCGTGGAAGGACACAATCCATTCGAAATTGTGTTACCAGTGGGACTCCCAGGCTCCAGTCTGTCTGAAGGCAGGAAGCGAGGGAGGAGTCCAAAACGCCACAGCCCTTTGTCTTCCACCTTGCTTGAATGGGGTCAAATCCCAGTGGGGATTTGACAACCATACCATCGCTTGTTGTAAAAGCCAGGGAGGGAAGGCAGAAGTTGTGCTGTAGTTCCTGATAAATACTGTGAACCAGGAAGCTGAAGACAAGTCGACCACTGGAACGAAAACTGAAGAGGATGATGAAGGAAAAGCAGCAGAGGCGATTTCCAGCGACCTGAGAGCCTGCTGTGTAACCTGAGCCTGCTGTAGCCCTTCCTTCCAATCGACGACCCTGACCCAGAGCCTGGTGAGACCTACTAGACTCAAGAAGACATGAATTTTGAGCCACCCCGCGAGCTGCTGCGACCTTGCGTTGCTGCAATACCCCAATACCCTGGGACCTCGAGCCACAGTGCGGTGCACAGTCTTCCGAATTCTTAATCTCACGGAAACTTTGTGGGCATCTTGGTGGATCTCCAGAGACACGAATCAAGTCCGAAAACGTCACCTCAGAGTGCTGGACCTTTGTAACAACGAGAAATCAGCCGCCATTTTCGGTCTTCTCCTGTGCTCCTTGAAAAGGCGCCAAATCCACAGTACCGTATTCAGCCACGAGGAAAAGCATGCCTAGAGCCTCCTCCATCGATCCTTGCTGCAAAGTCCCTTCCAAGATTCTGTTTCCATTCACGACAAAGAATCCACTGATCAGGTTTTTGCTGAGATTCTGAAGTCCTCCTGCTGCAAAATCTTCAATGCAGAGGTACTGTGTTGACTTGGGTATGTACTTACCTTACGTTTGTTAGGATTTCTGTGTCTCTCTGGTGCGTTTTCAGTGATGGGGAGGCTCCCCTCAGGTGCACCCAGTCCCACTGCTAGAATCCCGCTGGGCTGTCTTCTGCGAATCCCCTGGATCCTCTTCTAACCCTAGAAGTAATGTACTCCCCTGTTTGCCCAGTTTTCCTAAGGAACTATGACTTTTGCTACTAAAATACCTATTCCGACACTGTCTGTTGGTCCCTAGTGACCCCCCCACTTCTGCCAATGAGAACACTCATGCTCCAAGAACCAGGCAAGGACTTAAGTGATTGGTACATTTGCCTAGGAAAGAAAATAAGTGTTTAAAAGTTACTCACTTGTAACAAGTTGGTTGGTAACTAACTCGAAGCGTGTACATAGAGTTACAAAAATTCTCATCTTGGATATGTTATGTACTGTTCTCAAAAGTATGGTTAACATCTTTCTTTCCTTATGTTAGGCAAAGTTTGAATGCAGTACCCTCTGGAAAAACTACTATGACTACAGGTATAGGCAAATCAACCTTTGGTATAAGCTTGTAATACACAGTTGGTAGCGTGTTGAACAGCCACGCTTATCTCAAGAGGGGAAATGTGAGCTGTAGTGGAGTTACACAAAGATTCACAGTTACATGTATTCAAATAAACTCTTACACTCAAGGTTTCTTGCATAAACAATTAATAATGCATCAGTCAGTTATAAAGCCTTCTTTAAAAGGGAGCAATAGAATAGTAACACAAAAATATACTTCAATACTGTACACTCAGTTTATGGATCAGACAAGGCCCTTTTGGGATGGCCCACAGATGACCTACACCCACAGGTGACTTCAGTAACAAGGGTCCTGGGGACCTGTGCTGGCATACAGAATACTCTCAATAGTTTGTAAAAGACAAAGGTTATTAGAACACAGGTTACAAATATTCATAAGCAGGGCAAATACTTTCAGATAGCACTTCGAAGATTCATTCAATTCAATAGGCTAAGCTAAAGTCAATAGGCAAAAGTCTTTGTATAGGATGCAGCACTTCAGGTAAGTAAAGGGAAAAGTCTTTGCACAAGTTCTCAGGAGTCTTTGATAAAAAGAAGAAACAAATTTAGGGCCACAAGCTGATTAGACTTGAGTTGCAGAAGTTACAAGCACTTCCACAGTAAGAGGTAAGTTCGCTTAGGCTAGTTTAACAGTACCTTAGTAAAGAAAAAGATGCAGCTGAAGACTTCTGTTCCTGTACAGCTCTGCAGATCTCACTGTTCCTGGGCCTCAGTCGTGGCGACAAGAGGGAGGACGTCAGGGGACTGGGAGTCCAGAGGATCTTCCAAAAGCTTTCAGCCAGTTTACAAGCAACGCACACAATCTGGTAGCCCTCTCCCTGGCTCTACGGTTTCCTGCAGCACTCTGAGGAAATGCAACCAGCTCCGAGATGGGTGTCCAGGTGGCTTACTTGGGAGTTGATTGGTCCCATCAAGGGGAGAAGTCGTCCTTGCAGGGCTTCTCTGTCGATGTGAACTTGGCGATTCGGACCTGCAGCAGGGCTTCACCGGGCAATCCAACGGTCCAGGAGTTGCAGCAGTCGTCCTCTTCAAGCCCTTCTTCAGTTCCTTCGTCCAGTGGTTGACTGCCTTCCAAGCCAATACACACTCCTTTTATTCAGTTCTCTCCCATTCACTCCAGCCTAGCTGCCACTCACCTAACCAAAGATATAATTAAAGACATAATAACAGTGAAAGAATCCAGGAGAAATCATTTCTACCTAATTTGGGAATTTATGAAAATCTAAAAAAAACACCAGACATTCATGCCAAATATATATATATATATAGAGAAGAACTCATCTTAAATCTTCTCACAAACATCCATTTAGATTCGATTCTAAAAAATGGTGCCCAAGCATGCAAAAATGCAAGCAAATATATGAAGCCACGCAATGTTAATATAAACAATAGCCAATCAAAAAACCAATTTAATGAGATACTTCAATTGGCTACAGAACGACTAACAACAAAAACCACACAAGAAATGGAGAAACAAGCCAAGTGAGAAAGGGGGCGATATATAAAAAATAAGGATAATATGCACAAAAAAAAGAAAAAAAAAGAAATCAATATTTCAAAGGATAAAAGTATAGAAAGCCTTCCCAAAACAAGATGGCACCACTACATCCTTTCGCACAACAAGCAACACTACACACAACGCAATACGTCATCATGCCATTAAAACGGAGGCATCACATGATCGCGTCACAACGTAACGAAACACTACGGAACAGCGAACAGCAAGACGACTAAGGAAATATGAGGGATCCAATATCAAAGGTAAAAAATTGACCCATTTTGTATAATTGACAGACTAGTAGAAAACCGCACAAAGGGGCATTAATAGGGAATTACTAGAAAAAAATGGTGAACGTCGTGGACACAGTGCTAACAATATATAATATTGGGGAATACAGATGCCAACCACATTGGAAACTAAACAAAAATAAAGAAACCAAACAACGTTACCAGAAAATTCTATCTAATGGGTGGATAGACTAAACTATCAAACTAATTATAAAATATCTTCTTTAAGTAACTTTGTAACAGGAAAGTAATCCATATACCATGTGGAACACAGCTCAACTGCGCTTACGATTAAACAAGAAGCAAGGTAAACAAAACCGCTCTTCGACAACATTTCGGACTTAATATGTTTTGGTATTTTTTAATAATTACAAACGATAAATGTCGCTAAATAGAGATAGAATACATAAAAACCAGGGTAAGAACCCTCGATACCAAAGTTACAGTAAACAAAAGTTAGTGTCGAAATTGTAAACAAGTTTTCTAATGTTGTAATTATGAGAGAAGCAATAGGCTATTCAATTATGCAAAACAAATGGCTGACACGCAAATACAAATGTCTGGTTTTCTTTCAGCGAGAGGCCTCCAAAATCAAGACCGCAACCATACTACAAGCATCTATAAATTAAACAAATGAAAAGTTAATTTAGTGACCATCTTGCAAAAGAAAGGGCAGCAAGCAGCACAATCTGACCAGATGAAAACAATCCAGTATGTACCTAAACAGCATTAAACAAATCAATTGAATGAAAAGATAATTCAGTGACTATTTTGCAAATGTAAGGATAGCAACCAGCACAACCTAATTGGATGAAAACAATCAAGTACTAAAGAAAAGGACAAAATACCTAAGGGAATTCTGTTAAATTAGACAATTCAATAATCTTGATGTGATAAAATCTGAAATAAAACCGAAAAGGCGCAGATTAAAAAACTACAGTATTCTTTTTATTTCTTAACATATGAATGCTACATGAGTAACTAGACATGGGGGATACTAAGTAACCCCTCCAGCACTCTATTGTAAGATAGGGTGTGCTGGGTCTAGGAGTTTATAGGACCAATTGAAGTCAATTTACCTCCACTGCTCTGTGAAACAGTTGATCCCAGAGAAGGTATAAAAACCTTGGGAAATCTGAAAGACTTCCCTGTGGCACTGCACTAAAGGTGCTGTGTGACAATTGTAAAAGATGATGCCTATGGAGTTGGTTAGACTCCATAACCACAAAGAAACAGTGTAAAAGAACCACAGTAAAATACATGAGTGGGAAAAAGGGTCTCACTCTCTCCAGGTTAAAAAAAATCAAGTCCTCAAAATCCAGCAAAGTTGCTCGGGGTCTCCAAGGTAGAGGGCATTAGCACATTTTTGAGAATTCTCCCTACCACCTTAGAAACCGTTTTGCCATTTTATAGAAAGTAGATGTGAAGGTATATTACTCTCCTGTGATTACGTTGTGCCTCTTCCCAAAAGTAATGTGTTGGTATCACCAGATTAGTCCTGTTAGGATCATTGTAGGAGTGTCCCCCAAATGGTTCTTGCTTCCCCTGACTTGCTGCTAGTCTCTACAGACTAAGTCTGTATTAGGTTGTTGCTTACCTAGAATAACTTTGAGTCATTCAGTAAAGTGTAACATTGGGTTTTACTTTCCCTGTGCTATCTAACCCAGAGTCTGTGGTTCAAACTGTCCCTTATAAGTCCTACATCAGTTATCCTTATAGCTGGGAAAGATCGAACCTGGACTGCTTCTGAGATTTAAAAAGTATATAGGTTTTACTTACCTTGAGTTAGCTGTGTGCCATCCAAAAATAAGCTACACATCCAAAAATAAGGTACAAGAGTTACTGCTTATCTCAATCCGTGTTTCACTGATCTCAAAAGCACCTGTAATTGAATATTTACTCAACTAGAAGAACTTATTCCAGGTACAGTAAAAACCTAGAACTACTTTTGTGATAAGTGTTCGACTATTCACAAAATGTATATTGTCCAGTTGACTGATTATGTGATTTATATTGAGAGTTACTGTACAACTGGTAGGGTCTACTGCCCTTGCATTATTGAAGGTAATTGTGAAAGTAAACATTGGTTTTTACCCCAAGAATAGGTGTGACCTATACTGAATGTGTATGAAAAGGTTTTGACTTTCCTAGAAATACGGTTAGGTGTTCCAAATATGGTTTATACTTTGGTCTGTGTATCTTCAAGTATAGGTGTTGTGTTTTGAAGTGTGATTACATATACTGCATGATAGTACTTGGCCCTAGATTTATCTGGGCCTGCTTGTATTTAAATAAATCCTTTATAGAGACTTAGTGTTTCTTTGGACCACTTGTATTACAATTTCATTTGTACTGATTCTACAACCCTCTCTCCCTCTAAAGATAAGCCTGGCTGCTCTGTCTATGCTACCATGTACTCCGGTGGAACAGCCTTATACTGAGAGCGGAGTCGTGTACTGCCTCAGTTGAATGGTTTTGGTGAAGTTGGGTATCACTTCAGAAAAACTGCCCTAAAGCCTATCTGGAGGGATGGTTGGGTAAGCTGCCTGCAGCACCAGACTTTCTGGAGTTGGGTGTTTTGACAGGTAGTTGGGATCACTACTAGATTTGTGATATTTTCTAGTCAGTTTTTTGTTTACTGCCGGATTAGATTCAGGCGTTTCCCAATTTGCTGCCATCCTTTTTTGGACAGAAATGTGAAATGGTAATATGGGATCCATTTGTGGACCCTTATTGAGGATGTCTGTCAGATCATCCTGCTCGAAGGAGAGAGTAGGGTCTACTCCATCCCAATAATTCTACCACCTTAAACACCATATGAAGCATCATCATGCTCACCAGCTTCAGGTCTACCAAATACAAGCTCAGGTGACATGTCCACCTCACTGGCTGTTTGCAAGTTTTCATGAGGATGTTTTAGTCTGGACACCTCTGAAAGAAAACTAAGGCAAATTTGGTGTACCATATTGTAGCCCAAATAGCGCATCGTTATCTGATGGCTCATTTTCCTCATAAATTGAGGCTAGAGATTTGAAATAATCTTTCCGTGGTAAAGGAATATATGTCTTATCTGGAATGCGCATTGAAGATTCCAAAAATGAAAAGCCAACAAGCGCTGCACGTGCTATATATAAACCATCGCTTACATCATTCTCGAGACGGAGGCCCTCCATGGACAGAGTCAACTGCATCGACGCACAGCGCCCACCAAAAAATAATTTCCGAAGCAGCTGGATGTCAAATAAAGATGAGGGATACGACTACAGGATTGAACTTAATTGATCCCAGGTGGAAATCCTGGTACAACACAAATGCTTGAATGACATTCAACTACAAAATTATACTGGAATATTGATAATTATTCTGTTTTACAGGTTTTGATTTTCTGCGTTATTCACTTAACTAATTTCCATTTCATTGTTTTCTCTCTGAAACTTCCTTCACTCCTCCCTGATCCCAGCCTGATACTCCTCCCTGATCCCAGCCCGATTTGTCTGTCACGTTTATTATTTTTGGATTGTTAATGCATGTTATGTATGCTTTTAGATAAATGACATGACTGTCGCATACTTTATTGTACTATTATTATATGTAAGGAATAAGTTACTTACCTGTAACTGTTGTTCTCCAGCATGGGTCTGGCATGGATTCACATGCTCATGAATATTCCCCGTTGTCAGGCTGGGAATCCTCAGTAAAGAAAAATCAGTATCAGTTTTGTTTCTGATCTGTCTTTCGTAGTAGTAACCAATCACTGATCTCTGCGTCATACTGACCACAGCCAATGACTGCCATCTTCCTAAGCCCCGCCTCTGGCAGCCATCTTCAGATTTGGTAGCACGTGAAGTGGCAGTATGACCAAGTGAAGAGCCGCAGAGGGGCAGGCGGGAGGGTTCGCATGTGAATCCATGCCAGACTCATGCTGGAGAACAACAGTTACAGGTAAGTAACCTGTTCCTTCTCCAGCATGGGGTCTGGCATGGATTCACATGCTCATGAATAAAAGAATACATAGCACTACACACATGCACAACCACGGGAGGTGGCAAAAGCTCAACATTAAACATTACATCCAAACTAAACATTAAGCAATTCTTACCTCCTCACCAGGCTCACCTTAGGCGAACAGGTTGCGCAGCACTGCTTGGCCGACCCTGGACTCCTCCCTGGAATCCCGATCGACGCAGTAGAATTTAGTGAAGGTGTGCATCGACCTCCACGTAGCAGCCCTGCAGATGTCCAGCAAGGGCACACCAGATAGGAACGCCGTGGTAGCTGCGATCGCTCTGGTGGAATGGGCTCTCGGACGGCCAGGCAGCGGTCGGTTTGCCAACCGATGACAGTACATGATACAGCCAGAGAGCCATCTGGAAATGGAAGCCTTCGAGAGAGCCTTCCCCTGATTGACAGGTCCAAAGTTCACAAAAAGTTGTGATGTCTTTCGAAAACTCTTCGTGCGGTCCACGTAGAAGTTCAGCGCTCTAGCCACATCCAGCGAGTGCAAAGTCCTTTCAGCCGGCGACGAAGGCGACGGGAAGAAAACAGGCAACACCAAGGGTTCGTTGAGGTGGAAGTCCTACGACACCTTGGGCATGAAGGAGGGGTGCGTCCTGAGCACTACCCTTGTGTCGTGAAAAGTCAAGTACGGGGGCTTGCAGGAAAGGGCCTGGATCTCTCCCACCAGTCGTGCGGAGGTGATGGCCACAAGAAACACTGTTTTCCACGACAAGAACTTCAAGGGAGCTGAGTGCAGAGGCTCGAACGGAGGTCCCATGAGCTTCGTCAGCACCACGTTGAGCTCCCACACCTTCACCGGCGGGAACGATCTGAACAGTCCACTCATGAATTCTTTCACCAGACGATGAGACCACAAAGACGTCCGTCCCTTGGTTCTGGTGTATCGGGAGATCGCAGCAAGATGAATCTTGATGGAAGCTTGCGCCAGTCCAGCCTTGGCCAGCGTCAGCAGGTACGGCAGTACTTGAGGACCCGTAATCCGTAGAAGGTTAATCTTCTGTGCGTGGCACCAGACAGAGAACCTCTTCCATTTGTGTCCGTAGCATTTAAGAGTTGAGGACGCCCTGGCCTTTGCAAGAACCTCTCTGCAGTCGGCCGGTATGTCGTAACCTCCAAACTCTAACGCTGCAGGAGCCAGGCCTGCAAGTTCAGCGACTTCGGGTCGTGATGGAGGATGGCGCCTCCTTCCCTGGAGAGAAGATCCGCGTCCACTGGCAGCTTGATTGACGGGGACGCTGACAAGTCCAGAAGGTCCGGGAACCATATCTGCCTCGGCCACGCAGGTGCGACGAGGATCATCCTGCACCGTGACCTCTTGAGCTGGTTGATGAGCCGGATCAGCAGCGCCCATGGAGGGAACGCATATAGGAACAGGCCCTCCCAGGGGAACGAGAAAGCATCGCCCATGCTCCTCGGCTGGGGAAACCTGCTGGCGAACCTCCGGCACTTGGAGTTGGTCGCCGTCGCGAACAGATCGATCTGGGGTGTGCCCCACCATCGGAAGAGGCTGTCCACTAGATCCTGTCGTAGTTCCCACTCGTGGCACGAGCGCAGCTCTCTGCTGAGCGAGTGGGCGATGGTGTTTATCCCTGCCAGATGAAACGGCACCAGAACCATCCCTTGGGCGACGGCCCAATGCCACAGATCCTGAGCCTCCTTGGACAGAGCTGGGGATCTGGTACCGCCCTGCTTCCTGATGTAGAACATGGTGGTGGTGTTGTTGTCGGTGAAGATCCTCACCACCTTGCCCTTGAGGGACGGAAGAAAGGACCTGAGGGCCCAAAACACTGCACGGAGTTCCAGGACGTTGATATGGAGGGACTTCTCCGTCGGCAGCCAAAGGCCCCTCACGTGCAGATTTTCGATGTGCGCTCCCCACCCTTCCAGGGAGGCATCCGTGGTCACTGTCTTCTGGTGGGCCGGGGTCTGGAAGTCCATGCCCGCCGTCAGATGCGCGCGGGTGCCCCACCACCGGATCGCTCGTCGGAAGCTCTCATCGAGTGTGATCCTGTCCTCGAAGCTGCCCGTCGTCTGGATCCAGCGAGAGTCCAGGAACTCCTGCAACGGGCGCATCCGAAGCCTGCACAGGCTGATGAGATAAATGCAAGACATCATTCCGAGGAGGGATTTGATGGACCTCACCCTGGCCGCGTCTGCAATCAGCATCCGCTGCACCTTGCCCAAGATGGCCCTCATCCTTTCCTCCAAAGGAGAGGCCAGAAGCGCCACTGTGTCGAGTTTCGCTCCCAGAAACAGTGCGTCTTGCGCGGGCACCAGGTGGGACTTTGCATAGTTTATGGAGAATCCCAGGTCCGTGAGTAGTTGGACGGTCCTTGCCGTGTGCTCCGCAGCAAGCTCCTTTGTCTTTGCTCGGATGAGCCAGTCGTCCAGGTAGGGGTAGACGTGGATCCCCTCCAGGCGCAGCCGTGCCACCACTGGTGCGAGGCACTTGAACACCCTGGGTGCCGACCTCAATCCGAAGGCAAGGGCTCTGAACTGGTAGTGACGCCCTTGGACCACGAATCTGAGAAACTTTCGGTGTCCCTTTAAGATGGGGATATGGTAGTAGGCATCCTCCAAATCCGACGACGACAGGAAATCCGACGACGACAGGAAATCGCCCTCCTCCAGTTGACAAAGGACGTGCTGGAGGGTCTTCTGTGCCTTGATGAATTTGTTCAGTCGTCGTAGGTCCAGGATGGGACGCCATCCTCCAGTCTTCTTCTTCACGAGGAAGTATCTTGAGTAAACTCCGAAGCCCCGAAGCCTCTTTGGGACGAGCTCGATGGCGCCTTTCTTGAGCATCGCCTTTACCTCCAAGAGAAGTTGATGGACGTGATGTTCCTTCCTTGCCACGGGGGGGTGCACGGGCACTTCTTTAGAAACTCGAGCGCATGACCCTGGGCCAGGGCGTCCAGCACCCAACGGTCGGTGGAGATGGACTCCCACACGCTGACGAAGTTCGCCAGCCGGCCTCCCACCGGGGTGCTTCGGTGGGGGCCCAACCCCACGATAGGTGGAAAATCCGTCGCCGGAACCTTTGGAGGCACCCTGCTTGCCTCCGCCGCTCCGAAAGGGCGGCCGTCGTTGCTGAAGAACACCAAGAGCCCAGGCCGTCTCTGTGTCCGTCTTGATGGCTTGTAGGGAATCGTCCACTGTTTTCCCAAACAGGTTGCTCCCGTCGAACAGCATGTCCAAGACTCTGGTCTGCACGTCCCGACGGAAGTCAGTTGCCTTGAGCCATCCACGCCGTCTAAGGCACACGCCGTTGCCAAACTGGCGAAATCCAGTGTCAGCGATGTCCGTCGCTATCGTAATGGCGTGGTCCGACGCAACTTCTCCTTCCTGCAAGATCTCTAGGGCCTCCGCCCTCTTGTCTGGTAAAAAGTACAGCAGGGGGGGGGGGGCATTTTGTACCACAACTCCCTGTCGTAGCGGGCCACGATAGCCAAGGCGTTAGCAGCCTTAATCGTCGTCGCTGCCGATGAGATGACTCTGCGTCCCATCGTGTCCAATTTTTCCCTCGCCGTCCAGCGGGGAGGTTGACGTAGAGGCTGAGGCCCCTCCCCCCGCTTTCTTCCTGGCCGCCGCGGACACGACCGAGTCCGGGGTCGGCTGTGCCCGAAGGCACAATGGGGCCGCGTCCGGGACCCGGTACTTCTCGTACCGATACCTTTTCGCAGGCGTCGTGGATGGGTTCTTGAGGAGGGCGAGACCCTCATCCCAGATATCGTCCAGTAGAGGTACAGCGAGGACCATCTTCCTCTTGGTCTCGGGCCGTTGATAAAGGAAACCTTCCTTCTCTTCCGGGCAGAGCTGGAAAAGCTTGGATGCCCTGGCGATCATGGCATGAAACGATCCAATCTCGTCGGGCGGGGAAGCCCGGGGAGGAGCTGAACACGGGAGATCCTCGTCGTAAACCTCGTCGTCTGTGCCCGTCGCGGCCGTGTCAGTCCCCGTATCATTCCCACGGGTCGTGGACGGGGAGGATGGCTGAGCAGGGCGTGATGGTTGAAAAGGAGGTGGAGGATGTATCCTTCTCTTAGGAGGAGGGCTCCCCGAAGGGCCTGGCTCTGGGTCCCCCGTCGGGAGAGGTTCCTCTGTTGGTGGTAACGGCAATCTCGTCCTTCTCTCCGAGCATAAGGACTGTATAGCCAATAAAATGGCCGCTGAGTTGTCTTGCGGCACTGGTTGAGGGGAGTCCGACGGGCGGTCAGGAGCCCTGTCGGCACCCTCGACGTTCTCGTCGTCTCATACGTCGGGGTCCCTCCTGACGGGCTGGTCTTCTTCCACGCCAACGCCGTGGCTTAAGACTTCGATCAGCTCCTCCTCAGAGGCTGAGGCCGAATCCATGACGACCTCCTGCCCCCTCTGTTTCTTCTCCGGAGGTTTCACAGGGGTCCTGTCGATGGGCATGAAAGAGGACTCCCTCCGCGGTGGCAGGGAGACTCTGGGCCCCGAGGTCGCCACCACTGGTGTAGCCTCCACAGGCTGAGCCAGGGCCGCCGCGACTGTCTCGATAGAGGCCTTGGCCGGATGGATTAAGGCTTTCATCACCTTAGGTGCGCTCACCGCCTTCTCCTTGGGGGAGGGTCACCGCTTCGCTCCCCCTCCGATGGGGCCTTCGAGCTCGATCAGGGTCTCTCCAGGAGCTTCGCCAGGTGCTCGGCCTTCCTCTTACCCGAGCCAGAGCGTTGGCTCGTGGTTGATGGCGCCGGGGAGGATGCGCCCTGCCTAGCGCCCGTAGAGCCCGACCCTGAACAGCTTTCCGGGCGTCGAGCTTCCCTTCTCCTTGGCCATGATCGAGATGGGCCTGAGAAACTTTTGGAGTCCTCCAAAAGCGTGGCTCGACGAAATCTTCACCCTTGAGGGGCGTAGAAGAATCCGACACGGGTCCCCGTTGATCGGATAAAGAAACGGTGGAGCTTGAGGCTCTTTTGACCGAAAAAGAGAACATTTTCCTAAGAAAAAGAGCGAAAAAAGCACTAAAGCTCGAGAGCAATAGCACGAGGATCCCAACACTTGAACGTGCTGTAAAAATCTGAAGATGGCTGCCAGAGGCGGGGCTTAGGGAGATGGCAGTCATTGGCTGTGGTCAGTATGACGCAGAGATCAGTGATTGGTCACTACTACGAAAGACAGATCAGAAACTAAACTGATACCGATTTTTCTTTACCGTGGATTCCCAGCCTGACGACGGGGAATATTCATGAGCATGTGAATCCATGCCAGACCCCATGCTGGAGAAATAATGCTTATGTTTAACATCGTTCGAAAAATAAATATGCCCAGATTTGAAAAAGGCGCATAGCCGAAAAACGTGTCATCTAAAGAGCACCAAAAAATGTTTTAAAAGATAATAGTGGTGATGACAGATCTTGGCGCTTGTCTTTACTGAGTATTAATAGATCAACTAAATAACTTTTTCATAACTGTCTAAGCTGAATTATTGTGCGTTATTCTGTGAGAACTTCTTGGGGCCCCTCACCACACTTACATTCTCCTGAGACTAAGCCTTGACTGCTCTACCTCGATACCCTGAATGGGTTTTGGCTAAAATCAGAGTTCATCATAAATAGGGTGGCTTCCTAAAATCTGCCTACCAGGGTTGATTTTGGAAATCCATTTCATAGAGATCAATTAGACTGATTCATATATTCAGCGCCAACTATAGATGGCGACATTAATCGTTTTCATGGTGTATGGCAGGAATTGAAGGTGTCCACTGTAAACGTTAACTGGCAGGAAACTAAATGTAGTAAGCAATGGTGAAAAACATAGCATAGTTAGATTCTATGTTATTGGTAATCCAATTATTGTATTAGAATTCAAATAAAAGGTTTTGTAAAACCCCAATAAAGCACATTTAAAAAAAGTTTGTTCATGGCATTTCTGAAGATTAGAAGCAGAAAGAGTGGAGATGGGAGCAAAACCTTTTGGGAGCGGAAGTTGAAACTCTGGGCAGGGAATGGAAAGTAAAGGCAGCCCATGAAAAGTGAGACTGGAAAATCCAAGGTGAGACAGCGAGTGGGGTGGGTGGGGTAAATACTAGGACAAGGAAGAAGTGATCAAACAATTAGTAAGAATAAATCCTTTTAATTTAAAATAACTTCAATCCATTAAATTACACTTGACCAAATGGTAGGCGTTCAATGAAAAGATTAAGCGTCAGAAGCAGCAGAGACAAGTCCTACCTCTGAAGAACTGACTTATCATACAGCTCCCCTTCGGCTGTCTGCATAATGGCATATTCTTCCCGGGTAACATGGCGCAGCGCAGTGTTCCCCATGGTTGCGGTGATAGTATTGATCAACTGTGGGAGCACTCTGTTGGAGGATAGGGCAGAGAGTGCCCCAGCTGCATTCAAGGTGGCCTATCAACAAGAGAACATGGCATCAGAATTCACAAAACGAGTGCACCATCAACTTAAACATGTACATGATTGAGCAGATTCAATTATATTCCCTCTCCTGCAAAAAACAGAATGCATTTTCTACAAATAGGTTCATCCAACGGCTATTGATCCGGCAGCCACCCATACAGAATCACATTTATTTTGTCAGAGTAGCTTTTAGAATAGCAAATCACAGAATAAAAAGAACCAGAAGGACAAGTTACTTACCTGTAACTGTTGTTCTCCAGCATGGGTCTGGCATGGATTCATATGCTCATGAATATTCCACGTCATCAGGCTGGGAATCCTCGGTAAAAGAAAAACTGTTTTAGTTTAGTTTCTGAACCGTCTTTCTCCTATAAACCAATCACTGAGCTCTGGGTCATGCTGCCCCCAGTCAATGACTGCCATCTACCTAAGCCCCTCCCCAAGCAGCCATCTTCAGATTTGGTAGCACGTAAAGTGGCAGTAAAACCAAGAGAAGAGTCGCAGAGGGGTAGGTGGGAGGGTTCGTATGTGAATCCATGCCAGACCCATGCTGGAGAACAACAGTTACAGGTAAGTAACTTGTTCCTTCTCAAGCATGGTGTCTCGCATGGATTCACTTGCTCATGAATAAAGAATACACAGTAGACAAATGCGCCACCAAGGGAGGTGGCAAGGCTCAACAAAAGCAATTACTCTAACCTCCTCACCAGGCTACGGGTTGCGCAGCACTGCTTGGCCGACTCTGGACTCCTCCCTGGAATCCCTGTTGACGCAGTGGAATTTCGTCAAGGAGTGAGTCGACCTCCACGAAGCAGCACTGCAAATGTCCAGCAGGGGCACACCAGAGAGGAACGCCGTCGTAGCAGAGATTGCTCTGGTAGAATGGGGTCTTGGACGGCCAGGCAACGGTCGGTTTGCCGACCGGTGACAATGAGTGATGCAGCCAGAGATCCACCTGGAAATCGAAGCCTTGGCAGGGCCTTCCCATGGGTCACAGGACCAAAGATCACAAAAAGTGAAAAGCTTTCCGGAAACTCTTTGTGCGGGCCAAATAAAACGTCAGCCCTCGAGCCACATCCAAGTGCAAAGTCCTTTCAGCTGGCAACTAAGGCATAGTAAAAAACACATGCAACACCAAGGGCTCATTGAGATGAAAGTCAGATGGAACCTTTGGCATGCAGGAGGGGTGCGTCCGCAGCACCACTCTCGTCTGGTGGAAAGTCCAGTAAGGTGGCTTACAGGACAGGGCCTGGATCACACCTACTCTTCTTGCAAAGGTGATGGCCACGAGGAATGCTGTCTTCCAAGACAGAAACTTCAGCGTAGCTGTCAGCATAGGTTCGAATGGCTCCCCCCACCCCCAATGAGCCTTGTCAGCACCATGTTGAGTCCCATGCCAGGGCCAGAGCCTTCACCCGCAGGAACTGGCACAGTCCCTGGATGAATTCCTTGACTAGACGGTGCGACCACAAGGAAGGACGTCCTGGAGATCTGGTGTAGCGGGAGATAGCCTCCAGATGCACCTTGATGGAGGCGTGCACCAGCCCAGATTTAGCCAAAGATAGTAAATACGGAAGTGCCTGAGGGGCTGTGACCCTCAGAGGGTTGATCTTCTGCGACCGGCACCAGGTCGCAAAGCGCTTCCATTTGTGTCTGTAGCACTTCAAAGTCAACGACGCCCTGGTTTTGGCAAGGACCTCCGTGCAGTCCGCCGGAAGCTCGTAGCCACCAAACTCCAATGCTGCAGGTTCAGTGATCCAAGGTCGTGGTGCAGAATTGCACCTCCTTCCCCGGCGAGGATATCCACGACCCCTGGCAGCTTGACTGGAGGGGACGTTGACATGCTTAGAAGGTCCGAGTACCAGATCTGCCTCGGCCATGCTGGTGTGATGAGGATCATCCTGCACCGGTACCATCTGAGTTGACTGATAACTAAGTAATAGAGGTAATGGAGGGAACGCGTACAGAAACAGGCCTTCCCAAGTGAAGGAGAATGTGTCCCCCATGCTCCTGGGCTGGGGGAACCTCCGGCACTTGGTGTAAGTCACTGTCGCAAACAGATCGATCTGGGGACTGCTCCATTTCAGGAACAGGCTGTCCACTTGATCCTGCCGAAGCTCCCACTCGTGGCAGGAATGCAGCTCCTTGCTGAGAGAGTCAGTGACTGTGTTCTTTACTCCTGCCAGGTGTAACGGAATGAGGATCACCTGGGCGACAGCTCAATGCCACAAGTCCCGTGCCTCTCTGGAGAGCACTGGGGATCTTGAGGGATGGCAGAAAGGACCCGAGGACCCAAAACACAGCCGGTAGTTCCAGTACGTTGATATGCAGGGTCTTCTCTTCTGGCCACCAACAGCCTCTGGCATGAAGACATCCGGTGTGGGCTCCACAACCCTCCAGAGATGCGTCCGTCATGACAGTCTCCTGGTACGGGGGGCTCTGAAAATCCATGCCTCTGGCGAATTTTGAGCGCACGCCCCACCACATCATTGCTTGACAGAACCCCTTGTCCAGCACGATCCTGTCCTGGAAGCTTCAGGGACACCTGGACCCAACAGGCATTGAGGAACTTCTGGAGCAGTCTGAAGAGCCGAAGCAGGTATATGCACATCATGATGCTGAGCAGCAACTTGATGGTCCGCACAGTGGCGATCTTCAGTGCCAGCACCCACTGCACCTTGCTCAAGATGGGCGATATCCTCTCCGACTGAGCCGCCAGGTAAGCCACCGTGTTGAGCCTGGATCCCAGGAACAGAGCGTCCGGCGATGGAGTCAAGCAGGACTTTGCAAAATTTACTGAGAAGGTTTGTCAGCAGCCGGACAGGTCTTGCTGTGTGGTCGACGGCAATGTTCTTTGACTTCGCCAGGATGAGCCAGTTGTCCAGGTAAGGGTACACGTGAATCCCCTGTAGCCGCAGATGGGCCGACACCCGCACCAGGCACTTGGCGAAAACTCTGGGTGCCGACTTCAGTCCGAAGGAAAGAGCCTTGACATGGACGACGAAGCGCAGAAACATGCAATGCTTCACGTGTATGGGGACGTGGAAGTACGCATACTCCAAGTCCAACAACAAAAGAACGTCTCCCTGCTCCAGCTGGCCAAGCATGTGTTGCAGCTTGACCATCCTGAACTTCTGGGACTTTACATACTTTTTGAGTTGTCTTCGGTCGAGAATGGGCCTCCAGACAGCGGTTGTCTTTCTTACGAGAAAGTACCTTGAATAAACTCCGGAGCCCTGGAGCCGCCGTGGGACCAGCTGCATCACCCCTTTTCTTAACATTGCCCGGGCCTCCAGAAGCAGTAAAGGGATGTGTTGTTCCTGCCAGGCCACCGGTGGTATTCGCAGACACTTTAGTTGGAATTCTATAGTGTGTCCGTGGGCAAGAGCATCCAGCACCCATCTGTCAGTGGAGATGGACTCCAACACGCTGACGAAGTTCACCAGCCGGCCTCCCACCGGGGTGCATGGGTGGGGGCCCGATGTCACGGCCGGTTCAGTACTGTTTCGCTGAGGCCTTACCGCCTTGGGCCCCTTGGGGACGACGATTTCCTCCGGCCTCGATGCGGCCCCTGTAGGCTTCCTGGGACAAAGAACAGGCTGCTTGACGTTAGGAAGAAAAGCTGCCACCAAATCCTTGGGAGGCACCCTGAGACTTGCCTCCAGAAGCCCGAAAGGACGGCTGTCACTGCTGGAGTATGCCCAAGGTACGGGCTGTCTCAGTGTCCGCCTTTATGGCCTGCAGCGACTCGTCCACTGTCTTGCTGAACAAGTTGTCCCCGTCTAAGGGCATGTCCAATACAATCGTCTGGATGTCCTGACAGAAGATGGTGGCCTTGAGCAAACCATGCCGACGAAGGCAAACGCTGTTGCCCATCTGGCGGAAACCAGTGTCTGCGATGTCCGTGGCCACCGTGATGGCATGATCCGATGCCACCTCGCCTTCTTGCAGGATTTCAAGGGCCTCCGCCCTCTTGTCGTCCGCGAGGAAATCCAGGAGCGGGCGATTTTAAACCGCAGCTCCCTGTCGTAGCGGGCCACGATGGCGAGAACGTTGGCCACCTTAATGGTCGTCGCCGCCGACGAGATGACCCGTCCCATGGCATCTAGCTTCTTTCCCTCGCCGTCCGGTGGGGAAGGGAATAGTTTCTTACCTGTAACTCCATTTCTCCAGCATTGGTATCTTTCATGGATTCACATGCTTAGAATATTCCCCGTCGTCAGACTGGGACCCCTCGGTACACATATATAGCCTTTTCCTATAGGAAAACTTCCGACACTTTTGTGTCCTATCTACGTCCTTTTAGGACCCGCCTACGCATGCTCCGTAGGCCGTCCCAGTATAAGAGACCCGCCCCCGCGGCTCCCCTTCAGATTTCGGCCCCTCCAAAGTAGGAAGGGTTAAACTTATCAAATACATTGCATTCCGGGGATGTTGGCGGGCGCATGTGAATCCATGAAAGATACCAATGCTGGAGAAATGGAGTTACAGGTAAGAAACTATTCCCTTCTCCAGCATTGGATCTTTCATGGATTCACATGCTTAGAATAGATTGTATAGCAGTAACACTTGAGATGGCGGTGAGAATGTAATGTAATATACCCTCACCATACTACACAATGCACATGTACCGTAGGAATAAGTTAACTCATATAACCTTGCCTACATAAAGTATATTGTCATCAAAAAGGTAGAAAATAGCTTCTCCACAGCGTGGAGCTTACCTTACTGAAACAGATGGCGCAGGACAGCTCTTCCCATCTGCACCTCGTCCGCATGCTGCCTGGCAAGGCAGTAGTGGCGGGTAAACGTGTGGGGCACTGACCATGCCGCAGCCTGGCATATGTCCGTCAGCGGAATTCCTGCCCATAATGCTGCTGAGGAGGACGTTGATCTTGTAGAATGGGCTCTAGGATGTCCTTGCAGTGGCCTTCTGGCCTTGGAGTGACAAAACGCAATCGTCGATGAGACCCATGGAGCCAATCCCTGTTTAGAGATTGCTTTTCCTCTCGTCGACGGACCATATGCGATGAACAGTTGTCGCGTAGACCTGAGTTCCTGTGTACGATGTAGGTAAAATTTTAGAGCCCTCTTAACGTCCAGGGTATGAAGAGCTTTTTCTGCTGTCGATGATGGTGTCGTGAAGAAAGTAGGGAGAACAATAGACGAGTGTTTGTGGTACACTGTCGGAACTTTTGGGACGAACGTAGGATTAGTTGCCAGGACCACTTTGTCCTTAAAGTATCTTAGGTATGGCGGGTCTACGACCAGCGCTTGCAGTTCCGAGATTCTCAGAGCTGATGTGATAGCAATCAAGAAAGCCAACTTCCACGATATAAAGTTTATGTCGGACATGGCCATAGGCTCAAAAGGCGGTTTCATTAGGCCTGCCAAAACAGTGTTGAGACTCCAAGTTGGAGGGAAACGTTTTTCCGGGGGAAAAAATCCGAAATAAACCCCTCATGAAGTGCTTCACAAGTCTGTCGCTAAATAGAGAAGACGACTGCCTCTTCCTCGTGAACCTCGAGATGGCCGCCAGGTGCACCTTTATCGATGTGAAGGATAACCCCCTCTCCGCCAAGAGGAGCAGGTAAGGTAGAACTTGTTCCGGCGTCACCAACAACGGTTGTAAGCCTTGTTGTCCTCGACACCATTCACAGAACCTCCGCCATTTATAGGAGTAAGATTTGTTTGTAGAAGGGGCTCGAGCCGCCTGCAGAATTTTTTGACAATCCTCCGACACGTCTAAAGCACCGAACTCCGAAAAGTCAGGAGCCAGGCTGTAAGGTTGAGACTGTCCGGGTCGTGATGCCACACAGTGCCTTTGTCCCGGGATAGTGGGTTCGGGACTTTGGGAAACGCTATAGGATGTTCCAGCGACAGGTGAAGTAGGTCGGAGAACCACGGTTGCCTCGGCCAGTATGGTGTCACTAGAATTACCCGGCAATTTTATCTGCGTATCCACTGTATTGTCCTCCGTATGAGAGGAAACGGGGGGAAAAGCATAAAGAAACATGTCCGTCCATGGGAAGGAGAATGCCTCCCCCATGGAACCCTCTTGAGGCCATCTGCTTGCGAATTGCTCGCATTTCTTGTTGTCTTTGGTCGCAAAGGCGTCCAGAGGGGGGTGACCCCATTTCTCGAACACTTTCATCAGGTGAACTGTGTCCATTTCCCACTCGTGTATCTGGGCCATGCTTCTGCTTAGGGAGTCTGCTTGCGAGTTCCTTAGTCCCGGGAGGTGGTGAGCCATGATGGAAATTTCGTGCTTTAGTGCCCAATGCCATGTTTTCTGGGCCTCTATGGAAAGAGTTCTTGATCGCGTCCCTCCTTGTTTCCTCAGGTAAAACATGGCCGTTGTATTGTCGGTCAGTACTCGTACTCGCGATCTCCTGATGTGTGGTAGGAATGCCTTCAGGGCCCATTGTACTGCTCTGAGCTCTAACACGTTTATGTGTAGGAGTGACTCCGTTGGAGACCAGCGACCTTGCGTTTGGATAGCACCCATGTGAGCTCCCCATCCGGTTAGGGACGCATCCGTGACTATGGTTCGCTGAAACTCCGGTTCCTGTAGGGGTACACCGTTGTTCAGATTGTGGAAACTCTGCCACACTGAAGGGTTCGAAGCAGCTTGTCGTCGATGGTTATCTTGTCTGACCACGATCCTTGTGCCTGCATCCATCGGTCCGCGAGGAATTCCTGGACTGGCCTCATGAATAGGCGACAGTTTGCCACCAGATGGATGCAGGATGCCATGGCCCCTAGGACCAAAACGTATTTTCTCACTGAGAGCCTGGTGTTTCGACGTAGTCGGCTCGCCAGCTGATTGAGGTTCTGTCAATAGAAGGTTTCACTAGCCCTAACCGGGTCTCGAACTGTGCCCCCAGGAATACCAGCGTTCTCAATGGCCGCAGAGGATTTTTCGAAGTTTATGGCGAATCCCAGCTGTTGTAGAAGCTGCATGGTGGCTTGTAACCTTGTGTTGGTCGACGCTGGGGAGGATCCCCTTACCAGCCAGTCGTCGAGGTATGGGTATAGATGGTGGCCTTGCTTCCTTAGCCAGGCCGCTACTGGGGCCAGGCATTTCGTGAACGTTCTGGGGGAGGTCTTGAGCCCAAAGGGAAGAACCGTGAACTGGTAGTGAGTCCGCCCTATTACAAACCTCAGGAATTTCCTGTGTTTCCGACACATGGGATATGGAAGTACACGTCCTGTAAATCCAGGGACGCTAGAAAATCCCCCTCTTGAACGGCGCGGATCACTTCCTGCAGAGTGAGCATTTTGAATTTTAGGCTCTTTACAGACTTGCTGAGATCGCGGAAGTCTAAAATGAGACGCCATTTGCCGTTCGGCTTTTTTACGACGAAGTATCTTGAGTAGACTCCTTGACCTCTCTGTGATGTTGGAACTAATTATATCACACCCTTTGCTAACATGAGTTACCTCTTGTTGCAGTATTCTCAGATGGGAATGAGCGGTGAACGCAGGTGGAATGTGCGGAGGGCTGTGTTTGAATTGTAGAGAGTGTCCGTTTCTTATAGTGTCCAGCACCCATTGATCCGTCGTTATTCGTTCCCATTCGTCAACATATGCTGACACTCTTCCCCCCCCAGAACGGCGTGTTGTATGTCACTGCTGATCTTTATTTTGCTCGTCTTTCGACGATGTATAGGATGGTCTTTTCCTGGACGTCTGGAAGTTACGGCGTCGGTTTGCCGTTTGGGAAGCACGTCTGTATCCCTGGGAGGGTTAAGCCGACCTGCCAAAGGATCTGTCTCCAGACGCAGAGAATCTGGAATTACCTGAAGCCCCTCTAAAGGGACGAAAAGCCTTGTAGCTTCAGCCACTCTGGAGGGCACCCAATGAACGTGCCGTGTCCGAGTCCTCTTTCATTCCCCCTAGGGCTTTGTCCACCTTCTCACCGAATAGAAGGTCTCCCTCGAAAGGCATATCTAATACTTTGTATTGTACCTCTGGCCTGAAGTAGATACACTTAAGCCATGACTGTCGTCGTAATACGACCCCATTATTGACTTGCTTGAAGCCTGACTCAGCGATGTCCACCGCGATGTTTATTGCGTGATTTGAGGCTTCCTCACCCTCTCGGACAAGTAACATCGCTGCCTTCCTATGCTCTTCCGGAAGATGATCAAGCAACGGGGCTAGCCTGTGCCACATCTCTGTCGTATCTGGCTACGATCGCCAGAGAGTTTGCGGCCTTTACCGTGGTTGCTCCCACGAATAGCACTTTTTTTCCAAAGGCATCCTGGCGTCTCGCTTCGTTTTCAGGCGGAGTCGTGCACTTGTGCTGGGCCTTCGCCTGTCTCGCCGCTGCCACCACCGAGTCTGGCGTTGGTTGGGAGGATAAACACTTGGGGGTAGACTCTGGAGCCTTAAACTTTTTCTCGAGGCGTCCTTTCACTGCCGGCTCTGAAAAGGGTTGACGCATTGTCTGCAACCCCTCCTTCCACACGTGGTCTAGTATTGAGAACACAGACCTCCTTCTCTTACCCATGTGGTCGAACAAAAAACAATCCTTTTTCTGTTCTTCTTGGGACAAACCAAATTCTTTACACGCCTTCTCCATCATAGAATGGAATGATGCAATGTCGTCCGGAGGGGACGGGTGAGCTGGGCTTCTAGGGGTTTCCAACTCCACCTCTGAGTCCCAAGTTGGATCCCTGGAGGGGGATGATGAGATGTCCGACATGGCTCCCCTGTCAGACTCCGAATCTGGCAGCTCACCTTCCTCTTGTGCCAGTGCTGAGATTGGCGTACGTAGGTGCGTCGGTGGACGGGACCGGCTCGTTGACGGGTGACTGTGGCATGTTTGCCTGAGGTAGTCTCTGGTCCAACGATTGTAGCAAGGACTGAAGCGTGGACAGGATTTCCAACGATAAAACAGATTGAGGATTGAGAAGAGGGGCAGATACCGGTACACCGGATCCCCTAGTCGTCCACTTGTCGGCCACTCGTAGCCCTAGGTCTGCTGGGCCAGCTATTCTCTCGCTCTCATCCTCCGAGGACAGCGACACAGCCTGTTCTTGTAGTAAAGTATCCGGGGGGATCGGATCAAAAACTTCCGGCCTCCAGGCCTCTTGTAGAACCCCCGTCGACGAGGCCATCGTCGCCGCCGTTGTCGGTGAGACGGTGGATGCTACCTGCGTCAGTGGCAGGGTGGAGGCCGTTGACTGGACCGCCGTCGACGACGGTGACTTAGCAGGTGGTTTAGGCGGTCGCGCCTTTTCCACGCTTGGCCTGCTTTTACTAGACTCTCGACTCGTGGTCGATCGATGATGATCGCCCGAGGACGATTTCGGCCTTTCCTTTCATGCTTTTTTGATGAAGATGATTTTTTTGAGTGACTCCCAGATTACTTTTTCCGTCGGTCGAGATTTCTTCGCCGGTGGTTCCGACGAGGTAGCGCGGCGTGATGTTTTTGCCGATTGTGTGGAGCCTACCTCCGAGGGGGGGTATGCCCCCGCTCCATCATTCAGCCATGCCACCAGCCGTCGACTCCGGTCTTTGAGGGTTTTTTGAGAAAACCCTTTGCATATGTCGCAGTTATCAGCCGAATGATGAGGGTGGAGGAAATATATACAATCCATATGTCCGTCCCCCTCGTAAACTTTTTTCAAGCCGCACGTCGCACACGGACGGAACAGCGCTTTTCCTGACATGGAGGACATTTCTAACTCCAACTCCAGGTATACAACCTTGTACAAAATAGTAAGACAACGCGAGGAGATCCCACTACTTTGGAGACGGTCGAAATCTGAAGGGGAGCCGCGGGGGCGGGTCTCTTATACTGGGACGGCCTACGGAGCATGCGCAGGCGGGTCCTAAAAGGACGTAGATAGGACACAAAAGTGTTGGAGGTTTTCCTATAGGAAACGGCTATATATGTGTACCGAGGGGTCCCAGTCTGACGACGGGGAATATTCTAAGCATGTGAATCCATGAAAGATACCAATGCTGGAGAAGTGGAAGTCGATGTCGCCGAAACTGCAGATTTCTTCCTGGCCCCAGCCGAGACCACAGAGTCTGAGGACGGCTGTGCTCTGAGACATTTCGGTGCAAAGTCTGGAACCCAGTATTTCTTCTCGTACTAGTCTCTCCTCCCCAGGGCCGAGGGCGGGTTCTTCAGGAGGGACAGCCCTTCGTCCCAAATGTTGTCCAACAGCGGGATCGAGAGCACGGTCTTCCTCTAGGCCTCTCGTCGTCGTGAAAGGAATCCCTTTTTTCTCTTTTCCTCAGGGTTGAGCTGGAACAGCTCTGAGGCCCTAGGGATCATGGCGTGGAAGGAGCTGATCTTGTTGGGGGGAGAAGCCCTGGGTAACGGCAACAGGAGATCTGTTCCATCGTCGTCTGTACCCGTCGTCCGTACCAGGCTCCATCGTGTCCCTCGGCGGAGGGGATCGAGGGCAGGGCTGGTACGGTGGAGGATGGACTTGTTTCCTCTTAGCTGGTGGATCCTCTGAAGGTCCAGGTGCCTGATCGTCCGTCAGAGGCGTGGGCAACCTTGTCCGTATCTCAGTGCACAGGGTGTGCAGAGCTAGTAGGATGTCCTCCGACCTGCCCGTTGGTGGTGGACACGGTTGCGACGGGAGTGTTCGAAGTGGCGTGCTGTGAGGTTGCTCACCACCCTGCCGTTCCTCGTCGGTTCCCTCGTCGCTCTCCCCATCTGCCTCGTCGGGTTGCTTCCCATAGGACCTGACCTTGACGCCCTCCTTCTCAGGCACTGTTGCCAGGCTTGAAAGCTATTGGAAAAGATCTCCAAGTCTCGCTGGACCACTGAGCCCCTGCCCCCTTCTTCTCGGCCAGGGGAGACGGTCTCGGGGAGATGATAGACCTTGCCTTCACGGGAGTCTTCACAATGGGCAAAAAAGACGATTCCCTCTGGGCAGGCAGGGAAACTCTTGTCTTGGTGGATGTCTCCTGGGAACCTGCGTCCGCTGCCTTTGCTAGGAACCCTCAATGGACGGTTTCGCCTGGTGAACTTGGGCTTTCACAACCTTGGGTGTGTCTGAGGCCTTCACTATGGTAGGAGGGTCAGTGCCTCGCTCCCCCTTGGCTTTACCAGCCAAAGTGAGAATCTTTTAAGGGATTCTCATGCTGTGCCGGGGGGGGAACTGATAAGTGATGCAAGTAGTCACTGACCCTCGACGCAGTCCGGACCAAACTTCGGCAATCTAGCCCACTTTGGCTCGACGGTGTTAATCCTGCAGTTTCAGGATGCACCGGCTCTCAGCGGCTGCAGGACCGGATGATCGTCCGGGGAGGGACAGTAGTCTTTACTCAGCTTCTGAAGAAAGGAGGATAGTTCCAGTGCAGCACGTCTCAGGACACGGTAGGCAAGAACTTCAGGCACTTTCAGCCATGGTCACCACAGCGTGGCAACGCAAGGACAGCAAATGCTCATGTTGTGGCGCACACTTGTAAATTGCGACCCAGAGGAGTTAGGACAATGGGTTTTGGCATGAGAGGGCCCAGAACCACAAGCTAGCGATTCCCAGAATCTCAAGTCTCAACTTGGGGCAGCAGCGTTCCTGTGCGACGATACCCCAGGTTCGAGCTGGTCAGTTCACTGGATGGTCCAGCAACATTTCCGAAGAGGCTCTTTGCGCAGGTAAATAGGAGAAGCCAAGAGTAGCTGTTCTCACTCCTACAAAAGGGTAGAAAAACAGGGGTCTGACGGGACAGCAGCAGGGCCAGTGCCAAACCTTCCAAGCAGGTCAATGGCGGTTCCTCAAGTTTCCTTTCTTGTTAAAAGATACTTTGCTTCTCATGAGGTTCGCTGTGAATCTCAGTAGATCGACCTGGAAGGGACGCAGATCCCCTTCTCTTATCCAAGATTCAGCTCACGCTCAAATCTCAGATAGCCAATGTAAGATCTGCTCTCTTGCATGCATGCCAGTCATGGGCAAATCACGGCCCACAGTGGTTCCAGTCTTTCATGGCTTCCAGACATACTGGCACCAGTAGTGTGGATTGGGACCAGACAGTCCCCAACCCTCTTCCTGGGCACTAGCACACGTGACATGCAGGAGCCCGTGTAAGATGAGGGTTTTGTTAGGAGGCTGCATGCCCAAATAAGGAATACCTGGGTCTCACGACCTGGGGAAAGGCAAATGGACAAAATGGCCAAAGGACCAAACAAAAGACTGTGGCACGGCCATTTTGGCACTGGCCACAGTCTTGGGCCAAACACTGTAAAAGCGGTATGGTCCATAAAAATGAAGTGAAAATACTAGGTCGCAGGTTCAAATCCCGGCAAGGCCAACTCAGCCTTTCATCCTTCTAAGGTCGATTAATGTGTAACAATTTCGGTTGGGTGATATTGTATGTAAACGTGCTCTGTAAAGTGCTTTGGATTAAGGCGCTATATAAATAACACATTATCATCCTCCAAAGAGGTAGCCAGGGGAGGGCCAATGGCATGGATCCCGACCCTGGGGGGGGCAGACTACCAAGGGAGGATGACCTGGGCGGAGGGTCCTCTGGGATTCGGGAGGGATTACCCGTAGGTCAGACTTGGTATCCGACATTCCGTACATATATATATATGGCGTATTGTATGCCCAACACCCCTGTTCCCATGTACTCTCCTTTAGGACATCACAATGCCATTGGGACGAAGACGCTACATTCAGAGCCAACTCTGCCATTTTCAGGAATGTCACACTAACAAGGTCAGGCAAAGTCAGGCACTTGGCAAACATTGGATCCACCTGAAACCTGTTAATGCTCATCAGGTGAATAAAAGCCGTAGCAAGATTAAACAAGAGGAGCGAGTTGTAGCCCGAGAAGGTCCCTGGAACAGAGACCAAGCTGGCAGGCTTCTGGGAAAGTCTGAGCACTGTAAGGAACTCATGGTGGCAACAGTAAAGACAGACAAGTGATCACAGTTCAAGGGTGTTTATTAAACTGTAAGCAGGTTGGAAAAACTACTAATCTAAACTGAAATCTAAGATGGGAGCAAGCATCGACCATCAAATGAAAATAAGGCAGTCCTAGTGGCATCCTCTCAAAATCAAAAGGGCCTATACTAAAAAACCCATTGCCAAACCTTACATCTAATACAAAAAAGCGTGGTGTAGTTTTCAAGAAAAGAAAGAAGTGTTCAGAAATAATGTCAGGATGCGGTAGCCTGGGTCTCCCTTCCCCACATTTTGAGCACGGGGTAAGGTAGGATCTTGAGATGCAGTGCACTCTCTAGCTTCCCCAGCAAGAGACGACAGTTCCGCTTGCAGCCGTCAGGGTCGTTGATGGCCAAGTCTTGTTTCTCTTGAAAGTCTCTTGCCTTCGTAAGCCTGACATTAAATTCACAACAAAAGTTCTTTATACAAATGAAAGTTTGTTTCCGAGTTTTACTTAGGGTGAGGATTCTTCACCCCTGGGTCCCCATCTTCCAGGCGCCGACCCCCTTTACTTTCAGCCTCTCTCCATCGGATACACTATGGCTTTTCCTTCTTTCAAAAATCTTCATGTCTTAATGTCTTTTTAAACAGTTCCAGTGGACGTCCCCCTGCCCTGAACCATTCATACTTTGGGGGTTGGGGGTAGGAGGGATTGGCAATCCTTTCAGGACAGCCAGTCTTAGAGTTTGAACTGGATTCTCACACTCAGCCTGGAAGACAATGGTCTGCAGAGTTTTGGACTCCTCCCTCGCTTCCTGCATTGACAGATACTCTGGAGCCTGGGTGGGGAGTACACAGGACTCTCGTTGAAGATAAAAATCACACAAAGTAATTTCTCTCCCTGGATGTCAGGGGAAGGAACAAGAAAGGACAAGGAACACTAACATGGCAAAAAAAGCCACAGGCCATTTTGGTAAAATGAGCACCCATGGGTGTCCTTACTGGGGCTGTGGAAACAGCCTGCGGTAAAGGTGCACTGAATTAATAAAAAGATTCACTGGCACCAGCCATTAAAGGTAGGTTTGTCCTTGTAACATACAGGTTACATTTAGAATGAAAAAGAGGATACCCAGTATCTCCCCAGCAGTCCACATAAGGGGGGGGGGTGCTGGTGTCACCTAATAAAAATGTAAAAGGGATCCAAAGACCCTTTCTACTCTTGGGAACTTAAGTTCTAACGTTCAGTCAAAGGGGAGCCCCAAGGGAAACCAAGCAACAATAGGCAGTATATGCCAAAAGTTGTCAGATGATAGAACCAAAAAAGCACCATGGAGAATCTAAAAAATGACAATCACAAAAAGAGCAAAAGACTGAGTTTGGAAAAAGGTTTCCACTCATTGAGGTGTAGGGAAAAATGATCCACCAGTCCAGCAAAATGTTCTGGGGTTGACACATGTCAGGAAGATTTAACATTGATATGAACATCTCACCCACCACTGTCTCACAGAAAAACCATATGTTTAAGATCTTGTGAGGAGGCTATGGAATAGAACAAGAAGGTTCCTTGGTTTACGGTATGTATACTCTCCAAAAATGCCCTCGTCTGCGACCTTGAGCCGAGATAAATGTGACCCGTCATTCAGGAGATGGAAAGAGAAGGGCCTTGTCACTTGGGGTGATGTCATTAAAGATGGGGTGTCCAGGGATATATCAGAGCCAATTTATGAATATGAAATTAATGTGGGACAAATCCTGAGCTATACGAGGCTCACTAAATTTGCAAACGAAAAGTGGCATGTATGGCCGGAAGAAACTAGAAATGAGAATATATTGTTCACACTATAAGACCTGGATGACGGGTGGAAAACCAGTCACATGCTTGTATCAGAGCCTGGTGGCCGAAGCAAGTGTTTGTGTCTCACGAATAAAAGATGCTTGGGATGTAAATGTTGGATGAGAAGCAATTGAACAGAACATTACTGTTCATCAAAAAGGTATCGAGGAAGGCATAGTTTTGCCTGTTGCAAATGAACATATTGTATTGAACGTAAATAACCCAACATAATATTGCAAGGTTTAACAAGCAGGCGTCCTCAGGCTGCCTGTGGTGTAACAGCGAGCCGGCTGATTTATTCCACATATGTTTTGGCTGTGGCAGTGTGCATCTTTTGGCTAGAGATTCAACAGGCTGTTAGGCAGAATCCTGTGCAGTGCCCTTAGGGACCACTACACACAATTAAGACAGCAAGTAAGTCTGTACTACACAGAAAAAGTGGTAGCAGTGACTGAGCAGCCAGACTTACCTCAAGAGCAAATGAGCAGTAGTAGAGATTACACAAAGGACTACAATTACTGTGACTCAAGCAAACACTGACTCAAGGTTTCTAGTTCGAAAAATATAATACATATATTTTTAAACCATCTGTTCACAAAACACTTCTATTAAATTAAAAACACACTCCAAATGCTCTACACACAACCAATTCCCCTTGTGCAGATCAATTCAAGGTAAGCACATTTGGATTTGAGAGACCGCTGTTGTGCAACTAAGACGTTACCATGGGTTAATAAGTGTCCCCTTTTTGACAGTAATGACAGTTCAGTCTTACGAAAGAAAGGTGTACCCGCGAGAAGAAATGTTACTGAAGTCAAACACACTTTGCACATGAATTAACACAAGAGAATTGGGTATAAAATTCATAGGCAATACTTTTGTCAAGGCAAATAGAATCAGAGGCTACTTTCTAAAACGTAGATAAAAGTCAATAGGCCTGCGCCAGTGTCAAATGGAACAGAGGTCCTGTTGTCGAGGATCACAAGGTTAGAACAGTTCACGATTTGAGATTGCCAGGAGTACTTGGATATTGTCAAAAGGGAAGCAAAAGTTATAAGGAAGGAAGGAAGACAAGGACAAGCCTTTGGTGAGGAAAAAGGGTTCACCCTAGTTCCTCGAAGTTGGACACAGTACCTTATTTGTTTGAAGAAAAGCTGGTGCTACGGCAGTAGTTCCTGGTAGTTCCTGCAGACTCACGGTTCCTGAAGCTTCAGTTGTGGGAACAAGGACGACGTCTGGAGCGATCTGCACTACCCAGGGATGAGGCCAGCAGCAGCGAAGCAACAGTGAATAAACGGTACGCTCCTTTAAAACAGGAGGCTCTTCAGATGGCTATCCGGACCACTACAGATGTGTGCAGCTATTTCGACCAAGAAGAGGATCCTCTTACTGTGGAAGGTGAGCTGGTTGATCCCCACCAGGCTCAAGGGAAGAAACAGTCCGGACTGGATCTTCTCTTGTCGTCGAAGGTAGCTCAGGACTGCGGCTGGGCTTCACCAGGACTCGGGAGCGCAGCAGCCATCTTCTCTTCGGTTCCTTGCAGTTCCAGTGGCGACTGACTTCCAGCCCAAGAGTCCTGCCTTTTATGCCAAAATCCCCCATTCACACAGCCTGGCTCTCAATCACTCAGCAAGGGGGTTGTCCGGCCCGGACAACCACCCCCGCCAATCGACACAAAGTGCGACTTGGGTCTCCAAGGAGATCCTGTGCAGGGGGCTGACAAAACCCCTCCATCACATCCAGCCCACATAGACACCCAGATGCCCAAGGAGGGCTTCTGGACAGAAGCCCGCCAAAGGTCGGCGAACAAAGAAAGCAAACCTGGTTTGGCGCGGAAAGTAAAACACAAGAAGGACTTTAACAAAATGAAATGGAGATAAAAACCGAACGGAGCCGAAATAAAAAATATTTGGTCAAGCGGGTTTAAGTAATAAATAGCCTAAAACAGTACCACGTTTATATATTATAATCATGGTAGAAAAGATAGGGTAGGTACCAGTGCCACCAGCCAAGTCTTCGTGTTAAGGCAGCGAAATAAAGCTCCAAGAGGCGCAGACAAAAAGGAGTAGGAATTAACCCTTTGCAATACTCCATGTAAGATGGGGTGCACTGGGTCTGCAGTTTAAAGTGACTATATAAAGTTAATGGCAACTTTACATGTTTCTGGGGGGACAGTAGTCGGCCCCAGAAAAATGGAGTCAGTGGGAAGTCTTAGACAACCCTGTGTCACTGCACTGAAGGTGCTGTGTAACACAAAAAGTTGGGCTCATGGAGTCGTGTGGCTCCAGAGGCCAATATCACACAAACAGTAGAAATACACATGGAAAAAGACATGCAAGAGTGGGAAAAAGGTTCACATTCTTACCAGGTGGAAAAAATAAACTCCAGAAATGCCGCAAAGCTGCTGAGGAACTCACTAGATAAGGGAAATTAACCATAAATGAGAATTCTCCCCAACAGGCCCTGGAAGAAGCAGGGGTGATGAGATATATGTGGACCCCCATGGAATGCTTACTTTGGATATATCCCCGCCCAGCAAAGTCTTGACAAAGTTCAGCTTATTGATTTGGCACACACATTGGCCAATCGAAGCAAGCTACGTCGAAGTTGGGTGTGGGCCCTGGGTATTGCATGTTGGGGAACAACACGTTGAAATGGTCTATAGCCGAAATGGCGGAATGGTACAGAGCCCTGAGGAGAGGTCTGAATGAGCCTACAACGAATCTGGAAGTTTGGAAGGCCCTCTTGCAGGCGATGTTCTGCCACTCTGGCAACAGACCCCCACTTGAGATGCTGCAGGTACCTATGCAATGGCTTGTGGTGGTTTATATGATGCCTTGTTGAATGGCCTTGTGAGTTTCTGGGATTTATATGGTGGTAAGGCATGTGTGCACCCTGAACCCTGCCTTTTGATGCCCATGATACTTTGCAGTTTGCCCTGTATTATGTCCCCCCCCCCCTTTTCTGTGTTCTTAGATTGTGTGTAATTGCCTTTTGTGTGAAATTACTCCATGAGCTGCTTTCGGAATTTTAATTAAAAGATTTTAAAATAAATAGGTCCTACTACATACTGGGTGAACCCGGTTTTGATGATGTGCTATTGTCAGTGAAGGAATTACACAGGATATATTATTTTGATCGTACATACATATGTTGCTCAGTCTTTATAAAGAATGAACCACTTTTTAATAACAGAGTGTGAACATTCCCTTCTTTATACTTGTGGATCTAAGCAGCATAGGTTTGCCCTACTTCCCCCCCCCTCTTGAGAGTAAAGCCTAGACTGCTTTCCCATGCTACCAATTGGAGAGTCTGCCCTAGCTTGATGTGTGTAGACCGCAGAGCAACCTTAGGGGATTCTTGCTGAAGGGCTCACCAGAGTCCCTCTAGGAAAAACCCTTTTAACACAATACGAGGGATTTCCTGACCAAAGAAGTTTTTTAAAGTTTTTTACAACAATCACATAGCATATAAAATAACAAAAAATCTTTCCATATGTATCATTCTTACAATTAATTTAGCATCGCATTTTAACATAAAACAGTTTAACGACGTACAACAAAGTATTGCCAGCACACATTGATTTTGCTAATAAAAGAATGACATGCATTACTTACCATAATAGCACTTCTGATTATTGTATCTGCTTAGATTCACATGCTGTGCATATGGTCCGACATCCAGTGGTAACCGCGCAGTATTGCATCTTGTCTTTCGGGGACCAAAAGGGGACGTCGGCATAGGCATGGCTGTAACACTATCCCTATCGTGACGTGTAGTGTACCCAAAAACCCTCATGCGCCGAGGTCCCTCCGATTGTATTTTTTCTGCCATGAGGGAACCCAAGGCTATAGTGAATGAATACATAAAGAGAGAGAATAGTAAGACGTCTATGTTCCTTCCCCGCTCGGGGTGGAGGTAGGGAGGGCGCATGTGAATCTAAGCAGATACAATCAGAAATACTATTACGGTCAGTAATGCATGTCTTCTGATGAGTGTTAATCTGCTTAGAATCACATGCTGTGCATAGAGTAGAGAGCAGTACCCGAGTTGGAGGTGGGTTGTGAGAAGTAACAGTAGAGAAAAGATGTCTTAGTACTGCTTGTCCCACATGAGAATCATCAGACCTAGAATGAGTGTCTAGGCAATAGTGTTCTGTAAAGGTGTGCACAGAACTCCAGGTAGCCGCTTTGCAAATGACTCAAGAGGAACATTTGCAATGAATGCTATGGATGCCATAGTGCCCCGAGTAGAATGTTCTCTAGGCTTGAAGGGCAGTTCTCTCTTAGCAAGAGAGAAACATAACGTGATGCATTTGATAATCCACCTTGAGATAGCTGATTTAGAGACAGGATCCCCTTCTCTACCAGCTGCCACTGAAAGGAAGAATTGTTTTCCTCAGTGGTTTAGTTCTTTCCCGGTAGAACCTGACTGCCCTGCGCACATCTAGTGTGTGTACGCTTCTTTCGGCCATGCTAAAAGGGTTGTGGAAGAAAGCGGGTAGTTCGATTGATTGGTTCACATGGAACTTTGAGATGAATTTAGGCACCAATCTGGGATGTGTGCACAGAACTACCTTATCTTTGTGGACTGTAAGAAAGGGGTCTAGAACAGAAAGAGCCTGTAGTTCGCTAACCCTTCTGATAGAAGTGATAGCCACTAGGAAGGCTGTTTTATAAGTCAGGTCTTTCAGACTTGCTTTATGCATAGGCTCAAAGGGAGCTCCCACGAGCATGATTAAAACCACATTTAGATCCCATCCAGGGGCCCTGTGAGAAATGGGGGGGGATAAATCCTCTTAACCCCTTCCGTAAAGGCTTTAATCACCGGTATTTTCCACCACGACACTTTTTGTTGTGATGTGGTGTATGTAGGCTGACAGATCAGCCAGATGAACCATTAGAGAATTTAAGACTAACCCAGTGTCAAACAGATGGGTTCGGTACAGCACAATGTGTGTGGGTAAGCAATCAATGGGATTGACGCCCTTGGAATTGCACCAGATAACAAAACGTTTCCATTTGCTGGCATAGCAATAACGTGTATTCGGTTTCCTAGCTTCCCTGAGTATGTCCATGCACCTCTGAGGGAGTTGTAGGTGCCCAAACTCTATGACCTCAGGAACCACGCTGCTAAGTTCAGAGTTTGTGGGCATGGGTGTAGGGTCTCCCCCCTATCCTGAGACAACATGTTGTACGGGCAGGGTAGTTTCACTGGTGGGGAGAGGGACTTTTCCATCAGGTGAATGAACCAAGGTTGGCGGGCCCACATGGGGGCCACCAGTATCATGGTTACTGGTTCCTGGTGCACTATCTTGTTGAGAAGGAGAGATGGGGGTGGGGGGACGGAAGCATAGACAAATTTCCCTTACAATGTTATCCAGAGCCCGTACCCCTTGGATCGGTTCTGGGAGTACCTGGAGGCGTAGTCTTGGAATTGGACGTTCTCCCGAGTTGCGAACAGGTCGATCTCTGGGAAGCCCCATTCGGCGCAGACGTTGGACACAATGTCTTCGTGTAGCTGCCATTCGTTTTCTTCGGGCAGAGGAAAATCTCTGCTGAGCACGTCTGCCAGAGGATTGAGTTCCCTGGACATGTTGGGACAACAAAGATCTTGTGTTTGAGAGCCCATATCCAAATGTTTTGGGACAGCTTGGATAGCCCTGGAGAGTGAGTGCCCCCTGTTTGTTCAGGTAATAAATGGCTGTAGTGCTGTCCGTTAGAATCAGCACTGTCTTCCCAGGCAGTTGCACTTGAAAGGCCTTCAGAGCCTTGAACACCGCTAATAGCTCCAGTAGGTTTATATGGTTGGATGCTACTTGAGGGGACCAAACTCAGTGAGCTGTCTGCTGAAGCAGATGAGCCCCCCCACCCTGTGAGAGATGAGTCTGTAGTGAGAGTGGCTTCCACTGCATGGGTGGTGAAGGTCTTCCCCTTCAAGAGGTTTTCTCTTGACCACCACTGCAGAGAGAACGAGGGCTGGCGAGACAACTACCAGATCTTCCCATTGTCCGCTGGCCTGACACCACTCCCTGTTGAGCCACTCTTGCATGGGACGCATGCGCAGCCGCGCGTAGGGAACCAACCATATGCATAACGCCATCATTCCTAGCAAGCGCATGGCCTTGGCAACCGTCACCTCCAGACTGGCTCCATATTGAGGGATCTGAAAAAGCATGTTCTGAACCCTCTCGTTGGAGGGGAAGACGAGACCGTCCTTCGTCCGAATTAGAGCTCCCAGAAGTTGGTTTGACTGGGGACTAGACTGGATTTCTGTTTGTTGATTGAGAAACTCAGACTGAAGAGGAGATCTACTGTTTTTTGGGTGTTCGAAAAACATGCGTTGAATGAGTCCCCCACGATGAGCCAGTGGTCGAAGTAAGGGTCAACTGGGACCGACAGTCTGTGCAGGTGTGCTGCAGCCACTGCCAGCACTTTGGTAAAACACCCTTGGCGCTGAGGCGATGCCTAAGGGGAGTACCTTGAATTGGTAATGCCTGTCCTCGATCATGAACCTTCGATATTTCCTGTGCCCTGGCAACATTGAAATATGAAAGTATGCATCTTTCATGTCCAATGTTGCCATCTAGTCCCCCTGTTTCAGCAATGGGATCACCTCTTGTAGTGTTACCATGCAAAACTTCTGGGGTTTTATGAACTTGGGCACAGGTCTAGAACAGGGCGCATGGTGAGATCCTTTTTGGGTACAAGGAAGTACCATGAATAGATACCGTTGTTTAAATGAAGAATAGGAACGGCTTCTATGTCGTCCTTTCCCAGCAGTGCTGCCACCTCTTGATTCAGGATCTGCAGATGGTCCGGTGAAAGGCGCTGTGAGCGCGGCGGTCTGAATTGTGGAGGTCGGGCGAATTCCACACAGTACGTGTGGGCGACCGTCTTTATGACCCACTGGTCTGAAGTTATCCCCTCCCATGCCATGAGGAAAGATGTTAATCGCCCCCCCCCCCCCCCCCGACTGGGGTGACATGGGAGGGGACCTGGATTTGGTGGTCATTTCTGACCAGGGGCTGTGGCTCCTCCGGGATTGGGCCTCTACCTTTGCCACGAAGGTTTGTGTGATCTGCTGCAGAAACTTCAGAGTCTCATGCTCCTTCTTGGCCGTTTCCAAGGCTTCATCCACCACTTTCCCAAAGAGGTTAGATTCCTCAATGAGCTTATTAATGAGGGAGGCTTGGGTTTCTGGTTTAAAACCTGAGGTACGCAGCCAAGCCTGTCTTTTAAGTAGGGTCCCTTGGGCCAGAAGACCTGCCTGCTGTTTCTGAAGTGTCCAGGGTGTTTTTGATCACATGCTGGTTAACTTGCCTTCTCTCCATTACAATGGAGAGAAGCTTTGATTTGGCGAGTTCAGGAACCTCCTGGAGTCCTTCCTGGAGCAAGTTCCATTGAGCGTCAGCATAGCTTGCCAATAGTGTGGTATTATTAGCAATCCGCGTAGTGTAAGCGGCCGCCGAAGTGACAGGTTCGCCTAGAGCATAAAGTCGATTGGATTCCTTGTCCGGTGGCGATTCCCCCGTGGCAAGGGGTACCCCTGCCCTTTTCAGATTGGTAGTCACTACCAATAAATCTGGGACGGCGTGCCCTCTAATGTATAGAGAGTCGGAAGGGGAAGGGCGAAATCATTTTTCGCCTCTTGGGTTCACTGCCCGAGTTTGAGCTGGCGATACCAATGAGGGGGCCAACCTTATCTTAATAGAATTAAGGAGGGGGATGGTCTGGCAAGATGGAGGCTTCTCCTTAAGGATATCCTCTAAAAAATCCTGCTCAGGCACAGCCTCTTGAGTGGAAATTTTTAAGTATTCAGCTGCTTTTTTCAACATGGAGTTGAATGCCATTTGGTCATCTACAGGCGAGGCCTGGTGAGCCGGAGTGGACGGAGGAGAATCCAGGCACAAAACAGTGTCCTGATCTTGCTGTGTCCATGGGTCCTGACCTTCCTGCTGGGTTTCTTCCCGCCGCCATAATTCTTTCGATGCTGCTTTCGACAGTCCCCATGGTCTATCGGTAGGTGTACTACCTTCCGCGGCGCTAGAGGGCCTAGCGGTTGGTTTTCCGGGTAGAGGCCTAGCTGTAGTTTTCGGGCTTACTGCGACCTCGGCACCGTCTGATTCCCGCACTTCGACGTGTGGAGTTTTTGGCGTAGCGCCCTTGATTTTGATTTCCCAGTCGCAAGACGCTGCTGCGGATGCGGGGAAGGCTTTGGATCTGAACGATCCGAGGAAACCGGTGAAGTTTTCGGCAGCCCTGTTGCCGCTTTCACCTTTTTCGTCGAAAACGGTGTAGTGGTGGTTTGCTTAGTGTGATGCGTTTGTACGCCCTTGTCGCCGGGTGTTGTCCCTGTAGCGAGACCAGAGTCGGGCCTTAAAGGGGCAGGGACGGGCGTGGCGGACTTAGAAGTACCCGCCTCGAGGTCTATAACATCCGCAACGGATGTTTGGTCATCCGAGGTACCCCCGTCACTCTCAGCGGGTGTGGCGGTGGGAAAGGGGTTCCACCCGTGACATACCATACACGGCCCACTGCTTTACACAGCGCTCCTTAAGGGTCTTCGGCCAAAGGAGTTTGCAGGCAGCACACCGCTTCTCGTCGTGCTCTAGGAGGAGACAGGCGTTACACGTCCTGTGTTCGTCCTTCCAAGGATATCTGACCCTACACTGAGGGCAAAATCTAAAAGGAGTCCTTTCCATAGCTAAAGGGAAGAATGACCAGAACAAAGGGGAAAAGAGGGGAAAGGAGGAAAGACATACCGACAATATGGCCACCCCGACCCCACTCTCCCTACTGTATAGGCCGGCCAGAGGGCCTGACCACGTGGAAAATCCGGCCACCGGATTTTAGGCGCCAAAATCCACAGCCGTAGACTAATCCCCGTAGTCGTCAAAGAAGATGTTCTTGTGACCGAGTGACTTAACGGGGAATAACCAACATGTCGGTAAAGATAAACAATGTCTCTTGTAAGAGCTCTGCTATAGGGCAACCAGTTATCTGGGTGGAAACAATCTGTGGGACCTCGGCACGTGAGGGTTTTTGGGTACACTACACGTCACAATAGGGATAGTGTTACAGACACGCCTATGTGACGTCCCCTTTCGGTCCCCGAAAGACAAGATGCAATACTCTGCGGTTACCACTGGATGTCGGACCATATGCACAGCATGTGATTCTGAGCAGATTAACAAGCATCAGAAACTCGTATAAACAAAAAAAAATCACAGAAATCCTTTGTAAAATAATTACTTTTTACAATTTCATTAGTTAGTTCCGTTTGAAAACTTCACAAACTAGGATCACTGTTGACATTTAGCGTGCCTTTGTTCTAATTCAGCATACAGCTCTACCAGAAATTTTGCTAAGGACGAAACTGTCTTTGTTGAGTATCCCCACATAAATTACCTCCAGCACCATTCCCTCGCAGACAACGTTAAGCCCACTATATCCCAACCTAAAAATGCAGCCCGCTTGATCCCAAAATATTGACAGTGGATTAGAAGGTGTTTTAGTGTTTCATTCTGTGCTACATTGTGGCAAAAACAACACCTCATGCTCCCCTCAGTTTCAGGTGTCTTATCCCAATTCATGATTCTTTCTAGGGTATACAACTGATTCAACACACAGCAGGGAAACATCAAGTACATTCGGCGGGGTGTCCACCTAGATGAAAACAGAGCAGCTTCACTGTATAGTTTCTTTGTACGAACCACTTCTAAAGTTCTTACCCAATCATTTTCAAATATACGTTTCTTCACATATTGCAGCCGAAATTGGTCAAAGCCTTAGGAATAGAAGTATGATTGATGGTCCATTCTATGGTTGGACTTTTCTGCTTCAAATTCCCAAATATAAAGAACCTTGATTTTTGGACATTACACTGTAAATTGTGATTAAACAGATAAACTGATCAGTTTCTGATCGGCAAAGTTTGTTTGCAGTACCCTCTGGGACCACTACACAACTAGGACTACAGGTGTAAGCAAACCCAACCTTTGGTATAAGTCTGAAACACACAGTTTTTGGTAGCGAGCTGAGCAGCCAGGCTGATCTCAAGAGGGAATGTGAGCTTGTAAGGGTGTTACACAGAGGTCTATATTTACAAGTATTCAGATAGACACTTACATTCACTAAAAGGAGGCAATCAATAGCACACGGAAATATACTACAGTACTTCACACTAACCAGTTCTGAAACGTTTACCCGACTTTGAAGGAGGAGCAAAATGGCATTCAGAGCAGTTGAAGTAGGAGCAAAAAGGCATAAGTTAATAAAACAAATATTACGGTTGCGCTAAAACAGTGCAAATAGGTTGAGTTCGCAACAGGAGTCGATTCAATGCAATAGGTAGGCAAAGTCAACGGACTAGTGTCTTGTAAAGGTAAAAAACGGTTCTGGTATTTAAACGCTATTTGAACAGAACAGTCTTTGCCACGGTTCTCTGAAGTAGTTAACGAAAGAAAGCTTCATATGTCGGGTCCCAAGCTGACTAGGCCTGCAAGTTGCCCAAGTTCCACAAACTTTCGTAGTGAGAGTTAGTTCTGTCGTTTTTTCACAGAACCTTATATAAAAGAAAAGGATGCAGCTGAAGACTTCTGTTCCTGGCAGTTCCTGCAGATCTCGCCGTTCCTGAGCCTCAGTCGTGTGGACAAGAGGGAGGACATCAGGGGACTCCTACACTGCACGTGGACTGGTCACAAAGCAGGCAAATCTTCGATTCCGGTAGCGGTCTTAAAGCGCACAAACTGGTGTCCTTCTCCCTGGTTATTCTGTTACCTGCAGCACTCTGGCGAAAATACAACCAGCTCTGAGAATGGTGTCCAGGTGGCTTACGAGATGATTGGTCCTATCAACCCAAAGGAAGAAGTAGTCCATGAAGGGCTTCTCTGTCGAGGTGAACTCGGCGATTCGGACCTGCAGCAGGGCTCCACCGGGCAAACCAACAGTCCAGTAGTTGCAGCAGCCGTCCTCTTCCAGCTCGTCTTCGGTTTTTTCGTTCCAGTGGTCGACTCTGCCTTTCAGTCCAAGAGACTCGCCTTTTAAACAGTTTTCTCCAATTCATTCTAGCCTAGCTGCCCCTCACCCAACAGGGTGGCTGTCCTTGCCGGACAGTCAGCCAGCCAGCCAATCACACCAGAGTGCATTTGGTTCTCCTAGGAGACTAAGCACAGGGAGTTTCGGGGCACCTCCCTCACTTCCTGCCCACCCCAGACAAACAGGCGCCAGAGGTGGTCTTCAGTCAGGAAGAATCAAAAGGACCAAACCTAGTTTGGCGCGCAGAGACAAACTCTAGAAGGACCTTCCAAAAAGAAATGGGGAAAAAAAACTGGGACCTGTTTAAACTAAGGGCGCTCAGGCGCCATCTTGAAAAACATGGCTCCCGCGATTTTTAGCTACTAATGTTCGCGGTCGGGAAAAAATCATGGTAGTTTGTTGTAAAACCACTGCCACCAGCCATTTGGATAGGAAAGGGAAGCATTTGACTGCTACATGCGTTTCTATACATAGGGGATACTAGGTAACCCCTCCAGCACTCTAATGGAACATGGTGTGTGCTGGGTCTAGGAATTTAAAAAGACTAGTAAAGTCAATTTAACTTTACATTCTCTGGGAAACAGTAGTTTATCCCAGAGCAGGTGTTTAAACCTTAGCACAGCCTAAAAAAGCTTCCCCTGTGTCACTGCACTGAGGGTGCTGTGTGACAATACATGAAAAGATTATGCCTATGGAGATGTCTAAAACTCCATAATCAAAGAACACAAGAGCAAAACACACATCAAAATACATGAAAGAGTGGGAAAAAGGCCCTCACTCTTTCCAGGTAAAAAAAATTAAGTCCTCAAAATCCAGCAAAGTTGCTGGGGGTCTCTAAAGTGAAGGGAATTAGCACATTTATGAGAATTCTCCCCAACAGTTTCCCTATAAAAAAATTTGCAAAAAGGCCAGAGGAGTGGAGACGGAGGGCTCACTTCAATGTAAAAAGTCAGGTTAGGTACAAAAACAACATGTTTGGGTGTCCATAGACTATGGAGGGGAAGTTGCCTAAAGAGAAATCTTTACAAACACTTTTCGAACAATACAGCTGAGAAAATAGACTTCACTTTATGAAATTATCTGTACGACAAACCCTTTCCCTTGGTTATACATTCGTACAATACTTTTGTAGAAACATCATTTGTTGCATATGCGCCCTACAAATATCCAATAAATAAAATAAACATGTCTTGGCAGTTTCAAAACAGACTACATGCAGATAGGCATACAGGCTCTTCGATGCGATTTGCTTTCACTGGGTATTGCATTAAGGCCTCGAGTCACACAAAAGAACAGCTGCTCTGTTTGGAAAGAATGTTTTTGCTCTACAATAATGAAAACCTGAATGCACATAAATGAACATTCTTTAAGTGGTCTTTCAGAAGTCGAAACACAGTAAAAATAAACCCAGTGTATTATACAACAGTACATGCTGTTAGAGGAGTTTTCCTAAAGTATAGCGACAAGTAAGATTCTATGAAACTATCCATTGGTATACAGGCCTCAACTCTTAGTACAAGTCTGTACTACCCAAAGGTTTGGTAGAATTGGAGTACAGCCAGGCTCACCTTAGGAGGAGGATGTGAGCAGTAGGTAAGTAAAATGAACTGAGTAAGTACATAGGCCCAAAAAAACACACACTAGTAGTTATAGTAAAATAGGCATTTATTTAATATACACAAGGAAAAGTTATATTTAGGTATGCAAGTACTATTTAAACTAATCAACACAATGGAAAACATCAGCAAAACATTCAGGCGAGTATACCGATAGCAAGGGAATTTACTAGTCATGAACACATTACACTGATAAATCAAATAACATATTAGTCACTCAGAAAGTGTATGAATAAAAAGGTGTATTCAACACCAGCAATAGCAGTTTCATTCTTGTAATACTTTTCAATGAGTTCAATAATTTAGCAGTCCATCCCCAAAGAGTTAAGAGATATTCAAACTCATTTGGAGGAGGAGGGTGGGGGGGCAAAGTGAGGTTCAGCAGCAGAAAAGGAAAAATACTTCAAATACTTTCAAGTAAGATGCTTTGGTTGAATTAAAACGTTATTAGGGACTTTGGAAAAGACTCTATAGGCGCACAAGCCTTTGGCCTGGACAATTGATATGGATGAACACCCAAATAACGGATACAGCACTCCAGTAACACATGAACAACAATTTGGCTTGAGGCAAGTACTACCCTGAGCCCTCACAGTACCAAGAAGGGGTTTTATTTTTTTTGTATTTATTGCCTATAAGGTGCACTATACAGCAAAAAAGTGTTTCCAGGTGCCACAAGGCAATAAAGGGGGGTGGAGGGGACAGGGGATATAAACAGTAAAAGACCTACTATGCCTTCCGACAGTCAGAAAATGCAAGTGCAGAAGGATGAAGTGCGGCGGTGGGGGGTTGGGGGGGGTGATGGAGGTTGGGGGGGGCATAAGTGCAGTGACAAAAGATGCAAGGGGGTGGAAAAGTAGTAAAGGCTCAGGCAAATGCTGGGGGGACCCTGGGGGTGTGTGTCAGGGGATGCTGGTGCAGACCACTGTCTAAGTGAGAGGGAGGGGGGTGGACCAGACCCAGGATGGGAGCCTATCCCACCAGGCTAGTCAAGGAAAGAGGTCCAGAAGGGCAGTGCTGGTTGGCGGGTGCTGGTTAAGAATGGCCTGGTGCTCTGTGTGACTCAGGTCATCAGGCGCAACAGCGGGGGGGGGGCGGGGCGCAATTAGCAAGGAAGAGGGTAGGACATAAAGAAGAGCAGGGTCTTAAGAAGCTTCTGCAACTTAATGAGGTAGGTCTCAAGTCTGATGGGCAGGGAGGCCATTGCAGAGGGAGGCATCTTCCAAAGAGATCTACCCCCCCCCTACTCACTGCTTGGGAAAACATCTGATCTGCAGAGAGTTGGAGCTAGAAGAAGAAAGGTACGGAGGCATTTGGGGAGAGAAAGTTGGATGTAGCGGAGTCCCAGGCCCCCAAGGCCTTGTGGATGATGCAGAGGTTCTTGAATTTGATCCTTGCAGCAACTGGGAGCCAATGGGGCCGGAGAGATGCCGTCCGTGAAGATACAGCTGGATTCTTTCCTATGCAACAAAGGTGGACCTCGTCTCCTGTTCCTTGGTCGTGGTGACAAAAGAAGGGACTCTGGTAGGGAAATTGCAGCAACAGTCAAGAGAAGGGACTCGCATCAAGGAATCTTTCGTACTCCATGCCGGTCTGCGGTTTTGGAGCCTTTTTACAAGCTCCAAGAGTGACTGAATACTGGCCAGTCAATCTGCCTTGATTCTCTGGTCCTGCACTCTGGTGAGGGGACTTTGAGGAGGGTGATCTTGCCTTAAGGTCCAACTGGAGCTCACCAAAGTTCTAGTAGGATTCGTTCACAGGAAGACTATGCCCTGTAATTGTGTGAGAGGTCCTGTGGTATTGGCGGTTTGCAGCCCTAGACGGTCACAGCACGTCAGAGGATGGCTCGTCCTGCAGGTCGCTTTATGGATAGTTGGTCCCACCGGCCAAAGGGAAGAAGGAGTCCTCTTGGGAGCTCCTCTGTCGATTCAAAAACTGGGTCAGGCAGCAGTGGTCTCTTTGCGGTTACTGAAAGGGTGTGCAGGCGTCTCTGGCTGCACTTATTGAGTTACCTGCACTTATCCCACCACCCTCCACCCCCTCAGCACTTCTCCCCTTCCACTTCTCTGCACTTGCGTGATCTGAATGACGAGGCCTAGTAAGATTGCTGTTTTTGTCCTCACTCCGTTTCCCCTTCCTTGTCTTGTGGCGCCAAGAAACACTTGTGTAGAGGCACATTATAAATGCCATATTCTTCGGCTCTTCGGTTGCAGTGCTTGACTTGGCTTCTGCCTCAGGAATCTCAGCTTTTATCAGGATTTCATACTCATCCTCTGCAAACACTCCCTGCAGTTTAAAGAAAGGGGTGGGTGGCTGTCCAATCAGGACAGCCAGCCCCTCGTGCGAACTGGTTCCTTTCAGCCACATCAGCACACAAAGGACAGCAGCCTTCTGGGATCCTCCCATGCTTCCAGTCCTCGCAGACAAACAGGAACCTCAACAGGATACACAAAGGGTTCCCAATTAAGACAAAACTCCAATCAGGACCAACCCTCCCAGGATGGTAGAAGGACCAAGAAAGCACAACCACACATGAAATGGTGAAAGGAGTCACCATGTTTGAACATGGGTGACCCTCTCTGTGCATAGCTACAGCTGAGAATACGATCTGCTGTGGAAAATTTCAAAGGTTGGTAGAACATGTCCACTGCCACCAGCCATACCTACAGTGTTGTTACTGTAACTAAAAAGTTACAGGAGCAGAGAGAAGGGGGATACTAGGTATCCCCTCAGCACTCCACATAAGGTTGTAGGTGCTCCTTCAGACCAGTAGTTCTTACGGAAAACAGAAAAGAAAAAGGAGATCGCAAAGGGCTCCCAGCAACACTGCACATAGGGTGCTGTGTGCTGCAAAAGTTAAACACAGAAGCCTTTAAAAAGGTATGGAGGAAAGCAGGACTCCATAAGAAAATAAAGTACAACATAAAAAAATGGGTTCCCATGATCAGAGCACAAAGTCCAGCAAAAAGTGCTGGGGGTCTCACTAGGAGAGGGGATTAAGCATAAAATTGATAATCTTCCCAACACATGCCATAAAGGCATAACCCACGCAAAATGAGCAGGTCAGGGCATTACAACAGTCAGCTGATATGCTAGGGTTTCCATTGAGGTAGACGGCAAAGCTGTAAAACAAAAACATCTTGACTAGACATGAAAGAACAGACTTGTGCTATTCTAATCAGTAGCTCTCGCAGTTAGTGTGCTGACTTACCTGGTCTATAGTAACACCAGATTTGATTTTAGGAAGAATATCTTCTAGGTGCTTGTGAATGAACTCCACCGGGTCCAATTTCATCTTCAAAAGAAGAGCTGGCCAAAGGTTGGCTTGGGCAATCACTACAAACCAAAGTGAGATGAGAACTTAGTGATCAAAGTACCAATGAGTGAAGCTAATTCCAGGATTCATGGATGATGCCCACATACATGGATTTGTACAACAGCTTGAATCGAAGGCAACTACTTTTGTGGTGGATTCATTAAGCACATCCACAATACCAGGCTTCTTTATACATTTGAAAGTTAGGATATATGGGAGACCTACTTTACATTACCATAGGGTGATTTCCAGATAATTTGTTTAATCTAACCTGTACATGAATCATCATTCAAGCGATTAAAGTGCGTGCACACTACTTTACACGTACAAAAGAATGAATGACTTAGCTCATGGTAATGTTCTTTCAGATGGATGTTCCTTCCATGGATTTGTTATCCTATCCCAGCGCAGCTGTTCTCTGGAGACTTTTCCGACGCCAAGGGGCAGTGCCCAGCTCTGCGTCGGCTACGTCCAACGCCTACACGCCCGTGCCGGTTATGACATTGCGGCCAGTATATACAGTGGTGCCGCTCCTCGTTCCCCTGGAACCGCAGAGCCGATGGCATACTAGCTTCCGGCAAAGAGGAAGGTAGGGAAGGCGATGAGGAATCCATGGGAGGAATATCCATTAAAAAGAGCATTACCAAGAGTTAAGTAATTTGTTCTTCGAATGGATTCTTTCCTCCCACGGATTCCTCATCTATGATAGACTCCCAAAGCAGGATGTAAACCTGGAGGAGGGAAGAAGGTTGGAAAACCACCAACTAAACCAGAACACACTGCAGGACTGCCCTACCAAAACGGGCAATCTGGTACGCAAGGGAATCCAAGAAGTAATGCTTAGCAAATGTGTGCAAGAACAGCCACCTTGCCGCCTGGCAAGGACTAGGACTGCAGCTCCCCTCTGCAGGGCAGAGGTGGCAGCCACTCCCCTGGTAAAATTAACTCTGAGACCATAAGGCACATCCCTACCAGCCAGATCGCAGCATTCTGAGATGCAGAGGATGATCCACCTCAATAGTGTCCGTTTGGTCACACCTCTGCAGAAACAAGCACCAGCATAACCAAAGAAAAGCTGGTAATATTTTCTAGTGTCTAGTACGAGACACGTAGCACTAAAGGGACTATACTGGGTACAGCCAATGTACTAAATTCTCCTCCTTGGAAGGATAAGGTGTAAGAAAAATTATAAGTTACTCTCCTTAGTCCCTTTTCCAACATACTGCATCAGTGTCCCTTCCAAGGGACAGGAGACAGAACCTTTTTAACCAGTAAAATCTTTCTTCCCCTTTAAATTTAGAGGCGCGCAGGGGTGCGGCATTGGGAGCAAGCACTGCCCTGACTCCGCCCTCCAGCGCCACACCTCAGTCCCCATAGACGCGTCAACAATAGAATAACATTGCCTAATGACACCAGTTTTATTAGGGGGGAGGATGGACACATGGAGGAAAGAGGACTAAGGCGAGTAACTTATAATTACTCTCATGTCCAGTCCCCTTTCCTTCATACTGCATGGGTGATTACAACTGAATGTAGCCCCAGGGTGGATAGGAGACCCTCCTTAAGCCAACGGGTTCTTAAGAACCGCCTTTTCAAAAGACGCATCTGATCTAGAGCTGGCATCCAAACAGTAGTGCTTGCAGAAAGCCGAAGGGGTGGCCCAGGTGGCTGCCCTGCTTAGGACTTGCCTGGGGACATGCCGCTGGAATGCGATGGCCGTTCCCTTGGCCCGGACCGTGTGGGCGTGCATGTTGGCCGGGAGTGGCTTATGCAGACCCTTGTATGCCTCTTTGAGACTGAGACCATCCACTGGGCTATGGAGGCTTTATAACCTGGTCTTGCCCCTCCAAGGTGACAAATAGGAGGGCCGACTTGCGGAAGCTCTTGGTCCTGTCCAAAAACGTAGGAAGCACTATTTCCTCGTTTAGATGGAAAGAAGCTGGTACATTAGGCAGGAATGCTGGGTGTGCCGCAGGACTACTTTATCCTTCTGACAGGTAGTATAAGGTTCTGAGGCGACCAGTGCCTGGATTTCGCTGACCCTGCGAGCAGAGTTGAGGCAGACTAGTAAGGTAGTTTTAATGGTGACCAGCCTGATGTCCACAGATGCCATTGGCTTGAATGGTTTGAGTGCCCGGGCACCAAAGACTACGTTCAGGTGCCATACAGGGTGTGGCCTCTTGATGGGTGGGTAGACTCTTGCCAGTCCCGTTAAGTGCTTCTTGACAATCTCATTGGAGGAAGAGAAGCCCTCTTCCTCAGAGTTTCTGTAAGCCCCGATAGTTGTGAGGTAAATGCGGCAATTGAGCATCTGTACGCCTGAGTGGGCGAGATGCGCTGAGAAGGAGAGCATGTCGTCCAAAGTACATTGAGGGGGCGAGGGGGGGCGAGAGATACTCTTAGAGTCTGCCCAATGGCAGAACCTGGTACACTTGCTTATATACTGGGCCCTGGTAGCCTTGCTCCTTGCGCCCTGTATGATCTCTAGATTAGCCTGGGAGAGGCTGAGGTGCCTTAGCATGACCTGCTCAGGAACCACGCTGTGAGGGCTAATTTCTGAGGCGTGGGGGTGGATGACCCTGCCCCCCCTGCTGCGCCAGAAGATGTGCTGGTCCCGTCGGAAGATGAATCGGTGGTATAGCCAAGAGGTTGAGCAGCTCCGAGAACCAAGGCCTGGCTGGCCACCATGAAGCTATTAGAATGATGCTGAGTTGGCGAGATTACTTGATTTTGCAAATCACTGAATCAACGGTGTGGGAGGGAAGACGTATGCTGTGACACCATTCCACTGAATCTGAAATGTGTCGCCCAGGGAGCCGGGGCCAGGTCTCTGCCAGGAGGCAAATTGTTGGCACTTCTTGTTGTGCCAGGTGGCAAAGAGGTCCACCTGGGGGTGTCCCCATCTGCTGAAGATCTCCTGCAGCGCAACGTCGTTTAGTTGCCACTCGTAATTGTCCGCTCCCAACCTGCTGAGCCTGTCTGCCTCCAGGATGGATTCCCCCGGAAGATGTACTGCCGTGAGGTAGATGTCACAGGCCCACTCCAATATGCTGATTGCCAGTCTGCACAGTGGAGGGGATCTAGTGCCTCCCTGCTTGTTGACATAGTACATGCTGGTTGAGTTGTCTGTCTGGATTAGGACAATCTTGCCTCCGATAAGTGGAAGGAATGCTCTGAGCGCCAACCAGATGGCATACAGCTCCAACCAATTGATGTGGTCCTCCTGCCGGGTCCAAGTGCCATGGACTGAAAGATTGTCCAGGGTGGCCCCCACATCCCTCGAGAGAGGAGTCCATAGGGATGGTGACCTGCAGAGTGGGAGGGCAGAAGGGCTCGCCAGTCCGCAGGTTTTAGTCTTTGGACTACCATGTGAGGTCTGGGTGAAAAGATGGAGGAACGTTGATCATCTCGGCTTGAGAGCCCCGCTCCTGGTTCCATGATGCCACGAAGTGCAACTGTATCCTCCTCATCCTGAGTCTTGTGTGGGGGGCTGCCAATAGAGACCCAGTAGATGCTGGTACCACCAGGCCGATGTCCCCTCTATGCTGAGGATGTGAGTCGTGGCCCTCTTGATGGCTGTGATCTTGTCCTCCGCTGGAAAAAGTATCTCGGAGCAATTGTCCCATATGAGTTCCAAGAAGGCCAGTCTCTGCGCAGGCTGCAGATGCGACTTCTTGAGATGGAGTGAAAAGCCCAGACTGTGCAGTGTGTTCATTAGAGCATGGGAAGTGTGGTGCACCGCTTCCGGAGATGTAGCCCTGGGGAGCCAGTCGTTGAGGTACGGATAGATGTGGAGGCCCGAGGAGGGCCGCCACTGTATTCACCAGCATGGTAAAGACCCTGGGGGCCGAGTTGAGGCCAAAATAAAGCACCTTGTATTGGAAACATCCACCTCCAGTCTCCCTTGCACAAGGTCTCCGCTATAAAAGCTGGCGTAACCATCTTGAATTTTTGTAGAGGTAGGGAGAGGTTGAGGGTGGAAAGGTCCAGCACAACTCTCAGGCACACCGGATTCTTTTTCTGAATGGCGAAAATCCTGGAGTAAAAGCTCAAGCGTCGCTGGGAGGCTGGGACTTCATCCACTGCCTGGCTCTCGATGAGCAACCGGATCTCCGCCAAAAGAGTTGCTGTCCCAACCTATGGTAGGGGAGGGAAGAGAGGCTGGGATGGGTAGGTGGTACCCTGTGGATTCTACAGAGAGGATACAGGAGTTCGTGAAATTCTAGCGCCAGAAATGTGCATGGAGAGCAAGCCTGCCCTCCACTGGAGACATGTGGACCCGGAGGGGCGTGTCATGCCTTCTTTCCCTCCAAGGCTGTTGCAGAGGAGGGCGACTGGGAAAAGCCCTTATTCCACCCCTCTCCCCTTTTGTTACTTGCGCCGATGTAGATTCGGCAAACAGTCCGGCTGCCTGGACCTCCGTTCATGGAAGCCGCAGAACCCCCGTATGTACAGCCCTTGTTGGAGCGCTGCTGTGACTGGGTGTACGATTTGGGTGTGGTCTTTGGAAGGATGGATAAAGACTTGGCCTTGGGATGGTGAGCTGTTTTTCTTTTTGTCCAGCTCGTTTGTGGTGGAGTGGAAGAGGTCACCCCCCCTCGAACGGCAGGTCTAATATGCGTTCCTGGACATCTGGGTTGAATTTAGTAGCACGGAGCCAGGCTGCTGTTCTCATGTCCGTGGAAATGCATATGGCCCGGCCAGAGGTGTTAAGGTGGGCCACAGTGGATTCCATGATGTCCTGCTCCACCATCTTGGCCTCAGCCAGTCCCGCCGTGAAAAGTGATTGGCTCTAGGAGGAGGTCAGCAATTTCCTGCCACAGCCTCTGGTTAACGGCCGCCAGCATGGCATCTGCGTTGGCCTGACGAAGATGCAAGGACATGGACTGCAGCTTCTTCCCGTACGCCTTCAAGAGCTTATCCCTCCTTGCCTAGCAGCGCCACAGAGGAGGAGGCCGAGGACGACTGAGGCTTGGAGTATAATGATGCCGCGGCAATGAGCGAGGAGTGCGGCCGAGGATGGGCCGCTAGCAAGAGTGTATCCCCTCCATCTGCCTGTACTTGGCGTCCAGGTGTCGATCGACCAGCTGGACCAAGAGGGGCTTGAGCCAACCATTCTTGGCCAAGGCGAGTCTTTCTGCATCGGAATTCCTGTCATAGCAGAGTGGCATAGCACGAGGACTTCTGCGAGGACCCGCTCTGCTGGCTGCTCAACCTCGGGTTGAGGCAGGACCAGGTACTCTGCCAGCCCTGCAATACGTCCGTGGAAGGCCTTGGCTGACGATGGTGTGTCAGGGTCTTCCCCCTCCTCGTCTTGTGTCCACCTGGGGGTCCGGAGGATCAGGTACCGGTGGAGGTGTGTTGGGAGCCAGAGGCTGAGGTGCAGCGAGCGACCTGAGCTGGAGGCTGTAGCTGGTACGGAACCGCCTATACAATCGATTGGGGGGCCAGAGCAAGTGGCGAAGTGACCCCCATTCGAGGAGATTTCATGAGCCCGAGGAACCTTTCAAAGAACCTGTCCTCGCAGACAGGGGGCGTGGTAGGTTATATCAATGGGGTAGCGAGAGGCTGCTGAAGCCGCTGTGTGCCCTGCCCATATGGACATTGCGGGATCCTGCCCTGTGCAAATGAAGAATAGGCTGTCGGCCACATACCTGGTTGACAACTGTCCCACCTTGACACTCATTCCTTGACCAGCTCCCTTTCCTGATGCGACGTTGGACGGGTGCTAATGTCTGGCATGGAGGCCATCTTGTCAAGCAGCCATGCACGTCCCTGCGTCGTGTTGCACGGCTCACTGGGCCCAGCCTCCTCGGATCACTAGACCTACCCTGCTCACCAGGCCGAGGCTCGGTAGGAGTTACGCCCTCTGCAGAGAGGCCGGTAGAGCTGCGTTTAGGTACCCCCTCGCACATATTGCTGGTACTAGGGCATCGCCCCTCGGGTGAAGACCCAGAGAGAAACCTCCAGTTCCTCAACACTGTCACCGGAAGGATCCACTGACCCCTCGGCCTGCAGGCCGGTAGCTGATGTAGCCTCTTGTGCACGTGCTGGTACGAGAACCTGAGCGGCCCCTCCTGTGCGGGCAAGTCTTTGGGAAGGAGTCTTGGGCGTTGCACACGGTACAAGCTTGACAGCCGTGGGGGTCTGAAGTTGGAAAGAGCCTGTCACAGGATGGACACCTGCTGAACCCTGTGGAAGTTAACGGGGAGGAGCGTGACACCTGAGGACCAAAGACCTGAATGAAAAAAAAAAGGACAAAAAAAAAAAGACAGAAGTATCTGCGCGTGGAATAACATAGCCGAAGCCAAACCCAGAAGCGCTGGTGAATTCGGCCCGTTCCTGTCTGCGTGGAAAAGGGGACTGAAGTGTGGCGGCAGAGGGCGGAGTCAGGGCAGCGCATGCTCCCAGGGCCACACCCCCACACACCTCATAATTTTAAGGAGAAGGTTTTTTCTGGAGAAAAAGGTTCTGTCTCCCGTCCCTTGGAAGGGACGCCGATGCAGTATGGACAAAAGAGTAAAATACAGGAAGATGGATCTTCTGAGATGTGGAAGTCAGTGACAACCTATGGCTCTAAATGCCGCCTTCTGTTTGGAAAAAAAACTAATATGGATGTAAAAGAATGGCAGGAGCTCACTCACCTGTCTCGCGGAAGTGATGGAAACCTAGAAAATGACCTTAAAAGGTGATCAATCTAATAGGACATGAACAAAAGGGCAAAAACGGGGCGCCCGTAAGAAAAGTTAAAACTAAGTTCATATCCCATGCCGGAACCACTAACTGGCGGTGTTAGGGGAGTTCTTCTAAAGTCCACTTGAGGAAAGACTTCATAAAACTATCCCCTTGTTATAGAAGGCCCCCATCTTAGTCTAAGTCTGTACTACCCAAAGGATCTTGGTAGAATGATAGAGCAGTCATGCTCATCATAGGAGGAAGATGTGAGCTGTACGCAAGTACACTAAACCCAGTAAATACAATAGTCCAAAGAAACTCTTCTACAGTAAATGTTCTATTAAAAAATATACATTTATTATTTTCACAAGGAAGGTAAATACTTAGTTCAGTTAATCAACACACATTGGAATTCTTAACTCTAACTGCTGAGGATTTTCACTCCCAGTGTCGAGCCATTTTTTTGACATTTAGGTATGTTGCATTCAATCCCTTTTAACTTTTTTGTTGCAAGTGATATCACTGCCAAATGTGCACCCTTTTCTTCCCACATGTAGGCAGCCATAAAACCACCAAGGATTAGACAAGGTTTGCTGTAGGGGGTGGGGGGTGATGAGCGGTATAAGAAAGTAACAAAAGTGAAAGTGTTTTTTTAGAAAATGCCAATAAAATGATGTACAAAGAAGTCTGTGGGTTTTTTCTTTTAAGATGGAGGAAAAAATGGTTTGCCGTTCTGAATTCTCCATTTCCCAAGCTTTCAAGAACAGTTTGAGTGGAATAAGAAGAACAAGTTACTTACCCCTGGTATCGTTCTTTCGACTGGATGTTCCGCCCACGGTTTCCTCATCTATTATACCACCTATATCCAGCTTCAGAATTTGTTTTCGCCAGAGGGTACTGTGCGTTGATGTGGTCGACTCAATGCCCCTCGGTCTCGAGGATGTCATCGAAGTTATATTTGGAAAGTGCAGGCCGTGATTGGCTTCAGTTCTGTTTTTTCGTGTTTTTCTTATAGTAGATCGACCAGCATTCATGTTGTTTAGACTATACTAGACTCTGAAGGAACGTAAACTGCAATAACATGGAAATTCTACTGCGGGGTAGACTGGTGGGGCGATGGGGAATACATGGGAGGAACATCGGGTCAAAATAACGTTAACAGGGGAAAGTAACTTGTTCTTCGAATGGATTGTGTCCTCCCACGTATTCCTCATGTATAAGACTCCCAAAGGATTATTATTTTTGGCAGAGGGAGTGTTGGGGAGAATTCTCAACAATGTGCTCATTCCCTTCACCTTAGAGACTCCCAGCAAATTTGCTGGATTTTGAGGACTTCATTTTTTTTACCTGGAGAGAGTGTGACCCTTTCTCCCACTCTCGTATTTTGATATGCGTTTTACCTCCGTTTTCTTTGGTGATGGAGTCTAACCAACTCGATAGGCATCTTTTTCAATTGCGTCACAAAGCACCCTCAGTGCAGTGACACAGGGAAGACTTTCAGGCTTTCCCCAAGGTTTAACTACCTTCTCTGGGATAAACTACTGTTTCCCCAGAGTAAGTAAAGTGAAGTGAAATTGACTTTACTATAGTCTTAAATTCCTAGGCCCAGCACACCCCCTCTTACAATAGAGTGCTTGAGGGGTTACTTTGTATCCCCCGGTGTCTAGATACTCATGTAGCAGTCAAATACTACGCTTTCCTCTCAGAATGGCTGGTGGCAGTGGTTTTACAACAAACTACTATGATTTATACCAACACTTTTTGTAGCTCGGTTAAGGTTAAATGGCGGGAGCCATGTTTTTCAAGATTGCGTCTGAGCCTTTGTTTAAACAGGTCCTGGTCTTATTTTTTCGCCATTTATTTGTGGAAAGGCCCTTCTAGAGAGTTTCTCTGTGTGCCAAACCAGGTTTGGTCTCTTAGTTAATTCGCCTTTGGCGGGATTCAGGAGTGAAGACCGCCTCTGGCGCCCGAGTGTCTGGGGTGGGCAGGAAGTGAGGGAGGTGCCCACAACTCCGTGCTTGGTCTCCTAGGAGACCCAAATGCACTCTGTGGTGACTGGCTGGCTGACTGTCTGGCTGACTGTCTGGCCGACTGTCTGGCAAGGACAGCCACCCTGCTGGGTGAGTGATAGCTAGGCTGGAATGAATGGGAGACAACTGAATAAAAGGAGTCTCTTAGCTTGGAAGGCAAGGTCGACCACTGGACGAAGGAATCTAAGAAGAGCTTGAAGAGGACGGCTGCTGCAACGCCTGGACCATTGGTTTGTCTGGTAAACCCCTGCTACAGGTCTGAATCACCAAGTTCGCATCGACAGAGAAGCCCTGCTAAGGACGACTTCTCACTTAGAGTTGGTGGGACCAATCAACTCCAAAGGAAGCCACCTGGATACCCATCTCGGAGCTGGTTCAATTTCCTCAGAGTTGCTGCAGGAAACTGTAGGACCAGAGAGAGGGACACCAGCTTGTGTGCGTTACTTACAGCCACCGGAATTGAAGTTTGCCAACTGCAGGCTTTTGACCAGTTCAAGTGCAGGAGTCCCCTGACGTCCTCCCTCTTGTCCCCATGACTGAGGCACAGGAACAGTGAGATCTGCATGAACTGCCAGAAACAGAAGTCATCAGCTGCCTCATTTTCTTCATTGTAAGGTACTGTGAAACAAGACAGAGTGGTTACCTCTCGCGGTGAAAGTGCTTGAAACTTTTGCAACTCACAGGACTAATCAGCTTGTAACCCAACATATGATTGTTCTTTTTACAAACTACTTCCGAGAACTTGTGCCGAGACTTTACTGTTTACTTACCAGAACCGCTTTATCATATCCAAGACTTTAGCCCATTGATTTTGGCCTAGCCTATTGAATGGACTTCTGGTGAAATCTAAGTATTTGCACTGTCTAAGAATAATTGTAACCCTTCATGTTCTAATCATCTTTACCTTTTACTTTTCTTGAAAAGTATTCTGAAATAGTATTGAAGTATATTTGTGTGCCATTATAGAATTGCCTCCTTCTAATGAATGTTTTATAACTGACAAATTAATAAGTATTTATCAAAGAAGTCTTGAGTATAAGAGTTTATTTGAACACCTGCGATTGTAGACCCCTGTGTAACATTACTCTCACATTCCCCTCTTGAGTTAAGCCAGGCTGCTCAGCCCCGCTACCAAAACTGTAGTACAGACTTGCACCAAAGGTTGGTTTGCTTACACCTGTAGTCATAGTTGTGTGTAGTGTTCCCAGAGGGTACTGAATACAAACATTTCCTAACAGGGAGTAAGAATTCTGTCATCAAGGGTGGTTATGAACCGATGAAGGACTGCCTTCCCAAAGCTTCCGTCCTGGCTTAAGGTGGAATCAAGGCAGTAGTGTTTTGTAAAAGTGTGAATGGTAGAACAAGTGGCTAAATCACAATTTTTGTTTTGGGAACCCCTCTTTGCAGAGCAGAAGTAGTAATCATTCCCCTAGTGGAATTTGCTCTTAAGCCATCTGGGGGATCCCGGCTAGTCTATAGCATTCAGTAATAGATAAAATAATCCATCTGGACAAGGTTTGTTATCCTATAAACAGTTGGTCATCTAGATGAAACTTTGACATCCTTGAAATGTAGAAACTCAAAGCCCTTCTCAGGTCAAGTCTGTGTAACCTTTCCTCTTTCTTACGAGGATGAGGTGGTGGGTAAAAAGTAGGTAATACTAACTTTTGTCCCAGATGAAAATCTGATATAAACTTAGGTAGGAATGAAGGTTTGACCTTAAGAGTGACCTTGTCCTTTTAGAATACTGTAAAAGGTAGTTTAGAAGATAATGCCTGCAACTCACTCACCCTATGGGCTGGTGTTAACGCTACTAACAAGATGGTTTTGAATGCTAGTAGTCTTAAAGGACATGAATGAAGTGGTTCAAGTGGTGCACACATGAGAAATTTCAAAACAAGATCAAGGTCCCAAACAGGAACCTGAAAAGGAGATGGAGGGAACACATTAGTGAGCCCCTTTAGAAATTGTATCCCCAAAAGGTATTTTAAAATATGACGTTTCAACGACTGCTTGAAGATGGAGAGCGCCTCTAAATAACCTTTAATGGTTCCAACCAGGATCCCCAGTTGGCCAAATGCAGCAGAAAACACACCTCTGGTGTTTAGCAAAGAAAAGGATCTGCATTCTTATCCCTGCACCAGTTGCAGAATTTGTTACAACAGCAGTGGTACAAAGAATTTGTTGCTGGCCTTCTGGCGGAAAACAAAATAGCCATTACGTCATTCAGGAGGTCCCAATCGTTGCAACTCAGCCTCTCAGAAAACGTGCGTGAAGGCGGAGTGTCTTGACCTCTGGATAGAGAACCCAACCCCCCTCTCGCGAGAAAAGGTCCTTTTTGTGGAAGACTTGGAGGGCAGATGGACAAGTCCAGAAGGTCCAGGTATTACGTCCTCCTGGCACAATCTGGGGCAATTAGGATCATGGATTTCCTGAACTTTCTCATCCTCCTGATCACGTGAGGAATGACAGGGACTGGGGGGAACACGTACAGGAGTGGGAAATCTGAGTCCACCACGAACACATCTCCTAGAGCTCCTCTTGGGGGGCGGGGGGGGGGGGGGGGGGACCTGTCAGTCTTTATCAGGACATTCTTTCCCCATACAGAGGGCATAAAGGCCTTCCGCACTAGGCTGATTGCCCTCAGCTCCAACAGATGGATGTGTAGTTTGGACTCCAATGGAGACCAATGACTGCCGATTGTCAGATTGTTGGCGTGGACTTCCCACCCCGTGAGTGAGGCGTCCGCCACTACCACCATCTCTGGCCATGGTTGCCAAAAAGGTTCTCCCTTAAGGATGTTGTCCTTGCAGGCCCACCACAGGAGATCCTGTGCAACCCTGTTTGGAACCTGAAGTAGGTCTGCCATGACACCTGAGAATTGAGACCACTGTGTCCTGAGAGCCCATTGGAGGGATCTCATTCTCAGCAGAGCCTCTGGCACCAGAAAAATGCAGGATGCCATGAGGCTGAGCAACCGCAAGAAGTCGAAGGCCGGGAGACACTGGGCACTCTGAAATTTGGTGACCATTTGCAGAATGTGTTGAGCCCTCACCTAGGGTGGTGAGGAATTTCCCAAGGATGTATCCAGTACAGCCCCGATGAATTGGAGCTTTTGAGATGGAATCATGTGGGATTTCTTGTAATCTACACAGTCTTTGGAGAGAGGTAGGTCCTGCTGAGATGATCCAGGACTTTTTCAGGAGAACGTGCCCTGATCAGTCAATCGTCCAGGTAGGGGTAGACACGAAAACTCCCGTCTCCTGAGATTCGCTACCACGACTGCCATTAGTTTGGTGAATACCCTCAAGACGGAGGTCAGCACGAATGGCAGAACTCAAAAAAGATAATGAGAACCGCCAACGGAAAACCTCAGGTACTTTCTGTGCTTCGGAAGGATTGGCACATGAGAATAAGCATCCTGAAGGTCCAATTACACCATCCAATCCTGGAATTGGAGGGCCTGAAGAATCAGAAAAAGTGTGACCATCTTGAACCTGTCCTTCCAGAGGAACTTGTTTAAGTATCTCAAGTCCAAGATGAGTCTCAGTCCTCCGTCCTTCTTGGGGATTAGGCAATATGGAGAATACCATCTTTTGTTCCTCTCCATTACAGGTGCTAGTTCTATAGCACCTTTCTCTAGCAGTCAAAATTTCCTGCAAAAGGAACGGATCTGGAACCTTTAACGAATGACTTACCGGTGGATGATTCCGAGTTCTATGAATGAAGGGGAGGCAGAAACCCTGGCCTATGGTTTCTAATGCCCAAGCATCTGAAGTAATACCCCCGCCATTCTTTCAGATGGAGACAGTCTGCCTCCCAACAGGGTGTCGTGAGACAAGACCTCAGAGAGGTTTTCAGGCGGCTGATGGTAAAGTAGACGCTGCTTGGGCGGGCTGTGCACATCCCACTCGTTCACCACGAGAGAATCTTTGGCCTCTCTGACCAGCCATTCCTCTCGCTCTTCGAACTCTTAGCCAAATGATCTACCCCTCCAAGAAGGTCCACTAGGGTGAAAAGGCAGAAGCTGCCTGATGGCACCTAGAGACTTGGCTGCCGCCGTTGACGTCTGCAGCTTCTCAAGGCTTCCGTCAGCCTTGCTGCCAAACAGATGAGATCTGTCAAAAGGCATATTATGGAGTCTAGACTGCACGTACGGTGCAAGTTACAATTTCCCTAACCATGCAAACCTGCGTATCACAGTGCTTGCCGCCATGGCTCTGCTGATACTATCAGCAGAATCCAAACCTGACTGTAGAGATTCAAACATGGCCTCTTTCCCATCTTATACGATGGCCAGGAAGCAGTCTTATTCCATTCGGGAATATGTTCAGCTGCCATGGATACACAGTCCCATAGGGTTAAGGTGCATTTTGCAAGAGTATAATATTGAGTTGGCAGGCTTCAGAGCCAAGCTCCCGGCAGAAAAGACTTTCCTTGACCAGGCATCTATACGGTTATCATCCCGATCTGGTGGAATGGTCGGATAAGCAGCTTGCTTGGAGGTAGCAGTTGCTGCTTGCACCACTAGGCTTTCTGGGGTAGGGGGTTTAGACAAATAGATGGGGTCACTACTTGACCGCCTATATTTTGTCAAATTTGTATTGACTGCAGGACTTTATTCTGGTCCTTTCCAGTTTACACTTACTCTCTTTTGTAGAGCCACATGAAAAGGTAGGATTGGATCACTTTGAGGACCTTTGTCCAGGATATCTGTGAGGTCATCCTGTTCGAACGGGAGGGCAGACCTTCTCCATCCTAGAAAGTCTGTCAATGGTCATAAATTGCCTGTAAGAGGCATCTGCTTGTTCATCTGGGTCTGGCTTGCCAAAATCAAATTCTGGTGAGGTGTCCAACCAACTAGCTGTTTGTAAATTATCACGCAAGTCCTGCAACCTAGATTCCACCGATATAAAACTATCATTAACATTACGTGTGCCATATCGTAATCCAAAAAATGGTTCATTGTCGTCTGAAGGCTCATTCTCTTCATAAATTGACACGAGATTTAAAACTATCCTTTCTTGGCAATGGTGGAAAGGATTTATTTATGTTTGGTAAAGGCGTCAATGGCTTCGATCCAGATGGAGTCATCACCAAACTTGATTTTGGCGCCAATGTCTTTGATGAAGATGTCTTGGTGGTCGATGGCTTCGACATTGTGTCGAGGCCTCAACAACTCAGTGAGAATCTGACCTTCGTCCCGGGCTCGAGGGCGTGTGTGATTTGGCTCGAGCCCTTTCCTTACCGGCTTCAGAAGGCGAGGAAGGAGCCTGGCCTACTTGTTCGGGGGATTCCAACTCTCGAAAAGTTTAAGCATTTCCTGCCTGAACGATTACCAAGTGGAGGCCTTAGAAGGGGAGGAAGACGAAGTAGGCCATTTATGATGCCTTTTCTTTGATTTGCTAGATGGCGAGGAGTGGCCAGAGCCACTACGCGACCTAGACCTTTCAGTTTTCTTCTGTCGAGGAGAGCCGTCTCTTGCTTCAGAGGAATGTTTTTTCAACGGGGTAGTCAACATTTATTTTTTGAGGAGTCTACCTACTGCCAATTTCCCTTTGTGCTCCTTCAGAGCTTTTACGGTCATCGATTGACACTGGACAGGTCAAGGTCTTGTGCTCCACAATGAGGCACCACAAGCACACCCCATGTGGGTCCGTTAGCAACATTTTAGCGACGCAGTCTTGGTATTTCTTAAACCCAGACTTCAGAGGTTGTTGGAGCACACCGTAATTCAAGAGGCAAAAGCTTACTCGGAAAAATAGAACTGAAGCCAACGGGCGCTACACGTGCCGTATTTACCTTCAATTAAATCATCCACGAGGTAGAGACCTTTGAGGGACATCGAGTCGACCGCATCGACGAACAGCACCCTCAGACCAACATTTTTCCGAAGCAGCTGAAACTGGATATAGGAGATAACATAGATGAGGAATACGTGGGAGGAGACAATCCATTTGACAAAAAAAAAAAATGTCAGAAGGTTACCATCGGTTTTGTGAGAGGTAAGTGATTAATATATATATTTTTTTTAATAGGGCATGCTATGACGGAATGGAAGAGGTGGGTAGGGAAACTCAATGGAAACGCAAAGGAATACATTTCTGAAAAGTGGATACAATTCCAAGTTCAGGAAGGGGTAATTTGCACAGGTCAGGCAACAACTATGTACCTACAATTCCCATAGTTTGGAAACAAGTTGGAAAAGTTGACCTGGACAGGTTTGGACTTGTAAGGTAATGGCGTCTGAATATTGGGAAAAGCAATGCACCGCTAAATTGCGCCTCTAGTTACGAAATTGCACAATTTGTGTTACTTTCACAAATCAAGCAATATCACAAGTAAAGAACGGAGCCAGAGTAGACAGGATTTTTATGCTAATGGCCTAAACAGACATACCTCACATTTGAAAAGAAGGAAAACACATGTGGTGAAGAATGCAAGCACACATTTTTTTGAAAGAGTAGAGGCAGACCTTTTGAAGGATCGGTGACTTGCGCAGGTTATAAAAGGCTACAGTGCCTAAAGCAGCGACTATATGTAGGTCACATTTGAGAAATGAAGGGGTTGTGTCACAAAGTGCATTGAAAAGCTTATCAAAACCAAGAGAAAACAAATGTCCTACCTTCCTACATTCCCACAGGTGTCCCGATAAAAATGGTACCTCGTGTGGGTGCACTGACCTGGGCACACAGCGAAGAGGCTAAATTGCTGATACATCAAGCGCTGTGGGGAAGACTGGATTTGGCTTTGTTGACAACCCACAGATTTGGGCCTTGGTTGTCGCGGCTACAAATGAAAACGGGGAACCCCGTGCATTTCTGAAAAGAAGACACCCATGGAAATCCGAAGAGGACCGACTTGCGCGAATCGCCCTAGATTTCATTACCCACAAAGCCTGGCAAAGTCCAAAATGAAGGGGGGAAAAAAAGAATTTCAGACATTTGCCACCAGGAAAACACCAAAACACAGCTGGAACACCACATGTCCCACCTTCCCACTTTCATACTGGTGTCCCGACGCAAACAGTAACTCAAATGCATGGGTGCGCTTACCTGGGTGGAAAAGAGAAAGTGCAGACTACCCCCAAAATCCAGCCGCAGTCCTAGGGAGCCCTGGCAGGGTCCCCATCACTCCCCTGGAGGGAAAACATGCAACGGTGCACGGAGCAGGGCTCCAGGACGACGGGGGTGCTGCCCTGGCCTTGGGCAATTGTCTCCCATGTGGGTCGAAAATCCCAAAGTACAGTAGTGGTCACGGGGAGCCCCGGCAGGGACCCTATCCTTCCCTGGAGGGAAAACCTGTAACGCAGCCAGGCCACAGCTCCAGGACAGCCGAGAATACTGCCCCCAGCCTTGGTCACCTGTCTCCCATGTGGGTTGACTGTCCCCAGTGGTGGTCCCAGGGAGCACCTACAGAGTGCCCATCCCTCTCAAGAGGCTAAAACTCGAACATGGCCTGGCCAGAGATCCAGGATGACCGGGGAGCACTGCGACGTCCAATGGGTGAAACAGCCCCCAAGATCTCCTCCCTAGTGCTGTAGTGCTCCTTACTACTGCCCATGGTTGTCAAAATGGGACCAGACCCTTAATCCCACCTCTGCCCCACGCCCCCCTCCGGGAAGCAGAAAGGATCATGGGTGCAGGGGGATTCCTGAGGGGGGTGGTCCAACAGGCATAGGGCCGGCCTGCCCCCTAACGCCTGCTAGTGCCCCTCTGGCAAAATTGCCCTATATTCTTTCCCTTCCTTGGTGGCAAATGGGTGCAAAATAGCACTAATTTGACCCAAAAGAATGCAAAACGACATTGTGTCATTTTGTTGGCATTATTGGGGGTGAGGGGGGAATTGGCCTGGGTGGTGTCCACCCCCCAAGATCATACCTGGTGGCCTAGTGGTCATTGCTGCTTGTTGGGTGAATTCTCATTTCTGTGCTAATTCCCTTCAACCTTAGAGACCCCAAGCTCTTTCACTGGACTTTAGGATTTTTTAATTTTAACCCTGAGTGCTAGACCTTTTTCTCACTGTCACATGTGTTTTGAACTAATTTGGATTATGTGTTTCCACTGTTTTTGGAGTCTGACAAACTCAATAGGCATCCAGTTTGTGTATGGTGACACACGGCACCTTCAGTGCAGTGTCACAGAGAAATCACTTACATTTCAAGGTTTAAATACCTTTTCTTGTGTGAACTACTGTTCCTAGGAATAGTAAAGTGAAACTGACTTTACTTACCTTTTCTCTTTATAGGTCCAGCACACCATTTTGTGTGCAGTGCTGGGGGGGTTACCTAGAAACCACTTATCCTAGATTCTCATGTAACCTTTATTATGTTACCCTCACTATTTTAAATGGCTGGTGGGAGTGGTTTACTTTTTCCTACCATTGTAAATTTCTAACACAGGCTGAACACTCAACTGCAGTACAGCACCCATGGGTGACCATTTTGTCAAAATGGCCCCCGGTCGTCTTTTTGCCATTTTTTGTTTTGGAGTTCTTTTTTGGGGTTTTACTTTGCGCGCTGAGACAGGTTTGAGCCCTTGGTTCGTTTTGCCTTTGGAAGGCTTCAGCCCTGAAGCCTGCCTCTGGGTCCAGTGTGTCTGGAAGGACAGGATGTGAGGGAGGGTCCCCAAAACGCCTGTCCTTTGTCTCTATGAATGCCATAGCAACCAGTCCTGATTGGCTGGCTGTAATTTCAAGGCAGCCACCCTGCTGTGGGATTAACACCCTAGGTTGTGCATGAATAGGAGAAACTGCTTAAAAGGCAAGGATTTTGGGACTAGAGGCAGAGTCGACCACTGGGAGAAACACCCGGTGAAGAAACTGAATGAAGCTTGTGCATCCTCCTGGACCTTTGAATTGCCCGGTGAAGCACTGCCGCTGTGCTGAAACTGTTTAATTCGACAGAAGTTCTGGAAGGGACAACTTCTTCCCTTGGTTTAGTGAGATCAACTAACCCAGAGACAAACTCCACTGGACCATCTTCTCCGACTGGCTGTACTACTTCGCTGCTGGAAGAACCGAGTGCCAGGGTCGAGCAATCCATTGTCGAGTGCAACGTCTGAAATCTGGCTAGAAGCTCGTCTCCTAAGGACCATCCAGAAGCCAGGCGACCAGAGCTCGAGTCTACTCACCAGAGTACAGGACTAAAGGAGTGAAGGAAGCCCAATCCGTATCCGAAATCCACAAGGGTGGTGTTTACCAAATGCAGAAACTGCTAATTGCTGCTGAACCGCAAAGAGCCCGTAGCTGCTGACTACCTCCAAAGTTTCACCGCAGGAGCCCTCCAGACATCCTACCTCTTGTGCCCATGACAGGCTCGGGCACGCAGGGTCTGCATCGCTGCAACAGGACAGAATCCAGCTGAACCACTCTTCTAACCAGAGGTACGGTTTAGACCTGGGGTACTTACCTCACTGTTAGCTGTGCTTTTCACAGTTGGGAATTGCATTGGCTTACCTTTAGAGTGGATTCCAACTCTGCTTTTCATAGGCTTAACAGCTTGTGACTGTAGAAGAGATTTCGAAAACTCTATACATTTGTGCAAGACTTTTAACTAAGAAGTCTTGGCTCCCTGCAGACTCATCTAGCCCATTGACGTTGATATTGCTGTCCCTCATAGGTGGTAACTTGTTTTAGACTGTTATTGCTGGGCAAGGCTTGTCTAGATTTCATTGGAAGATTTAAGTATCCTCACATATACTGACAACCTGTTAAACCTTTCCTTTCTGCAACCTCAGAATCTGCAAAGAATAACTAGTGTGATATATAAATCCTATTACTGTCCTTGTGATTGAAGTTACCTCATGGTGTAGGAATTGTGTAACACGCATATCCAAGAGATTATCCACTAACTTGTTCAGAATCTGAAAAGTAATTTTAAAGTGTATTTACATTGTTACACAAATAGCCTTTTTAACAAATGCTTATTTAAACATTGATGTTAAATATTTGTAACAGAAACCTTGAGTGTAAGTGTTACTTACATTTACAAATTTCATTGCTACAGCTCACATTTACCCCTCTTGAGATAGGCCTGACTTAAAACTGAAAGATGTGTAAAACTAGGGGTCTGACTCTGAAAGGAAAATAAATGTGATTTTATTGTAAGGTTGTTAAATCAGCAAAGCTTGGGTAGTAGGCCTGTAACATCTACTCACCCAAATAATGTGGATAATGACTAGGATGCTAGTTTAGAGTCAAACTCCAATCTGCAAGGGGAGTCAGAGGAGGGAGCGGATTCTACAGAATGGAGCCACCCTCTTCCACAGCCTGCCCCTGTACCTCAGTCAATTCCCATTGGGACCCCACAAGGTCCAAATCTAAACCCAGATTATATTTCTCTTGAGAGGCTAAGATTAGTGTTGGAGTTCAAGAAACTGGATGTCCAAGCTGAAACCAAACATCAAGAGGTGAAACTAAAAGAGAAATGAAGCATGTAATGGAAATGAAAGATTTCCCTTGATTCTACTTCCCTTTCAGGGTCTTCTAGGTCTACTAGTCCCAAGAGGCCTTGCCTGCGTAAAGAAGCAATGAGTATGTATAAACAAACTTGATGTGCTGGATACGTTTGAATACACATATGGTCTTCAAGGAATAAGTGGGAATGATTTAATTCCATGGCTCATGTCTAGGCTCCCCCTGAATGCCTTTGATGTTGTTATGGAGTTGGGTGCCAGTGAGAGAAAGGATTATGAATCAGTGAAGCTGGCATTAACAGGCAGATTTGGGAAAACTCCTTCCCAGTACGTTAAGAGGTTTAGAAGCCTCAAAAAGACTGATGGTATCCCTTGGGCTACCTGGGTTTGTGAATGTTTGAAAAACTAAGATTGTTGGGTTAAGGGTAAACAGTACACACCTTTAAAGAAATGAGAAATATTTTTTTGCTTGAATCCATTTTTGATGTGTGCTCTCCCGAGCTGAGACCCCCACTTGGCTGACTCAAAGGAAATTGATCCTAAAAATCTAGCAGAAGCTGCTGACCTATGGGTAGCCAACAGGGCCACTCACAAGGACTTTGGGGCAACACACAAGAAGGAAAAGGTGAAGCAGCACAAGAAAGATGGTAAAGAGAACTCTAATTCCAACCACCCAAAAAGAGGCCCACAAACATAGCAAGGGTAAATTCCATGGGAAACCTGGTAGTTCTAGTGAACCCTCTGGTGCCAAACCAGAGGGAGGTAAACAAAAACACCCATTCCAGAGAAAATTTGGGAACTGTTTTGTATGTGGGTCTGTAGATCATGTGAAAGGGGATCACAGATGTAAGGGTAAACCTTCAGGAGTCCACACTGCCTCCTTGGCCTTCATCCCTGAGGGAGAAGCACAAATGGCTAGTGCACATGTTCCGTTCAACTACTGGCTGAACACCCCATTGGAGTTCAAGCCAGTGTATCTTTGTGTCCCTGGTTCGGGGGGGGACAAGATAAAGTGGATGTTTTTAACTCCATTCCAGACAAAACCAAATAATATTATATAAGCACAGTTCTTGTAAATGGTCAGGAGACCCCCTGCCAGCATTACAGTGGTTGAAAGTTTTTTCAAACTTGAGGATGTAGCTAAGGCACCCAAAGGTCCCACTAAACTTGCTGGAGGCCCTATCCGAATGGTTCCTATTCTGCCAGCTCTCATCCAGTGCAATAATATTGCAGTTAAAAGTCCGGTCAGTTTACAGAATGAAGTGCCCGGGCGAATCCTGTTCGGAAATGACGAACACTCGTGGAGTGGTGTCTAGTACCCCCAGGACTGCCAGCAAAAAGAAATGGGAGCCAAAAAGATTGGCCAGAGAGTCAACATTGAGAGACTCAGTTTGAGGACATTTCCAATACCTCCAGTCCACAGGAAGGTCACACTTCTACTTCCAAGAAAAGGAAAGAGACAAAGAAGAAATCCAAGGTCTCTGGCAGAAAGAAAGGCCTGAAACCTACACCTGTAACATAGGACACGTGCCTCCCCGAGAGGACTGTCCAAGTCACCCCAGTGATCCCTTCCCCAGGTAAGGCTGAGTGGGAAGACCAACCAGATTCTGTGGAATCAGCTACTGGTGACAGAGCTGGAAGAAAACCTTCACTGTGTTGGAGATCTGGATCCCAGAGACCACCCTAAGCTGCAGACTTTACTTGCAGAAGGTGGACCCTTGTGTGCAGAGGAAAAAGAGTCCCTCTCTAGAAGGTCTGCACCAGCAGAGAGCTTCCCAGCTGGAAGGGCAAGCACCAGGGAAGCATATGTGGGAGGATGGCCTCCTCTACAGTGAACATACTAGGTCTACCCAAGGGGACTGCAAGAGACTAGTAGTGCCCCAGGAGGCGAGACCGAAGTTCCTACAGTTGCCACATGAGATCCCTCTGGCTGGTCACTTGAGTTCCCTCTGGCTGGTCACTTGAGTTTCTTGAAGACCAAAAAGAGGCTCTCTCTGTACTTCTACTGGCCCAAGATGGGAGCTGATGTAGATACATTCTGTAGGAGCTGCCACACTTGTCAGACTTCTGGCAAGAGTGGGTCCAAGCATGTGGCACATTTAGTGCCCCTCCCTGTGGTGGGAGGCCCTTATGAGAGGGTGGGGATTGACATTGTTGGTCCCCTAGACCATCCAACTTTCTCAGCAACCGATTTATATTGGTTGTGGTAGACCATTCTACCAGGTATCCTGAGGCCATACCTAGAAGAACTGTTACTGCTCAGGCAATGGCTGAGGCCCTCCTTGGTATTTTTACCAGTGTAGGTTTTGCCAAGGAAGTCATCTCTGACAGGCGATCAAACTTTATGTCCCACTACATGCAGAACATGTGGAAGAACTGGAGTGACTTACAAGTTCTCAACAGCCTACCATCCCCAAACCAATGGGTTGGTGGAGAGGTTAAATCATACTATGAAAAGCATGACGGGTACTTATGAGGAACCCCTTTAGATGAAAGTTGGACCTTTTACTGCCATGCCTTCTCTGTTTATAGAGAGGTCCCTCAAGTAGTGATTGGTTATTAGCTCCTTTGAACTTCTTTATGGTCATCCAGTCAGATGCCCTTTTGGCCCCGATAAAGGAAGGGTTCAACAGTGCTCCTTCTCCACAGCAAATGAGTCACTATGTGCTGGGCCTCAGGAAGAGGATGGCACAGATGACAGAAGCTTCAGACAACCTGAAAGCAGGTCAGGATCTGGTCAAGCATTGGCATGACCAGAAGGCCAACATGGTGGAGATTACTCCAGACCAGCTTGTATTTGTTATGGTACCTACAAGGCAGGGGGCCTTACAGGACAAGTGGATTGAACCCTTCAAGATTGAGGGAAGCTTGGAGAGGTCAACTATTAAGTTGACATGGGCAAACCCAAAGAAGCCCCTAGGGTCCATCACACAAACCTTCTGAAGGCTTATATTTCCAGACCAGAGGCCTCACTGGGTATTACAGGGAATTCATTGGGAACTATGGGACCATAGCATCTCCCTTGAATGTGACCTCACCCAAATTGCCAAAGAAGGTCAGGTGCAATGAGGAGTGCACTAAGGCCCTTTGTCAAGCTTCAGTCCAGAGAGCTCCCAACTACACCCAATCCTTCATTGTATTAACAGATGCTTCTAACACAGGGATAGGTGCAGTTTTGAGTCAACTGGATGAGAAAGGCAGGGAACACCCCACCTGCTTCCTCACTGAGAAACTGAAGGACTGAGACAAGGTGGCCAACTATAGAAAGTGAATATTTCGCCATTGTGTGGTCTCTGAAGACGTTTAGGCCATAATTGTATGATTAACTTTCATTATTCAGAATGACCAACAAACCTTGCGATGGTTAATGCAGATGAAGGGAGAGAATCCAAAATTGTATATACGGTCAATCAGCCTCCAAGGGTTCATTTTACCATAGAACACAGGTCAGTTTGCAAGCACCAAAATGCTGATGGTCTCTCCAGAAAGTATGACCGACTGGAATAGGAGAATCATTCAGGAGTGGATTAAATCCTCCCGTCCCTTAGGGTGTTGGGGTGAATTCTCATTTCTGTGCCAATTCCCTTCAACCTTGGAGACCCCCAGCTGTTTTGTTGGACTTTAGGACTTAATTTTTACCCTGAAGTGAGAAGTTTGGTGGGAAGTTTCAAAGACAACCCTGTGTCACTGCACTAAAGGTTCTGTGTAACACGTGAAAATATGAGGCCATGGAGTAGATGAGGCTCCAGTGCTTAAGATCACACAAAAAGTGAAAAAACACACAGCAAAACACATGTAAGAGTGAGAAAAAAGGCTCACACTCTTACCAGGTGAGAAAAATAAATCCTAGAAATCCAGCAAAGTTGCTGGGGGACTCATTATGTAAAGGAAATCAGCGATTTATGAGAATTCTCCCCAACACTCAGACTTCCTTTTCACCGATCTGGAGCGATGGCTCATGGTTGACTGCGTCTGTGGCATTGCTCCCGGCCTGGCAGCCGAGGAGCCCGAACCGACGGCGCTCCTGGTGCCAGCGGACTCGCTGTGCTTTGCCTTCTGTTGGGCCCCCGTCAACAGAGCGCCCTTTAAGGTCTTAGAAGACCGCTCAGACTTCTCACCTGCTGCCGGGCACTTCGCCTCCAGCAAGTCGTTTACAACGGTCCTTCATTGTCTGGACGGACATGTTCTTGCAGAATGCAGTGTCCTCCGCCATGTGCGACTTGTCGGAGTACAGGCAGTAGAGGCACCGGGAGTGCTCATTGTCCTTGAAGAAGTTCTGTAGTCCACATCCTGGGCAGATCCTAAACAGCTTGGATCCAACGGGCGTCGAGTCTTTGTCTTGAGCCATGACCACACAGGGTAGGCCTCAAAGATCTTCTGGAATCCTCCAAGAAGTGAAATTAAAGGAAAAATCGCCCTTGAGGGGCATAGAAATTTCCAAAACTGGTCCCCGTTAATCGGAAGATGTATCGGTGGAGCTTGAGGCTCGAATGGACTGAAAAATGAGAGTAAACTCTTTGAAAAAACGCAATGCGCAGTAAAAACTCGAGAGCTAAGCACGAGGACTCCCAACACTTGAACGTGCGGTAAAAATCTGAAGATGGCTGCCAGGGGAGGGGCTTATGTAGAGGGCAGTCATTAGCTGGGGTAGTATAACCCAGAGACCAGTGATTGGTTATTAGTAGAAAGAAAGTTCAGAAACTAAACTGAAACTTTTTTTTATTTTTTATTTACCGAGGATTCCCAGCCTGACGACAGGGAATATTCATGAGCATGTTAATCCATGCCAGACCCCATGCTGGAGGAGGCATAGCGGTAGGTTTTTCACCTACCGATTGACTAGAAGGCCCAAAAGGTAGATTGTTGTCCTACCAGGGCCTTAGGGGGCGTCAGAGTGTCATAAGAGTTTTATGTACACCCCTGTTGCCGGGTGTTGTCCCAGTAGCGTGACTTGTGTCAGGCCTGCAAGGGACGGGCGTGGCAGACCTAGGAGGGTCAGTCGTAAGGTCAATGGCATCGGGTACGGATGCTTGGTCATCACTGGTGCCCCCGTCACTTTCCGCACATGTCGCGGTGGGGGAAGATCCAGCCCCCGAAATGCCGTAGGCGGATCTTTTCGGGTCGAAGGAGTCTACAAGCCGCACACCGCGCTTCATCGTGGTCAAGGGGTAGACAATTATTGCACTTATCATGCTCGTCCTCCCACGGGTATCTAACCCTGCAAAAGGGGCAAAACCTAAATGGATTCCTTTCCATAGTGAAAGGTAATAAAAATAGATGACCAGACCTAGAGGGTAAAGGGGGGGGAGAGAGGAAAGACAGCGAAAGATATGACCACGCCGACCCCAGTCTCCCTACTGTGTAGGCCGGCCAGAGAGCCCAGCCACGTGGATGACTGCCGGTGGATTTTAGGTGTCGACGACTACCGCCATCGAAAGTTCGTGCAGTCTTTGTTGTATCTTGAAGCACCGTCGAAGTGAGTTTAGGGAAATAAACCGACAAGTCGGTAAACAAGGATAAACAATGTCTCTTATGAAGAGCTCCGCAATGGGGCGACCAGTTATCTTGGTGGAAAAACAATCTGAGGGACCTCGGCGCATGAGGGATTGCGAGTACACTACATGTCCCAATAGGGATAGTGTTAGACACGCCTATGCAGACGTGCCTTTTCGGTCCCCAAAAGACAAGATGCAATGCTCTGCGGTTACAACTGGATGGACCATATGCACAGCATGTGATTCTAAGCAGATTAACAAGCATCAGAAGCACAAGTTACTTACCAACTGATAATGTTCTTTCAACTGGATGTTCCTCCAACTCATTCCACATCTTTGACATGTAATGTCCACAGCTGTGTACTTCAGAAACTTTTTCAGCAGAGGGTGTCCTGCAGATGACATCAGCTCGATGTCCCTGGAAGGCCTGCGTCGAGGGCGACGTCACCAGATGCTCTAAATAGGACGCACTACGTGGGAGGAACAGCCAGTCGAAAGAACGTAACCAGTTGGTAAGTAACTTGTTCTTTGAATGGATTGTGTCCTCCAACGTATTCCACATCTTTGACAGACTCCCAAAGCAGTACCAGTAAATGGAGGAGGGAAAATAATTTAGAGTACCCAATTAGATTGCGGAATAAAGAACTGCCTTCCCAAAGGCCATAACCGGACCATGGATTGTATCCAGGGAGTATTGTTTAACACAGGTGTGGACTGAAGCCCATGTGGCTGCATCACAAATGTTGCTAATAGGAACTACCCCCGCCCCACCCCACCCCACCCCCCATGCTGTAGGGCTGTGGAAGTAGCCACGCCCCTAGCGGAATGAGCTCGCAAACCTTCAGGAGGGTCCTTACCCGCCAATCTGTAACACTCCGTAAAGGTGAGGATAATCCACCTGGACAAGGTCTGTTTGGTAACAGGCTGGCCCAAACGGTGTCCAGCATATCCTACAAAGAGTTGATCGTCCACTCTGACCCTGGACATCCTAGAAATGTAAAAGCTCAGAGCTCCCATTGGATCCAACCGATGGAGTCGCTCCTCTTCCTTACCAGGATGAGGAGGAGGGTAGAAAGATGGAAGAACCACCTTTTGACTCAAATGAGATTCAGAAACTACCTTAGGTAGAAATGAGGGACGTACGCTCAGTATAACCCTGTCCTTGTGAAACACAGTAAAGGGTGGCTTAGATGAAAGTGCCTGCAATTCACTCACTCTGCGAGCAGAAGTAACCGCAACCAAGAACACAGTCTTGAAGGACAGTAATCTCAAAGGACAAGAGTGCAAAGGTTCAAACGGAGTACCCATGAGAAATTTCAAATCCAAATCCCAAACCGGCACCTGGAAAGGGGACGGCGGGAATACATTAGTGCTTTAAGAAACAGAGAAATCAAAGGAATCTTAAAGTAAGAATATTCTTCTGACAAGCGCTTAAAAGATAAACAGCACTGCCAGGTAACCACTTGAAGGCCTAAAACCATAGGAATGGAGCACTGAAAAGGATCAACATTGTGATCACTGCACCAGTCTCAGAACTTGCGCCAACGGTACAGGGATTTAGTTGCAGGCCGCCTGGCTGAAAGCAGCACCTCCATCACATCATCCGGGAGGTCCCAATCTTTAAACCTCAACCTTTCAGATACCAAGCGTGAAGATTGAGAGTCTTGACCTCTGGATGGAGACACACACACACACACACACACACACACACCCCCCCCCCCCTCCACCCTCTCCCCACACGCACGAGAGCAGATCCTCTCGGTAGGGAAGATGGCGTGGCGGCCAGATGGACATTTCTAGAAGGTCCGGGTACCACACTCTCCTGGCCCAATCTGGAGCAATGAGGATCATGTGGGAACCGAACCTCTAACCTCTGCAACACTTGAGGAATGACTGGGACTGGAGGAAACTCATACAGCAGTGGGAACAGCCAATCCACCACGAACGCGTCTCCTAAGAAATTCCCTTGAGCAGAATCTCTCGCACTTCCGGTTGACACTGGTGGCGAAGTGATCCACTTGCGGGGTTCCCCAAAGGGCGAAGATCTCCTGAAGGACTTCCTGAGCCAACTCCCACTTGTGAGAGATCATGCTCTGCCTGCTCAGAGCGTCCGCCGCCGCATTTTCATCTGCGGCCAGATGATCTGCCGAGATCAAAATTTTCTGCTGGTTGGCCAGAACCAGAGCTGCATTGCCTCTCTGCACAACAGGAGTGAGCCTACCCTGCCGCCTTTTTTGTTGAGGTAATGCATGGCCACTGTGTTGTCCATCATGATCAGGACACTCTTCCCCTGTACAGAAGGCAGAAAAGCATCCAGGGCTAGCCTGATGGCCCTCAGCTCTAACAGATTGATGTGGAGTTTGGACTCCGACAGAGACCAACGTCCGCTGGCTGTCATTTCGTTGGCATGAGCGCCCCATCGTGTGAGGGAAGCAATTGTATTTGCTCTCCACGCTTGCTTCTCCACTCTTGTTGACTGCTTAATCTCTTTTCTCTCCTCCTTTCCCTTCTCCCTTTTCCTATCTCCTCCCCTTACTTTCTTCTATGCACTTACTCTATCAGAATTGTCCCTGGACCTAATATGATAGCAACCTCGTCTGTTTCCTCCACCCTCCCGTTACTGTTTTTTTCCTCCCCACAACCCCTCCAGCACTATCTGAAATGTAGTCAGGACTAGTATGATAGTCGCTTGTTTTGTTCCTCCCCTCCCTTTCTGCACCCCACTCCCTCACCTTTTGCTTTTCTCCAGCTCTACCAGAAATTTCGTCAGGCCTAGTACGGTAGTCGCCTGTCTGTTTCCATTTCCTTCCCACTCCCCCCCTCCCTTCCTTATCTATGTCTTAGCTCTTGCACTATCTGAAATGTCGTCAGGCCGAGTACGATAGTTAATTTCACATTCTTACGGTTCATGGCCTGTAAGAATGTGGTTGCATTTTCCCTTGTTTCCTCCCTTGCCTTGAAGCGCTTTGAAACACATTGTGTATAGGCGCTATATAAATAAACGATCATATCATATCCGTCACTAACGTCACCTGCGGCCACGCTTGCCAAAACTGTTCCCCCCTCATCAGGTTCCCTTTGTTGGTCCCCCAGAGAAGATCCTGGGAGACAGAGTGGAATCTGAACAGTATCCGACATTTTGCCGGAGAACTGACCACTGCATCTTGAGGGCCCACTGCAGGAATCTCATCAGCAACCTGGCCTCTGGCACCACAAAAATGCAGGATGCCATGAGGCTGAGCAACCTTAAGAATTTGAAAGTCGGGAGCCACTGGGCAGGTTGAAACGTGTCCACCATCTGCACAATGTGATGAGCCCTTACCTTGGGAGGCGAACACTTCCCCAAGGACGTGTCCAACACAGCCCTGATGTACTGGAGCTGTTGGGATGGTGTCAGATGCCATTTCTTGAAATTCAAGGAGAAGCCCAGCCTTTGGAGGGTGTGGCAGGTGAGACCGAGGTGATCCAATACTTGCTCAGGAGAGTGCACCCAGATCAACCAGTCGTCCAGGTAGGAGTAGACGTAAGTCCCCCCCCCCCACCTCGAATGAGTTACGTTGCCACCACCATTAGCTTGGTGAAGATCCTTGGGGCGGACGTCAATCCGAACGGCAGGGCCCGAAAGTTAAAGTGCGAGTCACCAGCAGCAAACCTCAGGTACTTTCAGTGCGCCGGATGAATCGGCACATGAAAGTAGGCAACCTTGAGGTCCAGAGACACCAACCAATCCTGAAGTTGAAGGGCCTGGAGGACTTGAGAAAGAGTGACCATCTTGAACTTGTCCTTTGTGAGAAGTTTGTTCAACCAACGCAAGTCGCTGATGGGTCTCTATCTCCCCCCCCCCCTCCCCGTCTTTCTTTGGGATCAAAAAATAAGGGGAATACCATCCCTTGTGCCTCTCCGCTACAGGCATTAGTTCTATAGCACCTTTCTCAAGCAGGCTCAAGATTTTGTGCGCAAGGAGCGGATCCGGAAGCTTCAAAGAGGGTTTACCCCAGTAGATTGTCATGAGGCCGCTGAAGGAAGGGAAGGCAATAGCCGTGGGCTATGGTATCCAGAACCCACGCATCTGAAGTAATTGCACGCCATTCTTCGAGATGCTGAGACAGTCTGCCCCCAACCGGCGAACCATGGGACATGGCCTCATGACTGTTTGGAAGCGGCTACAGCAGTGCCTGAAGGCAAAAAGGCAGCTGCCTGAGCGGCTTCGGCACCTCGATTTCCCGAACCACCACGGGTACTTTCCCGCTGGCCCCTTTGACTGGCGGCCCCTCTCGTTCTACCAAAGAAGGAGTAGTAACGAAAAGAAACTCCCAGGTAGGGAGAGGTTGACGCACCGCGGCGCTTAAAGATTTTGCCGCAGCTTTTGAGGTCTGCAAACTAAAGGCTCTCGTCAACCTTGCTGCCAAACAAATGTGCGCCATCAAAGGGCATGTTCAGAAGACGGGCCTGCACATCCGGAGCAAACCCCGACTTCCGCAACCATGAAAATCTGCGATTAACGGTGCTCGCAGCCACGGACTGGCTAACACTATCGGCCGGATCCAAACCCGACTGAAGGGATTCGCACTTGGCATGCTTGCTGTCCAGCACGAGAGCAAGGAACCCATCCCTTTCTTCCACCTCAGGAATATGCTTAGCCGCCAAAGAAACAATTCCACAGAGTGTGTGAAAACCTTGCCAAGGCACACGTACAGTTAGCCGATTTCAAAGCCATGCTCCCAGCAGAATATACCTTCCAGGCCCAACCGTCAAAGCTTGTTGTCCCTATCCGGAGGAATGGTAGGGTACGCCGCCTGCCTCGAGGTGAACCACCAAACTCTCGGGAGTGGGGTGAGTAGATAAATAGCTGGGGTCGCTAACGGAAGGGCAGTATTTCTTGGTCATAGAAATATTAACAGCCGGAAGAGATTCCAGGGACTGCCAACCTTTTCTGCAAGGTGAGATGAAATGGCAAAACTGGGTCAGAGGTCGGACCTTGATCTAAGATATCCGTCAGATCATCCTGCACAAAGTCTTCAGGAGGACTGGACCAGCCCAGATACTCTGAGACCCTCACCATGAGCCTCCTGTACTAAGTCTCTGCATGAGCCCCAGGCCTACCAAATTCCACTTCCGGAGAAGTGTCCAACCCACTGGCATGATGGAGGGTCTGCCTCAACTCCTCTAACTGACTTTCTCCAGAAAAAACTGGAGCCTCATCAAGTTCACCAGGGTCCTCCAACTCAGACCTTTCTTCCTCTTCATAATTGTCATCCAGAGGGGGCTGAAACCAGAAGAGGGACTGGAGGCCAAAACAGGCCGCACAGACTTACCAGTAGCCTTCCTAAGAGGACCCATGAAATCCGGGTACTCCAAAAGCAAATTGAGAAAAAAACCTAAAGGCACCGAAGGCTTCGACGCCGCGAGCGCCGAAGACTTCAGCATCGACACAGGTGCCGACTGCGCCGTGGGCTGATACGACGGCAAAACGTTGACATCCGAGTCGGACAGACATGGCAACGACCGAGTCGACCCCGAGCCCCCCGTAGGTTGCTGCAGTCTCGCTGGGGACGAGGACCGAGACCTAGAGACACGACTCTAGGGACTTTTCGAATCCTTGTCCGTATGGGACCTTGAAGGCTTCCCGATGCGAGTTGTGTTGTGGACCGGAGCCCGAAGGCGTGCGAAGCACAATACAAAACCGATCCTGGCTGGCTTTGTTAGAAGGCGCGACCGGACCCGTGTCCTGAGATTGAAAAATTGCCAACATTGATACTTTAAACGCTGCCCATTCCTCTGGAGTCGAGGACTTTGTCACGTTACCTTACTCGAGGCACCATCCTCCGAAGAGGATGGGGAAGGCGACATGTGACGGCGCTTCCTAGAGTGCCGGGAGCCACTCCAGTACTGAGATCCCCGGGACTCCTTCCGACGCAGAGTCGCCCCTCGAGTCGTCGGTGGAAACCCACTTGGATTTGGATGTACGGGACTTAACAGGCTTATAGCCCCTACGTACCTGGAGCTTCCCCTTCCACAAGGCCTTGGCATTTCGAGCAGTCTTTCAAAATAGGTAAAGTTCAGGTAAGTAACTTACTAAATCCCATACACTAGGATAAGCCTAGGAAGGATTCCTTGGCCAGGTTTCAACCAAAGTCCGAAAAGAGTGAGACAGGGACAGGAGTTTACACCCATGTAACTCTATGAAGGACATGGGGGAGAAGAGAATTTTTTGTTAACTTACGCCCCCCCCCACCTCAATTCAGATATTTCCACTACTGAGATTCCAGAATCTGTTGGGGCACAGTCTTCCTTACTAAGTCCAGTTGAGGAAGGCCCAGGAGTCACAGGTTGAGGGGTCAGTTTCAGACATGGGATTTAGTTTGTCGGTCGCAGTACTTTAATCACGGTTCCAGGCACATTTCAGCTGAACACCCTTGCAAAGAAAAGAAGAATACTTCTGGAGAGCAGGCAACCTAAAGACACTACTAGGTGTCCATGAGGATGCAAAGAAGACTAATTGCAACACAAGTTCTCCACGGTCAGGCGGCAATAGGCGACCTTCAAGGGTCAAACTAAGGAGCAGGTCCTGCATGGCTTCCGGTGATGCAAGAAGGCTGAAAATGCAGGAGCAGGCATTTTGTAGTAGAAGCTGAAGATCCTCCAAGTTCCAAGGATGCACTGAGAACAGCGACGGCTGCAGAGAGGTAGCCCGGGAAAGAGCTGGACTGTCTACAGACACTTCATAGTGCTCAGAAGGAACAGATCCTCTAGCAGGGGTCGAGACAGGTTGTTCCCACCGGTCGAGGGGTCTAAGACTGAGGTTCTTCTTAAAATCAGGCAGAGGAGCAGGGCTTCACCAGGACTTCACTGGAGTTGGTGCTTCTCAGCTGCAGTTGTCCCCGGCTAGTCAGCAAGCTGCTCTGTAGGGTCCTTTGCTATACCTGCTCTCTTCATACCCCACTCAGGCCACTCTAGTTCCCCATACCTCTGTGTTACAGTAGACTAGAGGGTCTCATTAACAATACTGGCATGAGGAAGAGGGGGACTTACCCAAGCTTAATACAACATACCACTGTGGCGAAGAAGATGGCACAAGGAGGCAAAAGCCCACTGCAGAACCAACTCATGCGGTACAGTTTTTAAGAGGCAGACCCCATCATAAAAAGGAAAGAAGGACTAAAGGGAGCGCCAAGCCAGCCGTTTAGGCACATGGAACGAGACGCCCGATCCATGTCAGGAAACACGAAGGCTGAAAGCCGGGATGTGGAAAGGCATCTTTCCAAGAGTTCCAAGCGAGGTGGAACTGGTCGGTGGCAGAGAGAAAGGAACAAGTTACTTACTTGTAATTATTGCTCTCCCATTTGTCTGGCATGGATGCACATGAATATTCCCAGTCAGGCTGGAAATCCTCAGTAAAAAGAAAAAAGTTTCACTTTCACTTAGAAACTGTCTTTCTCCTATAAACCAATCACTGAGCTCTGGGTCATACTGCGCCCAGCCAATGACTGCCCTCTCCCTAACCCCTTCCTCTGGCAGCCATCTTCAGATTTGGTGGCACGTAAAGTGGCAGAATGACGAACAAGAGACGTAGAGGGACAGACGGTGGGCTCGCATGTGAATGAATGCCAGACACATGCTGGGGAATGAGGTCTAGCATGGATTCACATGCTCATGAATAAAGACTACATAGCAGTACAACATTACACAACCACAGGTGGTGGCAAGGCTCAACAGAATCAAATACTCTGACCTCCGGAACAGGCTCACCTTCAAGCAAACAGGTTGGGTAGCACTGCTTGGCCGCCCCTGGACTCCTCTCTGGAATCCCCGTTGACGCAGTAGTTTCTTGTGAAGGTGTGTGTGGACCTCCATGTAGCGGCCCTGCAGATGTCCAGCAGGGGCACACCAGACAGGAACGCGTCGTTGCAGCTATCGCTCTGGTAGAATGGGCTCCCAGACGTCCGGGCAGCAGTCAGTTTACCAACCGGTGAGAGTGTGATGCAGTTGGAAACCCACCTAGAGATGGAAGCCTTGGATAAGGCCTTTGATGGTTCACCGGTCCAAAGTTCACAAATAGTTGAGATGTCTTTGGTAACTCTTTGTGCGTGCCACACAGAACCTCATCGCACGAGCCACATCCAGCGAGTGCAAAGTCCTTTCAGCAGGCGACGAAATTTTGGAAAAAATAAAGTCAACACCAAATGCTTGTTGAGTTGGAATTCTGACAGAACCTTTGGCATGAACGAGGGGTGCATCCGCAGCACCACCCTCATGTCGTGAAGAGCCTGGATCTCACCTACCCTCCTGGCGGAGGCGATGGCCACAAGAGTCTTACACAAAAGGCACTTGACAGGGGCCTGATGCATAGGCTCGAAGGGAGCCCCCATGAGCCTCGTCAGCACCACGTTGAGTTCCCACGCCGGGGTCCTTCGCCGTCAGCAACTATCAAAACAGTCCCTTAAGGAACTCCTTGACTAGACGGCGGTACCAAAGAGAAGACCGTCCTGGAGACCTGGTGTAGCGGGAGAAAGCCGCCAGACGCACCTTGACAGAGGAGTGCGCCAGCCCCGCCTTGGCCAAGGACAACAAGTACAGAAGAATCTGCAGAGCCAAGACCCTCAGAGGGTTGACCTTCTGCGTCCGGCACCACGTTGTGAAATGCTTCCACTTGTGCCCATAGCACTGAAGAGTCGACTACGCTCTGGCCCTGGCAAGGACCTCCCTGCAGTCCGCCAGGCAGCTTAAACCCTCTAAGACTGCATGAGCCAAGCCTTCAGGTCAAGCGATCCTGCGTCGTGATGTAGCATTGCACCTCCTCTGTCGAGCAGATCTGTGACCACTGGCAGCTTGACCAGAGGTGATGCTGACAGGCTGAGAAGATCCGGGTACCAAAACTGCCTCGGCCACGGGGGGCAACGAGGATCATCCTGCGTAGTCACAGTTTGAGTTGCTTGATGAATAGGAGCACGAGAAGCAATGGGGGTCAGGCGGTTGGAGGGGCTCGGAAGCATGTGTACAGGAACAGGCCTTCCCATGGGAAAGAAAACGTGTCCCATGTTCCTCGGCTGGTGGAACCTGCTGGCAAATCTCTGGCATTTGGAATTCGTCGCTGTCTCAAACAGATCGATCTGGGGACCGCCCCATTTGAGGAAGAGGCTGTCCATTTGATCCTGTCGAAGTTCCCACAAGTCCTGCACCTCTCTGGAGAGCACTGAGGATCTGGTACCCCTCTGGATTCCTGATGTAGAACATTGTGGTGGTATAGTCCGTGAAGACCCTCACCACCTTGCCCTTGAGGGACGGAAGGAACGACTTGAGGACCCAGAACATTGCCCGCAGCTCCAGGACATTGATGTGGAGATCCCTCTCCTCCAGTAGCCACAGGCCCCTGGCGTGGAGACGTCCGGTGTGGGCTCCCCAGCCCTCCAGGGATGCGTCCATGGTGACCGTCTCCTGGTATGGGGGGCTCTGGAAATCCGAGCCCCCCAGCAATGTTGGAGCGCAAGCCCCACGACAGACCCCCTCGTAGAGAACAATCTTGTTGCAAAGCTTCCGTATACTTGGATCCACCGAACGTCCAGGAATTCCTTAAGGGGTTGCATCCGCCAGACAGGAGACTGTTGAGCATGCCCCCCCCCCCGTTCCCCCCCACTACCTCCCTCACCCCCCGGCAGCAGCTGGACGGTCCTCTGTGTGTTCGACGGCTACTTCCCTGAACTTGGCACGGATATCTAGGTACGGGTACACATGTATCCCTTGTAGACGCAGATGGGCCGCCACTGGCGCCTGGCACTTTGTGAACACCCTGGGCACTGACTTCAGTCTCAAGGGAAGGGCCTTCAACTGGTAGTGCCTGAATGGTGACATGTAAGTATGAATCCTCCAGATCCAGCAACAAGAAGTCTCCTTCCTCCAGTTGGCCGAGCACGTTCTGCAACGTGACCATCCTGAATTTTGAGGATTTGAGATATTTGTTGAGGCGCCACAGGTCTAGCAAGGGCCTCCAGCACTCGGTCTTCTTTACCAGGAAGTATCTGGAGTAGACTCTGGCGCCCCGTTGGTAAAGGAAACCTTCCTTCTTGGTCTCTTCTGGTGTCAGCTGGAAGAGCTCGGGTGACCATGGAGTTGAATGACCCCACTTCCTACGGGGGATAATCCCTCAGGGGCGGAGAAACGTTGTCTGTGTCCGTCACTCTATCCCTAGGCGCGGAGGGCACGTGCGGCGGTGGTTGAGGTGGCGTAGGGTGCAGCTTTCTCTTTGCCGGCAGCAGGCCCAGTGCCACTTTGCCAGCGGAGGTGCCGTCAGCATATTCTGAATCTCCGACACTAGGGTGTGGAGATTCTGAAAGGATGTCCAGCGACACATCCCTGGGGAGGTGTTTGGAGGAGCTGTGGGGAGTCGTCTTCCTCTGTGTTCAAGCCGTCATTCCCCCCACATCCTCCGGGACGTGTGAACGGACACTAGGTGGTCCTCATTCGAGGAAGAAATACCCATACCGTGAAGCACGGTGAGGCCTCCACTCCCCTTTTTTGCATCCTGAGGGGTTGGTCTCTGGCTTAGGGATGGCATCCGCTTCTCCGGCGTTTTATCCACCAGCTTGGCCGAGGCCTCCCGCCTTAGGGGGGTAGGGCCACTCTGGGCACCACCAAGGTCCCCTGGACCGGGTCCGACCCTTTCGCCTTCGAGAGGGCAGCCGCCACCAGCTCGATATGTCAAGGATGACTTCGTCTGGACCACCTGGGCCTTCAGGGGCAGGTCGGCCACCTTCCCCTGCGCCTTGGTCTTCTCCGGCTTCTACTGCAGCTTCCCTGGGTTAGCCGATTTCCTCTTCGAGGAGGAGTTGGAGTGATAACTGGAGATGGAGGCAGATGCCAAAGAGGAACGGGCCCTGCCCGTCGCGGGACCCGCTAGTGTGGCAACCCTGATGGAAACAGACTTGCAGAGCTTGGCAGCATCTTGGGGCCCCCTCGAATGAATCGCCCTCGTCCGCCCCTTCGGTCCTGGATGAGGCAAGCCCATGCTTCGCCGCACACATTAGAGGCCTTTGTGTTGAGCCACGCTGACAACCTACTGTGACAATCCTTGACGGTGCACTTGGAGAACCCAAGGCAGATTTCACAGTCCGCTTCCCTGTGGTCCGGATGGAGACGGAGGCACTAGGAGTGTTTGTCCTCCACAAACAGGTTCCCTCAATCCGCAGCTGGAGTAGAGCTTGAAGAGGGAGGCGCTCTCCCCATCTGCCGACATATTTCGGGATGCGGTGTAGGCCTGATGGCTTTCTGGAATCTTCGATGAAAGCCTCAATTCTTGCACTTGAGGGATGTTGAAAGACACCGACAAACGGATCCCTGCTTGCCGGTCAAAGTAACGAAAGAGAATACGGGCTCCATTTCACAAAAATAGGAACTTTTTTATCGAAAAAGCATGAAAACATAGAACAGCTCTCGGAGAAAAACACAAGGACTCCCAACACTCAAACATGCGGTAGAAATCGGAAGATTGCTGCCAGAGGAGGGGCTAAAGGAGAGGGCTGCCATTGGCTGGGGGCACCATGGCCCAGAGCTCAGTGACTGGTTTATAAGAGAAAGACAGTTTGTGAGTGAAAGTGAAACTTTTCATTTACTGAGAATTCCCGGCCAGATGATAGGGAATATTCATGAGCATGTGAATCCATGCAAGACCTCATGCTGGAGAAAGGAGCCCGACCGGCAAGAGCAGCTCGAGAACGGGTACGTGAGCAGTAAGAAACTCAATGGAGAGTCTGGAGCTGCGAGAGACAGAATTCTGAGCGCAACAGCAACACAGGGTCTGGAACCCAAATGAGAGCAGGGAAGCCCTGTCAGTGTACAACAGGGTCTGGGACCCCAAATAGAAGGGTCAAACACACACACACACACATCAGTGCGAGGATACTTATAAGCAGTGGGTTGGAGCCCAAAGGAAGTTGGGGAGACCCTAAGAAGGTATAAAAGGATAGAAGGTGAAGTGAGATAATTAAGTCTCTCAGATTAGTGAACCGGGCTCGACAAGCCATTGGCGATCATAGTATTGAACCATTTGGGAAAGTCTAAGGTCAGGTCCAACAGGTTAGTCAACCAGGCCTGATAAGGGACTGGAAAGCTACAGGTTTGTTTCAAAGACAGAGGAAAACGATTCCTCCAGGAGATTTGAGGAACTCTGTTTTGTTTTAGGAGTTGAAGCAAGAAGCAAGGAAGAGGTTCCTTCCAGGAGATTGGGGATCTGAGTTTTCTTTCAGTTGGTTTGACCACTTAAGCAGTGGACATTTGAACTACATATTCTTTCAGAAGGTCTATGCCTTTGATTCTACGACCAAAATTAGAGTGGCCTCCTTCGGGATTAATACGGCATCCAGTTCCCTTTAGTTGGTTTGAAAGTTAAAGGGACAAAAAATGGGTTTAGACAAAGAACGGTGGAGACTTTACAGACATCCTGATCAGGTCCTCAATATTTTTGTAGAGGTAGGACAACCACTCATGGTAAACGGGGCAGGATAGGTTTTTCCTTTACTTTTGTGGTTCTAAATAAAAGTCTATGCCAACCACCTCTGTTAGAATCGGCTCCTAGTGATCGCCTCGACATGCAAAGCACCAAATGCAAAGGCCTTGAAAACAAAAAGTATCAAAAAATGCATTTAAAATAAATATTTAATGGGGGTCCCACCCCCAACCCGTTTTTTTTACCCCTTAAACCCCAATTTAAAAAAAAAACCTTTACCTAAACCCCCCCCCCCCCCCCCCGACGCTTTTGCATTCAATGCTATGTATTAGAGGGAATCACTGGATACCGTTAGACTTACTTCTGCACCCTTACAGCTCCAAAAATATATGGAATTGCTGCAGGAGTACTCCTTTATACAAGATATGGACTAAGTTCACCCAAATCCACTAATAGGAAGGATATGCACCAATCAAACTGGTAGTGGCTATCCAAACATGGATAGCCAGTGGCCACACACCCTGCCCATCGACAGGGAACAGACAGTCATCTACAAAACATCTATTAAGTGCAGTCCGACTATTCGAGGACTACCCCGGCAGCGGACCAGCATGGACTGCAGTGGAGACCCGGTAAAGTCTTGCTCCTCTGATCTAAAGAAAGCCTTCATTGGTGCTTCGACCCCATAACCGGTGGGAACTACCACTCGCAACCCCCTGCTCGATGATGCGTGGCTGCTGAGCCTTCGGAAGCGTCACTTGACCAACCGAACTAACCAGCACTCTCCTGGGCTACCCAAACGACAGCTAACACCGTTTCCAAACAGAGCCTTGAAACTTTGCTCTTGTGTTTGCTGCTGTAAGATCAACGGTCACTGCCCGACCAGGGTGACCTCCGTTGAAACTAGTCTGTGTCCTAGAGGTGTCCCATGGTAGTTTGTCCTGCAGAAGTCTTCACTTTTCCTCATTTGTATAGTCTACTAAAAGCTGTTGGGAACAGATTCCCATGTACAGAGACCAAAACTAAATCCTGCAACCAAAATAAAACCCTGCAAAAGGATCTAAGACAGAAGAACAAGCCTAGAAAGAATTCTGGAACGTCCACAAGTGGTCGCTTTAGAACTCTGAGGTTTAGTTTACATACCCGTTGCCGAACCCCCCGCAAGTCTGCCATAGGGTCACAAGGGCGTTAAGTCCTGACATTTTATGTAGGATTCTGGGGCAACGATCCCTCTTTAGGCCTTACCTAGTGTGTTGGAATTGAGTTGAGTACTTCACCTGAACTTTATCTAATTTATTTACCCATATTAAATAAGAACCACTGGCACTGCAAATCTCTATATAAACCTACCTGAAAAGTATATGCTTTGTAACTGACGACATTTGGCCACAAGGCCCCAAACCATCTTAGGATTGGACTTTATAAGAGCTAGGGCATCTGTTCTATGATTAGTCGAAAGAGTAGTTTCTATTTATATACATCTGAATACTTTGACTTGTTATTGATTCACATGGAATTCTATTTCGCTGAATGGTGAATGCATATGACAATGCATTACTTACGGTAAAAGCATTTCTGATGGTTGTATCTGCTTAGATTCACATGATGTCCATAGGTCCGACATCCAGTGGTCACTGCGGAGTATTGCATTTTGTTTTTCGTAGTCGAAAAGGGACGTCGACAAGGCGTGTCTGAAATACTATCCCTATAGTGACGTGCGTTGTACCCACAATCCCTCACGCGTCGAGGTCCCTCTGTTTGCATTTTTCTGCCCTGAGGGAGCCTTCTAGACGTGAGTGAGTACAGAAAAGAGAGATATAAAAGGAAGTCTATGTTCCTTCCATCCGAGCGGGGAGGAAGGGTGGGCGCATGTGAATCTAAGCAGATACAACCATCAGAAATGCTTTTACGGTAAGTAATGCATTGTCTTCTGATGTTTGTTAATCTGCTTAGAATCACATGCTGTGCATAGACTAGCGAGCAGTACCCGGAGTTGGCGGTGGATTATGAGAAGGAACAGTAGAGAAAAAGATGTCTTAATACTGCCTGTCCCACCTGGGAGTCAGATCTAGAGTGTGCATCTAGACAGTAGTGTTTTGTATAGGTGTGCACAGAACTCCAGGTAGCCGCTTTGCAGATGGACTCAAGGGGAACATTTGCAATGAATGCTTTGGATGCCCCCGTGCCTCGAGTAGAGTGTGCTCTTGGCTTAAAGGGCAGTTCTCTCTTAGCAAGAGTATAACAGAGAGTGATGCATTGAACAATCCATCTAGAAATAGTGGACTTTGAAACTGCATCCCCTTCTCTTCCTGCTGCCACCGAGACGAAGAACTGATTAGTCTTCCTCAGTGGTCTGGTTCTTTCCATGTAGAACATGACCGCTCTGCGCACATCTAGTGTGTGCAGAGTCCTTTCTCCCAAGTTGGAAGGATTTTGAAAGAAAGTTGGTAGTTCTATAGACTGGTTTACGTGGAAATTCGAGATGAATTTCGGAGCAAACCTTGGGTGAGTGCGTAGAACCACCTTATCTCTGAACTGTAACGAAGGGGTCTAGAACAGAAAGAGCCTGTAGTTCACTTACTCTCCTGATGGAGGTGATAGCTATTAAAAAAGCAGTCTTAAGAGTGAGGTGTTTAAGAGATGCTTTGTGCATGGGTTCGAATGGTGAGCCCATGAGTCTGGTAAGTACCACGCTAAGGTCCCATCCGGGAGCTGGGTCAGCTATCGGGGGGTGTATTCTCTTTACTCCCTCCATGAAGGCCTTTATAACAGGGATCTTCCACCACGACACCTTGAGTTGGGAAGTGGTGTATGCATAAAGTGCCGCTAGGTGGACTTTAATGGAATTGAACACTAGACCTGAATCCAATAGGTGGGTCAGGTATAGAACAATATGTGTGGGAGAGCAGTCAATCGGGTTGATGCTTTTTCCCCTGCACCAGATGACAAATCTCTTCCACTTGCTAGAATAGCAGTGGCGAGTGTTAGGTTTTCTGGCTTCCCTGAGAATGTCCATGCATCTCTGCGGGAGCTGTAGATGTCCGAATTCTATGATCTCAGGAGCCAAGCTGCTAAGTTCATGTTCTGGGGGCATGGATGCAGAGTCCTGCCCTTGTCTTGTGACAGCATGTTGTACGGGCAGGGGAGTTTCACTGGGGGAGATAGAGACATCTCCATCAAGTGAGCGAACCATGGCTGTCGGGCCCACATTGGGGCCACCAGTATCATGGTCACTTGTTCCTGGTGCATCTTGTGCACCACCTTGTTGAGAAGGGGAGTCGGGGGGGAAAAGCGTAAACAAATTTCCCTGACCATTGCATCGACAGACCGTTCCCCTTGGATTGGTTCTGGGGGTACCTGGAGGCGTAACTTAGGCATTGTGAGTTCTCCAGGGTTGCGAACTGGTCTATTTCTGGGAATCCCCATTGTGTGAAGACATCGAAGACGGTGTCTTCGAGCAGTCGCCATTCGTACTCTTTGGGCAGGGGGAAATCTCTGCTGAGTTTGTCTGCTAACAGATTGAGTTCCCCTGGTACATGTTGTGACAGTAGGAACATGTTTTGTTTGAGAGCCCACTTCCATATATTTTGGGCCAGTTTGGACAGTCCTGGAGAGTGGGTGCCCCCCTGTTTGTTGATATCGTACATGGCTGTGGTGCTGTCTGTAAGGACCAACAGTCTTGTCTTGTAGGTGTTCCTGGAAGGCTTTTAGCGCCTTGAACACAGCTAGTCGCTCCAGTAGATTTATGTGTTTGGATGCTACGTTCGGAGTCCACACTCCGTGAGCAATCTGATGGGATAGGTGAGCCCCCCCCATCCTGTGAGGGATGCGTCTGTGGTTAGAGTGGCTTCCGCCGCGGGTGTGGCCAAGGGTTTCCATCTTTCGAGGTTTTCCTTTGTCCACCACCGTAGCGAGAGAACCAAGGCCTGCGAGACCACCACTAGATCGTCCCATAGTCCGCTGGCCTGACACCACTGGCTGTTGAGCCACTCTTGCATAGGGCGCATGCGCAGGCACGCGTGAGGTACCAAATAAATACACGACGCCATCATGCCTAGCAAGCACATTGCTTTGCGTACCGTCACCTCTCGACCGGACACATATTGAGGGATCTGAAACAGCATGTTTTGGACCCTCTCGTTGGAGGGGAAGACGAGGCCTTCCTTTGTTTGAATTAGAGCCCCTAGGAATTGTTTGATTTGGCTGGGGTCTAGGCTGGACTTCTTTTCGTTGTTGGAGAAGCCCAACTGGAACAAAAGGTCTACAGTCTTTTGGGTATTGGAGAAGCATGTTTCGTAAGAATTCCCTGTTATGAGCCAGTCGTCGAGGTAAGGGTAAACTGGGATGGACAACCTGCGCAGGTGGGCCGCTGCCACTGCCAGTACCTTCGTGAATACCCTTGGTGCTGATGTTATGCCGAAGGGTAGCACTTTGAACTGGTAGTGTTTGCCCTCTATCATAAACCTGAGGTATCTTCTGTGCGCTGGCAACATTAAAATATGAAAGTATGCATCTTTCATGTCCAATGTTGTCATGTAATCTCCCTGTGATAGCAGTGGGATCACTTCCTGTAAGGTCACCATACGAAACTTTTGGGGTTTGATAAACTTGTTCGCTGGGCGCAGATCTAATACAGGGCGCATGGTTAGATCCTTTTCGGGTACAAGGAAGTACACTGAATAAATACCTTCCGTTACCTGAGATAGAGGCACGACCTCTATGGCTCCTTTTTCCAGCAGTTGTACTTCTTGGAGAAGGATGGCAAGGTGATCCGGTGTCATGCGTCGTCCCCTCGGGGGTCTGTATGTTGGGGAACTGTTGAATTCGATGCAGTATCCGTGGGCTACGGTGGAAAGTACCCAGCGGTCTGACGTTATACCCGCCCATGCTGGAAGAAAGGATGTTATCCGGCCCCCGACCAGTGTTGCATGGGAGGGGACGCGAATCTTCCCGTCACTTGGTGTTGTTGGGGGCTTGGGAGCCTCTGGGGGTGGACCCCCGACCTCTCCCTTTGCCCCGGCGCTGGCCTCTTTGGCTGTACTGCCCACTATTGGTCTGGTAATTGGTGGCAGGGTACTGTTGCTGCTGATTCTGCTGTTGGCGTTGGCCACGAAAAAAGCGTTTGTTGCCATAGCTGCGTCTGGTAGTGGGCTTAGTGATCTGGTCAAGAGTTTTGATAGTATCGAACTCTTTTTTTAGCCATCTCCAGAGCCTCATCCACCGCTTTCCCGAAGAGGTTTGAGTCTTCAACAGGTTTATTTATTAAAGACGCCTGTGTCTCCGGTTTGAACCCTGAGTTGCGCAGCCATACATGGCGTTTTAGGAGTATTCCCTGAACCAGGGAACGTCCCGCTGTCTCTGCAGCATCTAGAGAGTTCTTTACAATACTCTGGTTGACCTGGGTTCCTTCGCCAATAGTTGATAGCAGGCGTGTACGTAGAGGTTCTGGCGCTTCTTCTGCGTCTTTGCGCAGTTTGGCCCACTGCGCGTCCGCATAGCTAGCTAGCAAAGAATTGTTGTTCGCAATTCTTGCCGAAAAGGCAGCCGAGGATGTGACTCTCTTTGCAAGGGCATATAACCTCTTACCCTCCTTGTCAGGTGGTGGCTCGCTGGTGGAAAGCGGCACCCCTGCCCTCTTCCTTGTATTAGTTACTACAAGGGAATCCGGAATGGAATGTCCCCTGATGTAAAGCGGGTCCGAGGGTGAAGGAGTGAAAAGTTTTTCAATTCTTGGATTAACTCCTCTGATTGGTGTGGATAGCGAAGGGATGATTCTTCTCTTCACTGAAACGAGGAGGGGAATGGTCTGGCTGACCGGGGGTTTCTCCTTAATTACTCTTTCCACAAAGTCTATTTCAGGAGAGATCTCCCCAGTGTCCAGTTCGAAATGTGCTGCTGCTCTGCGCAACAGGGCATTGAATGTGGGCTGATCGTCAATGGGAGACGCGTTTCTAACAGGTGAATTGTCAGGAGGATTTAGGTTCAGGACATCAGTGTCCGAATATACTGATGGGGATTGCCAGGGATGAGAAGGTCCTTCTTCTGGATTTTCTCCGAAGCCTTCTCCTATAATGTCTGGGCTGTCTTCCAGACCTTCCTCCTGGTTCTGTCCCTCTTCATCGTCCATAAATTCATCCTCCTCCTCCAAGTATTGTTCCTCACCAGTGAGGTCATACACATTATGGAACTCGGAGGCTGTGTCCTGCTGGGGATTGACTAGTCTCGGATATTTGGCCCTGGAGTCCTCCTGAGGCCCTTCTCTTGTTCTCTTGGGAGTGGGAGGGTTCTGGGTCTTCATAAACCTCTCCATTCTCTCCATGCAGAGATGGAGCCTTTCCATGGTTTCATGGGGTACCCCTGAGCGGTCTAGCGGGGGAAAATTAGTGTCATCTAGCTGAAAACGGCTCGACCTCTCCCATAACGTCGAGGAAAGTGTCCCGTCGCCTTCCGAAAAGCCTTCCGGTGTGCTGAGGGTCCCACCCGACTGAAGGGGGTAGTCCCTGTCTTTCTTCGGGCTTTTTCGGCATGTCTTTCGACCTCTGCGTAGCGCTCGACGTGTCTTTCAGCGTACGGCGTCGGCTACCACGATCCTTGCCAAGCTCTCTGCGACTCGTTTGTCAGCGGAGGGCTGTTGTTTCGAAGTTACGGGTGTCGATCGTTCTACGGCGGGGTGCGCTTTTTGCTGGTGCGCGCCGGCACCCTTATTTGCCGAAAGCCCAGTCGCTGGTCGCGGCTGCGGTTGCGAGAGGGGCTTCAAACCTGAACGGTCCGAGGAGGCCGCCGGTGGAACCTGCGTCTCCTTGGGCGCTGATGCTGTCTTCGACGAAGAAGAGCCATGGGTTGTGTGCTTATGTGTGGTATCGTGTGCGTCAGTGTCGCCGGGGTGTTCATCCCCATAAGCAGGGCGTGAGCCGAGCCCGTCAGGGCCGGGGACAGACGACGAAGAGCGCAAGCGCTCTTTAGAGGGGTTTACGACTTCCGTAGCGGAGGTCGTGTTATCACGTTCCTCGTCACTGTCGGTGGTAGCAGCGGCGGGTGAAGCATCGGCCTTCGACATAGCGTAGGCCGCCCACCTCTTGACCCTACGGTTTTTTAGAGTCTTTGGCTTAAGAAGCCGACAAGCCGTGCAACCCTCCTCTTTGTGATCGAGGGTCAAGCAGCGGTTACACCGTGAATGCTTGTCCTTCCAAGTAAACTTGCCCTTGCAACGCGGGCAAAACCTAAAGGGTGTCCTCTCCATAGCCGAGGCAATAAATCGTGATAACCACCCCAAGGGAAAGAAAGGGGCAAAAGGAAAGGCATTCTCAGAAAAGAACCAGAGATGTCCGACGACTCCACTCTCCTTACTGTATATGGCCTGCGAGGCCAGGCCACGTGTTCGGCAACGCCGAAGGATCTCCTCCGCTCGTCCCCTCCGTCGAAGATCTTGCTCGGCGGAGACAGCTTCACAACTGCGTCGAGGGAGGGATCGATATATTAGATACTAAATAGGAAAACGACCAAAGGTCGAGGAGATGAAATCTGCAATGTCTCTCGAGGAGCTCCGCGTAAAGGCGACCAGTAGCTGGGCGGAAAAAAACAATCTGAGGGACCTCGACGCGTGAGGGATTGTGGGTACAACGCACGTCACTATAGGGATAGTATTTCAGACACGCCTTGTCGACGTCCCTTTTCGACTACGAAAAACAAAATGCAATACTCCGCAGTGACCACTGGATGTCGGACCTATGCACAGCATGTGATTCTAAGCAGATTAACAAACATCAGAAATCTGTTTTATGAGGGTTTTGCATGACAATATTTGTATAAAAGTTTTATCTGCTTAGTGCGTTATCTAGAGGCCTAATAAATAATTTGATTTTGATACTTGCCTGGATAATTGTAATTACTGTTGCTCTGTGTACTCTTTTTAGCCATAGACCACCTCCTTCCTGCTCCATTAGCTTGATTGGCTGACCTGTCAGGTCAGTGCCATCCCTGTTCACCATAACAGGGTGGACTCCCAAAATCTCTGCTCCCCCCGACCCTCCCACCCCCCCCGCCAAGGGGGTTTGGGGGGTCAACTACTCAGAACATCAACTACTTAGATACCACACAACACCTTCTATACCATAGTCGTCCTGCATGCACACAAGCATCCACCCCAACACAAAATAAAATGGGCATAAATTAGTCCTTAGTCGATAAGGCGATGCCAACAGATATTCACCTATAGATGGGTGGTGTGCCAGAATCAGTAGCTCCTTTGCAAGTTTCTCAGCTTCAGGGCTGTCTGGTTCTACCCCAGGCACAATAGAAATTACACTAAGTGTTTCCTGAAGGACACGAGGAGGAACATATGCTTTCCCTAATTCAGACAGCTCCCCAGACTCCATCACCAACGCCTCTGCAGGCAACACCTAAGGAGAAAACCAAGAGACATGCATCAAAATTTGAAAAGGGAGTATAAAGAAGAAATAGGTAAGACTAGGTGATTTAAGGAAAACAAGTAGCAGGAAGAATCAGTTGGTGTTGCCAGAGTATGAATTTCTTTTAAAATGGAATAGAAAGAGTTCAATGGTAATGCTGGTACACAATCACAGGACATACCTTATGAACCCTCAAAAGATTTTTCAGTTCTTCCAAGAGCCCATCTGCTATTCTAAAACCTCCAAGTGATGAAAGCAGCTTTTTGACAGTCTGCTGGGCCAGCTTACGTACTCGCCACGAGCGGGAAACAAGCACTGTGAGCAAAGCACGATGGTAAGGTCTGCAATTACAAGTAAAGGCATGTTAAATAAGGAAGTAGCCCGTAGAGAAAGGCCATTGTCAAACGCATACAATATTTTCAATGGGTTTCATATTTGTTAATGTGTGTTAACAGTCATCTACCTTGAACTACACAGAACACAAACACTGGCCATTCAAATGCAGGAACGGCCACATCAAGTTCAGTTTTGTTGAAGTGTGCATCCTCCAAAAGGTACTGGTGTCATCCAAAAAAATCCTTTTTGCCCACACACTGTATATTCAGTTAACAGCAAAAGTGTAAATTGCCCTAACCTGCAGGTATGTTGAAATCCCATCTACAAAATGACCAAGACCAGATGTGCCCGATTATGGACAGGTTTGTTGTGCCCAATTGCAGAAGGGGAACCTCCATTTTATTTTTTTTAAAGCACAGACCTGGCTCGAGAGCAGCTGAGCATTGTACAGGGTGTTGGTAGCTAGAATATGGGGTGGCATCTTTTAACGTTATCGCAGTACTACGAGTTGCAGTCTGTGCATGCATTGGGATTATACCTTTGGCAGGTGTTAGTGAAAAAGCTACCTTTTATAGCTTTCAGAAATTGGATAAGTGCGGGGCATTTCAAGCCAATACTGGGATAGAGCTCCTGAGGGTGTATGCATGACAAGAGAAGGATTGTTTGTTGGTCCTCTCTTTGCTTATGTGACTGATTGCCATTTGGCAAAGGTGCATGAGCACTGGCCAAATGGCGAGTTTACATTTTTCATATGCACTGTATAGTGTGGAACATTTTAACAACTCGCAGCAATCATTTTTTTCAACAAACAAAATATGGGTAATTCCACCTCAGCGTCATGACACATCCTTAAAGGGGACAACCCCATACTAGTCCTTTTTCATAGCAAACAAAATAGTTTCTTAATAACGCAGCTGAGAGACAGACTCCCACAGCAATACCTTGCCTCCCCCTCAGAGCCCCCCAGTGTCAATTGCAAACGGTTTGGCTTTTTACCCAATTTATTTTAAAAGTGTGCTCTAAAATGCAGTACTTTGAAAATATTTTTGAACATTTCACGGGGAGAACCCCCCCCCCCCTTTCACCTCCCTTCCCCCCTGGATTGGTTCGGGCTCCCTGGCTATGCCATATATGGGGGAAAAATTCACCAGCCGCCACTAGCCTTGACACTGTGCTAGGAGCAGGGTGTGGGAGCCCTGGGACTGGTCGGACCAGGGCAGGGAGACCCCAAGGACTAGGCAATGAGTGGGATGAGGGAGTCCAGATACTGATGGGAACAGGTGGGGGAGCCCAGCGAATATACTGGGAGCAGGGTCGGCGACGGCACACGATAGTTCAAAGCCATTTGGACTAACTGTCCATTTGATATTTTTGGAGGGCCCAGCCTACCCGCATTTTGCTCAAAGGGTGGGGCGGGCCACGCCAAAATTGTTTGAAGATCACTGCCTTAAAGTGAATTCCTGTTAGGATACTGTGCGCATCCTAACTTTCTGTAATGGCTTTCTGGTTACTTTCACAATGTGCCTAGGATGATTTTAAGATAGATTTTTAGAATCTGGGCTGGTTGACAGATTTTAGGACGCCACCTTAGTTACAGTGAGCGGGGAATTCCGAAAGCTTAGTCAAAACCCAATCAAGGTAGCAGTGGAATGTTAGGACAGTTTTTCTGAAGTACAACTAAGGGCTTAGTAAAACCATTCAAGTGAGACAGTACAAGGCTCCACTCTTGGTATAAGGCTGTACCACCAGAGTATATGGTAGCGTAGACAGAGCAGCCAGGCTTATTTTAGGAGCAAGAGAGGGCTGTAGAATCAGTACAAAGAAATTGTAGCACACATATGGTCCAAAGAAACACTAACACTATGTATTGTAAAAATAAAGGGTTTATTTAAATACAAGCAGACCAGGGTAAATAAGTGCTAACTCAGATCATAACATTATAAAAACACAACACTATGCTTTAAAGTACACAGACCAAAGCATAGACCTTATTTGGAACACTGAACAGTAGTTCCAGGGAAGTCAAACCCAAAAGTTAATTTTGGATTACTTACAGTAATACAGGGTAGACGCTCAGCAAGAAATCACATATTAAGTCAAGTAGACTATATACTTTTCTAGATAGTGGAACCTTTACTCCAGGAACAGTAAAAACCTATAAAAATGGTTCAGGATAACAGTTATTCTACGGGAGTAAAACCTATAACTCATTCAGGATAAAAGTTATTTTAGGGTAGTAGAACATTTTGGTGTAATAAACAATTACACTTACTTTTTAGCGCATTGAAACAAAGTCTGATATAAGTAAGAATGTATTTCACTACTTGTGGATGCCTCAAGTTTAGCTACACCCAAAAACACTTCAAGAATTGCACAGCTATTCTAGGCAGGTAAATCTAACGTTGAAATATACTATTACAGTTTGCTTTCAGATCAGTTCAACACAGATTAAGGTAAGCAATAACTAACTTGTTTTAGGATGGCACACAGCTAACACAAGGTAAGTAAAACCTAAAACCTATATACTTTTTAAAGGAGCAATCAGCAACTTAAAGTTAAGTATAAACTAAAGCACACTTATTCCGGACCCGCTAACAGCACGTTAGGGGGAAGCAAGACCCAATTGGGGACACTCACATTTATCCTTACAGGAATAGTAAATTAGCCTTATATATACACTTTTCAGAATAGTGCAACACACATTCAAGGTAAGAACCTTTGTAACTGTGCACTCAGTTACAGTTACCAGCCAATTTCTTTTACAAGTAAGTCACTTTTTAACACTTTTATTCTTTTCAAGGCATAACCCTTTTATCATCCAGTCCTTCCCTTATTCTATAGCATGAGTTCACTCAGGAGGCAGTAGCGGGAACCTAGTGCTCTAGGTGCCAGCTATAGGCAGGGTGAGATAGGTTTCAGTTGCAAGCAAAGTCAGCGTTCCAGAGGAAGACTATTCAAAGTAAGAGGGTCCAGGGACTTCCGAGAAGACGCCCTAGGAAGATTTTGTAGTGGGCCTGGGTGAAACAGAAGAGTGGCCTCCCAATCAAAGAAGACACCCCAAAGCTACACAGAAATCACAAAGGCTTAAGGTAGGTAAAATACCCCAGCCAACAGTACCTCAGCACAGAAAAAGAGTTGCAGCAGAACGACTTCAGGAACTGCAGGCAAAAACCTGAATCGATAGATTGTTTTGTCAATAAGACGGAAGACAGGACTTTGGAAGAACCTTCGCAGCAGGGTTGACGGGAGAAGGCCCCAGCAAGAGATTCCTCACAGCTAGATTCGGTTCTGTGGTTTTGGCGCCCTTACAGGAGCCAGGAAGACCACTGAATATCGCTGGTCGGATTCTCGTTGTTTATAAGGTCCAGCATCTGATGAAGGGAATTTACAGTCTTGATTCATGTCTCTGGAGGTCCAGCAGGATGCCCACAAAGTTTCAGCAAGATTCGGAAGACTCTGCAGTGCACAACTGCTTGTGGTCGCAGGGTGTTGGGGTATTACAGCCCCACAAGGTCGCAGCACGACATGGGATGGCTCAAAATGCAGGTCTCGAGTCCAGTGGGTCTCCCCAAGGCCAGGATCTGCCTTTTAGTCCCCAAGTCGATTGGATGGAAGGGTAACAGCAGGCTCTGGTTACACAAAGGCTCTCCAGTTGCTAGAAATCTTCTCAGCCACATTTTCTTCATCATCCTCTTCGATTTTGGTATCAGTGGTCGACTACCTCTTCAGCTTCCAGGTTCAGAATTTTATGCAAGAACCCAGCAAATCAAACAGCCATGCAACATTCAAACCTGGGGGTTTAGGGCGGGGGGGTTGGCAGTCCTTTCAGGACAGCCAGCTGCCCAGTTTGAACTTTATTCTCACAGGCAAGCTGGAAGACAAAGGGCTGCAGAGTTTGACTCATCCCTCGCTTTCTGCGTTCACAGACACCCTGGAGCCTGGGCGGGCTTGACCGAGGTCTCCCGCAGAAGATAGTCAATGTAAAGGATTTTCCCACCCTGGATGCCAGGGGAAGGAACAAGAAAGGCTGAAGGAACTCTAAAATGGCAAAATAAGACTGTGGCCATTTTGGTAAAATGAGCACTCATGAGTGCCTTTGCCGGGGCTGTGGAAACAGCCTGCAGTAAAGGCGCACCAAATTAATAAAAAGGTTCACTGCCACCAGCCATTAAAGGCAAGTTTGTCCTAGTAACATACATGTTACATTTAGAATGAGAAAGGAGATACTGGGCATCTCCCCAGCACTCCACAGAAGGTGGTGGGTGCTGGTCACACCTAATAAAATGTGAAAGGGATCCAAAGATCCTTTCTACCCTTGGGAACTGTAGCTCTCACAAGGTTAGCCAAAGCAAGTTAAAGGGGAGCCCCAAGAGCAACCCAGCAACAATAGGCAGTATGTGCCTAAAGCCGTTAGAGGATAACATTAAAAATATGCTAGAGTCTTAAAAGGGACACCCATAAAAACAGTAAAAGACTGAGTGTGGAAAAAAGTTACCACTCACTAAGGTATAGGGAAAGATAATCTACCAGTCCAGCAAAAAGTTCAGGGGTTGACAGTTCAGGAAGATTTATCATTAATAAGAAAATCTTACCTTACATGGGGAGCAATCAAGGCTATTCTCAGGAGTCCACATAGTGAAACGCACAATTCAAAATAGACAAGTATGTATAAAAATTCAATATTTATTCGAGGCAGGTGATGTCCTTAACTTCTGCAGTCCAATCCCTAAGAAGAATTGGTCACAAGTACCCAAAAGTCACAGGAATCTCTGTTGGTGATTGTTCAAAAGAAGAGCAGCCACAAACTTACGAGGTAAGTAAATGTTAGGGCTGGGCGATATGGACCAAACGTCATATCTTGATCTTTTGGGGCTGAGTGGCGATATACGATATATAAACTGCTACCATTAATAAAAATTATTTTGCTACGAATGTCTTTTTGGCAGTTTTTTGGAGTTCCTGAAACCTTTTATTTGCAGCAATTGAAGCCGCTGTTTGGTGCAATTCCAGGTGGATGGGAGTGCAGCTCCATATTATGAGGGATTAACCGCCTGACTTTGGAGATATATATATATATATATATATGACAATGCATTACTTACCGTAAAAGCATTTCTGATGCTTGTATCTGCTTAGATTCACATGCTGTGCATAGGTCCGACATCCAGTGGTCACTGCGGAGTATTGCATTTTGTTTTTCGTAGTAGAAAAGGGGACGTCGACAAGGCGTGTCTGTAACACTATCCCTATAGTGACGTGCGTTGTACCCACAATCCCTCACGCGTCGAGGTCCTTCAGATTGTATTTTTCTGCCCTGAGGGAGCCTTCTAGACGTGAGTGAGTACAGAAAAGAGAGAAATTTAGAAAAGGAGGTCTATGTTCCTTCCATCCGAGCGGGGAGGAAGGGTGGGCGCATGTGAATCTAAGCAGATACAACCATCAGAAATGCTTTTACGGTAAGTAATGCATTGTCTTCTGATGTTTGTTAATCTGCTTAGAATCACATGCTGTGCATAGACTAGCGAGCAGTACCCGGAGTTGGCGGTGGGTTATGAGAAGGAACAGTAGAGAAAAGATGTCTTAATACTGCTTGTCCCACCTGGGAGTCAGATCTAGAGTGTGCATCTAGACAGTAGTGTTTTGTAAAGGTGTGCACAGAACTCCAGGTAGCCGCTTTGCAGATGGACTCAAGGGGAACATTTGCAATGAATGCTATGGAAGCCCCAGTGCCTCGAGTGGAATGTGCTCTTGGCTTGAAGGGTAGTTCTCTCTTAGCAAGAGTGTAACAGAGAGTGATGCATTGAACAATCCATCTAGATATAGTGGACTTTGAAACTGCATCTCCTTCTCTTCCTGCTGCCACAGAGACAAAGAACTGATTAGTCTTTCTCAGTGGTCTGGTTCTTTCCATGTAGAACATGACAGCTCTGCGTACATCCAGTGTATGCAGACTTTTTTCTCCCAAGCTGGAAGGGTTTTGAAAGAACGTTGGTAGTTCTATTGACTGGTTTACAGGAAATTTCGATATGAATTTTGGTGCAAACCTTGGGTGTGTGCGTAGAACCACCTTATCCTTGTGAACTGTTACGAAGGGGTCTAGAACAGACAGAGCCTGTAGTACACTTACTCTCCTAATGGAGGTGATAGCTATTAGGAAAGCAGTCTTACGAGTGAGGTCTTTAAGAGTTGCCTTGTGCATGGGTTCGAAAGGAGGGCCCATGAGTCTAGAAAGTACCACATTTAAGTCCCATCCGGGAGCTGGGTTAGCTATCGGAGGGTGTATTCTCTTTACCCCCTCCATGAAGGCCTTGATAACTGGTATCTTCCACCACGACACTTTAAGTTGGGAAGTGGTGTATGCAGAAAGTGCCGCTAGGTGGACTTTAATGGAATTGAACACTAGACCTGAATCCAGTAAATGGGTCAAGTATAGAACAATGTTAGTGGGAGAGCATTCAACTGGGTTGATGCTCTTAATTCTACACCAGATGACAAATCTTTTCCACTTGCTAGAATAGCAGTGGCGAGTATTAGGTTTTCTGGCTTCCCTGCGGATGTCCATACATCTCTGCGGGAGTTGTAAATGTCCAAATTCTACGATCTCAGGAGCCAGGCTGCTAAGTTCATGGTCTGAGGGCATGGATGCAGTGTCCTGCCCTTGTCTTGTGACAGCATGTTGTACGGGCAGGGAAGTTTCACTGGGGGAGATAGGGACATCTCCATCAAGTAAGCGAACCATGGCTGCCGGGCCCACATTGGGGCCACTAGTATCATGGTAACCTGTTCCTGGTGCATCTTGTGCACCACTTTGTTGAGAAGGGGAGTTGGGGGAAAGGCGTAAACAAATTTCCCTGACCATTGAATCGACAGACCGTTCCCCTTGGACTGGTTCTGGGGGTACCTGGAGGCGTAACTTTGGCATTGTGAGTTTTCCATAGTTGCGAACAGGTCTATTTCCGGGAATCCCCATTGCGTGAAGACGTCTAAGACGATGTCTTCGTGCAATTGCCATTCGTACTCTTCGGGCAGGGGGAAGTCTCTGCTGAGTTTGTCTGCTAGCAGATTGAGTTCCCCTGGTACATGTGATAGTAGGAACATGTTGTGTTTGAGAGCCCACTTCCATATATTCTGGGACAGCTTGGACAGTCCTGGAGAGTGAGTGCCCCCTTGCTTGTTGAGGTAGTACATGGCTCTGGTGCTGTCTGTGAGGACCATCACTGTCTTTCCTTGTAGGTGTTCCTGAAAGGCTTTCAGTGCTTTGAACACCGCGAGAAGTTCCAGCAGGTTTATATGCTTGGATGCTAAGCTCGGAGTCCACGCTCCGTGAGCAGTCTGATGGGATAGGTGAGCCCCCCATCCTGTGAGGGATGCGTCTGTGGTTAGAGTGGCTTCCACTGCGGGTGTGGCAAAAGTTTTCCCTAATAACAGGTTTTCTTTTGTCCACCACCGCAGCGAGAGAACTAAGGGCGGCGAGACCACCACTAGATCGTCCCATTGTCCGCTGGCCTGACACCACTGGCTGTTGAGCCACTCTTGCATTGGGCGCATGCGCAGGCGCGCGTGAGGTACCAAATAAATACATGACGCCATCATCCCTAGCAAGCGCATTGCTTTGCGTACTGTCACCTCTCGACCTGCCACATAATGGGGGATCTGAAACAGCATGTTTTGGACCCTCTCGTTGGAGGGGAAGATGAGGCCGTTCTCTGTTCGAATTAGAGCCCCTAAAAATTGTTTGACTTGGCTGGGGTCTAAGCTGGACTTCTTTTCGTTGATGGAGAAGCCCAGTTGGTACAAAAGGTCTACGGTCTTTTGGGTATTGGAGAAGCATGTTTCGTAAGAATCCCCTGTTATGAGCCAGTCGTCGCGGTAAGGGTATACCGGGATGGATAACCTGCTCAGGTGGGCCGCTGCTACTGCCAGTACTTTTGTGAATACCCTCGGTGCAGAAGCTATCCCGAAGGGTAGTACTCTGAACTGGTAGTGTTTGTTCTCTATCTTGAACCTGAGGTATTTTCTGTGCGCTGGCAACATTAAAATATGAAAGTATGCATCTTTCATGTCTAGCGTGGTCATGTAATCCCCTTGTGATAACAGTGGGATTACTTCCTGCAAGGTCACCATACGAAACTTTTGGGGTTTGACAAAGTTGTTCGCTGGGCGCAGATCTAATACAGGGCGCATGGTTAAGTCCTTTTTGGGTACAAGGAAGTACACTGAATAAATACCTTCTGTTACCTGAGATAGGGGGACAGCCTCTATAGCTTCTTTTTTCAGTAGCTCTACTACTTCTTGAAGAAGAATGGTGAGGTGTTCCGGTGTTATGCGTCGGTTCCGTGGGGGTCTGTACTTCGGGGAACCGTTGAATTCGATGCAGTATCCGTGGGCTATGGTGGATAATACCCAGCGGTCTGACGATATTCCCTCCCAAGCTGATAGGAACGATGTTAGCCGGCCCCCGACCGGTGATGCATGGGAGGGGACCCGAATCTTCGGGTCATTTGTTGGTATTGGGCGTGGAACCTTTGGGGCTGGAGCCGCGACCTCTTCCTTTGCCACGCCGTTGGCCTCTTTGACTGAACTGGGTGTTGTTACCCTGGTTAGAGGGCCAGTTGGTAGCAGAGTAAAATTGCTGTTGGTTCTGCTGCTGGCGTTGGCCACGAAAGGAGCGTCTATTGCCATAGCCGCGTCTGTTAGGGGGCCTAGAAATTTGGTCAAGAGTCTTGATGGTATCAAACTCTTTCTTCGCATGTTCTAGGGCCTCATCAACTGCTTTCCCAAACAGATGTGTTTGTTCTATGGGCTTATTTATCAGGGAGGCTTGGGTTTCCGGCTTAAATCCTGAATTGCGTAGCCAGACATGGCGTTTGAGAAGTATTCCCTGAACCAGGGAACGGCCAGCCGTCTCAGCGGCATCTAAGGAGTTCTTTACGATGCCCTGGTTTACAAGAGTTCCCTCTGATATTATAGCTAACAGGCATGAACGCAGGGGTTCTGGTGCGTCCTCTGCTTCGCTGCGCAGCTTGCTCCACTGTGCATCCGGGTAGCTAGCTAGTAGGGAATTGTTATTTGCAATCCTAGTTGAGAAGGCGGCGGAGGTCGTGATTCTCTTTCCAAGTGCATAGAGCTTCTTGCCCTCTTTGTCAGGTGGTGCTTCACTAGTGGATAGTGGTACCCCCGCTCTTTTTCTTGTATTAGTAACTACGAGGGAGTGCGGAATAGAATGTCCTCTGATGTACAAAGGGTCAGAGGATGAAGGGCTGAAGAGCTTTTCTATTCGAGGGTTGACCCCTCTTACTAAGGCAGGATTGGAAAGGGAAGGAGATATTCTTCCCTTTATAGAAGGCAGGAGCGGAATAGACTGGCTAACAGGGGCTTTTTCTTTAATAACGTTTTCTACAAAGTCTATGTCAGGAAGAGTTTCCCCTGTGTCTACTCAAAATGCGCTGCTGCCTTGCGCAATAGTGCATTGAGTGAAGGTTGGTCATCTATGGGAGAGGAGTTCCCAATATGTGAATCCTTGAGAGGAGAAGGGTGAAAGACATCAGGGTCTGAGTGCACTGATGGGGAATGCCAAGGCTGCACTGATGGGGATTGCCAGTGCTGCGAGGTAGCTGTATCTTCTTCAAAAGCTCCTGCAGTAGTGTAAGGATCTTCTTCGAACCCCTCTTCCTCATGTTCTTCCTCTCCACCCAAACACTCCTCTTCCTGGAGGTATTGCTCCTCTTCAGTGAGGTCATATACGTCTGTGGAAGGGGGAACAGCCTAGGAATCTTGACCCTAGGGTCATCCTGGGGCCATTCTCTTTGTCTTTTGTGAGTGGGTGGGTCTTGGTTTCCCAAAAACCTTTCCATTTTCTCCATACAAGAATGGAGTCTTTCAAGGGTCTCATGGGGTACCCCTGAATAGTCTAGAGGGGGGAAATCAGTGTTTTCACCTTCAAAACGCTTCGAACGCTCCCACAACGTTGAGGAGAGGTTTCCGTCTCCCTCTGAAAAGCCCGCCGGTAGTTCAGAAGTGCCCTTAGATGAATGGGGCTGTTCCTGGCTACTTTTGTGCTTTTTCGGCGCGGTATTCGACGTTTGTTTCGTCGTCCGCGTACGGTCGCTTCGGAAACAATTCTCGCCAGGCTCTCGACAACGAGTTTGTCAGTCGAGGGCTCTGGTGTCGACGTTGCCTGCGTTGCGCGTTGTTCCTCGACGGCCGCTCTATGGAGCGTTACGTCGGATGATTTTGAGGTAGCGCCCGTGTATGATGAAAGCCCAATCGCTGGTCGCGGTTGCGTTTGCGGGTGGTGCTTGAGAACCCCCACTCTCCCTACTGTATGTTGGCCGGCGCCGAAGGATCTCCTCCGCCTCTTCCCCTCCGTCGAAAACTTGCTCGGCGGAGAAACAGCTTCACAGCTAACGTCGAGGGGAGGGATCTTTAACAATATAATAAGTATAATTAAGGACCGAGGTCCGTAGTAAGTATTAGCAATGTCTCTCTAGGAGCACCGCGTAAGGCGAACAGAAGCTGGGCGGAAAAAAACAATCTGAGGGACCTCGACGCGTGAGGGATTGTGGGTACAACGCACGTCACTATAGGGATAGTGTTACAGACACGCCTTGTCAACGTCCCCTTTTCGACTACGAAAAACAAAATGCAATACTCTGCAGTGACCACTGGATGTCGGACCTATGCACAGCATGTGATTCTAAGCAGATTAACAAACATCAGAAATATATATATCGCCAACTAGAGGAGAGATGTCACAAACACCTTCATTGATAAGACATATCAAAATAAAGTGCAAATGACATGCATTACTCACCTTAATAGCATTTCCGATGACCATCTGCTTAGATTCACATGTTGGGCATATAGTCCGACATCTAGTGGTAATCGCAGAGTATTGCATATTTCATTCGAAGATCGAAAGGGGACGTCAACATGGGCATGACTGACCCTATCCGTGACGTGTAGTGTACCCAAAATCCCTCACACATCGAGGTCCCTCCGATTGTGTTTTTTCTGCCGTGAGGGAGCCTTCTAGTCAGCATGAGTGAGTACATAAGATAAGGTTTAAGAGGTCTATGTTCCTGTTAGGAAGAATTTTCAAAAATGTGCTAATTCCCTCCACCTTAGAGACGCCCAGCAACTTTGCTGGATTTTGAGGACTTGATTTCTTTTAACCTGGAGAGAGTGAGACCCTGTTCCCCACTCTCTCATGTATTTTAAAGTGATTTTACACACTTTCCCTTTTGGTTATGGAGTCTGGCAGACTCTATAGGCATCATCTTTTACAAATTGTGTCACAAAGCGCCTTCAGTGCAGTAGCACAGTGTTAAGGATTTCAATCAGGCGACACGCACACCTTGGTCTCAGCTTAGTATGTAGCGCACAACTGAGATGCCCTTCTCTTTATTTAATGCAGATTCAATTTGAGATGGTACACAACTCGTCTCACACCCCCTTTTTGAAATAGCCCAGGTCACAATAGACCATGAACCAGGCCAGTTGGTGAAATGGCCATATTTATGTATTTTTAAAATTCAAAAGAAACCATAACATTTTTAATATGGGGCAGCAATCACCAACGGGGGTATAATTACTATGAAAATGGAAGCCATGTACTTGGTTAACCATTTAGTAGAACATATACAAAGCAAAAGTGAACAGGAGCACTTTTGAATTAGTATAGATAGCACCCAAGTTAGGATTTCCCCCTGCACTGTTCCCTCAACCCACAATTAATCAGATTCTGAGTGCATAGAAAGAAGCAGCAGGTAGTCAGGAACAAGGGACAAACAATCAAAATCCGACCTTCCCTCACAAAATAAGAGGAAAAGAGAGTTTAAATCCCTTTGTAATAGCATAAAATGACACTCGGAAATGGCAAATATGGCAAATAATTAATGTGCGGTTAAAACTGAGGTAAATATGATTTCTCACAAAGGCAGTAACAAACACTAGCAATCACAAGGCAATGGATCACAAAGAGCAAACAAATCAATAACGAGTGGAAAGTTTAAAACAAGCTGCAGCCGAATGACACGTGGAAAATTGCATTTCTTTTCAATTCATGTTTAAAATGACCCAAACGTTTTTTTATAAAAACGGGTGAAATGCTGAAAATGGCAATGTGGTTTTTGGTCTGGGGACATATGTATATCACAGGGACAATATCAAAGTGAAGGAATGGTGGTAGCTGAAGATTTGAATGAGATTTTCGGGGGTGGAATGGGGTTCAGTTTTAGGGAAAAGCAGTTAAAATTAAGACTTTGGTTTTGAAAGAAAGGCAAATGTTACTTAAACAAATATATCTAGACCATATTGTTAAAGAGGAACGCAGTAAGCTCCAAGGTTGATTTGTGAGGTCAACCCTGTCACCCCAGCGTTCAACTTTAATTGGAAATTAGTTTCATCACTCAAAATATGGCTGAGGGCTTCTGATTTACACCAGACAGAAATGAAATTATGCACTAGCACTTAGAAATTAAGGACAGGGTGCACAGAGGATTCTAACAGTATTAACAAGTTGCCAGGGTATAGATAGGATTGCTTAGAGAGTGTAATACAGACAAAAGGGTCAAGATGGGGATACTATGTGTTTCTCTGTGATGGGGAGATACATTCCACGTTTGGAATTTTGGAACAGCCAACTGGGTTTGGTCACAGCACGGCTGGCGCGCCTTACATCAAACATCTGGGCAATTCTGGTCACTGGATGGCAAGGACAGCTGGATGGCAGGGTTGCAGCGGGCATGCAGTTAGTGGGCAGCAAGCTGGTCTGATTTCAGGATGCAAAAGGTACCACAACATTTCCCCTTTATTTATTTTTTATTGTTTTTATTTTAAAATGGGATTTTAATGGGGGTTTTCTGGATCAATGGCCTTGCTGTGACAGGATCAGCAATGCTTTGGCCTTGCTGGAGTAGGGTCAGCAATGCTTTGGCCTTGTAGTGAAGCAGTTCAGGAACGCAGCCGCAGGAAATTCAGGAGAGTGTCTGTAGCTCTGTTAACCACTCCTATTTATAGGGCATGGTGACATCACAGAAGTATTGGTGGGCAGGACTGAGCTAGGCCTACCTCCAAGAAGCAAATAGGAAAATCAATGTTGGTCGCCTCCTCAAGGAAGAGTCCCAATTTTTGAGGTTGCATTTGAGAGGTAAAAAGCCACCCCACGGTCCTTTTGGCCGAAAATCAGTCAACCCAATTTACACATCTGTGACACTTTAACAACTCACATGGGCAGATTACATATTGTATGTAGAGCATAGCAGTCCAATCCTCACAGTTGTGGGACCTTGTTTCGCCCTTCTACAACTTTAAATTTATAAATTCTATAACTTTATACATGGGTGTGTATTATCATTGGGCATGTAAGTTTTAAAATTCGCAATGGCATCATGGATATTTTCCTTATAATACCTTATTCTCTACCATTTCTATTCCCCATGTGTCAGTGAAGTCTACGATGTCTTAAATGAAAGCCCATAAAATCACATTTAAACTGTTAACTTTTTGTCATGATCTCTGCTTCCAAAAGGTCAGGGTCTTCCCAACTCCCTTGGAAGCAGATCCATAACCCAGGTTCCGAGTGCCAACCAGTCCCAATTGGGACCTTTTGGACCCAGTCCTGGCGCCAGTGGCACCAGGCTCATAAATATGCCCAGTCCCAGCGCTGGAAGCGCCGGGCTCATAATGCTTGGGTGGACTTACCTGCAGCAGACCATGCTGCTTACTTGCCTGCCAGTTGAGCCTCTGATCCTCTTCTGTTTGGAACTACTTTTCCTGTTGGGTGGGGCAGGAGCCACTCCCTAGATTCAGAACACTGGAAGTCTTCTGGAAAGCAGGAACTCTTTTCTTACCTAGGCGTGGCTGTGGAAGGAGACACCTAAGCACTACAGGAGGCTATTTAAAGCACACCCGATGGATGAATCTTGCTTTGCGTTATTCTGCATCCTCTGCAGCAGAACGCTCATCGTGTCTTCTGCATCTGATCCTGGGCTTAAGGAAAAAGGCTTACCATCCTGAATCCAGTCTTCAGCAACACCTATAAAGACAAGAAAGAACAGGTTAGCATTACGGTCTTCAGTGACAGCTCTTCACTTACCTGGTCCATCGGCTGTCACCAACGCCTCGCGCTGCATTCCGGAATCTGAAAGACAAAGGCTTACCTACTTTTCGTGCGCTCCGGAGGCCTTCGGCGCTGCATCCCGCATCTGAAAGACAAAACAAGGTGCGTTTAAAGACATTGGGGAACTTTAATACTCACGTGCCATTACTCCTTTCCACATCTAACCCATTGGGTATTCCGGCACCCTGCAGCCGCTCCGAACTTGTACCTGCAAAATAAAAAGACAGTTAGAGCGCATCGTGAAGCAGGCAACAAGCGCTTACTTGCGTGCTTCCAGGCGCTTCTATTCATCACACGGGCTCCATCTTCAACTCACTTCAGCCCGTCATCCGCCATCGCCGGAACCCTGCAAAACAAGAAACATCATTACTAAAGACTTTAAAGACATTAGAATTACTCGAAACGTACCGTTCGTGCAGTAAACGACGGACAGCAGTCCTCTGAAGTCAAGAGGCCTGCTCCCTTTATCCAGTGAAGAAACTGCTTACAGCACCCTGCCCCGAGGCAGATGGAGAGCACGGCGTTCACTTACCTAAGACATCTTACCCTTCGAGTCAGACATACAGTGCACAGAGGTCCAGCCCAAAGAGCAAGCCGGGTGTTACACATCACCTTTGAAGATACGGTATACGCCCAGTCAAAACCGGCGCCTCTACGGGAATCAGGTGAGCGTTACACTTTTCACATTTTTGCAAAGTCCTGTGGCAAAGATAAAAGTCTTACAAGTTTTATTTATAAAATAGTCTTGGGAAACAAATATTCAGTATTGTTCCCCATATACGGGAATAGCTTCCAAGCTACCCCTATAAGTCCAGGGTTTGTCATAGTTGTAGAAGTCACAGGGAGGTGTGATATTCTTTTTCGCATATCCGTGTCTTAGAAGTTCCATTTTCTTTGTCCTGGTCAGTCAAGTTTACCAACCTAGCAATCATCAGCCAGGTGTCCTGGAAGTTTATGGTGGTTCCCTTTTGGGGGGGAAGCCTTAGCTCTGACCAACTGGAATAACCTGTTTTGGGAGCTTGCAAAATCTAGCCAATGCAGTTTAACAGTTTTATTTTATTTTGTCCTGAAGCAAAACAAGGCTGTTGAATAAAACAGCCCATACATGTTTCCCCAGCAACAAACCCATTTACATTGTTAGGCACAGACAAGCTTTCATTCAACATTTTACTTGTTAGAACATGCATTTTTTTTTCTCTGGTTTGCAAAAGCCCATTCTGACGCATGTGGTGAAAGCTGGCATATTCCTTTCAAATTCGGTTTTGCTCTTCCATCTGGATTCCCACGTGGTTTTGTAGCTGTAGTCAGCTTGTTTTACACAACAGTCTGTACAAGGCTTCATGAAATTGACATGTGCACAGAAAGTTATTTTCTTTTCAGCGATTTGACATTTTGTAGCAAAATGTAAGCTTTTCCCGTGTAGCTGAAGGAAAGCTTTTGTTGATTTTCTCAGGTTTGGCTGGCACAGCTTGTCTTTTAGGAATAAAGCTCTTTTCTGATGGAGCACAATGTGAATATGGCTGGGCATGACAGGGTCTTTTTGATAAAGGTAGTGTGATGAAGAATAGAGACAAAAAGCATCAGAGCGGCATCATTTTAAAGGTGAAATATTCCCTTTTTCAATGGGAATGTTGGGCTTGCAGCAAAGCAGTGCTGCTTTTTCACTCCATTTCTTGAAGACAAACAAGAACACACCACAGTAGCCGTTCTCGGGGTGCTCCCTGTTCCATCTTTCCCAATGGCGCTTGGCAAAATAGTGCAGCCATCCTTTTGTCACTGCAAAACACAATTTGGGTGCAATGGTGCTTACAGGAGCCAGCGCAGCCATTTTGCTGGTTCTGCTGAAGCGCAGCTTAGTGATGTGGGGGAAGTACTGCTGAGTGGGTAAATATATCCCACAAAAGGGAAGTCGTCCAGATTTCCTAAGGTTCAAATACCTTCTTTGGGATCAATTATTGTGTTTCCCAAAGCAGTAAAGTGAAATTTACTTTACTTACCATTGTAAATGTATAGAACCAGCACACACTAGCTTACAATAGAGTGCTGGAGGGGTTACTTAGTATCCCCTATGTATAACCTCTTATGTAACATTTTATGTTGCCCTTTCCTCACTGAATGGCTGGTGGCAGATTTCGTTTTTAACTATCGTGGTTTGCATTTAATGCAACCATTCGCGGCTCCAGTAAAGCAACCGCGGGAACCATCTTTTTCAAAATGGTGCAGAGCCATCTTTTTCAAAATGGCCACCGGCCTTTTTTCATGTCTTTGTGGAAAGATTCTTCTAGGAATTTTCTCTGCGTGCCAAACCAGGTTTGGTCTCTATTCATTTCGCCTTTGGCAGGGTTTCTAAGTGAAACCCGCCTCTGGCTCCAGAGTGTCTGGGGTAGGCAGGAAGTGAGGGAGGTACCCAAAACTCCGTGCTTAGTCTCCTAGGAGACCCAAATGCACTCTGTGGTGATTGGCTGGCTGACTGTCCAGCAAGGACAGTCACCCTGCTGGGTGAGTGACAGCTAGGCTGGAATGAATGGGAGAGAACTGAGTAAACAGTGAGTCTTTTGGCTTGGAAGACAGAGTTGAACACTGGACGAAGCAACCGAAGACGAGCAGGAAGAGGACACCTGCTGCAACTCCTGGACCGTTGGTTTGCCCGGTGAAGCCCTGCTGCACTGCCAAATTACACAGTTCGCACTGACAGAGAAGCCCCGGCAAGGACGATTCTCCATTTGAGTTGGTGGGACCAATAAACTCCAAAGTAAGCCACCTGGACATCCAACTGGGAGCTGGTTGAATTTCCTCAGAGTTGCTGCAGGAATCCTAATAAGCCAGGGAGAGAAACACCAGATTATTTGTGTTGTTTTTAAGCAGGCCTAAAGCTTTTGGAAGATCCTCCGGACTCCCACGAAACAGGACTGACCAAGCATGAGCCCCCTCAGCAGAGTGCGGGACCCCAGAAGCAAGGAAAGTCCACCTTGACAGCCAGGAACCACGGTATTGCCATTTGCGGTAGTCACGAGAAGCTGAAACACGAAAAAGCCACTGAAAGTGAAGTTTGCCGGATGTCAGTTTTGACAGTCCCTGTGCAGTGCAGGAGTACCGGCGTCCGCCCTCTTGTCCCGACGACTGAGAACCAGGAACAGCGAGATCTGCAGTGCTGCTGTTAGGACAGTTTTTCTGATGTTCAACTAAGGGCTTAGTAAAACCATTCAACTGAGGCAGTACAAGACACCACTCTTAGTATAAGGCTGTACCACCTGAGTTCGGGGTAGCATAGACAGAGCAGCCAGGCTCATTTTAGGATGGAGAGAGGACAGTAGATACAGTACAAGTGAAATTGTAATACATATGATCCAAAGAAACACTGAAACACTATGTATTGTAAAAATAAAGGATTTCATTAAATACAGGTAAGCCCAGATAAATCTAGGGGTTAAGTACTAACATTATATGAAATCCCAATATAAAACAACACTATACTTGAAAGCACACATGTCCAAGTATAAACCTTATTTGGAACACCTAACAGTAGTTCTGGGGAGGTCAAAACCTTGTTATACACATTTAGTATAGGTCAAACCTATTCTTTGGGAGTAAAAGACCAATGGTTACTTTCAGGTTACTTTTGGTAATACAAGGGTAGTAGGCCCTTCCAGTTGTACAGTGACTCTTGGAACAAATCACAAACAGTCAACTGGAAAATATACTTTTTGGTGAATAGTGAAACACGTATTCTAGGTTCAGTAGAAACCTATAACTACTTTTGTCATAACACAGTTATACCAGGTGAGTAAAACCTAAGGATGTAATATACAATTACAGATGATTTGGCAATCAGGGAACCCCAAATTGAGGTAAGCAATAACTCTTGTAACTTGTTTTGGATGGCACACAGCTAACACAAGGTAAGTAAAACCCACATACTTTAACTTCAGAATGAAGGGGAAAGTAACTTTACTGAATAGTTATTCTAAGTAGGCAACAACCTAATGTAGACTTAAGGACAGGCTAGCAGCAAGTCAGGGGAAACAAGACCCAGTTGGGGGACACTCATACAGTTATCCTAACAGGACTAACCTGGTGATACCAACAGTTGGAGGACACTCATACAATTAACCTTCAGGAATAATCTGGTGAAACCAACAGATTACTTTTGTAAAGAGGCACAACCTAATCACAGGAGAGTAAAACACCTTTACATCTACTTTCTTTTAGACTGGCAAAACAGTAGCTAAGGAAGAAAAGATGTTAACCATACTTCGTGCATCACACATTCAAGATCAGTAAGGACTTTTGTAACTGTTCACTCTTAGAATTACAGTTACCAACCAATTCTTTACAAGTAAGTAAAACACTTGATTTATTTTCTAGGCAGGAGTACCAATCCCTTCAAACTCTTTCCCTTATTCTTGGAGCAAGAGTGTTCTCAGTGGCAGAAGGGGGGTCACTAGGACTAGTGACCAACAGGCAGTGTTAGAATAAGTTCTTTAGTAGCAAAAGTTAGAGTTCCTTAGGAAATCTGGCAAACAGTTGAGTACTTTACTTCTAGGGTTAGAAGAAGGTCCAGGGGCTTCACAGAAGACACCCCAGCAGGATTCTAGCAGTGTGACTGAGTGCACTGGATGAGTGACCTCCCAATCACAGAAAACACCTCAGGACTACACAGAAATCCCAATAGGCTTAAGATAAGTATATACCCAAGCCAACAAAGTAGCTCAGCAATGAAGAAGGGATTGCAGCACGAGAAATTCAGGGACTGCAGAGAAATACCTGGTCAATTGATTCCTTGTCCTGGAGACTGAAGACAAGACCTCAGAAGGGACTTTGCAGCAGGGATCGATGAAGAAGGCTCTAGGCAAGATTTCTCTTGCGGCCGAATACAGTTCTGCGGGTTTGGCGCCTTTTCAAGGAGCCTAGAAGACAGAAAATCGCGGTTGAATTCTCGTTGTTTAAAAAGGTCCAGCACTCTTGCGAGGGGACTTTTCGGACTCGATTCATGTCTCTGGAGATACACCAGGATGCCCACAAAGTTTCAGGGAGATTCGGAAGACCGTGCACCGCATGGTGGCTGAGGTCCCAGAGTATTGGGGTATTGCAAGAACGCAAGGCCGCAGCAACCCGTGGGATGGCTCAAAATGCAAGTCCTCGTGAGTCTAGTGGGTCTCTCCAGGCTCTTGGTTCGGGTCATCGTTTTCGGAGACCCCAGGTCGATTGGAAGGAAGGGCTGTGGCAGGCTCCGGTTACACAGCAGGCTCTCCCGTCGCTGGAAATCATTCCTGCCACTTTTCCTTCGTCATCCTCTTCGGTTTTCTGTTTCAGTGGTCGACATGACTTCAGCTTCCAGGTTTCCAGTATTTATCAGGAACTACAGCACAACCTCTGCATTTTCTCCCTGCATTTTACAAGAAAGGGGCGTTTGGTTGTCCAATCAGGATAGCCAGCCCTCCCCCCCACTGTGATTTGTCCCAGTGAAGGAAGGCATAAGACTAAGGATGAGGGAGTTTTGGACTCCTCCCCCACATCCTGTGCTTACAGACTGAATGGAGCCTGGGCAGGGTGCCCAGAGGACTCCCGCCAAAGAGAAAACTCAAACAAAGGAATTTCCCGCCCTGGGTGTCAGGGGAAGTAACAAGAAACGACAAGAAACACTAAAATAGCAGAAAAAGACGACAGGGGCCATTTTTGCTAACATGAGCACCCTTAGGTGCCTTTACTGCAGCTGTGATTACAGCCCGCGGTAAAGGTGCACCAAATGAGTAAAAGGCATCACTGCCACCAGCCATTAAAGGTAAGCTTGTCACTAACAGAATTGTTACAGTTTTAATGTGAAAAAAGGCTACATTGTATCTCCCCAGCACTCCACACAAGGTGGGGTGTGCTGGTTTCACAGAATAAAATGTAAAAAAGGGATCCAAAGATCCTTTCTACCCTTGGGAACTGTAGTTCACTTAAGGTTAGCACAAGAAAGTTAAATGGAGAGCCCCTAGGTCAACCCAGCAACAACAGGCACTTATTGCCAATAAGTTGTTAGACATGATAACTTTAAAAAGTCACTATGGAGAGTCTTAAAAATTACACCCATGAAAAGAGTTAAAGAATAGGCGAGTGTGGAAAAAGGTTCCCACTCACTGAGGTATTAATAAAAAATATCCCACTAGAAAAGCAAAAGGTTCTGGAGTTGAACCAGGAAAGGAAGATCTACCAGCTCTGTGGAAATCCTACCCAACTTCTGTTCCTGTGCAGCGGTCATCTGCATTTTATCTGCTTTACCAAGCTACTGTAAAACAAGTCTAAGAGATCTTACCTATTACTGTAGACTTGCTTTTAACTTCCACAACTCGAGTCTAATCAGATTGTGGCCCTACATTTGATTCTTCTTTCTATTAAAGACTCCTAAGTACTTGTGCAAAGACTTTTCTATTTACTTGCCTGAAGTGCTGCATCCTATACAAAGACCTTTGCCCATTGACTTTGGCTTAGCCTATTGAATTGTAGGACTCTAAGAGGACCTGAAAGTATTTCCCCTGCTTAAGAATATTGGTGATCGCTTGTGCTCTAATAACCTTTGCCTTTTACCAACGTTTAATAGTGTTCTGAATACCAACAGTAAGATATTAATGTCCCCAGCACCCCTGTTATTGAAGTCACCTGCGGGTGTAGGTTTTGTCTGTGGGCCATCCCAAAAGGGTCTCATCTTATTCAGAAACTCAAAGTGTACAGTACTGAAGTGTATTTGTGTGTTAATATTCTATTGCTCCCTTCTAAAGAAGGCTTTATAACTGACTGATCAATAAATTAATAATTGTTTATGCAAGAAACCTTGAGTGTAAGAGTTTATTTGAATCTTTGTATAACTCCACTACTGCTCACATTTCCCCTCTTAAGATAAGCCTGGCTGCTCAACACGCTATCAAAACTGTGTAGTACAAGCTTATACCAAAGGTTCGATGGCCTATATCTGTAGTCATAGTTGCTTCTAGTGTTCCCATAGGGTACTGCATTCAAACTTTAGCCTAACAGTTCCATCTACTCCACGAGGAGAGGAAGGGTGGGCATATGTGAATCTAAGCAGATACAATCATCAGAAATGCTATTACGGTGAGTAATGCATGTCTGCTGATGCTCGTTAATCTGCTTAGAATCGCATGCGGGGCATAGACTAGCGGGCAGTACCCAGAGAGGGTGGTGGGTTGTGAGAAGGATCAGTAGCAAAGAGATGTCATAGCCCTGCTTGTCCCATCAGAGAATCAGACCTAGGGTGTGTATCTAGGAAGCAGTGTTGTGTAAAGGTTTGTACAGAACTCCAGGTTTCTTCTTTACAAATGGACTCAAGAGGAACATTTGAAATAAATGCTATGGTAGCCCCTGTTCACCAAGTAGAGTGCTCTAGGCATGAAGGGCAGGCCACTCTTAGCAAGAGTTTAACAGTGTGATGCAGTTCACTTTCCACTTTGATATCGCTGATTTAGGGGCAGGGTCCCCCTTCCCCACCAGCTGCCACTGAAATGAAAAACTGGGTTGTCTTTTAGTGGCTTTGCCTTTTCCAGATAGTAGATAACACCTCTCCTTACATCTAGTGTGTGGAGGTGTTAGAAGGGTACTGCACACAATCCTGCCCATCATCTATCTTCCTTTCTACCGGTGGTGGTCCCCAGGGGGTCCAACCTCCCGCCCTGGCTTTTCAACCAATACCTGGCAACTCTCGCCCACCGCAATGACATTTTCTGCTCACATTTCCTGTGCTACACGGACGATACCCAATTCATTTTCAGGCTTCCCTCGGCTATCTCCTCTCCCATCTCTGATTGCCTAACTGCCATTCAAAATTGGTGTGCAAGACGGAGATACTCCTTATCGGCACATCTTCACCGTCCTTTCCCCTCACTCTCTGGCCGGCCCCCCTTGGCCCTTCTCCTACCCCCACCTGCGAGGCCAAGAACCTCGGTGTCACCTTTGACTCCACACTTTCCTTCTCCGCCCACATCTCGGAGGTCTCTAAAAAGTCAAATTTTCTACTGCACTACCGCAGAGGTACTCCGCCTTTCCTCTCCTTCTCCCAGAAGCTCACTGTCTCCCAAGCTCTGGTTCTCTCTAGGCTGGACTATTTTAACAGCCTCTTTCTAAATCTACCTCACTTTGCAAATAATCCAGAACAGGACTGCAACACTTGCCCTTGGCCTCAAGCCCTGGGATCATATCTCTCCAACTCTGAAATCTCTCCACTGGCTCCCAGTGGATGCTAGGATTATTCAAAACCATCTGCATTGTCCAAAAGGCATTCTGGGGCCTGGATCCAAAATACCTTCAGCTATCCCTCCGCAAATACCTCCCCTCTCGAGCTCTTCACTCCTCCAACTCCCTCACGGTCAGTTGTTTTTCAAAGAAACGAGCTCGCGGTAGATCTGTCTTCGGCTGGGGCCTCCCTCTGAAACAGCCTCCCTGCCACTCTAAAACTTGAGAACCATCTCCAGGTCTGGAGGCTCCTGAAGACCTTCCTCTTTGCTTCGGCCATCGCTCCCCCTCTCCCCTTCTGAACTGCTCTTGGCACCGTGCACCTGGCCACCCTCTGTCCTGTGGGCCCAGGTACCTACTCACCCTGCCACCCTCCTGGCCACCCCTTGCACTGGGGACTGTATCTGTACCCATACAGTTCCCCACACCCCCATTTTCTTTTTTCTGCACTGATCAGACTTAGCCAGTCTGCTGCCTTAAACGCAGCACTTTCTGGCGGCACTACCATTGTTTATTGCCTCTATTAGCTATTTATTAATATTTATATGTTCCTCTATGCTCCGCACTTTCCACTCTCCCCCTCCCATGCACTTTTCCCCTTTCCCATGCACTTGCACGTTCTCAATGTCACTGGGCCTAGAAAGATAGTTTTTTGCTCTCCCCTTTTCCCCTCCCTTGCCTTGTCACGCTCTGAAACACCTGTGTATGAGCGTGATACAAAAATCATATACCCTTTGGGAGACTACAGCAACCTTTACCTCCTGGCAATAGGAACCCAACCTTTGGTATAAGTCTGTACTACACAGGTTGGTAGTGTGGCTGAGCAGCCAGGCTCATCGAGGGGTCAATGTGAACAGTAGGGTTTTTACACAGATTCATAATGACAAGTATTCAAATAAACTCTTACACTCAAGGTTTAACAGTCAGTTGAATAAGCCTTCTTCAGAAGGGAGCAATATAACAGTAACACAAAAATACACCCTCTTAGCTTCTCTAAATCAGCATGTACCCATTTGGGAAAGCACACAGATGATTCCTACACCCTGAGGTGACTTAAATAACTAGGACATTAATATATCACTGGTACATTTAGTGCAATACTGAGTTTGGCGTCAAAGAAAAGGGTTTTAGAATATTTTGAAGCAGGTACGTACTTTTGAACACCAACTACAAAGTAAATTGACCCTTTCCTGGAGAAAAGGTAAAACACCAAGTCAGAGGTAAGAAGAGTCTTTCAGGGAGCCACGACAGCCAATGTTAAGTTGGAAAAGTCTAGGTGAGCTGAAGCACTTCTTTTAGTTAAGTGAAAGTGTTGCACACTGTTTTGGAAGTCTTTGTAGAAAAAGTAGAATCAAGGTAGGGCCACAAGCTGGGAGGTTTAGGAGGTGAAAAAGCTGCAAGCAACTCTGCAACAGCAATCAAGACAAGTCTCAACTGAGAACAAGTAAGGCTACACAAGAGGTAAGTCCCCTTAGTTTTACAATACCGTTGGTTAGAAGAAATGGGCCCAGCTGGCTTCTGTTCTTGTGCAGCTCTGCAGATCCTGTGGTTCCTGGGCCTCAGTCGTGGGGACAAGAGAGGACTTCTGGGGACACCTGCACTGCAATGGGACAGTCAGCTGCCTCAAAGGGCAAACTTCAATTCAGCAGCACTTCGTGGTTTCAGCTCCTCGCTTCTCAGCAAATAGCACCACTGCGGTTCTCGGCTACCACTATAGACTTTCCTTGCATCTGGAGTCCAGCACTCTGTTGAGGTGGCTCAGGCTTCATCATTCCTGCATCATGGGAGTCCGGAGGATCTTCCTGGAGCTCAGGGCCAACTTAAAAGTGATGCACCCAATCTGGTGTTCCTCTCCTTGGCACCTCGGTCCAAGCAGCTGAAGTTCAGCCAGCTTCGAGAGGATGTACAGACAAGTTCACATTGGGGTTGATTGGTCCCACCAACCCAAGGAGAGAAGTCGGCCTTGCAGGGCTTCTCTAATCGAGGAGATTTTGGAGTTTCAGCACAGCAGGGCAAACCAACGGTCCAGGAGTTGCAGCAGGCATCTCTTCCAAGTTCTTCTTTGGATATCTTCGTCCAGTGGTCGACTCTGCCTTCCAAGCCAAAAAGTCTCACCTTTCATGCAGGTTTCTCCATTCATTCCAGCCTAGCTGTCAATTACACAGCAGGGTGGCTGTCCTCCAAGAACAGCCAGCCAGCCAATCACCTTTGGGTCCATTCCTGTAACCAAGGGGATTAAGCACAGGGACTTTAAGGCATGTCCCTCACTTCCTACCCCTGCCAGGGACCCTGCAGCCAGAGGTGGGCTTCACTTGTGAATCCTGCCAAAGAAAACTAAAAAAGGCACCAAACCTGTTTTGGCGTGCAGAGTAAATCTCAAGAAGGACCTTTCCAGCAGGAATGGCAAAAAAAGACTGGGGACATTTTGACAAAGATGGCTCCCGTGGGCGCTTTACTGTAGCTGAAACACTATGCATGTAAAAATAAATGTTTAAATACAGGTAGGCCCAGATAAATTTAGGGGTAAGTACTATCACACAGTATATGTAATAACAATTCAAAACACAACGCTATACTTGAAGGTACACAGACCAAAGTATAAACCGGATTTGAAACACCTAACAGTAGTTCTAGGGAAGTCAAAACCTTTTCATACACATTCAGTATAGGTCACACCTATTCTTGGTGAGTAAAAAACAATGGTTACTTTCACAATTACATTCAGTAACGCAAGAGCAGTAGACCCTACCAGTTGTACAGTGACTCAGTACAAATCACAATCATTCAACTGGACAATATAATGTTTGTGAATAGTGGAACACTTATTCCAGGTACAGTAAAAACCTATAACTACTTTGGTGATAAGCCACCGTTATACTAGGTGAATAAAAGGAAGTAATATTCAATTGCAGGTGCTTTTGAGCTCGAAACACAGATTGAGATAAACAGTAACTCTGGGAACTTATTTTTGGATGGCACAAAGCTAACTCACTTTAGGTAAAATCCATCTACTTTTTTTAACCTCACAATGGAGTCCAGGTTAGATCTTTCCCAGCTATAAAAGTACCTCATGTATGACTTATGAGGGACAGTTAGAACCAAAGACTACAACAGCACAGGGAAAGCAAACCCTAATGTTTCACTTTACTGAAAGACTCCGGTTATTCTAGGTAGACAACAACCTAATACAGACTTATTCTAGACAGGCTAGCAGCAAGTCAGGGGAAGCAAGACCCAGTTGGGGGACACTCCTACAACTATCCTAACAGGACTAATCTGGTGATGCCAACTGTTGGAGGACACTCCTACAATTATCCTGCAGAAACAATCTGGTGAAACCAACATTAATTTTGGGAAGATGCACAACCTAATCACAGGACAGTAATACAACTTCACATCTACTTTCTATTAGAATGGCAAAACAGTTTCTAAGGAAAGAAAAGATGTTGACCATACTTTGAAGAATAGTGCATCACACATCTATGGTAAGAAATAACTTTTGTAAGTGTTCACTCTTGGAGTTACAGTTACCAACCAATTGTTTTTCAAGTAAGTAACTTTTAAGCACTTCTCTTCTAGGCAAAAGGCCCAATCCCTTGAAAGTCGTTCCCTCATTCTTGGAGCATGAGTGTTCTCAGTGGCAGAAGGGGTGGGGGTCACTAGGATCTAGTGTCCAACAGGCAGTGTCAGGATAGGTTCTTAAGTAGCAAAAGTCTGAGTTCCTTGGAAACACTGAGCAAACAGGCGAGTACTTTACTTCTAGGGTTAGAAGGGGGTCCAGGGGCTTCACAGAAGACACCCTAGCAGGATTCTATCAGTGGGACTCTGTGCACTGGATGAGAGGCCTCCCCATCACAGAAAACCCCCCACAACTAAACAGAAATGCCAAAAGATTTAAGGTAAGTACATACCCAAGCCAACACAGTACCTCAGCATTGAATATTTTGCACACAGATCTGCAGCCAAAAAAAAAAAAACTGGTCAGTGGACCCCTTGTTGTGGTGACTGAAAACAGGACCCTAGAAGGGACTTTGCAGCAGTGATCGACGGAGAAGGCTCTATGCAAGGTGTTCCTCACAGCTGAATGTGGTTCTGTGGATTTGGCGCCCATCCAAGGAGCTCAGAAAAAGAGAATATCGCAGTTGAATTGTCGTTGTTACAAAAATCCAGCACTTGGTTGATGACTTTTCAGACTCTATTCGAGTCTCTGGAGATCCACCATGATGCCCACAAAGTTTCAGCTATATTCGGAATTCAAAAGACCTTGCACCGCACAATGGCTTGAGGTCCAAGGGTATTGCAGCCCCGCCAGGTCGCAGCGACAGGTGGGATAGTTCAAAATGCAGGTCTCCTTCAGTCTAGCGGGTCCCACCAGGCTCTGGGTCAGGGTCTTCGTTTTTGGAGTCCCCAGGTCGATTGGAGGGAAGGGCTACAGCAGGCTCAGTTTACACAGCAGGCCCCCCTGTCGCTGGAAATTGTGTCTGCCGCTTTTTGATCATCCTCTTCGGTTTCAGTTCCAGTGGTCGACTTGTCTTCAGCTTTCAGGTTCGCAGTATTTAACAGTAACTACAGCACAACTTCTGCATTCTCTCCCTGCATTTTACATGGGGCGGGCAGGTTGTCCACTCATGATAGCCAGCCCCCCCACTGGTATGTAGTCCGCCTTCAGGCAAGGTGGAAGACAAAGGGCTGCAGAGTTTTGGACTTCTCCCTCGCTTCCTGCCTCCACAGACAGGCAGGAGCCTGTGCAGGGAGTCCAGGGGACTCCCGGCAAAGATAAAAGCCACACAAAGGAATTTCCCAATCTGGATGTCAGGGGAAGAAACAAGAAAGGACAAGAAACACTAAAATGGCGAAATAAGACCGGGACCAGTTTGGTAAAATGAGCAGCCTTAGGTGCTTTACTGCAGCTGTGAACACAGTGTGTGGTAAAGGTGCACCAAATGAATACAAGGTATCACTGCCACCAGCCACTGAAGGTAAGCTTGTCCCTGGTAACAGAATGGTTACAGTTTTAGTGTGAAAGGGGATACATTGCATCTCCCCAGCACTCTGCTGGTTTCACTAAATCAAATGTAAAAAGGTATCCAAAGATCCTTTCTTCCCTTGGGAACTGGAGTTCTCTCAAGTTTAGCAAAAGAAAGTTAAAAGAGGAGCCCCTAGGGCAACCCAGCAACCAGGCACTCATTGCCAATAAGTTAAAGAGGATAACTATGGAGAGCCAAAAAAAATGACGCCCATAAAAAGAGTAAAAGATTCTGTGAGTGTGGAAAAAGGTTTCCACCCACAGAGGTATTCAGGAAACATATCCCACTAGTAAAGCAAAAAAGTTCTGGGGTTGACCCAGGTCAGGAAGATTTACCATTTCTATGAAAATCTTACCCAACAATGTCTTTTCTTCATCTTCCCCTTCGGTTTCAACTGCAGTGGTTGACTTGGCAGCAGCTTCTTAGTTCGGAGTATATAGCACAACTTCTGCCATCTCGGCCGGCAGTATACAGAAAGGGGCAGTCTGGCTGTCCACTCAGGACAGCCAGCCCCCCACTGGGACTTGGTTCCTCACAAGCAAAGGTGGAAGGGAAAGGGCTGCAGAGTTTGACTCCTCCCTCGCTTCCTGCCTTTTCAGACACTTGAAGCCTGGGCAGGTAATACAAAGGATTCCCGCTGAAGATAAAACTTCAACAGAGGTAGTTCCCACCCAGAATGGAAGGGTAAGACTTCAGAAACAACACGCATACTTAAAAATGTTGAAAAAAGGAAACCTCCATTCTAGAAGAATGGTGTCCCTTCTGTGCATTACCAAGGCTGAATTAACAGCCTGCGGGTAATAAAACTAAAAAGTCACTAAGGTAAAACCAGTGCCATCAATTGAAACAAAGTAACTAAGAAAGGGGATACATTGTATCCCACCAGCACTCCACATAAGGTGGGGTGTGCTGGTTCACTACATAAAATGTAAAGGGAGGGTGAAAATCCCTCTTTACCACTTGGGAACAATAGTTCTCCTAGGTGCATTAAATACAAATTAACAGGGAAGTCCAAAGGGGCAACCCAAGCTAAGCCCTAAAGTTAAAGGAAACTATAACTCCCTATGGTGAGTCATATAAACGTCACCCATAAAAAGAGAAAAAGACGGTATCAGGTAATAATATCCCTATTTGTACGGTCGCCGGGAAAATGTTCTGGCGACATTATATAGGTGACTGTATATATAGGGACAGGGGCAGGCGAGGGATGCGGTGGTGTCCCCCAATCCCCATGAAAAATGAAAGGATTTGGGAGTTGCGGTAATGTCCCCACAAAAAACTGCCATTTTTCTGCAATTTCTTTGCATGGCGATATTTTTGAGGGGACATTACATGAAAACAACTAGGTGAGAGGGGAAACATCTTCTGTAGTGCTCCCTAAGGGAACTGCACAGGATTCTGCATAAAAGTGGGATCCAACAAGAACAGCTGACACGCACAATTCCTGCCAAGCTTGAACCCCACTTTGGGATTAGGCAGAAACAGTTAAAAAAAACAATCCCTAGTGGCATTCTATAACAGCTTACCTGGAGTTTGAGGGGGGAAAAAAATAAGAAAAAAAAAGACTGTCATAGGGAGCAGCTGAAGTGACATACAGTGCTATGGGTGCCCAACAGCACCAGGTTGGGTTGCACTCAACCCAGCAGGTGACTGAAAAAGTTTACAAAGACACCTGGCACTGGAGAAGATAGATGTACGGTTAGGGAATATGTGGGGGCAAAGAAATTAATTTGAAAGTTATTTTTATAACAATTTGCTTTCCTTTAAATCCAATTCACTCTTCCCCTTGCAAACATGAAGCATCCAAAGACAATGAAACAATGCAGATTCAAATCAGGAAAATCTTGTGTAATTACACAAACTAGGAGGAACAGGTCTTGCAATTTAATAAAAGGGAAATATATAGCTGACACTTTACGTACTGAATTTTGTTGTTCTGAAGTCGATGAATTTGATCCAGGAGGAGCCTTTCCGCCAACTGCAAGACCGTGCATAAGGCTGTGGGTAGAAATACAAGGTCAGCATATAAATAAAGGAATAACAGAAGCAGCTACCAGGTAATCTGAACTCCCTTCAAAGAAATTCTGTGTGTCCCCACATCAAGAGAGACTGTGTTGCTCTCCAAACTGACAGCAGATGTCAAACCTTTAAACATATGGTACAACACCCCCTTTTGTCCTCAATAGGTGGAAAATCACTACCTGAAACTCTGTGCAATGTGAAGTTCACTGTGTTTATGCTTATGGAAAGCTTTACAAACTAGAGTTTCGGAGACAGTGCCGACCGTTGCAGAGTATAAATATTTGTTGGGGTCACCCTAAAAGAATATAGAGCAGGACATATCTGCACATAAACATCCTTGATTTTCATCAGTAAAAGTGGGTACTGTAATGAATCCTATTGAGTCCTCATGGATATCCCAGCAGTGCCCTCCGCCCGTGTGGCCAGGGAACGGCAGCCATTTGGATCTGATCCTGACCCTGCAGGCAGCTATGAGGATGCATCTCATGGAGACATGGTATCCTCCAATTGCCCTTGAAGATAACCCTCTCATACACAATACCCTCATGGCCTATTGCCATACCTCTACACCCCCTCCCCCTTGGAATAATAGAAAAGATTATTCACTAAAGCATACCAACCAAACTCTAAACTTTGGCCTTAAACTTTGGAAGTAATGAGAATGCCGTTATCAGTTCTACCTATTCATCACCTAGATCTGGTTTACCATCCAGGCACGTTGAAAGTGATTATCCAGACTCTTCATCAAGCATCAATAATGCACTCCTTGTCCCAGTATCCTCTGAATACTGGGAAGAGGAAAGAGCAATGCAGAGAGGAAGAGGCTTTCAGCCCAATGAGCGTTCTAGCTGTTGGTAGAAAACACCTATGCACAGGAAATTTAAAGATCAGCAGCCCAGTGTCAAAGGCTGCTGTTGTGAGCTGGAGATCCTGAACAGGTGTGGCGAAGCCGTACAGCTCATGGAAGAAGGGAAACGCTGTGAAAAGGGGACATGCTGCAGACACGCCAGGAGAGAGGAAGAAACTTGTGGGCCTTCGCCGACCACAGAAAACAGATCCTTACCTACGAGAACCCAATCCAAAAAACAGCATGCTGAAGGGAAGCTGCAGGAAATGGAAAGACGCTGACAAAGCAGTTTAAAAGTGAAAAAAGGAAGAATATCTTCACTGAGTGTTAGGTAATATTTTCAAATCTATGATAAACCTTCCATACCTGTGTCAACGCCAGAACTTTTTGCTTTGACTAGGTAACCATTTTACCTTGGTCCCTAGGTGAAGGGGATGTTTTTCCCCCATCTGACCTACTCTTTTTATGCGTGACCTTTTTATGTCTAGCCATAGTGTATGGTTGAAGTTATAGTTTCCTACAACTTTTGGGCTTGGGCTGGGTTGCCCCACTGTGCTCCCCTGTTCTCTCCTTCATGCACTTGGGTGAACTACAGTTCCCAAGTAGTAAAGAGGGATTTTCATCCCCCTTTACATTTTATATAGTGAGCCAGCACACCCTACCTTATGTGGAGTGCTGATGGGATACAATGCATCTCCTTTCTTACTTACCTATAACATGTGTTAAAATTACAAGTTTGCTTCAATGACTGGTGGCAGTGATTTTACCTTCATGACCTAGTCATTTTTACTTGCAGACTGTTAATTCAGCCTCAGTAATGCACAGAACTTTCACAATTTTTCTAAAATGGTGGGATCGTTTTTTTTCATCATTGCTTGCTTGTGGTTCGAGCTCGTCCCCTGCCATTGTAGGCGGGAACAATATCAGTGGGAGTTTTGTCTTCGGCTGTGTTAGGGAGAATTCTCATAAGTGTGCCTATTCCCTCTACCTTGAAGACCCCCAGATCTTTTGCTCAACTTTGGGACTCTGTATTTTTTAATTCTGTTTGTTTTCTGTGTTTATTTCTTTTGGTTATGGAGTTTTAGACAACTTCATAGACATCTTTTATTTTATTTGTGTCACACGGCACCCTCAGTGCTGTGACGCAGGGAAGCCTTTTAGGCTGTCCCAAGGTTTAAACACCCTCTTGGATAAACTACTGTTTCCAGCGAATGTAGCGTTAAATTGACTTTACTAATCTTATTAAATTCCTAGACCCAGCACACACTATCTTCCAATAGAGTGCTGGAAGGGTTACCTAGTATCCCATATGTCTAGAAACTCATGTAGCGGTCAAATGCTACCCTTTCCTATCGAAAAGGCTGGTGGCAGTGGTTTTACAACAAACTACCATGATTTTTCCCAACCAGGAAAACCGCTAGCTAAAAGCCACGGGAGCTATGTTTTTCAAGATGGTGTCTAAGCCCCCTTTGTTTAAACAGGTCCCGGTCTTTTTTCGCCATTTCTTTTTGGAAAGGTCCTACTAGAGTTTGTCTCTGTGCGCCAAACCAGGTTTGGTCCCTTTGTTCCTACGCCTTTGGCAAGCTTCAGGACTGAAGACCGCTTCTGGCGCCCGAGTGTCTGGGGTAGGCAGGAAGTGAGGGAGGTGCCCGAAACTCCCTGAGCTTGGTCTCCTAGGAGACCCAAATGCACTCTGTGGTGATTGGCTGGAAAACTGTCCGGCAAGGACAACCACCCTGCTGGTTGACTGTCAGCTAGGCTGGAATTAATGGGAGAGAACTGAATAAACGGCGAGTCTTTTGGCTTGGAAGGCAGAATAGACTACTGGACGAAGGACCCGAAGAACTTTAAGAGGACACCTGCTGGAACTCCTGGACAGTTGTTTGCCCGGTGAAGCCCTGCTGCAGTGCTGAAACATCAAGTTCGCATCGACAGAGAAGCCACTGCAAGGACGACTTCTCCCCTTGAGTTGGTGGGACCAATCAACTCCAAAGTAAGCCACATGGACATCCATCTCGGAGCCGGTTGAATTTCAACAGAGTTGCTGCTGGAAACTGTATAGCCAGGGAGAGGAACACCAGATTATGTGCGTTGCTTTTAAGCTGGCCAAGAGCTCCAGGAAGATACTCCTGACTCCCAGGAAGCAGGACTGACCGAGTCTGAGAACCCTTAACAGAATGCGGGACCCCAGAAGCAAGGAAAGTCCATCTTGACAGCCAGGAACCGCAGTGTTGCCATTTGCGGAAGACACGAGGAGCTGATACACTGAACAGCCACTGAAAGTGAAGTTTGTCGGTTGCGAGTTTTGACCGTCCCAGTGCATAGCAGGAGGTGCCCGACGGCCTCCCTCTTGTACCCACGACTGAGGCCCAGGAACAGTGAGACATGCAGAGCTACACAGAAACAGGAGTCATCTGCTGCATCGTTTCTTCATCTTTAAAGGCACTGTACAAAGTTTGAGCGAACGTACCTCTTGCTGTACAGTTGCTTGCATCTTCTACTACTCACAAGTCTAATCAGCAAGTAACCCAACATTTGATTCTTCTTTTCTTCAATGACTTCTAAAACATTGTGCAAAGACTTTTCCATTTACCTACCAGAGGTGCTTCATCCCATATAAGACTTTGGCCCATTGACTTTGGCTTAGCCTATTGTATTGAATGACTCTTTCTGGGGACATCAAAAAGTATTTGCCTGCTTAAGAATATTTGCTGTCTCTTGTATGTTCTAAATCATCTTTTTCTTTGACATCTTACTCCACGATTCTAAATGCAACAGTGATATATTAATGTCCCCAGCATTTTAGCAATTGAAGTCACCTGAGGGTGTAGGTAGTGTCTGTGGGCCATCCCAAAAAGGTATGCACTGACTTCTGAAGAAGGCTTACTCTAACTGACCAATACATTAAGGAATACATTACTTGCCGTAATCACATTTCTGGTGCTTTTATCTACTTGGATTCACATGCTATGCATAGGCCGACATCTAGTGGAAGCTGCAGAGTATTACAGTTTTTTTAAAGTCAAAAATGGGCGTTGAAATAGGGCGTGGCAGTAATACTATCCCTATTGTGACATCTCCTGTACCCATGATCCCTCACGCGTCTAGGTCCCTCAGGTTGTATTTTTTCTGACATGAGGTAGCATGAGGAGTAGTGCGAGTACAGAGTTCCCAAACAGAGATATAGATATATATGTGGAAAAAGCTCATATAAACATCTAGGCACCTTCTCTCGGGGGAGGAAGGGTGGGCGCATGTGAACCTAAGCAGATACAAGCACCAGAAATACGATTACGTGAGTAATGTATTCCTTCTGTTGCTTGTGTAATCTGCTTAGATCACATGCTATACATAGATTAGCGAGCAGTGTTATGAGAAGGAGTAGCAGCAAATCGATGTTTTAGAACCGCTTGTCCCTTCTGTGCATCTGTCCTGGAACGTTTGTCAATGCAGTAGTGCTGAGTGAAGGTGTGAACTGAGCGACTTGTAGCTTCTCTACAAATGTTGTCTAATGGTACGTTTGCAAGAAAAGCTAAAGTAGCCAAAGTGCCCTGTGTGGAGTGGGATCGAAGTGTAGAAGGCAGTGTCTTGTTTGATAATGAATAGCATAACTGTATACATTTGATTATCCATTTGGAGATTGCTCTCTTTGAAATGTGCTCTCCTGGTTTGCCTGTAGACATGGAGACAAACAGTTGATCAGTTTTCCTAAGCGGTTTGGTCTGATCTACGTAGTAGAGAACCGCTTTCCTCACATCTAGTGGAGTTTGACCTCAACTGAGCTAGTTGGCTTTTGAAAGATGGCCGGGAGCTCAATAGACTGGTTTACTTGAAAACCTAGGGTGAGACCGTAAAACCAATTTGTCTTTATGGATGACAAAGAAGGGGTCCTGCACTGACTAGGCTTGGATCTCGCTGACTCTTCTTATGGAAGCGATAGCCACTAAGAAGGCAGTTTTATAGGTGACGTCTCTAAGGGTAGTGTGTTGAAAAGGCTTGAAGGGAGTCCCATGAGTTTTGCTAGTACTAAGTTTAGATCCCAACCAGGCGGGGGGGGGGGGGGGGGGTTTAAGAGACTGGAGGATGTATTCTTTTCACTCCCTCCATGAAAGCTTTAATGACTGGCACTTTCCACCACAAGATTGGGAGGTGGTTTAAGCTGATAAAGCTGCTAGATGGACTTTAAGAGAGGTAAAGACCAATACGGAATCCAATAGGTGGAGCATGTAAGAATGTGCGATGGAGTACACTCTTGGTGCCAATCTAAACAGATGAACCCCATAATGATGAATCTCTTCCACTTGTGGAAATAGCAGTGTCTGGTTTCTGTGCTTCTTCTAGGATGTCCATACACCGTTGTGGAAGATTAAGGTGTCCGAACTCTGACTTCAGGAGCCATGCTGCCAAGTTCAAAGAGTGAGGTTGTGGGTGTAACGTTGATCCCCCGTGTTGGGCCAACATGTTGACTTGGTATAGGAGCTTGATAGGATCGCACATCGCCAGCTTGCGCAGATGTGGATACCACGGTTGTTTGGCCCACATAGGAGCAATTAGGATGAGTGACATCTGTTCCCTGTGTATTTTGTTCACTCTCATACTGATTAATGGAGTTGGGGGGGTGGGGGGCCAGGGGGAGCGTAATCAAATATCCCTGACCAGTTCATCCATAGGGCGTTCCCCTTGGAGTGTGGCTGAGGGAACCTGGATGCGAAGTCTGGGCATTGCTTGTTTTCTTTTGTAGCAAACCAGTCCAGAGAGGGGTATCCCCAAAGACAGAAGATGTGGTCTATGACGTCTGTGTGTAGTCACTTGTGCTCTTCTCGTAGAGGGTCTCTGCTGAGAGAGTCCGCTAGTGTGTTCAGTACCCCTGGAACATGTTGGGAGGACAGGGACATCCGTAGTCCGAGTGCGCACTTCCATATTTTCTGTGCCAGCTAGGACAGATTGAGTGTACCTCCCTGCTTGTTGATATAGAACATTGCGGTGGTGCTGTCTGTTAGGACTTGTACCGACAGGTTAGTTATGTGTTCTTCGAAGGCTTGTAGGGCCTTGAGGACTGCCAATAACTCCAGTACGTTTATGTGTTTCTGTGCAGTCACTTGTGACCACAGGCCGTGTACTGTGTGGTGAAGGTAGTGGGCCCTCCACCCGGAAAGTGACGTGTCCATTGTGACGACCGGTTGTGCTTCCGGTTCGTGGAAGAGTTTCCCCTTGAGAAGATGTTCCCTTGACCACCAGCGTAAATTCTGAACCAGTGTTGGCAAAACAACCATTAGACCGTCCCACTGACCACTTGCCTGAGACCATTGTTTCGCCAAACATTCTTGCATTGGTGGCAGGCGTGCATGGGGTCCAGGTAAATGCACAATGCCATCATACCTAGCAGACGCATTGCTTTGCGTACGCTTATCCGGGGACCGGCTTGATACTGGGGTATTTGCCAAAGCATATTTTGGACTGTCTCCATGGATGGGTAGGCTAAGCCTGTTCTTGTATCCAATACAGCTACTAGGAACTGCTTTGATGTGTTTGGTATCAGACTTGACTTTTTCTCGTTTATCGAGAAGCCCAATTGGAAGAGAAGGTCTATTGTCCTTTGCGTGTTTAGTTTGCAAAGATAGTAATTTTCTCCCGTGATCAGCCAGTCACCCAGGTAAGGGTACACTGGGATTGACTCCCTTCGTAGGTGCGCTGCCACCACCGCCAGTACCTTGGTGAACACCCTTGGAGTCGAGGCTATTCCGAAAGGCAGCACCTTGCACTGATAATGTTGGTCTGCTACTTTGAACCACAAGAATCTTCTGTGCGCTGGGAACATTGAGATATGAAAATAGGCATCTTTCATGTCCAATGTTGCCCTGTAATCCCCCCGTTTTAACAAAGGGATTACTTCTTGTAGCGTTGTCATGCGAAATTCTTGTGGTTTTACAAATTTGTTTGCAGGGCACAGGTCTAGTACCGGGCACATGGTAAGATTTTTTTTGGAACAAGCAAGTACCTTGAATAAATATCCTTGTTTATCTCCTTGTGCGGCACAACCTCAATGGTGTCCTTGAGTAGAGCTTTCACTTCGAGCAGGATAAGTTGTTCCTCCTGCAATGGTTTCTTTTGGCGTGGGGGGAGGTTTGACGGTCTTCCTTGAAGCTCTAAACAGTAGCCCCCTGTCACTGTTGACAACGCCCATTTGTCTGATGTTATACCCCCCCCACCATGCGTGGGTGGAAAAAGATTCGTCCCCCGACTGGGCAGGTATGGGAGGGGACCCGTAGCAGGGCGTCATTACTTGGAGTGTGCCCCTCCACCTCTGGTGGGGGAGCCTCTCCCTCTTACAGGGGCCCTGCGCTGACTTCTGGGGTAACCCTGGGTCGCTTGTTGATTGGTATTCCAAGAGGAACCTTGGTTTTGGCTGTATCCGGTTCCTCTGCGCCAAATGCCCCCGAAAACGGCGAAAATTACTACCACCTCTTTGGCCTGGTTGTTTATTAGTCAGTTGGCCAAGGGATTTAAGAGTCTCATATTCATCCTTGGCGGACTTGAGAGCGTCTTCAACTGCTTTACCAAACCAGTTTGGTTCAACTGGCATATTTAGTAGGGTAGCTTGAGTCTCAAGTTTAAAGCCTCACTGTCTAAGCCAGGCGTGGTGTTTTAATATGGTGGCTTCTGCAAAAACGCGTCCAGCGTGGTCAGCTGCGTCAAAGTTATTTTTTTAGGAGGACGCCTGCTATAGCTCTGCCTTCGGCAGCCAGAAGGGAGAGTTTGGCCTTTGATGATTCTGGCACTGACTCTGCCAGGGCCTTTACCTCATCCCACTTTGTGCAGTCATAGCTGGATAGCAAGGTGGAATTATTTGCTATCCACGCCTGGTATGCTGGGGTGGACGCCATCTTTCTAGCCATGGCATATCATTTTATATTCTCCTTGTCCGGAGGGGCTTTGGAGGAGGCCAAGGGGTACCAGCTCTCTTGTGGGTGGTGGTAACAACCAGATACAGATACATCTATCTATATCTATATCAGAAGGTGCTGGTTTGAAAAGTTTCTCGATCCTAGAGTTCACTGCCCTGGTATTGTTTGACAGTTCTAGGGAAGGCTGAATCCTTCCTTGGACTGACTTCAGCAGGCGAATAAATTGGGTTGCATGTATTTTATCGCCCAACATATTTTCTGCAAAATCCTTGTCCTCTCGGACCTCTTGCATTTCGATTCCGAAATGTTCTAAAGCCCTTATGAGGATATTGTTGAATAGGGGCTGGTTGTCCACCGGGGAGTCTGGTAAGGGAGGGTATTGCAGGACTGGAAAGTCCATCGCAAAAACCACAGATTGTGTTATTTTGGTCTTGATGGTCTCTCCCCCCACCCCTGGCGTCGTAACCCTCAATGTCATCATAACAGGGGTCACCCTCGTCCAAGTAGTCATCCTCCTCTGCATTCTGGTCAAAAAGATTGTAGGAGAGGCGAGGAGTTCTACTGGGGGAAGAGATCTCCTTTATACGGTAAAGCCGTTGCCTGGGACCGAGAGGCTAAGTGTTGTATTGGAACCAGGCGCCTGTGTAGTGGGAGGTGTGGAGGCCAGGTTGTCGGGAAAATGTGTACGTTCTTCAAAGAAGTTTGCCAAGCAGGTCATGCGACACATGACTCTGTTAATATCATGTACAGTCCATTTGGCTGAACTGGGTAGAACCCCCGGGTAGGAGGCGGTAGGTGTAGTGGGGGGGTAGGTCTTTCTTCTTCATCAAGACTGACAGTGTCAGGCTTACGTGCATGATCAGGTTCTACTATAGTGTCCTGTAAGGGTATTCTTTTATGTTGGCTAGAGGGTTGCGCTCCCCAGCCTTATCCTTCCTAATTTAGTCCCTCGCCCTAGAGGAACTGGACCTGTGTCTTTCCTTATGGTCCCTGCTCTTAGACAATGACTTCTTGGAGCTAGGGGTCAAAGAGGGGGCGTCGGAGGACTCCCTGGGTTTGTCCCCGGATGTAGGCCGAACTTCGACTGCGGGGATGGCTTGCCCGGCGTCTTTCGCCGTCGCGGAGCCAGACGGGGGAGTTTTGAGTCTGGCGTCCTTTGTCTTGATGGGCTTGTCGTGCGGCTGCCACTCGGTGCGCCCAGAAGACTTTTGATCAGAAGATCTGCCCTTGGCCGACTCCTCTCAGCACGCAACTTCACTCACATCGCTGTGGGGTGTGTGTTTGTGGGGGAGTGTGGTGCCCTTGCCACCAGGTGTCTTCCCCATAACAGGACCACCGGCCTGTCTGCTAGGGTCGGGGCTGGCACTGGTGAACGTGGAGGTTCCCCGTCACCCTCGTCGTCCGAAGGGACTGCGTCGCTGCCGTTTTTGGATGCCCCTTCGACGTCCATGGAGGCCTCGGCCTGCATGGCGTGATGGGCCCAACGTTTAGTTCGCCTGTCTTTGAGGGTTTTAGGTCGGAGTAGCTTTCAAGCCTGACAATGAACCTCGTTGTGGTCTCCATTCAAGCAGAGGTCACAGACCCTATGCTTGTCGACCCACGTGAACTTCCTATTGCAGGAGGGGCAGAATTTAAAGGGAGTACGCTCCATAATATTGGTAGGCAGCTGAGCGACTATGGGAAAGGGTGGGAATATACATGTTTATGAACACCCCCCACTCTCCCTAATGTAAGGCCGAGGCCGAAAGGGCCTTTCAAGGCCAGGTGGCGCCGAAGTCTCTGTCCGACGGTCAGCTATGTAGTCTTCAGTCTTCACATCGGTGAGTCACGGCGTCGGTAAAAGGACAGGAATAAATACTAACTTAATTATTAAAGTTCGACGGCATACGCCGAAAATGGACTCCGCTTATATTTTTACAACGGCTCACTATAGCGAAAAAAATACAATCCGGATGACCTACACGCGTGAGGGATCATGGGTACAGGGGACGTCACAAAAGTGATAGTATTACTGGCACGCCCTATTTCGAGGCCCATTTTCGAGTTTCAAAAAACAACTGTAATACTCCGCAGCTTCCACTAGATGTCGACCTATGCATAGCATGTGATCTAAGCAGATTACACAAGCAACAGAATAATTGTTTATTCAAGAAAGCTTGCGTGTAAGAGTTTATTTGAATACTTGTAACAGTAAATCTCTATAACTCCACTACAGCTCACATTGACCCCTCTTGAGATAAGCCTGGCTTCTCAACACGCTACCAAAACTGTAGTACAAGTTTACACCAAAGGTTGGGTTTCCTATACCTGTAATCAGAGTTGTTTGTAGTGTTCCCTGAGGGTGCTGCATGCAAACTTTGCCTAACATACCCTTACAGGTTGTGGACCCTTAAGGTGTGCCATTCGTTTAGGCCAATTGTTACTATATGTATGTTTTATAGTAGTGTTGTGTGGGTTTACATATTGCTACTGATCTTTGCTTGCGTTTGATTTAAAAGGCCTTTAATACATTAAATGTACTTTTGATATACACATGACAGTAATTTGTAGTGTCATTTCTGTGTGTGCTCATTGTGGGCTTTCGATCACCCTCACCCCTCCTGAGACCTAGGCTTGACCGCCGCCAATGCAACCTGGATTGGTCTGGCTTGTTCAGAAGGTTACTCTGTTCCAAGAAACTAGGCTAACCTTCTGAACCTCTGCCCACCAAGTCAGAGTTCAGAAATCCATCTTATGCTGCTGAACCAAAAAGAGCCTGTAGCTGCTGACCTCCCAAGTGCCGCTGCAGGAGCCCTCCAGACGTCCGCCCTCTCGTCCCCATGACCGAGGATCAGGAACCCAGGATCTCCATTGCTACAACAGGACAGAATCCAGCTGGACCACTTCTTCTAACCAGGAGGTACTGTTTAGACTTGGGGTACTTAACTCACTGTCAGTTAGCTGTGCTTTTTCCAGTTGGGAATTGCATTGGCTTACCTTTAGAGTTGCTTCCAACTCTGCTTTTCACAGGCAGAACAAGTTTTGACCCTACAAGGGATTTCTACAAACTGTAACTTTGTGCAAGACTTTATCCAAGAAGGGCCTCAACTCCATAGACTGTTCCCAATTGACTTTGGCTGTCCTGGCTCCCTGCAGAATCTTCTAACACATTGACTTTGATATTGCTGTCCCACATAGGTGGTCATTTGTTTTAGACTGTTATTGCTGGTAAAGGCTTGTCTAGATTTCATTGGAAGATTTAAGTATCCTCCCATATACTGAGAACCTGTTTAACCTTGTTTCCTTCCTTAAACCTTTTCTTTCTGCAGCCTCAGAATCTGCAAAGTGTAACTAGCGTGATATATAAATGCCATTACTGTCCTTGTGATTGATGTCACCTCAGGGTGTAGGAATTGTGTAAGATGCACATCCAAAGATTATCCACTTGTGCTGATCCTGAAAAGTATTTTAAAGTATATTTACATTGTTACACAAATTGCCATTTTAACAAATGCATATTTAAAAATTGATGTTAAATAAATAACTTTAACACAGAAACCTCGAGTGTTATTTGGTTAATTGTATTTACGAATTTCATTGCTACAGCTCTACAGCTCACATGTACCCCTCTTGAGATAGGCCTGGCTGCTCAGTTACACTACCAACTTGTGTAGTACAGATCTATACCAAAAGGTGGGTTACCCAATACCAAGCAGATACATAGTGTAGTCTCGCACAGTGAGACTGCACCAATTCTTACCTTACAATTGGTAACTGCCCCTCAGAGTGAGAAGTTAGAACAGTTCTTACTTACCTTGAATGTGTTCTGCCATTATGAAAAGTATATGTAAGGTTATTTTACTCACCTGTGAATTGGTTATGTCTCTTTCCCAAAAGTAATGTGGTTGGCTTCACTTAACTATTTCTTTCAGAATATTAGTGTATAAGTTTACCAACTGGGTCTTGCTTCCCCTGTGCTGTATAGCCTGTCTAGAATAATTCTGCCTTGGGTTTTACTTACCTTGAATAGCTGTGCGTCATCCTAAAATAAGTTAAAGAGTTATTGCATACCTGTCTGTGTTCCACTGATCTGAAAAGCAACTGTCCTAGTACATTACACCCATAGGTTTTACCTGCCTAGAATAGCTGTGTGCCATTTCTTAAAAAGGTGTCTTGTAGGTGTAGCTGACCTTGGTCTGCCTGGTGCTATCCTAAATTAGTGTAGAATTGTATTGCTTACCTTTGTCTGTGTTCCACTGATCTGAAAAGCAACTGTACTTGTATATTACACGACAAGATCTCACTCACCTAGTATAATTGTTATCCTGAGTGTAGTTACAGGTTTCTTTTGTTCCTTAAATTTGTTTTCCACTATTCAGAAAAGTATCCTGGCAACAGGGTTGGTTTTTTAAGTGATTTCTTGAACTGAGTGTCGCTGCACGATTGACAGGGTCTACTACCCTTCACTTACTGTAAAATAATCTAAAAGCAACTTATAGCTTTGCTCCCATGAATAGGTGTGTCCTATACTAAATGTGTTTGATAAGATCTGACTTTCCTAGAAATACTGTTAGTTATTCTGAAGAAGGTGTATTCTTTGGTCTGTGTACCTTCAAGCATTGTGGTGTGTTTTTAGAATGTGTCTGACTATGAAAAAGTACTTAGCCCAAGACTTAACTTGGCCCAATTGTATTTATGATGAACCTTTATTTTCTTTATAATACTTCTGATTTTAAGTGTTTGTTGAACACTTGGTATACTACAAGTTCTTTGTACCTTCCTACAGCCTTCTCTCCCTCCTAAGATAAGCCTGACTGCTCTGTCTATGGTACCAAATACCCTGGGGGCACAGCTTTATACACAGAGTGCAGTTCTGTACGGTCTCAGTTTTATGCTTTTACTAAGACTACTTCAGAAAAACTGTCCCAACAAGGAGTGACGGCGAAAGAGACTGAGAACACTAAGAAGAGCCGGCGAGTCAACCAAAGGATAATGGGGACCCCGGGGTGTATCGGCGGGCGCAACAAATGCAATTCACAGTAAAGTAGTCTAAAGAACAAGAAAATACAGAGAGACTATTTGTAAAAAGAGAAAGTGAATTGATACCAAAGCCCTTACCAGTATGTGAATGCATGTAAGTAAAGTACATGGGAAAACGGACGCAAATGGAATATCAAGAGGATATATTGTTCAACAAAGTGGATGTACAATTGAGGAAGTGGATGAATATAAAATGTCCTGTCAGGAAAGTATAACGGGCAGCCACCTGGGTGAAAATACAAGAAGCCCCAGCAAATGTGTGTACCGGGCAATTTGCCAATGTGTTGAAACAAGAGGTCCTAAGCAAGGATGACATGCATTGCTTACCGTAATAGCATTTCTGATGATTGTATCTGCTTAGATTCACATGCTGTGCATATAGTCTGACATCTAGTGGTAATCGCAGAGTATTGAATCTTCTCTTTTGAGGATCAAAAGGGGACGTTGACATGGGCGTGCTTGTAACACTATCCCCAACGTGATGTGTAGTGTAGCCAAAATCCCTCACGTGTCGAGGTCCCTCTGGTTGTGTTTTATCTGCTGTGAGGGAGCCTATGACTATCGTGAGTGAGCACAGAGAGAGAAAGGAGTAAGATGTCAATGTTCCATCTACTCCGAGATGGGAGGAAGGGTGGGTGCATGTGAATCTGTGCAGAACCAATCGGAAATGCTATTGCGGTAAGTAATGCATGTCTTCTGATGCTTGTGAATCTGCTTAGAATCACATGCTGTGCATAGACTAGCAAGCAGTACCCAAAGATGGTGGTGGGATGTGTGAAGGAACAGTAGCAAAGAGATATCTTAGTATGGCTTGTCCCACCTGGGAATCAGACCTAAAAAGTCTATCCAGGCAGTAGTGTTTTGTAAAGGTGTGTACAGAACTCCAGGTTGCTGCCTTGCAAATGGACTCTAGGGAAACTTTTGCAATTAATGCTATGGAAACCCCAGTGCCCAGAGTAGTGTGCTCTAGGCTTGAAGGGCAGATCTCTCTTAGCAAGAGTGTAGCATAGTGTGATGCAGTTTACAATCCACTTCGAAATGGCTGCTTTAGAGACAGGGTCCCCTTCTCTACCAGCTGCCACTGAAACGAAAAACTGGTTTGTTTTTCTTAGTTGTTTAGTCTTTTCCAGATAATATACGATCGCTCTCCTCACACCGAGTGTGTGGAGGCTTCTTTCTGCCACGTTAGTGGGGTTCTGGAAGAAAGTGGGTAATTCTATTGACTGGTTCATATGAAACTTTGAAATGAATTTCCGCGCAATTCGTGGGTGAGTGCGCAGAACCGCTTTATCCTTGTGAACAGTGACTAATGGGTCTAGAACTGAAAGAGCCTGCAGTTCGCCAACTCTTCTTATTGAGGCGACTGACACCAGGAAGGCGGTCTTGTAAGTGAGTCCTTTAAGGCTAGCCTTATGCATTGGTTCAAAAGGAGGACCCAGTAGTCTTGTGAGCACCTCATTCAGGTCCCATCCGGGAACTGGGTTGGAAAAAGGGGAATTAAGTCATTTAACCCATTCCATAAAAGCTTTGATAACTGGTATTTTCCACCACAAAACCTTTTTCTGGGACCTAGTGTAAGCAGAAAGTGCATCTTCAGGGAATTAAAAACCAGGCCCGAGTCTAGTAGACGAGTCAGGTATAGTACAATATGTGTTGGTGAGCATTCTATGGGACTGATGCTCTTGAAACAGCACCAGATGACGAAGCGCTTCCATTTATTGGAGTAGCAATGTATGGTGTTAGGCTTTCTTGCTTCTCCAAGTATGTCCATGCATCTTTGAGGAAGTTGGCGGTGTCCAAACTCTGACCTCGGGAGCCAGCCCACTACATTGAGTCTCTGCAGGCACAGATGGAGTGTTTCCCCCTCTGTCTTGCGACAGCATGTTGTACGGGCATGGTAGTTTTCTCACTGAGGAAACTGACACTGTCATCACATGAGAACCAGAGTTGGCGGGCCCACATAGGGGCCACCAGGATCACCGTGATTGATTCCTGGTGCATCTTGTGCACTATCTTGTTCCGTACGGGAGTTGGGGGTGGGGGAGGGATGTAAACAAATGTTGCTGAGCCTGGAGCACGAGTGCCCCCTTGTTTGTTCAGATAGTACATGGCCGTGGTGCTGTCTGAGTATCAGGACCGTCTTTCCCTGCAGTTGTGTCTGGAAAGCTTTCAGTGCTTTGAATACTGCTAATAGTTCCAACAGGTTTATGTGGTTGGATGCTATGTCTGACTACCAAACTCTATGCGCTGTCTGTTGAAGCAGGCGAGCTCCCCACCCTGTAAGAGATGCGTCTGTAGTTAAAGTGGCCTCCACTGCGGGGGTGGTGAACGGTTTCCTCTTCAAGAGGTTCTCCCTGGACCACCAACGTAGAGAGAGGACGAGGACTTGAGAGATAACTAGAAGGTCCCATTGTCCGCTGGCCTGACAACACTGGCCGTTGAGCCACTCCTGCATAGGACGCATGCGCAGGCGGTGGGTGGAACCTATTAAATGCATGACACCATTTCCAACAGTCGCAGAGCCTTGCGGACCGTCACCTCTCGACTGGCTACATATTGAGGGATTTGAAACAGCATGTTTTGGACCCTCTCTTTGGAGGGGAAGACAAGGCTGTCCTTTGTTAGAATTAGAGCCCCTAGGAACTGTTTGACCTGGCTGGGGTCTAGGCTGGATATCTTTTCATTGAAAAAGAATCCTAGACTGAATAAAAGATCTATACTCTTTGGGTATTTGACAGGCAGGTTTCGTAGGAATCCTCTGTTATGAGCCAGCTGTCAAGGTAAGGATAAACTGGGATGGATTATCTGCGCAGGTGTGCTTCTGCCACTAATTAACAGGGAAAATTTTAAATAACCAAGATTCGTCCCCTCATGAAGGCTTGCGAAAGCTTCTAAACTAGAGTATCTTGTAGTCTCTATGTTGTCACCCCCTAAGGATGAAAAAAAACTCCACTTAGAAAACAAATACTATATAGATAAGTGTAACAATTAATTGTAATTTTATTATATCAAAAAGATTTTTATATGCACACATTTCGTATAATTTAAAAGCTGAGTGCTATGCACTCTTCTGCTAAAAAACAGATTTTTATGAACACTTTTTATAAACACTTATTCATTGACCTAAAAAAGACAGTACAATGGAGTCTATAAACTAAGACTCTACTTTCCACCAATCCAGTGCAACGAACTATAACATGTACCAATCCGCTAAATTACTAGCCATCTAAAAACTACAACTCGCCCTGTATCGTGGTAAACACATCTAATACGTACATAAGACAGTCCCTATCTTATAGGGTACATTCTTTTCCTATTCAGTATCCTTGGTAGGTGAATCCTCATGTGTACAAATATGTGGTTCGCATCTACTCAATACTTTGATATATGATGGCTAATGTACAACACCCTAAAACACCAGACATGTTTCATTCTTCATAAACAGTTGGTAATATAAAAGAACTTCTTCAGGGTAATAGAAAGCAATTTATCAAAAAAACAGGTTTAAAACAACACATATAAACACTCTTTTCTTGAGTGCCACTGCCAATACCTTTGTAAATACCCTTGGTGCAGATGCTATGCCAAAGGACAGTACTTTGAACTCGTAGTGCTGGTCTTGAATCATGAATCGGAGATGTTTTCTGTGCGCCGGCAACATTGAAATATGAAATTATGCATCTTCCATGTCCAATGTTGCCATGTAATTCCCCTGTGTGAGTAGGGGAATTACCTCATGCTGGGTGAACATACGAAACTTTTGGGGTTTCACAATTTTTCTTTCGCTGGGCGCAGTTCTAGTACAGGGTGCATGGTGAGATCCTTTTTGGGGTACAAGGAAGTACACTGAATAAACTTGTTTACCTGTAGAAGAGGTACGACCTCTATGGCGCCCTTTTCCTGCAGGGCCTCGACTTCTTGTAGCAGGAATCGCAGCTGTTCTGACGTCAGGCGTCTTGCTCGTGGCAGTCTGAACTGTGGGGTCCGGCTGAACTCTATACAGTACCCGTGGGCAACGGTCTTTAGCACCCACTGGTCTGTAGTTATTCCCTCCAATACTCGAAAGAACGATGTTAACCGGCCCCCGACGGGGGATGCATGGGAGGGGACCCGGAACTGCACGTTATTTCAGGTCTGAGGCCGGGGAGCCTCGAGGGGTAGTTTCGGCCCCTTCCTTTACCACGTCGTTGCCCCTTGTGGGGCATGGGGTGTTGTAGCCTCTGGTTCCTTGAGGAGAGGACCAGTTATTCCCCGAGCTGTATTGATTTTGAGGGAATCGTTGCCCACAAAAGGAACGTCTATTCCCACTTGCCCTTCTTTGTGAAGGTCTCTGGGTGATCTGATCCAGAGTCTTAAGTGTGACATGCTCCTTTTTTGCAGTTTTGAGGGCTTCAGCCACTGCCTTTCCGAATAAATTAGTATCCTCCACTGGTTTATTTATAAGTGAAGCTTGTGTCTCTGGCTTGAAACCAGAGTTTTTCTTAGCTATGTGCGTCTCGTCAGGAGGGTACCTTGAGCCAAAGACCTTCTGGCAGTTTCTGCTGCATCCAAAGTATTTTGTAGCATACTTTGGTTAACTTGCCTGCCCTCTGTCACCGTTGACAGCAGATGGGCTCGCAGTGGCTCAGGGACTTCTTGAAGGCCGTCCTCTAGCTTGGCCCATTGTGCATCAGCATAGCTGGCTAACAACGTTGTATTGTTGGTGATGAGGAAGAAGCCGGGGGTGCCCAGTGGATAGGGGAACCCCTGCTCCTTTCCTGGTAGTTGTAACAAATGAATCTGGAGTAGAATGACCCCTGATGTAGAAGGGGTCGGGGGGGGGGGGTCAAAAAAGCTTCTCCACCCTCGGATTTACTGCTCTAGTAAGTGCAGGTGTTAAAGAAGGAGCCAACCTCTTTTTAATTGAATTAAGTGGAGGAATCGCCTAGCTGGTAGGAGGATTTTCTTTCAAAATGTCTTCCACAAAATCAGCCTCTGGAACGGTATGAGTAGCAATATTGAAGTGCTCAGCTGCTTTCCTCAAAATGGCATTGAAAGCCATTTGATCGTCTACAGGGGAGGCCTGTCTGGTGGAGGCGGTAGGAGGGAAGTCCATGCACAAGGCTTCAGGTTCTGGATATGGAGTAGGTGACTACCAAGGCCGAGGGTGTAAATGGAGTCCGGGTCTACCCCCCCCCCCCCCCCACACAACCCTCAGTGGGGTCTAATTGGACCTCCTCAGAATTTATAAAGGGATCTGCATTTTGGGCCTCCTCCTCAATGAGGTCACAAATGTATCTTTCACATTTTTCTCTGGTCCAAACAGATGAACCAGAGCGGTCCAGGCAGTGCTCCAGATAAGATTTTGAGGTGGAAGTATTTTACGCATGCTTTTTCAAATTAGAGAGTAAATGCAATATTAAGAGAGTGAAAATTAGTTTTCTCCTCTGCAAGAGAGTAAAACATATCCAACACATACTATCGAATTGTATATTTTAACGCGCAATATACAGAGAGGTGATGGAAGTCTTTCTTGAAAGTAGCAGCTTTCAAGTTTCACTGTGCTTGTTCCAAGTACATTTTTCTGAACAAATACAGTAAAACTTTAACACTGCCAGTTTCGGGGAAAGGCTTCCCTCGCCTCTCTGCCTAACAAAATGCAAGTGTGCACATCCAGGGGTGCACCTAGGCTAAAATTTAGGCGGGGGCTAACCCTTCAAATGTTGGGAGGGGCACCGACTTCAGAGACGGTGGAGAAGTGGCAAACTTACTTGTGTAGGGGCATCCAACTACATTACTCGTTGTAATGAGACTATTCCAGTGCAGCTTCAATGTTACAATCAGTTAACTCTCTCAATTTAAGTCTGAAACACCCACTTCATGCAGATCCTAAAGGTCCTAGAAAGTGTGAAAATGGAAGATGGAGTGCAATGAAAGATTCAATATCATAGCATAACAGGACATTGCAGAGTATGGGGCAGTTCTCTGGAAGGCCCAAGCAACTTCAGTGGCAGGTAGCAACAGGGGAGAAAATGTAATGTTGGTTCTACCACAGTCCGCTATACTAGAATCTCTAGTGCACTGCCTGGCTGGTGAGATTGTTTTCCTGTCAAATCCAGTGTTACTGTTACGCTCACCTGGCTCCGACAGGGGCGTCGGTCGGACCCAGACTGCTGCGGCCTCCACCCACGTGATGCGTAGTGCAGCGATGACTGACTGGATCTGCCCTCCTAATCTTGTCTGCTTTGCCCGTAGAAATGTTCTCCTACAAGTGGAGAGATAGATTTAGCCACTTGTGGATTCAAGTGATAGCACCCCCACAGTCCTCCCCACTAATCACCTCTGAAGCGCCCTCTCAGCAATCTCACCTTATATTCTTGAAGGATGAGCTCTCCATCCTGCGAAGCACGCAGGGGCGCGTTGATGACCAGTTACTTCACTGGCCTGAAAATATTAGAAGAGTTGTAGACGAATACTGACTCCAAAAGGTCCTGGCGAAGAGCCGTAAGTATATAGTTCGTAAGAGTTCAAAATGTCTGGAATTCACTCCTGTCCAATTCCTCTTTTATCTTGCAGCTTTGACCCAATAAGAAGATTGGCTGTTGAAAGCTCTCCGGTAAAAGTCTGTGTTACCCAAAACTGTCCGGTAAATAATGCCAAGGGTTAAACTTGCTGCTTTCTCCTCATCTTACAGGTGCGGCATTAGAAGATGTGGCATGCTGAAGAATTATACCTCAGGGGGTAAAATCAGGTAAGCATATGGCAGCTAAAGAGATTGTCTGTCTGTTCTCTCTGCTCACCTTGTTGTTTCTTGTCCTCCTTAGGTGCCGGGATTCGGCAATGTAAAGATGGAGACAGCGCCGGATCGAAGAGATACTGCGTGGAACGGTGAGTATGGCGCGGCGCTGCTGCTGGCGATGCGACGCGTTTAAAACAAAGCCTTTCCTATGGTTTGAAGATGCGATGAATCCGGAATCAGGTAAGAAATCAGGTAATACTCTTGTTCTAACCTTTGCTTCTTTCCTTCTTTCTAGGTGCTCCAGGTTCGAGGCGGGCGTGGCAGAAGGCTGGATGCTGCTGCTGCTGCTGGCACGGTGAGCTTTACGCTGCTGGATGTAGAATAACGCGAAGCATGTGCTGCTCTTTGGGCGTGGTTTAAATAGCCTCCAAAGTAGTCCCAGGTAGGTATTCCTCCCCGACCACACCAGAGTAACAAAATAGTCCCTAAGGTAAATTAGTCCCTTCCAGGCCTCACATGGGCTTGGATATTCTTGCAGCATGGTCTGCATCAGGTAAGTATGCACCTATGACCCTGGCGCCTATGGCGCCAGGACTAATGTCCCATATGAGCCAGGCGCCATAGGCGCCAGGACTGAACCCAGACAGCCCCTAGCAGGGGTTGCTGGGTTTTCTCAAGGCAACATGCCTGCTCCCGGGGCTGATGGACGTGGTCTGGATGCCCGGGGGTATGCATCATGACAGTTACAAGACTGGGGGAGAGCCAGTGCAGCAATAATGCAATTCTATACGCCCCATATAGAATTGCATTATTGCTGCACTGTGATGTGCCTGTGTGTAACAGTTAACTGCTCACAGACGTTTACTGGAAGATTGGCTCTTCCTATAAGAAGGAGGGGCTCAGGGAGAAACTGTCACACAGTGGCCGAATCCACCTATTATTGATGTTCAAGCGTCTGCATCACCTGGACGATTTGCAGATTCCACTTGTGAGGCTGCTAGGTCAGACTCTTTGTAATTGCCAGACCTTTGAAGAGATTTATTGCACTGTTAAAGTCAGCTGTAAATGCACAGGATTATGTGACTAATTGTGTTGCAGAGCTATGAATGGGTTTGCTAGGGTCACACTTAGCGGTCTGGTTAAAGGCCCTGCTTCTATCACTGAAGATGGATAAATCATATTCAACTCAATGTTAAAGGAGAGTTCCGGGACTTTTTTTTTATTGTCCCTACGGGTCGGCCATGTGTTTGTAAGCATAAATCGGTAGATCGTAGGAAACTTTCCTATGGACCTTACCCGACTTTTCGCCCCTTATCGCACTCGAAATCAGCCTCCATTTTGTGATAATCCTATCATTCCGCCGCATCGACCTGGCTCACCTGCCTTTGCGGCACTAAATCAAATCCCCCGCCCCTGAGCCTGACATCAGCAGACGCGTACTGCCCATTTCAAGCACGTCTCGTGTCAACAATCGCTGCGCCTCAGCTATTGACGTGTTGCCATGGAAATGGCAGGACGCCTCTTTCCCCAATAAGTATAAACAGACCGTTTCACAACATACAGCAGCAGATTTTCGATTCCATTCCTCTCTCTGTGTTACTTTGAGTATTCTGTGACTCGTTTCAGTGCTCTGGTCAGCTACCTTCGCCGCTTGTAGCCCGTGTGAACAGATACCAGTACCACCGCTATAAATTATTTTACTATCTTTACCGCACAATGGCCACAATAATGCCGTATATGTACGAGCCCGAGTACACCGAGGAAGAACTACTGGAAAGGCAAGCACGCGAAAACGATGGGGATTCGGACGGCAGTTGGGAGGACCAGTCAACGGATGAAGAGCCTGGACCATGTCGCATGGACGGCGTCTCCACCTGGTGCACGTGCAATCGGTGCGAGCTAATGCCAACTGAGGAGGAGAACTGCTGCTGCCGTGAAAATTCCGGGTGCTTGGCCTACATTTCGGAAAGCGAGCAAAGTCAGCAGGAAGGCGAGCAAAGTCCGCAATGCATCACCGAGCTGCCAGAGTTCAGGGAAGCCTGCCTCTCACGGACAGTGTTGAGGATGATGATGGTGCTTATGCACGAACTTCGTGGCACTGTTCGTCCGCGTAATCCGAGTAACGAGTAAGTATACTCTGTTTGTGATGTCAGTGATGCCACCACTATTTCATGGTCGTCTCCCACATATAAAATTACATTTACATATCATTGGAACGCATGTAAATTGGTTCCATATAGTGCATTTTCTAGATATAATTTTTTTCTAAGAAAAATGACATGTGTTACCTGAATCGACATTGATAAGAAAGTTTGGTCAGTTTAATACAGTTTGCATCTTTTTTTTTCACAGGTGGTACAGGCTGGTGGCCTATCGTTGCTTCACTTGGTGGCTTCACGGGAGGCTCGGACACCGCGTTCGGAGAGTAATACCTGCCTGTGCGGTACTTGCCATTAGACAACATTTCCCCAGTGACAGTGGACAATACCGCGGATTTTCCCTCGATGTGCTGCAACCTCAACTTTACAATGTGTAATGTTTATTATTTATGTTTAATTAAAATCTAAAATAAAGCCCAACATATATTTTAACAATGGTTGTTTTGATTTTTTAAATGAATCTAGTGTATATTCTCCTGGGAGGGTGAGGTATTTATAAACTCACCCCCCTGCCTTCCATGTAGTAGATCCTGCAGCCATCCTCTTACATTCAGTTAGATGGCCTCTCCTTGGTGAGGCCCTGCGGCAAACGGGTCTTGTCTGCACGACCACCGCCCCGATCCACCCCCCGCCCTATCAAAGGCAGTTCGCACCGGGGTACTTGAGCTGCTGGCAAGTGGAGCTGTCAGGGAGCGATAAAGGCCAAGAGGTGCCAAAGACCATGTACACTTCAAAGTGGTCTATAGAGCATGGGTTTGTTGTTCCCATGTCTACCTCCAGACCCCGTGTCTCCTGCCAAGCATCCCCCTCACGCTGGACGGCCCCCTGCAATCCACATAAGTGTGTCTCCATTCACGAGTCTTCCTGTGTCTTGTCTGCACGACCACCGCCCCGATCCACCCCCCGCCCTATCAAAGGCAGTTCGCACCGGGGTACTTGAGCTGCTGGCAAGTGGAGCTGTCAGGGAGCGATAAAGGCCAAGAGGTGCCAAAGACCATGTACACTTCAAAGTGGTCTATAGAGCATGGGTTTGTTGTTCCCATGTCTACCTCCAGACCCCGTGTCTCCTGCCAAGCATCCCCCTCACGCTGGACGGCCCCCTGCAATCCACATAAGTGTGTCTCCATTCACGAGTCTTCCTGTGTCTTGTCTGCACGACCACCGCCCCGATCCACCCCCCGCCCTATCAAAGGCAGTTCGCACCGGGGTACTTGAGCTGCTGGCAAGTGGAGCTGTCAGGGAGCGATAAAGGCCAAGAGGTGCCAAAGACCATGTACACTTCAAAGTGGTCTATAGAGCATGGGTTTGTTGTTCCCATGTCTACCTCCAGACCCCGTGTCTCCTGCCAAGCATCCCCCTCACGCTGGACGGCCCCCTGCAATCCACATAAGTGTGTCTCCATTCACGAGTCTTCCTGTGTCTTGTCTGCACGACCACCGCCCCGATCCACCCCCCGCCCTATCAAAGGCAGTTCGCACCGGGGTACTTGAGCTGCTGGCAAGTGGAGCTGTCAGGGAGCGATAAAGGCCAAGAGGTGCCAAAGACCATGTACACTTCAAAGTGGTCTATAGAGCATGGGTTTGTTGTTCCCATGTCTACCTCCAGACCCCGTGTCTCCTGCCAAGCATCCCCCTCACGCTGGACGGCCCCCTGCAATCCACATAATGCCACGACATATACACGTCATTCATTCACAAACACACCCCTGGTTCGAATTCTTTATAACCCACCTCATATTTCTAATGAGAACTTCTTTGCGCTTTGCTAGTCAACCCGTGAAGGTGCTGGTTATCTGCTCTTCGTCTCTGTGAACTTCCGTGACCACTTTGAGCAAACTCGTCAGTTTGCAACCTGTGAACTGCTCCCTGTTCTACGACAAGAAACTACTCTGATCCCTGCATCTAACTGTTTGTTCGTCAAGGTAAGTCCATGTACCATAATCATTTTGCGTCCAATTTTTTAATTTATATCTATTTGCTAGTAGTCATCAAATTGCATCCATGTTTTCTTTTCGTTCACGACAGTACATGCAAGGAACTAGTCACATGTTCTGAGTTTAGTCAAATTACTTTTTCTATTTTTTGAAAGTTATTGAAATACTTATCCGCATGTGAATAACGTGTATAGTTCCAAGAACCAAAACGGACCTTGCATTGAACCTTTTATGTGTCATTTACTGTTTTAACACATTGGTATTCATAGAGAATTGTTGATCTTTACTTTTCAGAACTTTCCATAATGCCTGCCTGTTCCATTGGCGGTTGCCCTTCGAAGACCCATAACAAATCTGAAGGTACTATAATGCATGTTTTCCCTAAGACAATAGATCAGATAAGAGGATGGGTCCGATATTGCGGATATCCAGCCTCTGAGCTAGAAAGTAGAGTCCTAGAAGTCTTTGCGGACAAGAGGGGTGATCGATACCGCATCTGCAGCAGGCACTTTAGCCCAGACATGTACTCCACATCATTGCTAATAAAGAAGAAAACACCGCGAGCGAGGCGAAAATTGCTCTCAACCGCTATTCCCACTCTATTCGTCCACATGCCTCCACTGGTGAGTCAAGTTTACGGATCTAGTTCTCGGCCTTGCGGTAGTGTGTAGCAGTAGCTAACAATAATTTCCCCATTTATGTATCCACTCAATATGAAGGCGGAAGATTCTCCATCCGTGTCGTTATTGCAGTCATCAGCCACTTCAAGCGCCTATCGGGTAATCTTACTTAGCTATTCTGACACTGACTTGTTTTAGGCATGTAAATCAATAGTTTTAATTGATCGTGTAATTATTTTACCTAATGGTACACCCTTGTACTCGTCCTCTAGTCTTTGTTTTCAGTTATAATTATTGTTATCCAAAATAATGCAAGTACTGTCTTTCAGGGAGATGCTGAGGAGTCCAACGCATTGACGACAACCGTAGATGTCACTCAGATGCTCGAGGTACGTTTCTTTCGTTTTTAGCCATTGATATGTCCTTCTGTCGTCGCCCTCCTATTTGTCTTCTTTTTTCAATATTGTGTTCATTACTAATGAAAGTCCTATGTTTCAGGGAGTCGATGGAGCATTAGTCCAAGTAGAAGGGGGAGCATGCAGTTACGGGTCGGCGCAACAGCTTGCAGAAGTGTGCACCGCAGTTACATCGTCCCTTGATGTTCTTATGCATTTCGAGGTATGGATACTGACAGTTCGATCAAGCGAAATCATATGACGTGATTACATCCGCTATACTTCCTTCTTTATTAACGCAAGTACTATGTTTCAGGGAGATGACGGAGCTTCTTCTACAAGAACATCACCCCTAGTAGTTGATGCAGATCTCTGGGTGGTGACACTTCCAACGATCGAGCAAATCGAATCATATTTACATATCCATTATTTATTTTAGACAACTGATCATTTGTGCAGGTCTATTTAGATGAGCCGTTGACGCCTGCTCAAAGTTTATGTTCTTTTTAACAAAATAGAAAAGCATACTAATGCAATTACTGTGTTTCAGGGAGTTGCTGAAGCGTCATCTTCAATAATATCATCAATGGAAGTCTATGCGGAGCCCGAGGTATGGATCTTGACAGTTCAATCTAACTAGATCAACAATGCGTGAACTATTGTCGTTTGAATGTTCTACACAATGCGTTCATTCGTGTTTTGCTATTGAGATGTACGTATGGGTATTGGTCCCCAAGTACATTTTGTGTTTTCAATATTATTATACATACTAATGAAAGTTCTATGTTTCAGGGAGTCGATGGAGCCTCAGTGAGTGATGGATGTGCTTATGAAAATATAGTCGTTGCAGCGCGAGAGGAAGTGGAGACATGCACACACGAGTCGGAGCAACAGCGTCCAGATGTTGAAGTTCGAGGCAAGAAAGTTTCAAAGAAAAGAAAGCAAAAGAAGGTTAGTGTCCTGTTCACTATATTATGTTGTCTTTCACTGTCAATAGTTCAATACTGTAAGTTGTGTTTAAACTGAACATCCCTTTTCTAATCTGTCCTCTAGTTGCGAGTGGGTGTAAGAACTAAATCTACACAGACAGTGAAGCGAACGAGAGATGTTGCTTGTCAAACCTTTTGGCAGGGACTTGAGACTGGAGATGCATCGTGCCAATGGGAAGAATATGAAGTGATTGACAACGGAGCTATACCACCACCAGCCATTGATAGTGAATGTCCTCCTGGTAGTTTGGATGCAGTCGGAGATCAATTCACAGAATCCACACCCGCAAAAAATAAGAGCGCGCGAAAGTTGAAGACATTGTTTTTTTCTCCCATCTCCGGACAAGGAACAGATGTTGCAATGGAAGAGAATGACGTGGACGACAATGAAACACCATCAATATCACTCAGCATAGCGGAAGACGATATCAGAGATTGTACCTTTCATGCGAGTGACATGTCCTCAACGTTACAGGCCGAACCAGCTGGGATGCAGAGTGAAAGTATAAGGAAAGAGGCCAAATTCATTGTATTCGATAGCTGTTTGATGGATATTATTATGATGATGAAATGTGGGCATTCGGTTGGTGGGGAAGTATGTGGGGAGCCATTGATTAATGTGACTCGTGCAATTCGAGGCACTAACCTTAAAATACATGCCACCTGTACACAATATCATCCGTTCGCATGGTCTGCACAACCCATGCTGGGGCAACTGCCAGCAGGCAATCTACTTTGTGCAGCGGCCGCACTTTTTAGTGGTTCAAGTTTTAAAAAGTTACAGTATTTCTTTCAGTTTGTGGGAATCCATTTCATTGCGAAAAGTCAGTTCTACAAATACCAAACCGATTATCTATTTCCAGCCATCAGCGAAGCTTGGAGAATGGAAAAAATGTCAATGGAAAGTACATTCGCGGGCAAACGCTTCAGGCTAGCCGGTGATGGACAGTGCGACAGCCCAGGATTTTCAGCCAAGTACTGCACCTACCACTTTCAGGACATGGAAAGTAAGAAAATTGTGAGTTCGGTGGTCGTGCAGGTGTCACAAAGTACATCCTCAGTGGCCATGGAGAAAGTTGGCTTTGTAGCATCATTGCAAGAACTACAATCGCGGGGAATGGTGATCGACCTGATAGCCACGGACAGACACGTTTCAATTGCCAAGACAATGAGAGAACAGTACAAAAATATAAATCACCAATTTGACGTTTGGCATCTTGCAAAATCAATCAATAAAAAATTGTCTGCTGCAGGTAAAAAAAAAGAATTGCAAGGTATTTCACAGTGGTCCAAGTCAATCAGCAACCATCTTTGGTGGAGCTCAAAAACATGTGAAGGGTCGTTGGAAATTCTACTGGAAAAATGGCGGTCAGTAATGTTGCACTGTAGCAACGTACATCGATGGTCGACAAATGAGCATTTCCACAAATGTGAACATGGCCATTTGTCCACAGAGGAGGCACGGAAGAAGAAGTGGTTGATTCCTTCATCACCCACTCACAAAGCCATTGAAAAGATTGTATTTGATAAAACTATAACAAAAGCTTTGAGGGGACTCACGGAATTCTGCCACACAGGAGATTTGGAGGTGTTCCACAATATGTGCCTCAAGTACAGGCCCAAAAGATTGCATTTTGGCATGGAAGGCATGATAAATCGGACTCTTTTAGCGGTCTTGGCACATAACCATAATGTTGGCCGTCAACAAAGTAGGACGACCGGAACTTTAGGGACGCTTCGCTACAATAAGGCCTTCACTAAAAGAAGTAAACAATGGGTGATCAAACCAGTGTTTGAGGATATGCAATATGAGTTTATTGAGAGACTTATCGTAGATGTCCTCGATAGGCACATACATGGAGTGGTGAACGAACCTATGCAGGGGACAACTGCATTGCCACCCAACATTGCCTCTGTTCCATGTCCACCTAAAGCAGAGCTCATTGAGAAATACACATCACGGTTTAAATGATTGTAATTTGATTGTCTGTTCTCTCGAGTCTCCTCATGTTGCAGGCCCATTGCAATTAAACCAAACAGTAATATAAATCATTTTTACAAAAATTATAGAATGTTTCCGTATTGCAAAAACATGGCCGACCCATAGGGACAATAAAAAAAAAGGCACGCAGACAAGATGTCCCTAAAACTAACTGCAGCTAACTAGAAATGTGTGCTCGCTCAAAGTGAAGGTCAGCTGCTTTGATGTTTTGCTCGGGTGGCGGAACGGCCCACGACCCAATATAAGGTTCTATTGTGATTTGACCTTGACAGGCCGGGACCATCCTGAAAGACTAAGAAAAGATAATGAATAAAATTTCAGAAACGAAACGATGAGCCACGTTCATTAGAAGAAGTAACGTCGGCAAAGAAGGAGTGGTGTTTCGGGTCTGCCCTACACAGAGACACAATGGAAAATGCAAATATAATGTAAGTAACTTTTGATGAGTTTATACCGCAATTTCATTACTATACAGTGGCTTTAAAGACGGGTTCAGTTGTACTTGTTCGTTCTATGTGGCATATTGTTTTCTACCGCGCACTATCTTGAGGAGAAACATCTGCTTTTACTGAAGCACCTCAAAACCTTCCTCTTTGCTTCTGCTTTCTCTCTCCCTCTCCCCTGCTACAACTGGTCCACTGTCTGCGACCTCAGTCCTGGGCCCTTCCACTCTCCACCTGCACTCCCCCCCCCCTCCATGCCTCGCCACGCCTTTAAACACTTGTGTACACCCAGTAGCGCTGTCCTCGCTATGAAATGAATAATTTTAATAAGGATCTGATGGTGAGACTAATTTCATTTTTTATGTTTTTAGGTACATCATTCACTACTGTCTGTGTCACGAGTACCAGACACCGGCGGACGGCTTCTACAGCCGCCAGTTGCTTCTCCGCGTGAACAACGTTACCACCCTGACCATTTTATGGGACGATCGCCAAGTACAAGTATGCCCTTACGCGGTACTAACGGTTAGATGCAACATACCTACCATTGTGGTGGCCTAGCGCCTCGTTGTTGGAACAGCCATGCGATTATCAGTGCGACAGAAGAGCTTATTTTTATCGTAAACCAACACCCTGTGTACTGCACACGAACATCGCTTCCCTCAAGACGAACTAATTTGGATCGAGAGCAAAGAAAAATGCAAATCGCTGAATATTCTCTAAACATTTGATGTCCAATAAACTTACTTTGCCAAATGTACAATCTTGCCGTTTGCTTTTAAACCACGGTTTCACATTCCGAATTGTGGTGCTGTATTGTGAGATGCTCTAAGACCCTGTGTACAGCAAAGGACCATCGCGTTCCTCAATACGAACTTTTTGGAACATGAGCAAATAAAAATGCAAATCGCTGAATATTCTCTAAACATTTGATGTCAAATAAATGTACTTTACCACATTTACAATCTTGCGGTTTGATTTCAAAGTACAGTTTCATATTCCGAATTGTGGTGCGCTGTATTGTGAGCTGATCTGTGTTGATTTCCGGGGTCTGTGTGGAGTCGCGTAGAAGACGCCTGGGCGCGTTTGCCTACGCAGCACAGTCACGTCACGGATAGAGGCGGGGAATATGAATGTTTTGATAAAGTCTGTTTCAGGGGCGGGGGATTTGATTTAGTGCCGCAAAGGCAGGTGAGCCAGGTCGATGCGGCGGAATGATAGGATTATCACAAAATGGAGGCTGATTTCGAGTGCGATAAGGGGCGAAAAGTCGGGTAAGGTCCATAGGAAAGTTTCCTACGATCTACCGATTTATGCTTACAAACACATGGCCGACCCGTAGGGACAATAAAAAAAAAGTCCCGGAACTCTCCTTTAAAGGCTATTTATACTGTGCACTATCACCACTGGAGTGTCCCCCTGGCGCTCTGGTGGATCTGAATGGAAAAAGGGTAAGATCGGTTAGTAGGCTTGAGTGTAAAAAGTGCAAGAGAGCTGTGATGTGCTGTTGGGAGCTTCAGTTAGGTTAATACCGTTTGCTGTGCTGTGTAGACATCACCCAGGTCCCACCACCCAGAAGCTGTATTTCCACAGTCTGCTAGAGACAGCACTAATATGTATGTTTATTAATTTATAATGCGCTCAAGACCCTTGGGTAGCAGGGCGCAGCAATAGGGTAATGCGAAGCTTACAATGGTGCAGATTATACAAGTTACAATAATGTACAGGAATCACAGAATGACAGGGTAAATTACACAAAAATTGTACAGATAACATGTCATAATTCAAGGAGAATAGGAGCAGTATCAAGTGTCAGGACCTGGAAATAAGGTGGGCAAGTGCAGCTAGGGAAATAGGGCGACTAGTGGTCATTGGAGATGTGGTGGATGGTGTTCCTTTTAAAAAGTGGGTATGGTTGATCTGCTCTCAGGTTGTTTGGTAGTAAGTTCCAAGTTTTAGCAGCCGTCACTGGGAAGCTATTGCCACCAATAGTGGTTAGCTTGAATCTGGGTACTACGAGGCAGTTGGGGCTGGCAGCTCTGGTTGGTCTGATAGAGGTTTTTTTTAATGTATTTTGTTCATGAGGTAGCTAGGGGCGGCATTGTTTAAAGCTTTGTGCGTCAAAGAGATCATTTTTAACTGCATTTTGTTCTCTGTGGATAGCCATTTATTTTGGCGTCTGATGGCGGAGATGTGTACTCTTATTTGTGCAAAGCGCTGCTCGCAAGGCATGGTTTTGTAGTGTTTGTAGTTTCTGGATGGTAGTTTTATTAGCACCACTGTAGAAGGCATTGCAGTATTCGATCCTGGAGAGAATTCATGCTCTGGCCAGGATCATGCAATTGTCGCTGGAAAGGAATGGCTTGCCAGCTCTTATCAGATTGCAGGTATAGGCGGTGGTGGAGGCCAGGGATTTTACCGGTTTGTCAAATGACAGAGTGGAGTCTAGATAGAAGCCAATGGTTTTTACTTCCGTGGAGACCCTGATAATGTTTCCGTCAATATTGAAGGAGGAGAATTCCTGGCCTAGTTTGTTAATGTTTGTGTGAGAACCCAAGATTATTAGCTCTGTCTTGTCATCGTTCGAGCACAAGCCATGGGTGGCCATCCATGCTTGAACTATAAGATATACTCTATTCACCAACTCCGAGTCCTTACTATGATCACCAGAAAGAGGGAGGAGAATCTGTATCATCTGCATAGTTAGTGTAGGTGATACCCAGAAGGTCCAGATCGTCAAACAAAGGTTTGGTGACGATGTTGTATAAAGTTGGCGAGACGCAAGAGCCTTGGGGAACGCAACACAGGATGGGGGTAGGGTCAGCTGCAGCCGATGGGGAAAATACTCTCATTGTTCTCTCACTCAGGAATGATTCCAGCCATCTGATGGCCTCAGGAGAGAAATGAGCAGCAGAGTCCAGGTGTCTGCAGAGGACCTTGTGGTCGACCAAATCAAATGCATCTGAGGTCCAGTAAAAGCAAGAGTGCTGTCCTTCCACTATCTCTCAGCTCATCAATTTGGGTCTTTAAATCAATGAGGGCGGTTTCCGTTCCGTGTAGTAAGCAGAAGCCAGATTGTCTAGCTCCTAGAGGTTATACAGATCAAGGTGTTTTTGTATCTGGATGTAGGCGGCTTTGTCCAATATTTTGAGAGGAATGGTACCGTGGTAATAGGGTGGTAATTGGTCGGGATGAGTGGATCTAGCATCTTTTTAAGGAGAGGGAGCACCCAGGAATGTTTTAGGTTAGCTGGGAAAGTGCCTGATGTAAATGAGACATTAATCAATGTTGAAATGCATGGTCAGAGGTCTCTGGCAGCATCTTTTATTAACTGTGCTGGGCAGATGTTGCCTTTACAATTAGACGGTTTGAGCGAGAGTATGATTGATTTTTTCTACCTCTAAAGGAGAAGTTTTGGAAAAATGAAATTTGTTATTGTGCGCCTCGAGAGAGTCAGTAGGTGACAAGGTATTGGGGATGTGCTGTAGGTTCAGCATATTTGTTTTTGGAGCGTATTAATTTTGTTTGCTAGCGCATGTTGGATATCTGCGCACCAAGACTTGTCCTTAGTAACTAGATCGGGTATGGGTATTGGTGACTGATTTTTTCAGTATAGAGAAGAGTTCCCTCATGCTAGAGTTGGTGATGCGTTCATCATTGGAATTCCTTTTAGCAAGGCATACTTCCTTTTTAAAGCGTGAGGAAATGGAGGTTAGTTTAGCTTTGTTTTCGGCTGAAGGGCAAAGTCTCCAGGAGTTTTCACTTTTTCTTTTTAAAGGTCGTAGGTCTCTTAATTGAGGCGTAAACCATTTGTTAAGGTGAGCTTTGGGTTTACTTTTTCTAAGCTTGAGAGGGGCAATTTTGTCCAATGTGTTGAGCATATTATATTCCTGGACTAGAGTGCTAGGGTCTAGATTGTCAGGCAGAGCGTTTAGAGTGGGTAGCATGGCTGGGATGACTTTGTCCACTGTGATACTTTTTTATTTCTTGTTAGGCAGGGTGGCACTGGCAGTGAAACCGTAGGAGAGGGTCTCAGTGTTGATAAGTTAAAAGCTACAAGTGAGATCTGTCCATGGTTGAGGAGAGATGGAGGAAATGGAGACTGTGCAGTTATAGTCTGCTATCCAGTCCAGTATTCTCCCTTTTGAGTGAGTGGGTTTATTGATTTGAGGGACATGGACAATTGCGCAGGCTACATTAGCCGCTGCAGAGCCCTGTCATTTATTCCATAGCCCTAAACATGCGCAGTGTTCTCCTTAAACAGAAGATAGTCTGAAAAACACTTTAGAGAGTTCTGTTTGCTTGGGGGATGAACCCGTTAAAGAGTACCCGAAAGATTGGGCTTTTGTCGAGGCAAAATTAACATACCACATCCAAAATAAAAACATGTTATGTCCCTTCTCCATGGATCGAACATGAGTGGTAGCAATTAACCTCGTTCAGATTCAGCCAAATAAATCAAGGGCCATGCATGACATGGTTGGTACTTCCGTTTCAGGCCGGTCCCCGTTCCCAATCAAACACACCAGGCAGAACCTGTGTGTTTTGAAGAACTGATTTAAAAAAGTAACCGCTTGCAGCCCTTTCCACCATGCCCAAAAGTGTGCGTCCTACTCCTATTACAGTAATATGGCACAGCAGTTCACACAAAGCTAGCATTTGCTAAATATGTGTTCCAGCGCCATCGAGTGGAAAGAAAGAATAGGGGAATTCTCATAAAAGTAGTGTGGCCAGCCTGCGTAAATGGTACGAAAATAAAATGACGTTTTTACATTATTTTACTGCGTAAAAAGCCCCCAATACGCTCCTTATCTGGAGGGCTGGGTCCAGGGGTGGAAAAGGCTCATCTAGCGGATCCTCCGTCTGTAACCGTCGAGATATTTTCTTCAAAGCCGAAGAAATCCGTTCAGGAGCTTTCAAAAAGTATTTTCCGGGGTTCTGACGGTTGACGCGTGTCTTCTTGACTGACTGTAGGCCTTTCCGTGGGTTCCAATACATTTTTCGGCCCATCCTTAGCCTTCGACAAATCCTTGTGCTTGTCCTTGGGTTTCGACGAATCCTTGGACCTTTGCTTGTGGTAATCTGCCGAAATGATTCTGGCGATGCCTTCTGTAATTACTTCATCATCGGGAAGTTCTGAAGTACAGGCCTCTGGTTGCGCGACTACTTCCGGTGGAACCGGGGCCTTTTCGGCCGTGGACGCCTTCTTCCGATGCATCGCAACGGGAAGGTGGATATTGGGGTCAGCGCCCTTTGATTTAGTAGGCCCAGTCGCAAGGTGCATCTGCGGTTACGGGGAGGGCTGCCGACCCAGGCGGTCGGCGGGCAGGGACGAAGTTTTCGGCGGGCCAGTTGGCGCTACGGACTGTTTCGACTGTTTAGTCGAAAAAAACGTCCCTGGGGTTGTCTCTTTAGTGTGGGGAACATGTGTGCCTGTGTCGCCGGGGTGTATATTCCCCCATAGCAGGACCTAGGTCTTGCAGAGAAGGGCCAGACGACGCAGCGCAAGAGTGTTCCGCCGAGGGATCAATCGCCTACGAATCAGAGGCTAGTTTGTCACCCAAGCCCTCGTCACAATTAGCAGTTGTGGCAGCGGGATAACTTGACGCGGCCTGCGATATTCTGTAGGCCGCCCACCACTTAACACAGCGCTCCTTCAAAGTTTTCAGGCGCAGGAGCTTGCAAGCCTCACAAACCGACTTGTTGTGATTCAGGGGTAAACACTGGTTGTATTTACGGTGTCCATCTTTCCAAGGAAAGTTGGCCCTGCAAACAGGACAAAACCTAAATGGAGTCCTCTCCATAGCTGAGGAAATAAACTGACAAATAGACCCAGGGAACAAAGAGGAAAGGGAAAGGCATTCTAGGAAAACAAAATGTCCACCCCGACCCCACTCTCCCTACTGTGTAGGCGGCCAGAAAGCCCAGCCACGTGGTCGGCAGCGCCGACCGGTCTTCGTCCGACGATCCGTGGACTGTCTTCAGCAGGGAATTGGAACAGCCGTCGATGGAAGGGACGGTAGGGTAATATCAATAACCTTATTATATTATATTATGACCAAAGGTCGAAGAGGACAAAGCAATCTCTCAGGACGAGCTCCACATAAGGTAACCAGTATGCTGGGCGGAAAAAAACACGTCACGATCGGGATAGTGTTACAGACACTCCCATGTCGACGTACCCTTTGGATTCTCGAAAGACAAGTTGCAATACTCTGCGGTGACCACTGGATGTCGGACTATACGCACAGCATGTGATTCTAAGCAGATTAACAAGCATCAGAAATAAGTGTTGATGATGCTTCCAAATTTAACAAGTTAACAGCACCCATGGGACAAGTTTCTAATGTTATTGAACTATCCATCGAAGATCATGGGTTGGGAATATACTATACAAAATGAGGGAACAAAACATTTAAATAGAACCAAACTCTTGGGAAACTTTAAACAGATTCCAAGGTTGAATTCCAAGACAGATTTTATTAAGCTTTCAGTGATATCCAACAGAATAATTTCGTACTTTCACTCAATCATTTCCAACCTGGTATTGGAGCAGTGTATACATTTAAAATCTTTAGGCTACGAACTCCATGAGATTAATTATGTGGAGTAAGCTAAGATTTTTGCATCAATCCCCTTATCGGGGTCATTGGGGGCTCCTGCAATTCCTGACAATAAGAACCCAGATTCTGCCCCTTCTGTTGTGGCAATTGCCCAGATTTCGAATATCTATAGGGAGGCACTGGTCATGTATTTAATCAGCACTTAAGACCTTTTCTGTAATAACACAGGGTTTGACCCAACCCTAATCTCAGCTATATTAAGATTCTGACATTGAACGTCTTTGGATTTATAAATTTGAAAAGGACGTTTGAAAGCTGTTGAGAACAGGAAACAACGGCAATGTCGCATTTTGATCTTACAGGGTACTGTACATTTACCTCTCCTGTCACTCGAGCTGCCAAGGGTCAACCAAGTGGAGATTTGGTCATAGCTATAGACGGTGACCTGAACCTGCAATCAGGCTTGTTCCTCCTTTGTGAGTGAGACATGGCAGTTTCTCTTAATGACTATTTTTCGAGGTCTAAATTATTACTGGTTGACGTATACTGGAACCCTGCAAGACAAACTAGGACGGGCCTTCAGGTTCTGTCTGAAACATTTGAAGCTTGATTATTAGAGGGACAAGAGCATGCCATAATGGTTTATTTATAATGCGCACCAGACTCTGGGGTATCAGGGTTATCAGTATTGTAGGGTGCTACAACTCCGATTGTGCAGAGGGGCCTACATTAAATTCCATTGGGGATATTCCACTTGTTACACAAACTACCACCAATAGGGGGTTGCCTGGGATTCTTTCCTGGCTGACTGGGAACTTATCCAAGTGGTGATGCAGCTCCCAAGGGTATCCCATAGATTCACATGGCACAGGGGAATGGCATCCTCTTGGATTATTTTTTTTTGTATCTCAGCAATTAACATCTAAATGTGGGCCTCTCACAATCCATGATCCTCTCTTGGGTGATCATTGGATTTGCTTTGACATCTTTAGCTAGCCACTCTGCACGTGTTGAAGCAGTCTTTGGCATGGATATCTGTAGATAGGGGAGGTCTTTCAGTGAGATTGATAGATCGAGCAAGAAGTGTTGACAGCTCTCGCAAGCTGCAATGGCAGAGGCCAGTGGGAATGATGAGGTGCCCTGGCCACCGTGTGTTAAATTGACTGCTGTGTATTTGATTGTTGTCGCTTGTTTTAAACGCATCACCTGCAAGGGCGTTCGGTTAAGCCAAAGGGTCATCTCCCATCAGTATGACTCAAGAATTGCTAGCTCAGAGAAAAATAAATGAGCCTCGAAACATCCAAAAAGGAGGGGTTACAGACCAATGCCTCTGTTAATTAACCCAATTTTGTGGTCAGAGCTTTTTAAACCATGCCACAACAACATTTAGAACACGTAGGATTCCCCCTCATGGTCCCAATCGGTTGTCATCCCGATATACAAAAAAAAGGGCAATTGATAAACCTAATTATCGACTTATGGCTTTCATTGGACCTCAACCTAGTCTTGCAACATTCAGACACTTTTGCATTTCCACGTAGGCCTTCGACAGAAAATGGGAACCCCCCCTAAATGCTACTATCTAGGCACATTTATTGAATGCAACTACCCAGGGGGTAGCGGGGCCAAATTATGTGGCTTCCTTGGATATGTCTGGCACCTTTCACTGTGTGAGCTCCAGTTTATGGAGAAAGATGTTGAATCTGAGTGTCCCCCTCAAATTGGTACAACTAATTGCACTACTACATATTAACTCCTCTCTTAAGATTCAAATTACATGGGCAGTGAGTACAAGGGCAATCCGTTTAGAACTGGGATTTAGACAGGGATGTATCTTAGCCTCCCACACTTTTAAACATTATGTGAGGGATATTGATTTATGGAAGGGCAACAACATGATCCCTGTTCAGTCGGGCCATCTGAGGATACACTGGCTCTCTTTCACAGACCTAATCTTCTTGCATAGGGCTCCTACTGGGTTACAGTCTAAGATGAACCTGTTCCATCAATACGCCGCAAATAATAACTTGCAGACCCAATGGGTCCAAATCTAAGGTAGTGATATTTGCGAATAAAGCAACACTCAAAACAAAGTGGTGGTCAATTGGAAATGAGAGTTGAAGGGTACCCTTGCAACTTTTTCATTTCCAATTTTAAGATAACTAGGATATAATTTAGTGAATTCTTCCTCCACTACAATGTGGAGAGCCTCTCTCAAAGTAAACCTTTTCCCATTCATCGCTCAGATGAAACTCCTACTGTCCAAACAACGTAAATTTTCGATCTTACATGCTCTGAAATACTCGAGAGGGGAACAGGACCCAAAGTTGGGGGTTCTCCTGTCCACTGCACACTCCTGAACTTCACCAGGAAGGCGATTAGTAATTAAGTATGTACAGTAATCATGAAACTTATAATTCGAAAATACAATGCTTCATTAAGTATTGTGCATCAACAGGGGATTTAGAAAACAATCATTTTATGCAAGCCGAAGCGAGGAAGACTAGTAAGGCCGTCTTGATGGTGACCGACCTGATGTCCACAGACGCCACTGGCTCAAACGGTTTGTGCGCTAAACCGCCAAAGACTATGTTCAGGTCCCACACGTGGTGTGGCCTCTTGATGGGTGGGGAAAGCCTTGCGCGCCCCATCAAATGTTTGACAATCGGATTGGAGGAGGAGGAGACCCCCCTCCTCCGAGTTCCTGTAAGCCCCAACAGCTGCGAGGTAAGAGCAGCCGGTGTCTACATGCACGCCTGAGTGGGCGAAGAGCGTCCAAAGTACATGCCATGGGGTCGATTTCCTTGGAGACTGCCCAGAGGCAGAACCTGGTCCATTTACTTTTATACTGGGCCCTGGTAGCCTTGCTCCTTGCACCCCTATATGATCTCCAGATTAGCCTGGGAGAGGCTGAGGTGCCTTAGCGTTACCTGCTCAAGAACCACGCTGTGAGGGCTAGATTGTGTGGTGCGGGCTGGATGACCCTGCCCCCCTGCTAGGCCAGATGATGTGCTGGGCCCATCGGAAGAAGAATCAGTGGCAGCTCTGAGAACCATGGCCTGGCTGGCCACCATGGAGCTTTTAGAATGATGTTGAGCTGGCGAGACTCCTTGATCTTGCAAATCACTGAATCAGCGGAGTGGGTGGGAAGGCGTAAACTGTCATGCCGTGCCTCAAAAAATGCGTCGTGCCAGGGAGCCGGGGTCCTGTCCCTGCCAAGATGTCCTGAATAACGAGGTTGTTTAGCTGCCAATCTTAAATGTTCGCTCCCAACCTGCTGAGCCTGTCCGCCTCCAGGTTGGATTCCCCCGGAAGGTGGACTGCTGTTAAGTAGACGTTTTCCAGGGCCCACTCCCACATGCCGATTACCAGTCTGCACAGAGGAAGGGATCTGGTGCTTCCCTGCTTGTTGACATAGTACATGCTCGTTCTGGATGAAGACAACTTCACCCCTGATAAGTGGCAGGAATGGTCTGCGCGCAAGCCAGATGGCGTTCAGCTCCAACCAATTGATGTGGTACTGCTCCTGTTGGGTCCAGGTGCCGTGGACCGAGATATTGTCCAGGTTGGCTCCTCATCCCTCGAGAGAGGAGTCTGTGGTGATGGTGATCTGCGGGGTGTGAGACCGGAAGTGCTTGCCCGTCCGCAGGTTACAGTCCATGGATCACCATGTGAGGTCCCGGTGAAGAGATGGAGGAAAGTTGATCATCTCGGATTGAGAGCCCCACTCCTGGTTCCATGATGCCGTGAAGTGCAGCTGTATCCTGTATCCTCGCTGGGAGGCTGGGACTTTCTCCACAGCACGGCTCTCTACCAGCGATCGTATCTCTGCCAGAAGTTGCTGTCGCATCTTGAGGGAGTGGAGGAGTCAGGAGAGGCTGGGATGGGTAGGCGGTAACCCGTGGATACTATGGAGAGGATCTATGGGCCCTTGAAAATCTGGTACCAGAAATGTGCATGGAAAGCAAGCCTGCCCCCCACTGGAGACACGTGGACCTGGAGGGGCGTGTCATGCCTTCTTTCCCTCAGAGGCTGTTGCGGAGGGGGGGGAATGGAAAAAGCCCTTACTCCCTGGCCTTTTTGTTGCTTGCGCCGATGTTGAGACGGCGAGCGATCCGGCTGCCTGGACCTCTGTTCTTGGAAGCCGTGGAACCCTCCGAAAGTACGCCCCTTGTCGGAGCGCTGCTGTGACTGGGTGCAGGATTTGGGGGTGGTCTTTGTCAGGATGGATAAAGACTTGGCGCTTGTGAATGATTTTTCTTTTTGTCCAGCTCCTCGTCCGTGGTTGAGTGGAAGAGGTCACCCCCTCCTCCCCTCGAACAGCACGTGTAATATGCGTTCCTGGACGTCCGGGTTGAATTAAGTTGCACGGATCCAGGCTGTTCTTCGCAGGTCCATGGTGATGCAGATGGCACGGCCAGAGGCGTCAATGTGGGCCACGGTGGACTCCATGATGTCCGGCGCCACCAGATTGGCCTCAGCCGGTCCCGCCTTGAAACGCGATTGGCTCTGTGTAGTAAGTTCTGGGAGGAAATCTGCAATGTCCCGCCATAACCTCTGGTTAGTGGCCGCCAGCATGGCATCAGCGTTGCCCAGATGAAGATGCAAGGACGCGTTGGAATACAGCTTCTTCCCGTACACCTTTAAGATCATCTTCTCATTGCTCAGCAGCGCTGCAGAGGAGGAGGCTGAAGACTACTGAGGCTTGGAGTATAGTGATGCTGCACCGATCACTGAGGAGTGTGGCTGAGGATGGGCCGATCGCACGAGTGCATCCCCCCCTCCATCTGCCTGTACTTGGCATCCAGGCTTCGATTGACCGGCTGGACACAGTGGGGCTTGAGACAACCCTTTTTGGCCAGGGCGACTATATCCGTCTGCATCGGGATTCCCGTTTTAGCAGAGGGGCGCCGTGTGAGGACCTCTGCGAGGACCCCCTCTCTACTGGTTGCTCGACCTCGGGTTGAGGAAGGCCCATGAACTCAGCCTGCCCTGCAAGACGTTTGTGGAAGGCCTTGGCTGACAAGGGCGTGTCGTGGTCTGTCCGTGTCTGCCTGGGGGTCATGAGGATCCTGCACCGGTAGAGGAGTGACGGAAGCCAGGGGCTGGGGTACGGGAACCAGAACCAGAGGCTGTGGCGGAGGTTGGTACGGAACCACCTGAGGAATCGGTTGGGGGGCCGGAGCAGGTGGCAAAGGATGCACTGGGGCCGGGGACACCGGCGGAGGAGCCTGATGGCATCCCCGAGGCTAACCCCCATCTGAGGGTATCATAAGTCCGAGGAACCTCTCAGAGAACCTGTCCTCACAGGCCAGAGAGGTGATAGGGGGATATAGATGGAGCATGGGGCGGCTGCTGGAGGCGCTGCATACCCAGACCATATGGACGCAGCGGGAACCTGCCCTGCACAAATGAGGGATAGGCTGTAGGCCACGTACCTGGTTGATACCAGTCCCACCTTGGCATTCGTTCAACGAACTCCCGTTCCTGGTGCGGCGTGGGACGGGTGCTGAAGTCTCGCATAGTAGCAATCTTGTCGAGCTGCCTTCCACGTGCCTGCGTCGTGTTGCTCGGCTCGCTGGGCCCAGCCTCCACCAGGACCCTCCAGTGTGGATCATGAGGCCTATGCTGCTCCTCAGGCCGAGGCCTGGTAGGCGTTACACCCTCAGCCAAGAGGCCGCTAGAGCTGTGTTTAGGCGCCCCTCTGATGTATTGCCGGTACTCAGGCATGTCCCCTCGGACATATTGCCGGTACAAGGGCGTAGCCCCTCGGGTGAAGACCCAGTTCAAGAACCTTCCGGTCCCTCAACACAGTCACCAGGGAGATCCGAGGATCCCTCGGCCTGTAGGCCAGTAGCTGGAGCAGCCTCGGTGCATATGTTGGTACGAGAAACTGAGTGGTCCCTCCCGCATGGGCGAGTCCTTGGGAAGGAGTTTCCCTTGCGGGGTGCGATGGAGAACAGAGGGCCTACCTTGGGCCTGGATCGATGTTTGACGAAGTCCTTCAGGTCCTCTGGAGGCGATTTCTGAAAGAGCTCCCTCCACCTGGCTAGCCTATTCTTCGGAGACCTCGATGATAGGGCATTGCACGCATTACAAGCTTGCCAACCTTGGTCTGGGCCAAGGCAATGTAGGCAGAGCAAGTTGCAGGATGGTCACCTGTGGAAGTCGACATGCGCCGGGGAGGCGCGTGACGCCTGAGGACTGAGTATGTGCAAGATAAAAAAGACAAAGACAGCAGTATCTGCATGTGGAATTACATGGTCGAAGCCAAACCCAGGAGCTCTGGTGAATTCGGCCCGTTGCCATTGATGCGTAAAAAGGGGACTGAGGTGTGGCGGCAGAGTCAGGGCAGCACATGCTCCCAAGGCCGCACCCCTGCGCCCCTCTAAATTTAAAAGGGAAGAAGGTTTTTCTGGTGAAAAGGTTTCCGTCTCCTGTCCCTTGGATGGGACGCCCATGCAGTATGGAGGAAAGGGGACGTGACGCACGAGTAAAAGGAGTTTCAGAAGAGCAGCAGGGCTTCACCAGGCAGTTCAACGGTCACAGAGGATGCAGCAAACTTTGTCCACAATTTCATCATCAGGTTGTTCTTCCCAGTGGTTGACTGTCTTCAGTCCCAAAACCCTTGGCTTTTAAGCAGGTTTCTCCCATTCATGCACAGCCTCGCTGTCACTCAAACAGCAGTGTGGCTATCCTGCAAGAACAGCCAGCCAATCAGGACCGGCTGTATTCAGGCCTTCCTAAAATCAAAGGACAGGGGAGTTTCGGGAGCCTCCCTCACTTCCTGCCCTTCCAGACACACTGGCGCCAGAGGCGGGTTTCAGTACTGCAGCCTGCCAAAGGCAAAACGAACAAAGGGCTCAAACCTGGTTTGGCGCCCAGAGTAAAACCCAAGAAAGACCTCAAACAGAAAATGGTGAAAAAAAGTGGCATGGGCCATTTTGACAAAATGGTCACCGATGGGTGCTATACTGCAGCTGAGGATTCAGCCTGCGGTAGAAGAGCACAACGGTAGGAAAATTAAACCACTGCCACCAGCCATTTAAAGTAGTGAGGTTAACATAAAAAATGTTACCCGTGTAGGTAGGAAAAGGGGCTACTACTAAATAACCGGCCCGGCACCCCACATAAAATGGTGTGTGCTGGCACTACAAACAGAAAAAGTGAAGTCAATTTCACTTTTCTTGTGTGAACTACTGTTCCCAAGAATAGTAAAGGAATTTAAACCTTATGAGAAATCTGAGGAGGTCTCTGTGACACTGCACTGAACGTGCTGTGTGTCACCGTTAAGGAGAATTCTCAGACGTGCTAATTCCCTTCTACCTTGGAGACCCCCAGCTCTTTTTGCTGACTTAAGGACTTTTAATTTTTATCCTGGAGAGAGACATTTCCTCACTCGTGTATTTTTCAGTGATTTGGACTATTTCTTTTGGTTTTGGAGGCTGACAAACTCGATAGGCATCATCTTTGAACATGGTGTCACACAGCACCTTCAGTGCATTGGCACAGGGAAGTCTTTCAGATTTCCCAAAGGTTTACATACCTTTCTCTTGGATGATTACTGTTTCCAAGAGCAGAGAAGTGAAATTGACTTTACTTACATTTTGTAACTTTCTAGACCCAGCAAACACCATCTTGCTGGTTACTTAGTATCCCCTTTTGTCTAGCCTCTAATGTAACATTTTTGTGTTACCCTTTCTACAATTAATGGCTGGTGGCAGATGTTTACTTTTTACTATCATTGAGTGTTTCTACCGCGGGCTGCAATTGCAACAGCAGTAAAGCACCCATGGGTGCCCATTTTGTCAAAATGGCCCAGTCCTCTTTTTTTGCCATTTCTTGTGGGAAAAGTCCTTCTTGAGATTTCCTCTACGCGCCAAACCAGGTTTGGTCCCTTTGTTCATTTTGTATTTGGTGAGATTCACTAGTGAAGCCCGCCTCTGGCTCCAGCGTGACTGGCAGGGGCAGAACGTGAGGGAGGTGCCCGAAACTCCCAGGGCTTAATCCCCTTGGTTACAGGAATTCACCCAAAGGTGATTGGCTGGCTGTCGTTGGAGGACAACCACCCTACTGTGCGATTGACAGCTAGGCTGCGAATGAATGGGAGAAACCTGCATAAAAAAGGTGGTCTTTTGTTTGGAAGGCAGAGTCGACCACTGGACGACGGAATACAAAGAAGAACTTGGAAGAGACCCCTGCTGCAACTCCAGGACTGTTGGTTTGCCCGGTGAAACCAAGCTGAAGTGGGGAAGCTCCGAATTCGCCTCGACTAGAGAAGCCCTGCAAAGGACCACTTCTCCCCTTGGGTTGGTGGGACCAATCGACCCCAAAACAATCTCATCTGGAAATCCTCTCGGAGCTGGCTGTACTTCCACTGCTGCTGCAGGAACAGATTGCCAGGCAGAGGAACACCAGAATCAAGTGAGTATCTTTTAGTCAGACCCGAGCGCCAGGAAGATCCTCCGGACTCCCATGAAGCAGGACTGCCCAATCCCGAACCACCTCAACAGAGTGCTGGACCCCAGATGCGAGGAAAGTACATTAAGGTATCCAAGAACCGCGGTGGTGCCATTTGCAAGAGTCGCGAGAAGCTGAAACCGCAAAGTGCCGCTGATCTGAAGTTTGCCCATTGCTGCCACCGACCTTCCATTCGCAGTGCATGAGTCCCCAGGCATCCTCCCTCTTGTCCCGGCGACTGAGGCTCAGGAACAACAGGATCTACAGACCTACACAGGAACAGAAGCCAGCTGGAACCAATTTCTTCAAACCAAAGGTACTGTAAAACTAAGGGGTTGCTTACCTCTTGTGTAGCCTTGCTAGCTCTCAGTTGAGACTTGACTTGGTTGCTTTGGCAGAGTTGCTTGCAGTTTTGCCCCTCACAATCCTCCGAGCTTGTGGCCTTACAGTGATTTCATTTTCTACAAAGACTTCCAAAACAGTGTTCAAGACTTTTTACTTAACTTCAAGAAGTGCTTCAGCTCCCCTATACTTTGCTCAGTTAACATTGGCTGTCCTGGCTCCCTGAAAGACTCTATCCTCTGACTTTGTGCTTTTACTATCCCTCAACAAAGGTCACACATTCTATAACTTGTGTAGCTGGGAAAGGGTTAATTTACTTTGCATTGGGGGGCTCAAAAGTACTTACCTGCTAAAGAATATTTGTTAACTTTTGTTTTATTCCCAAACCTTTGCCTTTTGACACCAAACTCAGTATTGCTCTAAATGTGCCAGTGATATATCAATGTCCACAGTGTCCTAGTTATTGTAGTCACCTCAGGGTGGAGGAAGTGTGTGTGCAATCCCAAATGGGCATCTACTGATTTATTGAAACAGTGTGTATTTTTGAAGTATATTTTTGTGTTACATATATTGCTCCCTTCTAAAGAAGGCGTATTCAAACTCACTTAAATTGTTTAATCAAGAAACCTTGAGTGTAAGAGTTTATTTGGATAATTGTCACTGAATCTATGTTACAGCCCTACAGCTCACATTGACCCCTCTTGAGATTAGCCTGGCTGCTCAGTCACTCTACCAACTTGTGTAGCACATGCGTATACCAAAGGTTGGGTTAACTATTGCCAAGATGACAAGGCTGGTGCAGTCTCCCACAGGGTACAATCTTGCCCAACACTCCCCATCCAAAAAGTAGATGCCTATGGAGTTTGTCAGACTCCAAAAACACAGGAAACACAATCCAAATCAGATCAAAACACATGAGTGAGAAAAAGGGCTCACTGACTCCAGGGTTAAAATTAAAAAGTCCTAAAGTCCAGCAAAAGAGCTGGGGGGTCTCTAAGGTTGAAGGGAATTCGCACAGAAATGAGAATTCTCCCCAACACCGAACATGGGCAAGATGCGTTGGATGTGATGGTGATATGGTTGTTGAGGTCTGCTATCCAGTCAAGGCTCCTACCTTTGGAATATGTCGGGGAGAACACGCAATGTGTGAAACCAAGATTAGTTAGGGCATTTGCTACGCTTAAGGCGAGGTGGTCTGTTGGGTCGTTGACCTAGGTTGAGGTCTCCTAGGAGTAGCACTCTGGAGGAGGATTTGGTGTTTTCCTAGGGTGTGCAGGTGGTCTTCTTCTAAGGTTAGAGCGGGGCCCGGTTGCCGGTAAAGTATGTGTATGGTGATAGGGTCTGTATGGACAGTGGACAGTTTAAGGGACACAGGTTCACAATCTCCTTCGTTAGAGTGACTGAGGGGTTTTACCAGCAGATAGTCCCGATGGATGAGGGCTACGCCGCCTCCTTAGGCGTTGATTTTGTCACATGTAAGGATAGTTTATCCTTCAGGGATTGAGAGGCATAGGACCGGGCCGGATGCTAGGTGAAACCAGGTTTCCGTGATGGCCATAAATCCAGGTTGCGCGTTGATTAAGTCGTGGATGTCCAGTGCATGCGCTGTAAGAGATCTGGTGTTGAGTGCTCCGTTCAGCTTGTGGGTTTTTTCATACTGCTAGTATGTGTTAGAGGTTGGGCTTGATGCTTGGGGAGATGACATGTAGTGGGTGGCGATGCAGAGGCTGTGCCACACGGTGCAGCTCGATACTCCTGGGGGTTGGAGGGACTATTGCGAGGGTGCAAGGGGGGGGGGGGGGTTGCTGGTGTTGCCATGGCTTAGATGGTCTCCCCGGGATGAAGGGGGGTAGGGGGAGTGTTAGTTCTTGTTAGGACAGTTAGCCATTTCGTCCTTGTGGTAGGAGAAGGAATGTGCTTTAGTGAAGGGATATTTCATCTGCTACCTCTCGCTCAGGATGCGGTCTCCCCTTGCAGTGGGTGCGGGATGTGTCCTCCGCGAGGTCTGAGATCTCGATGATCATGGTTCTGTGGCGAAGTCCAGAGTTTCTTGCCTTGATAAGGCTGACGGGGGACAGGGTATAGGGTCTTGCGGCCAGAAGTGTGAGCGCAAGTTTTTTTAAACATGTGGTGCAATTTTGTTGCTGAGGGGTCAGATAGGCAGGGTACACTATTGCGAGTTTGGGCATTGATGGCATTGGATAGTATGTGAAGAGGCTCTTGGGGAGGATAACTGATTGCTATAGTGGTGCCGGGGTATCAGCCGGTTGCTGTTGAGGTCGCTATGCACGATTGTGGGTGCGAAGTTCCCAGTTATTGGCGGATGGGGGCATGTTCCATCTAGGGCTCTGTATTAATTAGTGTGCGGTTGAAGGGCATGGTTGCAGTTTTGCATGATCGGGATGGCAGGCTGCTAGTTTGTTGAGACGCAGGATTGGCTGGAGGCAGCCTCTTCCTTTCTGGGAGTGGGACAAGGCGGTAGGCCTAGTATTCCTGCAGAAGGGAGGAAGTAGGTGGGGGGAGGGGCGGGGGCAGAATGGACTGAAGTTGCCAGCCGTACAGTCATGTCCGACAGGCTTACCTTCGGTCTGGATTTTAATTCTGCCATCGAAAGCATGCTGGGCAGCTGCAGCGGAGAGGGGCATAGCTCAATAGGCCTTCGAATTCGGCCTTTGAGTGAGGCCGGCTCCGCTATCCAGAGGATTACATCCAGGGTCATATGGCCATGCTTAGGCCAATCGGTGGGCATTGTAGGAGTACTGCAGGAAGTCTGGTGAAACACGGCAGTCATCTTTAGCGTTGCAAGGTTGCAGTCCTCATCTGGGTTGTAGGCCATGAATCCCTTGCTGTGCGAGGCTGCAGGGGGGCGCTTAGTGAATTCGTAGCACAGCGGCAGAGTGCTCCATAGGCCTTGGACTTCAGCGTTCACCGGATAGCAGAGCCGGCCTCACTCCGATTACATCCAGGGTCACATTCCTTGAATGTTTTGCAGGGATTAATGTGGAAAAAGGTTTTGGCCCTCTCAATACCAAACTCTATTATGCGCCATGAATTGGATTTGGTCTCATTGAAAGCTCAATATGACTGGAGGCAATTGTTAAATTACACAAAAATGTTGCAACCTCCAGATAACTCCCTTTACTCGGACTTAGAGAATGATGAAGGATTCCTCTGTCCATTCACTAGATAACTTTAAAGTCCAGATGCAAGAGCTATTGTGCATCGGGTCATCAGAAGAATTGGTCTATTGCCCAGGAAAGATAACAAGCTCTTCAGATGAGATTGGATGCAGACTCTTGAGTCAAAACACACTTATTCCTTTTATACAGAGTACACAACATTTTCACATAAAAGATCCCAACGTTCGAAATACCTAATTCAGTTTCCAAGTAACCAATTGCAAAGTGTATACATGTGATTTAAACATAACCAACTTCCTACAAAGGAAAGGACTATGCCTTGGCATACGACAGAATCACCTGATAACATGGTGGCCTGCCGTTTCTGTAAGGCCAATGGCTCTACAATGGAGACTGCACAGCACTGGGTGATTGATTGTTCTGCTCTATTTTTGTCTAGGCAAGATATTTGGCAAAAAGTGGGGGCTATTCTGGTATTGATTCTGTGAAGAATTTGTGAATGTCTAGTTAATCATTGTGATGTGTCATTTCTTTAATGACATTTTAAGCGAATCTGGTGTATTACTTGGAAAGATTTAATTAACTATCACAGTTTGTATCATATTAATATGTTAATAATGTGGATGTTTAAGGTTCATTTTAAACAATATCAATAAAACCATAAAATAAAAATGCATAGCCCATGAGAATGAATAAGTGGATAAAGAGGCTCCACTCATTCAGGATTAAAGAAAACATTCCCAATGTCCATCAAAAAGAGATGGGTGTCTCACTAGGAGAGGGGAGGAAGCATAACAATGATAATCCCCCTAACAAATGGTCTCCAAAGTAAAGATCCTTGGATACAGAGGTTGGTCCCCTTCCCCTGGATTCTTGATAGGATCGCAAAAAGTGTCTCTTTAAATAACAGTATTTGCTTGACTCACAAAGTTCTTGCTTAAACCATACATTCTGCAACAGTCTTTCTGTAGTGTTTCTATTAACTTTCACATCAACTGGTATACTACCAAGCCAGGATTCTTTACAAAACTTCAGTTGCCTGCTATACTCCCCTGCCAGAAATAGTCTATTCAATGTCATCTGCCTAGTGTACTTGACTGGCAGAACTTCTTATACATTTCACAGTTCTTTGATTATGCCACAACAGCACATATCACACTATCCAAGCTTGGATGGCTGAGAACGAGCTATGTCTTAATATAATAAGACTGAGATCTTAATTTTGGGTAGCCAAACAAAACTCAAGAATCTCTCACCATCCTACCAATCCTTCAACATCGATAGAAACCTCATGACCGCCCAGGAAGTCAAGACCTTAGGAGTCTATCTTGACTCCACTCACCCATTCGCGGCAAGTTAATGCCATCACATCAGCATCAGTTTACACAGTCAAACTTATCACGGCCTGTAAACCATATCTTCCTGCCTCCTTCCTGCTACCAACTCCATCCCCGGATGACCTCGTTGATGCCTTACCACTCGCCCCAGCACGCTGCCCTGCCTAGAACTATGGGCAAGCGCTTTCTGATTTATGGAGAGCTTGCTTGAACACCTTTTACACTTGTGACTGAAAAACTGCATTTAAATATGCTTTGACGCCGCACACCATTATTTCAGTGGAAAAACTACTTTCATCATCCTCACTGCCTTTGTTCCCCTGCTTTTGGCATCTTGTAGCCCTGCCTTATGTTTTGTGCCTCTTCAAAAATGGCTGCATTGTTTTGCAACTCTATTCCTCCTGCTGTGGCCTGGCCCTGCTCCCACCTCCCATTGGCTGCACTTGGCCTTTAAGCCATTCAGGGCAACCAGGAGGCGGGAGCCGGCCACCACTACCGAAGGCCCACAGCAAAAGCTGTGTCTAGCCCCGTCCACCACGTGCGCCCACCCACTATCCTCCTTGCCCAGGAGTGTGGCCTTGTGCCCCCACTCTCCACCTTGCCCCTGAATGTGTCCTTGTGCCCCCCACCCTCCCTCTTGCCCACAGGTGTACTTGTGCCCCCCATTCCCTACAAGTGGGTCTTTGTGCCCCCCACTCTCCCCCTTGCCCACAAGTGTGTCTGTGCCCCCCACTCTACCCGTTGCCCACAAGTGTGCCTGTGCCCTTCACTCTACCCGTTGCCCACAAGTGTCTGTGCCCCCCCTCCCCCTTGCCCCTGAATGTGTACTTGTGCCCCCCCACTCTCCCCGTTGCCTACAAGTGGGTCTTTGTGCCCCCCCTTCTCCCCATTGCCTACAAGTGGGTCTTTGTGCCCCCACTCTCCTCCTTGCCCCCGAACGTGTCCCCCACTCTGCCCCTTGCCAACAAGTGTGTCTGTGCCCCCCTCTCTCCCCCTGGCCCCCGAACACGTTTTAAAATTTAAATAGTGTTCGTTTTAAATAACCTTATCACACAAATCTTATTAAAAAAAGAATTGTTTACACGTACCATTTTTTACATATAAAAAGAAAGGAATGAACAATTATACAACAAAAATTGAATCCAATTAAAATCAGTGTAAATTCATGCAGATACCTTCTCAAGTAAAACATTCAAAATAGAACGGCCTATATCATTCTTGTCAGGTGAATTTAATACATTGTGCAATAAACTATTGCTTGTCTCATAACAGGTTAGCCATACCTTGATACAATATACAAAATCTGCACAAAACACAATTGGGTGAATGATCTTTCCATTTTACACTTTCTAAAAACACAACATTCTTCAGCTCAAAAGTAAAAGTCCAATCTGCATCGAGCTTGCTCTGTGGGCAATGAAACACTACATTGCCTATTGCATGCTCTGAATGTGGCATAAATCTACGTCTGTTAACATCTGCCCAGTGCACATATAATATTTGTTTTATCAAACCTCATGCTTTAGAGATGCCAAAAACTGACATTCTACCAGCGCAAGGTTCATCAGAGCAGATTCAATTTTTGTTAAGAGGCGTCCAAGTGAAAACGAATGAATTGTTAGGGCTAGCCAAGCATTTAGACCATAATAACTCTTGCAAAAGATTTATTTCTGACATTGTTTTCTCCCAAACAGATAATTCTCACACTCTCAAAATGGAGACAGTAAATGCTCGATTGTTTCCGGCTGTAAACAATGGAGGCAAAATCTACAACATTCTGTAGTACTTTTAATCCAATGTTTAATGTGTTCCAACGTATGTAATTGATTCATTCTGAAGCGCATATAGATTGCGCGAATCTGCTCACACTGAAAGCATTCAATATATCAATCTAGACAGTCTCTTATGCGAATAACGCGCCAATTCACGATATAACTGATATGTCCCTATCTAATCACTAGTATCTGCCCAGTTGATATAGTAGTTTTTTTGTATATGCTGGACGTCTACTTAAGTCCTCCTTTGATTTTAATCCGTTTCAAAGCACTTTCCATTCTGCCCTGAAAAAGTACAACCGACTGCGGATTAGACCTCATAAGCATATCAGAAAGTTCTTGCTATAGGGAGTTTCTAGGGGGGTGTAACATCTTAGCATATGTATTAAGTTGTCTGCATAAAAAGCGAGCCAACAAACTGGATAGACCCAGTTCGATACGGATGCAGGAATTAGGTATCAAACTGGCCAAAACAAGAACTTGTTAACAAATGCATGCTTGGGTAGAATTTAAGAAACCCTCAATGTCATGTAGACATAACTCCAAACCATATAAGAGTATTGCTTCAATTTTCAATAAGTAATATTGAATTGCCAGATTTAAGGAGAATGTACAGTATCTTTTAAATATAAGTTTTAGTTTAGAGATTGTGCCAGTGACCTTCAGAAAAGACATCCGACAAGTCATATCCCCAGGTACCTAAATTCCAGCATTCAATCTATAGGAGCCCCACTTAGTGTCCACGAGAATGCTTTTAGTTTCTTACCACTGGAAAACACCAGTATTTTTTACTTTGAAACATTGGCACGCAAGTTATGAGCTTTAGTGTATATTGAAAATGCCTGTAATTTATTTTGAAGTCCGTAAGAGGTTCTGTCAAATAAAATTTCATCGGCATAAGCAATCCAATTTAAACAAAGATGCCCTAACTTTACCGGAAAACAGATTACTTTATGCCAGATGTGTTCAATGTCGGCAAGAAAGAAGTTAAACAGGGTGAAAGCAAGGTTACAACCTTGCTTCTCACCAGTTTGTTTAGGAATCTCTCCTGTAAGGGCCCCTTGTTTTTTTAATTTGAACTCTGTAACAAGTGTCTCTGTGAAGCATCACTATTAATTGAATGATAGTCGGCGAAAAGCCCAATTGCGTCAACTTACACCAAAGAAGATTGCGTATTACGCAGTCAAAGGCAGAACTTATTTCTAGTGAAGCCATATAGACTGCACCTGCTGTAGTTTTCTTAGCTACATACAACACGTGAGACAAAGTTGCATTTAGGGCAGTGCCCATATGTTTCCGAAAACCAGTTTGATGTTGCGATAAAATGTCTAATGTGATTTTCAATTTCATGGAGAATTTAAATAGTGAAGACTTTATATGAGGCATCCGTCAAAGCTATGGGTCAATAGTTATTCGGCTCAGATGCCAGAATGATCAGGGAAGTTTGCCACAATCGAGGAATTTTGCTAGTGTTTAGGATATTTTCAAATTTTAGCTTCAAAATGCTTGGCCAGATTAGATCATCTTACTTTATCACACATGCAGGTATACAGTCGGGCCCTGAAGCCTTCAGAGTAATTCAATTGTCCTATAGCCCAGACAATTTCATCTATTGAACCCAGAATGCGTTGGAAAGATGATAAATGTACCACTTTAAATTGAATGGTGCAATAGATTTCAGGCAGGTGCAATGTGCGAGAGATGTATTTGGACCAAGAGGCAGAGGAGAAAGTTGAAATCATGGGATCAAAGTTCTTATTTGTTTTATCTTTAAGCATATTCCAGATAGATTTGATATCATGTTTTCACAGATAATTGACCATGGTCTGATTATCAGCTATATGCAGCTTGTGTCGTTGACTCTTACAGGCATTCCTGTCCTGTAGGTCTGAAGAATCCGTTTTTTTTTAACATTATGTACTTATGTAGGGATACATGCAAACTTGTTAGCGCAATTAGGTCTCTGTTCTTCTTTTTTAATTGGGCAATTTCCCATTGAAATTTGTGTGAATGTTGATAAATATTTGGAGCCTTGTTAGAAGCGAACAATACAAGTTGCTCTCGAACAATGCCATTATTGTACGCCTCTATCCAGGCAATATCTTGAATATATTAAACAGCCTTTGGATCATACCTTTTGGTTGCCCCTAATTTGGAAACCAAGCTATGGCATAGCTTCTTAGTCCAGTGAACTGAGTAGTGGACGCTCTATTTCCACCAAGCCCAGTTCAGGGATTGTCTCCAAGTAAGTACAACCGTGTCTTAATTCAGTCGAGATAATACAATGGTCACTATAACCAACTTCAGAAGTTTCACATGTTCCACAAAATGCCATCAGATTAGTTGAAATATAAAAAGAATGTCAATAATTGAGCGTGCAAGGCCTCTATGCCATGTGTATAGTGGAACATCAGGTCCAAAATCAACCACAAACATTCCAAGAGGCAAAGTAACTACTCCAACGTTGGCCCACCGTAACTGCATTGTGCTCAGCATTTGATGGTCGCTGAGCAATACAATTGCTAGTCAACTTGCGCAATTCGGGTTAAAATCTCCTCCCACAATAATCCTATAATTAAAATTTTGGAGTAATGCATTTTCAAAAATGGAATCCAGTGTATCCATTAGACTGTCAATCAATAATTTAAGTCAATTGAAGTATAGAGATATTAAAAGAAATGCATTCGTATTAGTCAGTCGGATTCATTTTTATGGCTAGTATAGCTTCAGAGGCATGAATTAAGGTAGCATGCACATTCAACGTATTGTTAATTAGAATCACAAGCCCACCATTGGGACGTCCCAAGCCAGGCTTTGAGGCAGGGGAATAAAAGGAAGTGGAGCCATTCACAGGCATTTGGTTCATATACATGGTTTCCTGCAGAAAGATGGTGTATCAAAAATAACATGTGATTTTAGACAGGTAAAGAGCTTATGATAACCACATACATTCCATGAATGAACTACAAGTTTCATATAGCTAAGAACTTGTTTTAGGGGGCTCTATAGCTAATAAAGGTTTTTACCACATTTTCTACCCAAGACCAGTCTTTTATATTGAAGCCTATGGCTGTCAAATGAGATCTAAAATCGGTACCAGAGATAGTATCAGCTGCTACCATCGGAATGTTAGTTTCTTAGGTAAACAATAGTCTAGGAACAAATGTGCATGTTCATCTTCTATGAAGAGGACCACGCGAATACCCAGCAGCTCAAGGTCCTCATGATAATCCCAAATTTGCTTTAGTATGATTGGTGAATTGAATTTGCATATCATTCTCAAGTTATCAAAAGCCAATTTTACCCATTCTACATCGTTAGAATTAAGAATTTTTAGCATGGGAATCTTGTTGAATATTTTGAATATAAAAGAACGCTAAGAGGGGTTTTGCTATTGATTGTTGGATCACTGATCCATCCCATGATGGTAGAGGCCTTTGTCAGTGATACTAGCATCCCATGCAAATCTAACTGTACCACTACATCTTCACCATTGGAATCCGTGCCACCATTAATACCAAGTCTGTGCAATGGGAATCCTTTACTTTAGGGGTAGCTGAAGTGTCATTGGTTCCCCCAGACAAACGTATCAATTGAGGGGAGTGTGTTTGAGCTTTATTGATGGAGGAAGACAACGAAGCTGTGGAAACGCTATCAAGTACATCGTTGCCTTGAACTAGGCCACTGTCAATCTTAACTAACTTGCTAGTAGTTATATTAACAGGGTGGAATGAGAAAAGTTGGGATTGTCTGCTACCTTTAGCTACAACATTAGCAGATGTTGATTTAGAATTCCCCAAGTGCAGTGGCTTTCGGTAATGAATGCCTACTGAATTAGTGTCAGATACAGATTTTGTGTTGGTATCCATACTCACTTTTTCTGCTTTTGTAAGTTTTTTTTGTCAGGAACGTTCAGGTTCAGTATCATCCAGGGGTGCAAGGGATAATCATGCACTTGCAGTGCTCTCCTGCTTTCCTCATTTAGCTGCCCCACATCAAGAATCACCTCATTAAACAGGCTGCTAATGTTATTAGTGTTGGAGCTATGGGAAGTAGTCTTGTTAATAGCAGAAGCTAAGGTTTGCACACTGTTTTCGGTGTGCTGTGATTTTTTCATAGTTCTTTTAATTGCCCTTAAATGAAGGCCTTTTTGTTTACGTGAGAGAAAGCCCCCTACAGAGATCCTATCAACATGTGTATCAACAGTTGTGCTACCCAATGATGGAGTCAAGTCCATCTCTTGGGTAGTCCCCTCTTTCTTGTTGAAGAATAATGTCTACAAGGTCAGAAGGGCTATCCGGCATTACAGTGGCAGCTGGAATTTCAATTACATTCAAGCCTAAACCTATAGGATTAGCTAGAAGTGATAGGTTAGTTGAAACTTGTGATATCATTTTTTCCAATCCAAGTGTATGTACACACCACCGGACATTGATTAAATCAGTTTCATTACTTCCCACAAGCCCAGGCTCTCAATTGGCAGGAGGAGAAGAAATTACAGCCCAAGCACAAGAACGACTAAAGAGTAAAGAAGGGCATTCAGACGCATCTGTCAGATGATTTTGTGTGCACCAGCAATCCATGCATCTGAGCTCTTTGTACGAGTGAGCTTTCCTTTAGGAATCTTTACAAAATCTTTGTTAGATTCAGCGCTACCCACCAATTTTCCACATAAAAAACCTTCCATCTTGTTGATTTTTGCAATCAATTCTATGGATGTATGCTTGAGCGCCTTCATTTCTAGGTGCGTCAATTCATGCCCTCTATCAAGAAGGTTCAAAATACAGCTTATTACTGGGAACTGTGGCTCCATATTTTCAATATCATGAATTACTGGTGAAGAACCAGGAAAAGCGATATGGGAAGATTCATACGTTGTTAATGGAGGTGCTCTCCCATCTACTGGACCTGGAGAACTGGTGCAGCGTCAGGATTCAGTAAGTTAGTCGTGGACTGAACAGATGGACTGATGGAGCAAAGTGGTTCCTGTGTGAGAGGAGTCTCACTCTGAGTATTACTTATTGGTTTTACCTCTACTGGTTCTAGCATAAAGTGCAGATGGTTAGGCGAACCTAGAGGTTTCTGAGTGAGAGAACTCTCAATCTGAGGGTTATTGGATGAATTTACGCCAAGCGGTTCGAGCATGTGGTGCAAATGGACATTATCGATACCACCCCTCGCCCGTGAGACTGGTGTGGATGGGCCTAAAGATAATCGGATACGCTTTGATAATTCCGCCAACACTGTTGGAGCCATCATAGAAATGTCTGAAGTACCATCAGCATGTCGACTAGAAGCCATTGCCGGAAGGGAAAAAGAAGAAGTGGCTCCCTCAGGCTGAGGAAGCTGTGTTGTATTGAATTATCACAATCGTACATTTCTTTGATGGGAAATTATTTACTTGTGTTAACTTCAACAGCACATGCATGAATTTGCGCATAAATGCGAGAATGCCACGTCTTGAAAAATAGGTTCCATCTTGCTAGACTGTAGTTCTACAGCTATATGTACATCTTGCTTTGTGGTCCCCAATAATGTTGTACAATCGCCTCTCTCCATTGGTTGCTCGGCAACAGTGCAGAAGCTCGCTTTCTTAGATGAATTGGAGGAGTGCATGAGTGCTTTACAAATGTTCCCGCTTTGTAAACTGCTAGCCATAGTACATTCACAAAGCAAGACAAAATACTAAAAAATAAGCAGCCAAGGCTATTCACTTCCACAAAACATAAGGAAATGTATATAAAGAATCAATTATACAGGAGTGTCTTGTAAACAGCAAATGGCAAAAATACCAGAAAGTTGAGCTTGCCCAAAACTTGAATTAAATGCGCCTACAAACAGTGATTAAAGCCGGCGTACCAGAGGAATACTACCGGCATGTATGACTCACTTGCAGCATATGCCACTTAACAAGCAAACCACATTCTTAACAAGAACAATGCCATAGAGCACACTTACACGGAAGCAGGAAACTCAAACACACCCCCACATCCCACAGCCTAATAGCACAACAGTACTTTGAGGCACTTTGAATGCACACACGAAATGTGCATGCACCCTACACTAAGTAAGGTTCTGGGAGGCCCGGAGCCTCAGCACACAAAGGATCTAAGGGTAAACAGAAAATAAGAACGCGAGCAACGCAAGCTTTCACGGCAGGCGCGTTTACAGCCCAGCCCACTCACAGCTCAGCTAGCCCAGCCCACTCACCCCACCCAAAGACCTCAGGCATCACTGAACGCCAGTGTAACAATAAATTCAACGTTATATTTACTGTGGCCAATAGAGTCTGTGAAAGTCCCAATAACGTTTCGCCTAGATGGGAGAGGCAGTCCTTCCTCTTGTCCTTACAACGTCTCGCCGTGCAGTAGGTAGAAGTCCAGAAAGGGTCCACAGTCTGCAGCACAACAGCTCTTTGTGCCCCCCGCTCTCTCCCGCTTGCCCATAAGTGTGTCTGTATGCCCCAAAAGTCTGGTACTACCCCAATTGCCGTCAGGCATAGTAATCGTAGTCACTTGTATTGCAGCCACCTGCCCTCTCCCCTCCCCGTCCATCCCAGTCATCTACCCCCAAGTCCGCTCATTTCTGTCTTGCAACCCTTACCCTCCCATGTCCCTCTGTGACTGTCTTGTGCCCCTCTTCCACCCCATTGCCTCCACTCCCAGTCTTTTGCCCCCTTCCCACTTTCCTCCTCTGTCCTTTAGCACTTACTCCTATCATTTGTCTCTTGACTTGGATAGCGGCATGTCCTTCCCCCCTCCTTGTACTAATCCGAATTGTCGTCTGACCTTTCTGTTTAGCGGTTTGTTCCTCCCCTGCCCCTTAAACTCCACACCTTCACACCTCCACTTCCACCCCCACACCCTTCTGTATACTCATGCACTGCATCAATTGCCGTCAGGCATAGTGATATTACTGCTAGTTTGTCTTCTTTTTCCCTTCCCCCCCCTCTTCTCCCTAATTGTTCCTGTACTTGCACCATCTGAAATGTTGTCAGGCTGACGAGTTATTTTTCTCATTCTTAATTGTTTTCAAGAACATGAAAGAATGTAATTGTATTCTCCCATGTTCACTCCCTCATTGGAGCGCTTTGAAACACTGTGTATAGGTCGCTATACAAATAAACAATCAAAGAAGTGAATCTGATCACTCTGGCAAGAGCATTAATCTTGTCAAGGACTATTGCAATGCCATCTTTGTAGACTTTTCAGTTAAAAACATTAGAAACGTCAAATTGTACAGAACAACGCCATCAGAGTAGCACTCAACATAACCAAATCAGCACATATCACTACCATCAAGAGAAACATCCATTGGTTACCAGTGAGACCGAATCAAATTCAAGGTCCTCACACTCACTATATCCAATACAGCCCCTCGCTACTTGTCCAGCCTGATAAATACAAACCAATCAACCTGACTTACCCATTCAGCATATGAGGAGCAACTCACCAAGCACAGATTTAAAAGACAAAGCAGGCGGCTCTAGCTTCTCCACCATGGCTGCCACGCCAATGGAACCTTCCTGATTATCCTTTCGCAAAAAAATAAAAACTTGGATCTTTATTCAGGACATGAACGCATACCCTACACGCACATAAGTAACCTGTCAGACCTTGAGCTACACTGTACAGTACTCAGTCACCCATCTATTATGCGTTATCCTCTGCGGCACGAAATGGCACACTGCACGGCATAATGTTCTAAATTGTTCAGTACAGCCAAGTACAACCTTCTACCACCAACTGCTACTAAGCCAGTATGACCTGTAACCATATTCCTAAGCCTGCATGATATGGAACCATATTCATAAGCTTGTTTAACCCGCAACCATATTCAAAAGCCTGTTCTGCCTGTAACCTCATGCTTAAGCTGGCACAAAGTGTAACCAAATTCCTAAAATGTACAACCTGTAACCAAATTTTTGATATACAACCTATAACCATTTTCGTAATCTATGCACCCAGATGCCCGAGGGTTAGGCGTGCTTTACAAATGTAACAAATAATTATACCATGTGGTGCTTGGTAGTTCTATCTATGGTAACAGTTGCTCATACTTCTCCCCCAGACTGGCATCTCATACATCTGTACTTGATTGGGGTCCGCCTTTAAATTTGGTCTTGTCCGCATTCACACATTCTTTTCATTGGGTATAAAAGTTTGTACTTTGCCTTGACTGTATTCAAACAAACTTCTTTCTGTATCAGCAATCTCATATGCATCAAATACTGGTTGGTGCACTTGTCGGAACGCCCCGGGGTCCCGAGTTGCTTTGGACAGACTCACTGGTTCCTTTCTGCATCTCCAATTCCGTTAGCGCTGCTGCAGGGTGATTTGATCGGCCCCTTTCCACTTTGGAGTGTGCGGACATTCTTGAAACGTCCTGCGCGGCTCCGCAGTCACACACCGGCTTTCCTGTTTGGCCCAGAAGGGGGGAAGGCTGCCTCTTCGAGGGTTCACACCTCCAGGAGCTTCTGAATGGCTGCCAGCTTCTCCAGGACCCTCCGTGTACGCCGCTTCTCGCTTCGCATCCCAGCAGCCTTCTCTGCTCTAGCAGCCTGGTAGTTGTGCCCTCTGACATTGAGCCTTGACACAGGGTTTAACATCCTCTCCTGCACTGCTCACTTCAATAGTGCGGTTGTCATCTTTAAATGTCCCGCATACTGAAGGCTTGAAAAAACTAGCCTGCATGTTGTACTTCGAGCTCCTGTCACTTTGTACAAACGCCTTACTCCTCTCAGTACCGAAGGGGTTTCTTTGACGGGGGGGACCAGTTAGGTGACAATAAGCCATTAAGGTCTTGGGGTTTTGAGGGTCTCGCTCAGGGAAAAGGTGGGAATACCATGTCCAACCAAGTTATGACACCTCCCTGGTAGTTGTCTCCTCCCATGTGATTCTCCATCATATAACCATCCCCAGGGTCAGGTAGCGACTCCCTTCCTCTGGCCACATGGGAGGATGTTCCCAACGGGAATCCATGATGACTCCATTGGTTCATCATAGGGCCCAACAAAACACAAGGAACTGTTGTGTAAATAACTGTGATAAAGAGGAATCCAGGAGAAGGGAGTCACACTGGAACAAGAACCTTTGAGTTGGAACTTCTTATTCTTTCTTTACAAACACTTTTTCAAAAGGCACCAAAGGTTAAAGAAATGTGCCTTTTCACATTTTTGTTAATTTATAGTGTGAGGGTCAGAGTAAAACCTTTGGACACAAGTAACAGCTTTGATGTTGACATCCTGACACAGACTGATCCATAGTTATGGTTTATGTAGGGCAATTCCTATTAGCGCAGAGTCAGAAAGGCCTCTTCCCAACCCTTTATGTTTTAAAACCAAAACTATGGCTAACTCGTGTACGAGTTTCATTCCCGATTCCTCACAGTACCATTACAACAGCCAAAAAGTCTGGTGAGCCTGTAAGAGTAAGTCTGATAGAAAGGTAGGAGGGAAGGCTCAGTGCCTGGGCTGCTCTCCCACGACTACCACTTGGAGATACTGGTGAGCTTGATGGAGACACTAGTAAAAACAGAGTCCGGAAGTTATACTGGAGGATGACCCAGACCATACGGCCTGGAGGAAAAAAAATAAAAATCATCCTAATAGTACTTATGTAGTAAAATAAAAACGTGCACTCAAATACACCACAACAAAAAAAATAGTATAACAAAATTAACCGCCACCAGCTGACTCTAGGCATAACACAAAGTTAACAAAAATGTTACTAAAGAAAATGTAAAAGGGATACCAAGTACCCCAGCATCACTTGTGTAAGGCAATGTGTACTACATTAAAACAATAGAGAAGTCTCACACGGGGTGGGGTGCAGTTTCACTGCATTGGTAACCATATGCGCTGACCAATCCCCCCCCCCAAATAAGAGTTTATAAAGGGAAGTAAAACAAAAACACCACTTACCTCCTTGCCATCATTATAGCATGCTTTATTTCATACATTGTCTGTTAATAGCAGCCTCGTTCACCAATTATTCCCTCTCCCACCTCTCCTGCAAGCCTATATCCCAACTAGTCTTCTCTCGCCCTTGATGTGGGGAAAAACACATTCGTCCAATCGAAATCCCATATGGATCCTGCAGAATGACTCACCGTCTTCCGATGCGATTGACAGGTACTTCTCAGAGGTGAAAATCTGCTTCTTCTCATCCAAAACCAGTTGCCAGAAGTTGCTCAGCTTGGACTCTGCAATGAGGTAAAGAGGATACCATATTCTGAACATTAGAAGGAGAGGAATTATATGGATGCCCACCCTTGATGCAATTTTTCCTTATAATGGAAAGCATGTTCTTGCCTTGTGGCTTAATTTCAGGTGTTAGTCCATATTTATGAGAGACAGGTGAAAGCACTGAGACATACTCTGTGGTAGGAGGATTATCTATGTCCTCTGGTGAAGGCTAAGGAAGATTTAGCAACAATGAGGTTTTGCAGGATTTCCATCAAAACCTTCCAGTCTCACACAAAGGTAACTGCTAAGATTGATTTTCAAAAACCAGCCCGGTGGGGAGAATGAGGGACCCGAGAGGTCACCCTAGTTGATGCACAGGGTGATTTACACTTGGGTCAAGATAAACTATGGGGGTAAGTGTTGAGATGGATTTTCAGAAACCGCGTTGTAGACAGATTCTTATAACCATGGACATACACAACGATCTAGCCAAACTCTGGATGGTGTGATGGAACAGCAAGGCTTAGACTTAGGAGGGCATGAGAGTGGTAAATGGTTTGGTTCAGTTAAGCAGAATGTATAGAAATACAGATATTTATTAGGCCCAAGGCAAACTCTTAGCAATGAAAACTACAGACCAGTAACACACATTCATTACTAGTATATACATATTCAGCTTGGTGTGCTCCACTACAAACACTAGCACTTCACTTTTAAGAATACAATTAGAATCCGTTTTTACAAAGCTGCATATGTAGGAAAGTGAATGCAAAAATTGAACCAGGTAAGTAACCAATATTCAGAGAACTAATAGGCTGATTGAGTTAGAAAAACCATCCAAAACCCTGGGGATGGATTCTAGGAGGTCACCCTAGTTCTGTTGAACAGGGAGTCTGAGTTTATCCAAAACCCAATCAAGGTATGTGGAAAAGCAGTCCAGGCTTAGTCTCAGGAATGAGTGAGAATGGTATATTTTTAGGACAGTTTTTCTTAAGTCCAAAAGGACTTAGTAAAACAATTCAATTCTGACAGTACAAGACTCCAACTCTTAGTATAAGGTTGTACCACCAGAGTATATGGTAGCATAGACAGAGCAGCCAGGATTATCTTAGGAGGGAGAGAGGGCTATAGAATCAGTACTAAAAAATTGTAGTACACATATGGTCCTAAGAAATACTGAAACACTATATATTGTAAAAATAAAGTCTTAATTTAAATACAAATAGACCAAGGTAAATCTTGGGTAAATAGGTACTATCACATTATATATGCCCACAACCATAAAAACACAACTCAATGCTTTAAAGTACACAGATCAAAGCATAGACCTTATTTAGAAAACGAACTGTATTTCTAGGTATGTCAGACCTTAAACACATTTAGTATAGGGCACCCCTATTCATGGGGAATAAAGACAGTTACTTTCAGATTACTTTACAGTAATTCAAGGGTAGTAGACCCTGTCAGTTATGTAGTGACACTCAGTTAAGGAATCACATAATCAACCAACCCTGTTACCAGGATACATTTCTGAACAGTGGAACACTCATTCAAGGAACAGTATATACCTACAACTAAATTTATGATAAAACACAGTTATACTAGGGGAGTAAGACCTTTTGGTGTTCTATACAATTACAGTTGCTTTTCAGCGCAGTGGAACACAGTCTAAGATAAGCAAGAACTTGTTACACTAAATTAGGATGAACCAGGCAGACCAAGGACAGCTACACCTACAGAACACTTTTCAAGAATGGCACCCAGCTATTCTAGACCGGTCAAACCTAATGTTGTAATATACTATTACAGTTGCTTTGCAGATCAGTGGAACACATCGGAGGTAAGCAATAACTAACTTACTTTAGGATGGCATACAGCTAACTCAAGGTATGTAAAACCTATATACGTCGTAAAGGAGCTATCAGCAACTTAAAGATATGTATAGACCCAAAACTGTTTTAGCATCTGTATGAAACAGACCAGGGAAAGCAAAACCCAATGTTACACTTTAAGAATGACAATGATATTCCAGGTAGCTAAAACCTAAGGCAGACCTATTCTAAGCAGGCAATACAGCAAGTTAAGGGAAGCAAGACCCAGGTGGCGAGCCTATACACCTCTTCTCGGAATTAAATAGATAATGAAGAAAACAGCATTACTTTTGGGAAAGAAGCAAACAAGTCACATGCGAGTACAAATATCCCAACATATACTTTTCAGAATAGCACAACACACATTGAAGGGTAGTAAGAACTTTAACTGTTCACTCTCAGAGTTAGTTATAAACTAATTCTTTCACAAGTATGTACTTTTCAACACTTGTTATTCAAGACAGAATCCTTTACTTATCCAGTCTTTCCCTATTCAATTGCATGAGTTCACTCAGAGGCACCCTACTGGTCTCGGTGCCCGCTGTAGGCAGGGTGCAAAAGGGTTCTGCTGCAGGCAAGTGTCAGAGTTCCTATAGAAGACTGTTCAAACAAGTAAGGGTCCAGGCACTTCAAAGAAGACACCCTAGGAGGATTCCAGCAGTGGGCCTGGGTGAACTGGATGAGAGGACCCCCAATCACAGAAAACACCCCAATAGTATTACAGAAATCACACAGGTTTAAGGTAAGTAAATACCCCAGCCAACACAGTACCTCAGCACAGAATAATAGTTGCAGCAGGAAGACATTAGGATCTGCAGCCAAAAACCTGATCGATGGATTCCTTTGTTATGAAGACAGAAGACCGGACTTTAAACGGGAATTTGCAGCAGGGATCAACAGAGAAGGCTCCAGGCAAGAGTTTCTTCACGGCTGTGAACCACTCTGTGGTTTTGGCTCCCTTTTCAGGAGTGAGAAGAGGACTGAATATCGCTGGTCAGATTGTCGTTGTTTTCAATGTCCAGCACTCTTATGAGGGGACTTTTAGGACTCAAATCGGGTCTCTGGAGTTCCCGTAGGATGCCACCAAAGTGTCAGCTGGATTCAGAAGACTGTGCCGTGCACAATGGCTTGAGGTCCCAGGGTATTTGGGTATTGCAGCCCCGTGAAGGTCGCAGCACCGTGTGATATGGCTCAAAATGCAGGTCTTTGAGTCTAGGGAACCGGGTGGTCTATTTCTGGATCCCCCAGGTCGATTGGAAAAAAGGTTTCCAGCAGGTTCGGTTACACAGCATGCTCTCCGGTAACTGGAAATCACTACAGCCTTTGTTTCTTCGTCGTTGGTTTCAGCTCCAATGGTCGACTTGTCAGCAGCTTCTAACTTCAGAGCTTTTATCAGGAACTACAGCACAGCCTCTGCATTCTCTACCCACATTTTACAACAAGGGGTGGTCTGGCTGTCTAATTTGAAAAGCCAGACCCCCCCACTGGGAGGAGTTCGCTTTCTGGCAAGGTGGGAGACAAAGAGCTGCAGAGGTTTGGACTCCTCTCTAGCTTCTTGCCTTTATAGACACTCTGGAGGCTGGGTGTGGAATCCAAAAGGATTCCCGCCGAAGACAAAACAGCCCCCGAGGTCGCTCCCGCCAAGAATGGTAGGGAAAGACCTCATAAAAAGCAAGCACACAAGAAATGGCGAAAAAAGAAGGAGCCAACATTTTGGAAAAATTGTGGCTTTTCTGTGCATTAAGGGGGCTGAATTAACAGCCTGCAAGTAATAAAGGCTAAAAGCTACAAAGGTAAAACCACTGCCACCAGCCATTCATGTACTACACACAATTATAAAAAAATGTTAGCAGGTAAGAAAGAGGATACATTGTATCCCCCAGCACTCCACATAAGGTGGGGCGTGCTGGCTCACTGTATAAAAAGAAAAGTGTGATGAAAATCAATATTTACTACTTGGGAACTATAGTTCACCCAAGTGTATGAAAGAAATTAACATGGGAGCCCAGTGGGGCAACCCAGACCAAGCCCAAAAGTTGTAGTTAACTGTAACTTTAAACATACACTATGGAGACACATAAAAAGGTCAACGCAAGATCAATGTCCAAACATGCCACAGAGATATATGACCTGCTATGCGACGGCATCAACGTCCTATTCATCACAGAAACATGCTTAGATGACAACCACAAAAATTGCACTCCACCATTGCCTATCAAACAACTTCAAGTGTGCACAGCTAAACAGAAAAGAAAAAAAAAGAGGTCTTGCAGCAGCATTCAAGGAACACAAGAAAATTAAAACTTACTATCCACTAAACATCAGAAACTGTGAATCCCTAGTCCTTCACTTGACAGTAAATCCAAAAATGAAAATAAAATGAATACTGGTTTACAGACCGACATACAACGCAACTTTCATCGACAACGTCATAGAAGCCATCACCAACATAGCCATCCAGCATGAACATTTGATAATCCTCAGCGACTTTGTCTGGTTTGAAGAAGAAAGCGCAAACTCACAAAAACATGAATCAGGCAACTAAAAGCCATGAAACTACAACTGGTTAAAGGAGCAACACATACAGCAGGACAAACGCTGACCCAATCCTCGCCAGCGAAAACCTCATCACCACCAATACAGATACTCTGGGGCAACCACCATCAATCCATTTGTGCTCAAGCTACCAACTAAAGCTGGCAAACAGCCCAATAAACTCCTAACCATCACAAAAGGAAACTGGAAGTCTACCAAAGCCTTCAACTTAATAGAACACAAACTCACAAATCCACTAACCTGGACGAAGATTAGCTCAACGGAAAAGGAACAAGTTACTTACCTGTAACTGTTCTCCAGCATGGTTCTGGCATGGATTCACATGCTCATGAATATTCCCCGTCAGGCTGGGAATCCTCGGTAAAGAAAAAAAATCAGTTTTGTTTCTGAACGGTCTTTCTCCTAATAACCAATCACTGGTCTCTGGGTTATATTGCCCCAGCCAATGACTGCCCTCTACCTAAGCCCCTCCTCTGGCAGCCATCTTCAGATTTGGTAGCACGTAAAGTGGAAGTAGGGCCAAGAGAAGAGCCGCAGATGGGTATGGAGGGAGGGTTCGCATGTGAATCCATGCCAGACCCATGCTGGAGAACAACAGTTACAGGTAAGTAACTTGTTCCTTCTCCAGCATGGGGTCTGGCATGGATTCACATGCTCATGAATACAAGAATATATAGCAGTACACACATGCGCAACCACGGGAGGCGGCAAGGCTCAACATTAAGCATTAAGCATTTCAGCAACTCAACATTAAGCATCTCTTACCTCCTAGCCAGGCCCACCTTCAGGTGAACAGTTTACGCAGCACTGCCTGGCCGACTTTGGACTCCTCCCTGGAATCCCGGTCGATGCAGTAGAATTTCGTGAAGGTGTGCGTCGACCTCCATGTAGCAGCCCTGCAGATGTCCAGCAGGGGTACACCAGATAGGTACACCGCGGTAGCAGCGATTGCTCTGGTCAAATGGGCTCTCGGAAGGCCGGACAAGGGTCGGTTTGCCAACCATTGACAGTGCATAATGCTGCCAGAGAGCCATCTGGAAATGGAAGCCTTCGAGATGGCCTTCCCTTGATTCACAGGTCCAAAGTTCACAAACAGCTTTGATGTCTTCGCCAGGCTTTTCGTGCGGTCCACGTAGAACTTCAGTGCTCTAGCCACATCTAGCAAGTGTAAAGTCCTCTCGGCCAGCGACGAAGGCGATGGGAAGAAAACCGGTAACACCAAGGGCTCGTTGAGATGGAAGTTCGACGGCACCTTGGTCATGTAGGAGGGATGCGTCCTCAGCACCACACTCGTCTCGAGGAATGTCAGGTATGGAGGTTTACAGGAGAGGGCCTGGATCTCTCCCACTCGTTGTGCGAAGGTGATGGCCACAAGAAACGCCATCTTCCACGACAGGAACTTCAACAGTCCCGAATGAAGCAGCTCGAATGGCGGTCCCATGAGTCTGGTCAGCACGACGTTGAGCTCCCACGCCGGGCCATCAACGGCAGGAACGATCGGAACAGTCCTTTCATAAACTCCTTCACCAGACGATGGGACCACAGAGATGATCGCCCCAGAGTTCTGGTGTAGCGGGAGATAGCCGCCAGATGGATCTTGATGGAGGCATGAGCCAGCCCCGCCTTGGCAAGCAATAGCAAGTACGGCAGCACTTGAGGGGCCGTAATCCGCAGAAGGTTAATCTTCTGTGCGCGGCACCAGACAAAGAACCTCTTCCATTTGTGTCCATAGCACTGGAGTCGAGGACGCCCTGGCCTTTGCAAGCACCTCCTTGCAGTCTGCCGGGTTATCGTACCCTCTGAACTCTAGTGCTGCAGGAGCCAGGCCTGCAGGTTCCGCAACCCCGGGTCGTGGTGGAGGATGGCGAGAAGATCCGCGTTCGTCAGCAGTTTGAACGGGGTGGGGGGTGGGAGAGATTAGGAGGGTGGAGGGTGTTTAGGGGGGGGGGTGGGGGGGGACGCTGGCATGCCCAGAAGGTCCGGGAACCAAATTTGCCTCGGCCACGACGAGGATCATCCTGCAGCGGGACCGTCTGAGGTGACTGATGAGTCACAGTAGCAACGGCAACGGTGGGAGCGCATACAGGAACAGGCCGTCCCAGGGGAATGAGAAGGCATCGCCCATGCCCCCCGGCTGGGGAAACCTGCTGGCGCACTTCCAGCACTTGCCGTCCGGCTCCCTGTCGTAGCGTGCCACGATCGTGAGGGCGTTGGCCGCTTTAATGGTAGTCCCTGCCGACGAGATGACCAGTCCCATGGCTCCCAGCTTCTTCCCCTCGCTGTCCGGCGGGGAAGTTGGCGCCGTTCCCCCGGCCGATTTCTTCTTGGCCGCCGCAGAGACGGCTGAATCCAGGAACGCCTGTGCGCTGAGGCACATGGGAGCGGAGTCCGGGACCCAGTACTACTTCTCGTACCGGTCTCTATTAGCAGGAGCCGTGGACGGGTTCTTGAGGAGTGCCAGCCCCTCGTCCCAGATGTCGTCCAGTAGAGTGACTGCGAGGACAGTCTTCCTCTTGGCCTCCCGCCAATGATCGAGGAAACCCTCCTTTTTCTGTTCTTCGGGGCAGAGCTGGAAGAGCTTAGATACCCTGGTAATCATGGCGTGGAAGGAGCCAATTTCGTTGGGGTGGGGGGAGGTGCCCGAGCGGCTGGTGATGGCAGGTCCATTCCGTCGTCACCACCGTCGTCGTTTGTCCCTGCCGTCTCCGTTCCAGTCTCATCCCTCGGTGGAGGGGAAGGAGGTGAAGGCTGGAAAGGCTGGGTCCTCCTCCGCTTGCTCGGTGGGCTTCCCGACGGTCCAGGCTCCACTGGGTTATCCGCTGGGGGCAAGGGCAACCTTGTCCTTGTCTACCTACACAAGGCCTGGATAGCCATCAGGATGGCTCCTGAGTTGTCTTGTGGCATAGGCACCGGGAGTGACGGTTGGGGAGTAGGATCCTCCGTCTCCTCCATGGTCCGGGACTCCTCGTCAGCACCACCGTCGCTTTCTTCGTCCGCCTCGTCAGGATCCCTCCCGTAGGACCGGACCTCCACGAACATCTTGTCCAGGATCTTTATGACGCCAGCCAGCTCATCTTCAGAGGTGGTATCTATGTCTGTAATGTCTACCATGCCCCCCCTCTTTCTCTGCGCGGGGTTTCACGGGGGTCTTATCGATAGGTTGAAAATAGGATTCCATCCGTGGTGGCAGGGAAACTCTAGGCCCGGAGGTAATCTCCACTGGGGTAGCCTCTGCAGGCTTCACCAGGGCCGCCACGACTCCCTCGATCGAGGCCTTAGCCAAGTGAATCAGGGCCTGCCCGACTGTGCGCGCCTGAAGCCTTCACTTTGGGGGGATGGTCGCTGCCTCCCCCTCCCTCAGCTGCCGCCGTCGGGATCGACCGGGACTTCTCCCGAAGCTTACCCGGGTTCTCAGACTTCTTTTTCCCCCCCGAGCCAGAGCGTTGGCTCATGGTTGTTGGCGGCGGCGACATCGCGCGTTGCCTGGCAGCCAAAGAGCCCGACCCATCGACGATCCCAATGCCCACGGACTCGCAGTGCTTTGCCTTTTGTTGGGCCCCCGTCGCCACAGCGCCCTCAAAAGGTCTTAGAAGACCGCTCAGACTTCTTACCTGCTGCTGGGCTCTTCCCCTCCAGCCAGTTGGTGAGTCGAGTACGACGATCCTTCATGGTCTGTTCGGACATATTCTTACAAAACTCAGTCCTTCTCCATGTGCGTTTTGTCGTCATGAAGGCAGTAGAGGCACCAAGAGTGCTCATCTTCCTTGAAGACATTTGTAATCCACATCCAGGGCAGCTCCTGAACAGCTTGGATCCAACAGGCGTCGTGTTTCCTTTGTCCTGGGCCATGTCCAGGCAGGGTAGGCCTCAAAGATATTGCAGAATCCGCCAAGAAGCGAAACTCCATGAAAACTCGCCCTTGAGGTGTGTAGAAAATTCCGAAACGGGTCCCAGTTGATCTGAGGTATAATTGGTGGAGCTTGAGGCTCGACTGACCGAAAACAATTAGAGTTAAAAAAAAAAAAAAAACAATCGCAAAACGCAGTAAAAGCTCGTGAGCTATAGCACGAGGACTCCCAACACTTGAACGTGTGGTAAAAATCTGAAGATGGCTGCCAGAGGAGGGGCGTAGGTAGAGGGCAGTCATTGGCTGGGGGCAGTATGACCCTGAGACCAGTGATTGCTTATTAGGAGAAAGACAGTTCAGAAACGAAACTGAAACTGAAACTGATTTTTCTCTTTACCGATGATTCCCAGCCTGACGGGGAATATTCATGAGCATATGAATCCATGCCAGACCCCATGCTGGAGAAACAGAGCTACTTAATAAATGGATCAAGGAAACAAATAGACAGCATCTCCCCTGAGAAGAAAGAAATGGCAAAATGGGTCACCCCCCTTACCCAGCTGCATGAACAAGAACAAGAAGCTGGAAATAGAATGGAGGAAAGAATACTTCCATGCAAAGAGTACAATTCCAGCGACAATTCCGATCCTACAAAAAGGAAATCCAAAATGACAAAAAGAAATACTATGACAACAAATCACCAATTTGCAGCAGGGAACAACAGACAAGGCTCCAGGCAAAACATAAAACAAAATCAAGAACCCACTGGGATGTAACAGCACTGATACCTTCCCAGAAATTATGCAACGACCTTGCGGACCACTTCAAATACAAAATCAGCGACATTCATCAAATCATACAAAGCGGACCAGTCAAACAAAACACAACCAAACTTGCCAAGCATGAAACCACAGTATAAACTCTGAAGCGTCCCACAAATATAATTAGAGACATTCATCAAGCTGGTAAGACAAAGCAGGCTCTCATGGACCCCTGTCCTCCAGACATCTATAAATTAATCCTCACACAGGGCACACCGCTGAAATATTAACCACTTGCGTGCACAGCAAACTGTACGCACTTCACTACACCAAAACCAACCACAGTCTTGCACAACCCATGGGAGACTACTGATACGTAAACCACACCCATGCTCAGCGAACAGTGTTAACCGAACTGAAGCTGCCAACAGGACATCGCTGTTGGGGAGAATTCTCATTTCATGGCTAATTTCCCTTACCTATAGAGTCCCCCAGCAGCTTTGCTGGATTTGAAGGGTTTATTACTTGTTAGGGAGAATTCTCTGTTTAGGCTGAATTTCCTAACCTAGTGAGTCCCCCAGCAGCTTTGCTGGATTTTTGGGATTTATTTTTTTTTTCTTCTACCCTCACTCTTGGGCATGACTTGAGAGGGTTTCTGTGACTTGTTATGTGCTTATGGGCTATGGGGTATTTTTACCCCATAGGCTATCATTGGTTTTTGAATGTGTGTTACACAGCACCCTCAGTGCAGTAACACAGGGGTGTCATAGAGACCCCCAAACATAGACTCCACACCCTGGGACTGACTACTGTCTCCCTGGGTCTGTAAAGTCACCATTGACTTTACTAGTCTTAACTTAGGAACTTAACCAGTACACACCATCATACTGTGGAAGTACTGGTAGGGGCAATTAGATTGCCCCTGTGTCTGTTGTCGAGGGGGTACTGTCCCGTCCCCCCTCGCCGAGTTTCTGGCTGGTGGCAGTGGATACCACAGAAATATTCCACCGGAATATTTCCCAATGGGATTTCCCATTGATTTTAATGCACCACTTTTTGGTGCAATGTTAAAGATACCGCCGGTTTATTTAATATAAATTCACCGGTTGGGATTTTTTGCCAGAACTCGCCGCCAAAATGGCGTCTAGGTTCACTTCAGTAACCCTGAACCCGAGTCGAGCCTTTGTTCCACTTTTGGCGGGCTTCTGCACAGAAGCCCTCCAAAGTGGTGCCATTCTGTCTGGGTACCACAGGGGGTGTGGGAGGGTGTTTAGGCACCCTGGACTGAGTTGCCTTGCCAACTCATGTCGCACTCTGGTGTGATTAGCCCAAGTGGTGAGCCGCCCCGCTCACCACTTAGCATGTTTGAGTGACAGCTAGGCTGTATGAATGGGGGTTTGCTGCATAAAAGCAGGGTTTTTGGGACTGGTTCTTCAGAAGTCGCCACAGGACCTAAGAAGCCGAAGAGGGACAAGCCGAGCCGACCTGCCAAGACGACACCACCGGTGGAGCCCTGCGGAACCGTCTCACCACTTTTCCCAACGACAGAGGAGATCTCCCGCCTGGAGAGTCTTCTCCCCTTGACTGGTGGGAACAACCAGTTTCTGCCTTCTTTTCGCCGCCCTGAAGCATCCCGTGGCCGCCTTGCCTGTGCCAAGCACCCCGGCAACCGGGATACCACTTTTTTACCTCAACCGCGAAAGAGGGGTAACATCCTTTTAACCGGAAAAAACTCCACGGCTGGTTTCTTCCCTGGTAGTGCAACGTCCTTCAGCTTTCCTCCACGACGAGATCTTCTCCTCCTCTGGACGACGCCGCGACTTGCACCCACTACCAGGAACAACTGCCACCGCTGGAGGATCCTTTCCATTTTTAAGGTACCGTGTTCCGCCCGGCTTCCCTTGCCACCGATTGTACAGGGTAGATTTAGCCCTCGGCTCTCGACCCTGGGTAAGCCTGGGACACCCTAACTAAACTTTTCTAAACTTGGAAAAACCTTTTCTACTCACCTGTAAAGACTTGTGACATTGTGTGATCTCGGGCATCTTTTCGCCTGGCTTTCCCTAGAGTGGGCCTGGCAACCGAACTTCCTTGCTCCTCAATAGACTGCCTTTCTAAACTCACTGTGAATCTCTGAAAAGTGTTTTGCCTTGCTGTTTTCATTACTTTTACCTCCCTTTTTAACTAACTTGTTGGAGTGCCATCTAACGTTAAGCGCTCACCTCTGTTTGGAAATAAGTGGTGTTAACTTAGACTTGTCCAACAAATAACTAGGGATGTACATATAAGTAATAGTGACTGTGTTTTGACTTACTTACCTTTTCTGTGCTAGTGTAATTTATGAGTGTCTTTTTAATAAATAATTATATACTTTTACACCTAGCTCTGGTCAGTGTTTGCTTGTACTACTGTGCCTCTGTACCCATTATGTATGCTCTGTATACTGCCTAACTCTTCTTGAGGGAAGTCTGACTGCTCAGCCACAGCTACCAGGTAATTCTGGGTGGTACAGACTGCTACCAAGTGGGTTTACTGCCAAACACCTGTAGTCTTAAATCTTTTGCAGTGGTCCCAGAGGGAACTGCACAGGTTTCTGCCTAACATTTCTTTTTACCTGCTAAGAGTGAGACTCTTTTTCCCACCCTTAGGCATTTTTGCTATGTGTGTTCTAGGCTATTCTTGTGTTTAATGCCAATGGGATCTTTTCTCTCACCCATAGGAACCATCTTTGTGCACATGTGTCACACAGCACCCTCTGTGCAGTGACACAGGGGTGTCGTAGTGACCCCCAAACAGACTCCATACCCTGGGACTGACTACTGTCGCCCAGGACATGTAAAGTCCCCATTGACTTTACTAGTCGATTTTTATGAACTTGACCAGTATACCCCATCTTAATATGGAAGTACTGGAAGGGGTTAATATTTTTCCCTCTATGTTCATTTTCGAGAGTGTACCTTAAAGTCCCCCTCTACAAAGATTCTGGCTGGTGGCAGTGGTTACTACCTTTTATATTCAACCACAAATATTTCTCTATGGGATTTTCCCATTGTTCGAGGCTACCACTTTTGCTGACAGCCTCTAACATACCGCCAGTCTATTTTATTATTAACTTTACTCGGGTAGGTTTTATTTGCCAGAATAAAACTTCTTTCTCGAGTCTTACTCCGTTTTCCTAACCCAGGTCGGGGATACTTTGTTCGTCCTTTTGTGGGCTTCAGCCGAGATCCCTCCTTTAGGCGCCACTGAGTCTGGGGTGGGTCTGTTTGGGAGGGGGGGGGAGTAGAACCCCTGGACAGAGTTGCCACAGCAACTCAGGTCGCACTCTAACCCGATAGGCTGGAGGGTCTCCCGCCAAGATGACCACTCCACTGCGTGAGTGACAGCTAGGCTGTATGAATGTGTCTCTTTCTGCATAAAAGCAGGGTCCTGAGGACTGGAAGAGCAAGACGTCGCCACTGGAACTACGGAACCGAAGGGAAGAGAAGCCAGAGACATCTTCAGCATCTACACCAACGGTGAAGCCCTGCCGGATCGGCTCACCACTTTTCTTCCACACGACGAGAGGAGATCTTGAGCGAAGTGCCTCCTTCCCTTGAGCTGGTGGGGTCAACCAGTTTGCCCATCGCATCCTCGGACCTGCCTTGGTCGAATCAACAGTGCCCCGCACTTGGAGACCGGATAGCCAGGCAGCTATCGACCCGGACCGCGATTAAAAGGAGCGTACCTTTTAAACTTAGTCTGGCAGCACCGCGGCTGGTTTCATCCCTGGGTAGTGCAGCGACTCAAACCTTCCTCCACGACGAGAGCCTCTCTTCCTCGGTTGGATCCCTCGACCTGCAGGAACTACCAGGAACAACCGCCAACGCAGGAGCCACTTCTCCACGTTTAAGGTACATTGTTCCGCCAGGCCGCCCTTTCTCCGTGGTAGCCCTAAAGGTGTTTGAAATCCTTTAACCACTTGTGGGGTCGGCCGCCCTCTCTTTTAACATTGTCTTTCGCCTTGCATCTACCTCTTCAAAAGTTTTCTACTAAAGACTCGACTGCAGCTACAAGAACATTTTTGCTCCTAAACTCTTGGTCCTGTACCACTGACTCTGTAGGTGGTTTTCACTGTGGTTTTCACTGTGGTGTTTTGCTCAGTTTTCACTCTACCGCAAACTTGTCTACAATTGAATAGTGAGTTGTATATGCTTGTCTTTTGACTAAACTTAACTTAATTTATTAACTGTGATCTATGTGTTGACTTCGAAGTGTATAAAATAAATATATATTCTCTTTTTAATACAAAACTTTGGTCAGCGTTTCCTTGCTCCATAGTACTGTATTACCTATTGTGTCAAACCTGAATACTCCTTATTTCCCTCTTGAGATAAGTCTGACTGCTCAGCCACAGCTACCAACTAAATCTTTGTGGTACAGACGGATACCCAAGAGGATTTATTGCTCTCACCCGTAGTCCTAATCTGGCATAGTGCTTCCTAAGGGAACTGCCCTGGATTCTGCCCATCAATCACTAATCTCGCTCTACCTTTATCCCGCTACACCCTACTAACCCTCCCTACCATCTTACCTTTCAAATCCACCAGAGCGCCAGGGGTCCACGCCGGTGGTGATAGGGCGCGTATTGAATGTCCTTTAACATTAACAATATAAAAATAATAAAGACTAGGTGAGGGGGAAAAAGATTCTGCTTCAACGAGGGACAAGGTAAAATAGTTACCTAGTCGGAGCAAAGAGTTCTGGGGTTGACACAGGTCGGAAAGATTCAACATCTATATGAAAATCTAACCCAACATCAAGGCACAAAATAGCACAAAAATTCAGCTCAGACAGTATGCATAACAATACAGTTATTTATTAAGTCTTTAAGAGCACACTAAGAAAATAAAACCAGTTGGTATTATTGAACAAACCGTACAACATAAATATATACATTAGCCTTTAAGTTAATTTACAATGCAATCAGTTTACCAGGTAAGCAATCGGAAACAGATAAAATTAGTAGAACCAGTACAATCCAATTTCATTAACAAGTCCAACCTTCAAATGTATGGGGCCTACTGCCAAAAAGTCACAGGTTCCAATGCAGGTTTCTCCAGGGAAGGTATTCTCTAAAAGGATGCAATGCACTGGTAGTGGTTAACAATGTTCTCTTGGAAGAACCTTTCCGCCATATTGCTTTTACACCCTGTCCTGACATTTTACAGTCAAGGCAGGCCTTCAGCTACACTCCACTGGCATTTTGCTAATTTGTTATGGGGACATCGACTTGTCATTCAGACTGTTAATAATGGTAAACTATGTTTCCCCTTTTTCTTTTTACATGTTAGCTGTTCTGGGTAACTTCGTTGTAATGTAATATCATCACGTGGAATGTGAGGTAGTGACACTCCATGTGGAATGTATATTTTGAATAGAGTGCTAGGTTCCTAGTACATTGGTTGGAGAAGGAGTGGGGAGGTAGCGGCTTTGCTAGAGGTCTGCAATGATTTATATGACAGAGCAACGTATGAAGCCGATCATCCATTTGCACTTAGCACATTGCACTTTACAACCAAGTACATTGATTGCATAGCGCATCAACCAGGCAGCACAGGCTTACAATCGTCTTGTATATAGCACACTGCACTTTATAGACAAATACATCAGCCAACGATCCATACACTACTTTGAGAATACAGTAGAAGCAAGATATACCCACATGGGATGACTGATCATAAGATATTAACTTTGCTGAGTTCTGTATAATATGTCACATAATAATGGCATACTTCAAGAACTGTGTGCATATGTCCTTGGGCTTTTGTATTTATACATAGCCCACTGTTGCAAAGGATTAGGATAAGCTGTAATGATAACCTTGCTTGTTCCTATCTGTAATATGCCTCTTACTGATACCATGCCTGTAACTAAGCTCATGCAAGTAACAGCGCCTCAATGCCCCTGGGCTGCTTGCGCGCTATACAAATTTAAATAAATAAATTAAGTGCTTAGACAAAATAGCAAATTCTGATTATGTACGTTTTCAGGATGTTAGTGTAAAATATGTGCCAATGAGGAACATAATATACTTCACAGTTACTTGGGACAATCCAAGATGTTGCCATGCATGAATACATAGTATACAATGGTCACTTCCAATAACAGAAATGTAGGACTAAAATTGTTATAAAGGACCCGGCCTCTTGCTTGCACCTAAACCCGACTAAGCCCTTTTAGGGTGAAACACGTTTCTCTTTTTTGATGCCCTCCTGGTCATGATCATTTATTTTAAAAAGGACTCTTCGATGGAGATGAAACGGTCGTGTTGGTTTGTGGGCGGCGTTGATCTTGGGGACGTAACCCCTCATGAACTTTGCATAGAATATTTTTTATTTGATTGCTGAATGAATGCAACTAATTCTAGATCGATGGGTCACCCTGTTCCCAAGATAAGCAACATTTTTTGAGCATTACATTTTGTGGTGTTCCGCGCGCTATCTACAGGTAATTTGTGCTCATCTCCGCGCAGTCTGTTGTACAGGTCTTGCGTTTTTTTTTCTAATTTATTTTGAGAAGGTCGAGTGTCTTCATTTGTTTTGCAGTAAACTCAATACATGTTAATTTCACCAATTAATTGGAAAACAAATGTTCATTTATCTCAGATTTAAATTCTCACTTTAATATATTTGTATGCTTACTCTGATTTGCAGTGTGTGTTTAACAGCAAAAATGGCCTCCACTGCTAACACTGCAAATCAGAGTAAGTATACAAATATGATGTTCATGAGAAATTAAAATGTGGTGTCCAATTAATTGGCAAAATTCACATGAATTGCGTTTTTCCTTTGTGGCAAATAATATTTGATCATCTTTTTCGGTGGAATATGTGAAGTAATCTGAGAATGGACATCCGGGCAAAGCCGGGTATTTAAGCTAGTAAATACATCTTATGGCAAAAGCCAACATTTGTATTCGAGCCATCTTATCAATGACAAGGATGGGATCCTGTGAAATATTACCTAGTAAGCGCAGCTGCGGTAGGGATCGAATGAATAGTGTTGCGACGTGGAGAAGATCCAGCAACATGACCCCAAGTAAGTGCAGCTGCGGTGGGGACCGCCATTATTATTAACCGTGTCAGAGGGGACAGAAGCACAGCGCATGCACAAGGCCTCCACGTCCATAGCAGCAGTGCCTGGCCTACGCAGACAAATCATTGCGCATGCACAAGCTGCGTTTCCCGGACAACAGCATACTGTCTCAAGCAGCAAGACAGATGCTTACAGTACGAACCACTACCAGAGGGTGCTAGTATCGTACCTGTGTGACAATTGGTAAAATATTCTGTTGAGGATAGAATAAAAAATTTTAAAAAAAAATAAACAAACAAAAGCAAGACTTCGAGGTTAAGATGGCAATGCATGGTGTAACTGGTCCTCCAGTTTTTATGGCTTCCCCGGGTTCCATTAAAGTAAAATGGGCCCAGTGGAAAAAAGGCTTTATTCATTACATTAAAGCTGCTGGTCATACTCTATTAATAGGAAGCTATCCCTCCTGATGCATTTTCTTGGATATAAAGGACAGTGCATTTATGATACAGTTCCCCCTCTAGTTGGTGATGGTGGGGGAGACAATACAAGTGAACTTGACTTGGCGCCTACCTCTACCGATCCCAACTGATTTGGCAGGTCGAATGGGGGTGGAGGGCGTCACTGGAGGTAGGTTTTCCTGCCACTGGATAAATAGAACACGCCCAGGGGCTGCAGATGAAAGGTGGTTTCCGGTCGGGTTCAGGAGTGGAGTGAAACCTCTTCCAGCAAAGAAATGTAGCAGGCCACTAATGCAGGGTTCTCCAGGACACTTGACCAGATGGGGAGGGAGCGGAGGGAAGGGGGGAGGGGGGTGGGGGGGCGGGGGTGGTGGTGGGGGTGGGTGGTGATGGTCCCAACAACATTCACTGCTGAAACTTGACAGAAGGCGACCTGGAGACCAAAGTTCTGGGCAAAAACATGGAACAGCAACGCTTCTGGCACAGTAGCCAAAAACAGAGCTTGTCAGTCCACCACGTGGTCCTGGGACACTTCTGAAGACGCCAGGCTGCAGGATAGTGAGAAGGCGTCGAGACTGGTATGTCCCACCAGTCCCAAGGATCAAAGCACTGTTAAGTAATAATTGGTGCAGTCACATTGTGTGAGACTACACAACACGTATCTGCTTAGTATTGGGTAACCCACCTTTTGGTATAGGTCTGTACTACACAAGTTGGTAGTGTGACTGAGAAGCCAGGTCCATCACAAGAGGGGTAAATGTGAGCTGTACAAATGAAATTCGTAAATACAAGTAGTAACACTTACACTCAAGGTTTCCTTTATAAATAGTTATTTAACATTTTTAAATAAGTGTTCTTTAAAAAGGCAATTCATGTAACAATGTAAATACACTTTGAAATTACTTTTCAGAATCAGAACAAGTTAGTGGATAATGTCTGAATATGCTTCCAACACAATTCCTACACACTGAGGTGACTTCAATAACAAGGACGGTAATGGCATTTATATATCACACTAGCTATACTTTGCAGATTCTGAGGTTGCAGAAAGGAAGGAAAAGGTTAAACAGGTTGTCAGTATATGTGAGGACAATTAAATCTTCCAATGAAATCTAGACCAGCCTTTCCCAGCAGTAACAGTCTTAAAACAAGTTACCACCTATGAGGGACACACAATATCAAAGTCAATGGGCTAGTAAAATTGGCAAGTAGCCAGGACAGCCAAAGTCAATTTGAAACAGTCTATGGAGCTGAGAAACTTCTTACAATCAAAGTCTTGCATAGGGTTAGAGTGTTAGAAAAATTCTGAGTTCGTCCTCTTTCCTCCATACTGCATGGGGTGTCCCTTCCAAGGGACGGGAGACTAACCTTTATCACCAGAAAAAACCTTCTTCCCCTTTAAATTTAGAGGCACGCGGGGTGCAGCCCTGGAAGCATGCGCTGCCCTGATTTCGCCCTCCGGCGCCACACCTCAGTCCCCATAGACAATAGATTTAACATTGCCCAATGACACCTGTATTATTAGCGGGGGGTGGGACACATGGACGAAAGGGGACCAAGGACTAAGAGTACTTTAGTCACTACGGTGAGTAACTTCTAATTACTTTTATATCCTGTCCCCTTTCCTCCCTACTGCATGGGTGATTACAACTGAATGCAGCCCCAGGGTGGAGCGGAAACCCTCCTTAAGCAAACAGGTTCCTGAGAACCACCTGTCCAAAAGCCGCATCAGATCTAGAGCCGGAATCCAAACCGTAATGCTTGCAGAAAGCCGAAGCAGTGGCCCATGTGGTCGCCCTGCTTATGACTTGCCAAGGGACATGGCGCTGGAGTGAGATGGGCGTTTCCTTGGCCCCGACTGCGTGGGCATGGATGTTCGCCGGAAGCGGCTTGTGCTGACCCTCATATGCTGCTTTGATGGCCGAGACCATCCAGCGGGATATGGAAGCCTTGGAGGCCCGATAGTCTGGTCTTGCACCTTCAAAAGTGACAATCAGGGCGTCTAACTTGCCGAAGCCCTTGGTTCTGTTAAGGTAGAATTTCAGGGCACGCCTGATATCCAGTCAGTGTAGAAATCTGTGCCTCGTCCTTCGGATTGGCAAAAAAAACGTAGGAAGGACTATTTCCTATTGCCGGTCAGATAGCACAGAGTAGAACACTCGCTTTGACATCCGTGCAGAGCGTGCCGACAGGTTTGAATCCCGGCAGGGCCAAACTCAGACTTTCATCCTTCCGAGCTCAATAAATTAGCACCACACACCGTGGGTAATAAGCAGCGCTCAGATGCCTGAGGGTTCGTAACGCTATATAAAAATGCGAAAAGAAAATAAATTCCTCGTTTAAATGGAAAGCAGACGGTACCTTAGGCAGAAATGCTGGGGGTGTCCGCAGGACTACTTTGTGCCTGTGAAAGGTACTATATGGTTCTGAGGCGACCAGCGCCTGGATTTCACTGACTCTGCAAGACGAAGCGAGGCCGTCAATGGTGACCAGCCTGATGTCCGCTGACGCAATTGGCTCGAACAAATTGTGCTCCCAAGACTATGTTCAGTTCCCACACGGGGTGTGGCCTCTTGATGGGCGGGTAGAGCCTTGCAAGCCCTGTCTTGACAAACGGATTGGAGGAGGAGAAGACCACTCATCAGAGTTCCTGTAAGCCCCAATGGCTGCGAGGTAAGAACGGCAGGTGTCCACCTGCCCGCCTGAGTGGGCGAGGTGCGCCGAGAAGGAGAGCACATCGTCCAAAGTACATGCAAGGGGGTCGATGTCCTTGGAGTCTGCCCAGTGGCAGAACCTGGTCCATTTACCTTTAATCTGGGCCCTGGCAGCTTTTGCTCCTTGTGCCCTATAGGATCTCCAGATTAGCCTGGGAGAGGCTGAGGTGCCTTACTGTTACCTGCTCAGGAACCACGCTGTGAGGGCTAGTTTCTGTGGTGTGGGTTGGATGACCCTGCCCCCCTGCTGCGCCAAAAGGTGTGCTGGTCCTGTCGGATGGTGAATCTGTGGCATCTCAGAGAGGCTGAGCAGCTCTTAAAGCCATGGCCTGGCAGCCATCATGGAGCCATTAGAATGATGTTGAGCTGGCAAGACTCCTTGATCTTGCAAATAACTCTGGGAATCAGCGGAGTGGGCGGGAAGGTATACGCGGTCATGCTGCTCCACTGAATCTGAAATGTATTGCCCAGGGAGCCGGGGCCCTGTCCATGCCAGGAGGCGAACTGAGGCCACTTCTGGTTGTGCCAGGTGGCAAAGAAGTCTACCTGGGGGGGGACGTAGTTCTGCTCCTAACGTGCTGAGCCTGTACGCCTCCAGGTTGGATTTCCCCAGAAGGTGGATTGCCGTGAGGTAGATGTCGTTTTCCAGGGCCCACTCCCACATGCCGATTGCCAGTCTGTGCAGTGGAGGGCATCTGGTGCCTCCCTGCTTGTTGACATAGAACATGCTGGTCAAGTTGTCTGTCTGGATGAGGACAAACTTGCCCTGAGAAGTGGAAGGAATGCTCTGAGCGCTAGCCAGATGGCGTTCAGCTCCAACCAATTGATGTGGTACTCCTGCTCTTGTCGGGTCCAGGTGCCGTGGACCGAGCGATCGCCCTGGGTAGCTCCCCAGACCTCAAGAGACGAGTCCTTGGTGATGGTGACCTGCGGGATGGGAGGCCGGAAGGCCTTGCCCGTTCGTAGGTTGCAGTTCCTGGACCACCATGTGAGGTCCGGGAGGAGAGATGGAGGAATGTTTATCATCTCGGATTGAGAGCCCCGCTCCTGGTTCCATGATGCCGTGCAGTGCAACTGTATCCTCCTCATCCTGAGTCTTGTGTGGTGGACGGCTAATAGGACCGCTGCCAAGAGACCAAGGAGATGCTGGTACCACCAGGACGAGGTCACCTCTCCGCTGAGTAAGTGGGACAAGGCACTCTTGATGGCTGTGATCTTGTCCTCCGACGGAAACACCTTCTCGGAGCACGTGTCCCAGATGAGAATGTTAGTCTGCGTGGGTTGCAGCTGTGACTTCTTGAGATAGCGAAAAGCCCAGATCATGCAGTGTGTTCATAAGAGCATGGGAAGAGTGGTGAACTGCTTCCGGCGATCTAGCCCCAACGAGCTAGTCATCGAGGTATGGGTAGAAGTGGAGGCCCTGAGGAGGGCAGCCAGAGTATTCATGAGTCTGTAAAGACACTGGGGAACGAGTTGAGGCCAAAAGGAAGGACCGTGTATTGGAAATAGTAGTCCATGATCCTGAACCGAAAGAAAGATGGGGCTGCCATATCGGGACGTGTAGGTACGCGTCCTTCAGATCCAGGGAGCATGTCCAGTCTCCCTTGCACAATGTCTCTGCTATAAAAGCTGGACTAACCATCTTGAATTTTTGTAGAGGTAAGGAGAGGTTGAGGGTGGAAAGGTCCAGCACAACTCTCAGGACCGCCTGGTTCTTTTTTCTGAATGGCAAAAATACTGGAGTAAAAGCCCAAGCCTCGCTGGGAGGCTGGGACTTCCTCCATGGCCTGGCTCTCTATGAGCGATCAGAAGTCCGCCAGAAGAGTTGCTGTCCCGACTTGAGGGAGGGGAGGAGAGGCTGGGATGGGTAGGCGATACCCCGTGGATACTACGGAGAGGATCCAGGGGTCAGTGAAATTCTGGTGCCAGAAATGTGCATGGAGAGTAAGCCTGCCCCCCACGTGGACCCGCAGGGGCACATCATGCCTTCTTTCCCTCAAAGGTTGATGCGGAGGAGGGGGACTAGAAAAATCCCATACTCCCCACCACCTCCCTCCCCCTTTTTTGTTGCTTGCGTCGATTTGGAGCCGGCGAGCGGTCCAGCTGCCTGGACCTCAGTTCTTGGAAGCCGCAAACTCTCCGTACGTAGACCCCTTGTCGGAGCTCTGCTGTGCCTGGGTGTACAATTTGGGCATGGTCTTTGTCAGGATGGATAAAGACTTGGCCGTTTGAGAGCAGTTTTTCTTTTTGTCCAGCTCCTCATCTGTGGTGGAGTGGAAGAGCCTCACCCCCCTCCCCCCCAGCCTCGAACAGCAGGTCTAATATGCATTCCTGGTGAATTTCGTTGCAGAGCCAGGCTGTCATGTCCGTGGCGATACGGATGGCACGGCCAGAGGTGTCAATGTGGGCCACAGCGGACTCCATGAGGTCCTGCACTTGGCCTCAGCCAGTCCCACCTTGAAACGTGATTGGCTCTGCGCAGGGAGTTCCAGGAGGAAGTCTGCAATTTGCTGCCATTACCTTTGGTTAGCAGCAGCCAGCATGGCATCTGCTTTGGCCTGACGAAGATGCGAGGATGTATTGGGATACAGCTTCTTCCCGTATGCCTCCAAGATCTTTTTCTTGACTAGCAGCATCACAGAGGAGGCTGAGGACGACTGAGGCTTGGAGTATAGTGATGCTGCAGCGATAACCGAGGAGTGTGGCTGAGGATAGGCCAATAGCAAGAGTGTATCCCCCTCCATCTGCGAGTTCTTGGCGTCCAGGCGTCAATTGACTGGCTGGGCAGAGTGGGGCTTGAGCCAACACTTCTTGGCCAGGGAGACTACATTGCTCTGAAGTGGAAATCCAGTTTTGGCAGAGGGGCGTGAGGACTTCAGCGAGGACCCCCCCCCCCCTGTTGATTGCTCGACCTCAGGTTGAGGCAGGCCCAGGCACTCCGCAAGCCCTGCAAGACGTTTGTGGAAGGCCTTGGCTGACGTGTCAGCGTCGTCGTCCTCGTCCGTGTCCTGTGGGTCCGGAGGATCCTGCGTCTGTGGAGCGGGAGCCAGCGGCTGAGGTACCGGGACCGGAGCCGAAGTCTGTGGAGGAGGCTGGTACAGAACCGCCTGAGGAATCGGCAGGGGGTGCTGGAGGCAAAGGCTGCACCGGGGTCGTGGGCGCTGGCGGAGGAGCTTGAGGTGCTGAAAGCATTGGAGGGTGCACGTCCCTGATGGCATCCTTGAGGATAGCCCCAATCCGAGGGGACATCATAAGCCCAAGGAACCTCTCAAAGAACCTGTCTTCACAGGCTGGAGGGGTTGTAGGGGATATAGATGGGGTAGCAGGAGGCTGCTGGAGCCGCTGCATACCCTGCCCATACGGACGCAGCGGGTACCTACCGTGCGCAAATCAAGGATAGGCTGAGGCCACGTACCTGGTTGAGGCCAGTCCCACCTCGACACTCATTCCTCGCCGAACTCATGGAATGGAGTCAGACGGGTGCGGATGTCTGGCACGGCCGCCATTTTGTCGAGCTGCCAGCCATGTGCCTGCGTCGTGTTGCTCGGCTTACTAGGCCCAGCCTCCTCAAAGACTCTTGAATGTGGATCGCTAGGCCTACCCTGCTCCTTGGGTCTAGACCCGGTAGGTGTGACACACCCGGCCCCGGGGCCGGTAGAGCTCGGTTTAGGCGCCCCTTCGGACGTATTGCCGGTACAAGAACCTTCCGGTCCTGCAATACAGTCGCTGGGAGGATCCCTCAGCCTGTAGGCCGGTAGCTGGAGCAGCCTCGGTGCACGTGCCTGTACGAGAACCTGAGCAGTCCCTACTGAGCAGGTGAGTCCTTGGGAAGGAGTATCCCTTGCATGGTGCGATGGAGACTAGAGGCCCTACCTTGGGCCTGGATCGATGCTTAACGAGTCCATGAGGTCCTCTGGAGGCGACTTCTGGAAGAGCTCCCTCCACCTGACTAGTCTGTTCTTCTGAGAGCTCGATGACGGGGCGTTGCACGCTGTAAAAACTTGCCAACCGTGGTCTGGGCCAAGGCAACGTAGGCAGAGGGAATGGGGGTCTGAAGTTGGGACCTGCCTGTCGCAGGATTGACACCTGCTGAACCTTGTGGAAGTGGACATGCTCCGGGGAGTAGCGTGACGCCCGAGGACCTTTATGATAAGACAAAAAACACAGAAGTATCCACGCGTGCAATTACATGGCCGAAGCCAAACCCAGGAGCACTGGTGACTTCGGCCCATTCCAGTCGACGCGGAAAAGGGGACTGAGGTGTGGTGCCGGAGGGCGGAGTCAGGGCAGCACATGCTCCCAGGGCCTTACCCCCCACGCGCCTCTAAATTTAAACGAGGAAGAAAAAATGTTCTGATGAAAAAGGTTCTGTCACCCGTCCCTTGGAAGGGACGACCCATGCAGTATGGAGGAAAGGGGATGGGACGTAAGAGTATCACTTGTAGGGTCACACGCTGTTAAGCCTGTGGAAACAGTTGTAATCAACTCTAAAAGTGAGCCATTGCAATTCCCAGCTGAGAAAAGCACAGCTAAAAGATAGTTAAGTACACCAAGTCTAAACAGTACCTCTGGTTTGAAGAAGAGTGGTCCAGCTGGATTCCATCCTGCTACAGCAATGCAGACCCCATGTTCCTGAGCCACAGTCGTGGGGAGAAGAGGGAGGCAGTCTGTAGGGCTCCTGCGGCGGTACTTGGGAGGTCGTCGGAAGCTACAGGCTCTTCGGTTCAGCAGCCCCTCGCGGTTTCAGGGTTTAGCAAACAGCACCATCGCAGATCTGGGAAACCGGTTGGGCTTCCTTTACTACTTGGGTCCTGCACTTGTGAGGGGACTTGAGCTCTGGTTGTCCTGCTTCTGGGGGGATCCTTAGGAGACTACTGGAGCTTCTAGCTGGATTTCAGACGTTTCACTAGTCTACAGATCACTCAACACCTGGCACTCGGTTCTTTCAGCAATGAAGTAGTACAGCCAGTCAGGGAAGATCGTCCCACTAACCCAAGGGGAGAAGTCGTCCCTTCCGGAGCTTCTCTGTCAAATTGAAAAAGGAGTTTTAGCACAGTAGCAGGGCTTCACCAGGCAATTCAAAGGTCCAGCGGGATGCAGCAAGCTTCGTTCACGGTTGTTTCTCCCAGTGGTTGACTCTGCCTCTAGTCCAAAAACCCTAAGCAGGTTTCTCCCATTCATGCACAGCCTAGGATGTCGATCACACAGAAGGGTGGTAGTCCTGAAAGGACAGCCAGCCAATCAGGACTGGATGCATTCAGGCATTCCTAGAGACAAAGGACAGGGGAGTTTCAGGACCTTCCGTCACTTCCTGTCCTTCCAGACACACTGTAGCCAGAGGCAGGCTTCAGGGCTTTCACAAAATGGTCACCCATCGGTGCTGTACTGCAGCTGAGGGTTCAGCTTGCGCAAGAAAAGCACAATGGTAGGAAAATTAAACCACTGCCACCAGCCATTTAAAGTAGGGAGGGTAATGTGAAAATGTTACATGAGAAAGTAGGATAAGGCGTTACTAGGTAACCCCCCCAGCCCCCACTACCTCCGCACTCCACATAAAATGGTGTCTGCTGGACCAACAAAGAGAAAAAGTAAAGTCCATTTCACTTTACTATTCTTGGGAACAGTAGTTCAAACAAGAAAAAGGGATTTAAACCTTATGAGAAATCTCAAGGATTTCTCTGCGACACTGCACTGAAGGTGCTGTGTGTCACCATACAAAACGTAGGTGCCTATGGAGTCTTGTCAGACTCCAAAAACAGTGTTTACACCTAATCCAAATCAGGTCAAAAAACATGATTGAGAAAAAGGTCTCACTCACTCTAGGATTCAAATTAAAAAGTCAAAAGAGCAGGGGGTTTCCAAGGTGGGAGGAATTTAGCACCAAAAGGAAAATTCTCCCTAGCAACCACCAGCAAGGTTCTTCTGAGATCAGTGGCCAGACTGATCCACTGGGACAGCAGAAAAAGTTTGTCGCAAGGCCTTCTCAGGATTCGTCCTCTCGGCTTCCGTCAACTGCACATCTACTCGGGATACTTGGCTATTCTTCTGATCCTTCTGGAATGGCTGCAGGACTCCTATACTTATCCTAAATTAAGGCGAGTGCAGACACTCAGCCCCCCAATAGAAAGCTCTGCCCCAGACTCACACCCGAGCAAAGTCCTACATGCACTGTAAACACACCGAAACCAGTAGGAGTATTGGGACCAGACAGTCACAACCCATTTCCTGGCTTCCAACACACATGCAATGCACTAGCCTGCGGGAAGCCACTGTTTACCCGGGCAAATGCATGACCATAAAAGGACATTCCTGACAAGGCAGGAACACACAAAAAGGCCAAAGAACAAGCTAAAAACCTTGTGGCATGTACATGTTAGGACACCAACCAGAGCAAGTAGCCAAACGTGGAAAATGCAAAAAGGCGAACTAAAAAAAAAAAAAAGAAAAAAAAGAAAAAAAAAGGGAAAAACGTAACTGCTGCCAGCTTGTCTTTGGACACATTTAAACATAACGGAATTGAGGCCGATTCAAATGCATCCCTGTTGCACTGTGTTGGAAGATGCACTGTGTAGTATGAAAGTGATAAGACGATGGCTTGAAAACACACTTTGGCTTTTAGCTTAAGATGTATTAAGTTACATCTTTACAGACCCCCAACACAGCCTCTACCTCCCAGCTCCTTCTCCAACGGCTGTGCCAGGAACTTAGAACTCTATCCAACAAATACATTCCACATGGAGCATCACTACCCCCACACTCCACATGATAATACATTGCAAACACATCTCCCTTCCTTTCGTCAGCCAAACCTCTTCACCGCCGCAATCTTGTTCTTATTCCATACCTGACCCCCACCTCACCCTGACGGCACCTTTCAACACTGCCACCACCTGTACAGGGTCAGAATATAACAAAAACATCTTTGAGTAGCGTCAATATTTACGGGTGCCCCCATCTCCATTATAAAGTTTGTGATTATGTTCCATTCCATTGCTTTCTAAAGGCTTGTTGAAAAAACTGCTCGATAAGCAAGGAAAAGTACTTTACTTAACTATAAATCCACTTGAAAGACTGCTGGAACAATCTTCAGACCCACAAGAACATTTCCTAACTTTACCCATCTTCTAAAGGTACTTTGTGAACTTTTGGGCACAAGGCACAATTCAACTTAGGTTTGGACTCAAAGGGATGGCTTCTATTCCTGTGAACTGGTTATACATTTGCCGAACTACTTCCCGTCCAGGTCTATTGGTGAATTGTATGCATTGTATTAACCAACTGTGACTGTATATATGTTTTATAGTCAGAGCGTTGTGTAATATTACTGGCTTGATTAATTTCTATAGTGTTTTTTTGGGCCTACAATAAAGAATATTTTTGTACTGTGAAGGCATCATGAAGTACGACTCAAACAAGAGATATCAAGTTGAACAAAAGAATATTTGTTAACATTAATGTCAGGATGGTTGAAGGCGTAGCTAGCCCTATGCTAAAATGGGATTTCCCTACCTGAATCAAACCAAGGAAAGTGAGTCAAAGAGTTCAACTTAAAAGTCTGCCTGTGTCCAAAACCTATCCTTGCCCTCACAACTACCATAAAGCAATGTGTAGGGATGTAAAAACAGTGTTCAACAAAAAGCTAAGCTTCTTCCAGCTTTCTTTCAGCTCCCTTCCCCAAGTATAAATCAGTTCCGGAAAAAGTATTTTTACAAGCTCAAGATTATTTAGTTTTGGAACAATTCTTGGGGGTTCCCTTCAACAGCTTCCAAACGTCACAGTCCAAAGCACAACATAAAGCCATGAAGACTTGTATTCCATCACGGTTCAAAAACACACAAAAGAAAAGGGCCTTGGCCATTTTCTTGATCCCTTTTTGGCCTATGCAGGTTTACTTCCTTTCTTAATGCAGTATGCCATGATTTTGAATGATTGCACAGTTCTGTTCACTACCAAATTCAACATCCAGTGTTTTCCGTTTAATTATAAAGTTTGTATTCAATTCTTTGGTCATTGATTGGGCTTACGCTCTTATTTTCATTCAGCCCGCTATGGAATATTTATGCCCTTCACTTTAAAAGAACTTCCCAATATTCCGAGACTTTCTGCTTTAAGAGACGTGACCACTCTGATACAAAGTATTTCTGGTTCTTTAAAGTTCAACAATGAAAAAAGTCTAGGATCGGAGATCTTCGGAAACGTGCTCTTCTAATGCACAAAACCACTCCGCTACTAGCTACAAAGTATTTAGGCAAAATGGAAATTTTCCATCACTCGTGCTTCACGCACCTGGTTTCTTATTTCACAGAAACTCAGTGGCCTCTTTATTAGCTGTCCTCGCAGCACGGAGCACACTATCTGCAGCTTCTGCTGCTTGGGGTCCAATCTCTGCCCCTTAGACACCCCTCGGCGGGCTTCTCGGTAAAGGTGAACAAGCACTTGAAAGGGAAAGGCCTTTCCACCAGTCTTCCTTATCTGCTGCCAGTCCGCACCACAGAGCTGCTGCACGCATTCCAGGAGGGTCTCAGATCACCTCTCCTTGCAGTCCTCAGCGTCTCGGCACGCTTTGCACCTCGGATTTTCCCATAGCAGTTCCCTCCAGCGGCTCATCTCTCCCAGAGCAAGGTTCTCTGCTGCTCAGACAGACCTCCCTCCCTCCCTCCCTCCTGCTGCCCTCTGCATTGCTTTTTCCTCCTTTTATACCTGCAAGCCCCTAACCGTTTGAAGGTGTGCTTCCTCAGTCAGTCTCGACTGACCACGATTAGGAGTACATGCCTGACCTTCACAACGCCTTGCAGGGATCTTCTTCATCCCAGTACCAAAGTGGTGAAAGTGTGTCGTGGTCATTACTCTCACCAGCCACTTCCTCGTCTCAGTACTGTCAAGTGTCCCATATGTTGAACTGAGGGGAGCTGAATCCATGAAGGTCGGGGGAGGGTTAGGTTGGTCATTAGGAAAAGGGGGATACCATGTCTCGTGCGAGGTCATCCCAATCCTCAAAGACCCCGCCACCCAGGTGAAACTCCCTCGCTTCTCCATCCCCCAGGGTCAGGATCCACAAGCGAGGGCCTTTCCCTGGCCACCTGTGCCGAGGATCCAAGGGGTTTAGGAGTGAGAACACCCTCAGGTTTCTCACAGTACTTGCTTGTCAGAGTAGACTCACTGTGTATGTCACAGTGTGGACTCATTGTGGACCTTTGACCCCACTTCTCTCTCCTGAGACTTAGCCTTCACAATTCTTCACGCTCACCTTGATTGGGTTTGGCTAAACTCCCAGAGTCCCCTGTTCACTATAACTCAGGTGGCCTCCTAAAATTTGTCAACCAGGCCAGATTTTAGAAATCCATCTCAACAAGGACAGGCAACAACCTTGTGGCATGGCCATCTCCGAGTGCTAACCCTTTAGAAGCCAACTACGGCATTGGTAATAGAGCATGAATAAAAAGGATAAAACAAAGCAGAATAATATCAGCTGCCACCAGCCCATCCTAGGCACATTTTAATTCTAACCAAAAAGCCACCACAGAAAAAGTTGCAAGGATATAAAATATCCTAATGACACCTCACTTTAGCAAGTGTGCAGTCGTAAAAATCCAAGAAACCTTTTAAAGAGAAACTATCGCAGTACTGCTAGTCTAATGGAGTTTTCAGTTTCCCCATACAAATGAGCAAGAATACAAGGTAAGTAAAGCCTAATGCTTTACTTCAAACCAAAATGTCAGGTAAGGAGTACATACAAATCAAAAAGAAAGGGGTTACATGTCTTTATAACAGCAAGAAAAAGAGTGACAAACTTTCAGTGACACTAAAATAACGAAAAAATGTCTAATGTTTTTTTCTTTTATTTTGGGGGGTCCCTCCCAACCCCCCACCCACGTTTCCGCTGCTTTACTAACACGCCCAAGTCCCCCACCCTTTTGAATCCCTTACCCGAGCCCACACATACTTTTATAAAAAATGAGCCGTTTTTGTTGTTATTTCGGTTTCACTGAAAAAGTCTGTCACTATTTTAATTTAGTTATAAACACTGTATACCAAAGAAAGGGTGTCCCATAAAGTTCTAGGGAGGAAAGCAGTAAACTGAATCTTTCTTACCACCATGCAAGAGGGGTGACAACCCCACCAGACCACCATACCTTCGCACGTAGACCCTCAGCCGGTAGATACCAGTCAAACAAAAGTTCTGAATGATAAAAACAAATACTGACCACACAACCAAAGTGCCTAAAGAAGAACTTTAAAAAAATGTGTAATCATTTTGCAGATATAGGTGCAAACTGCTACCTAAGCAGTAGGAACTCTACTTGGTCCTGTAGGCAAAATGTATTAATATAGCTGCCATCAGCCTACTTCCCCAAACACATTTTCTGAGTGAGAAAACTCAACCAGAGAAAGAATCAGGCACCGTGGGAGCACACCTGCCCAGGTACATTCATTTGCAAATGGGGACAGCACACCATAAATGAGCTGCAAATGCAAGAAGACTTCAAAAGAATTTCAATTGGCAGCAAAGAAGTTGTTCAAGAAACGAAAAAAACAGCAAAGTTTTTAGGAGAACGTTCAAATTAGCAACGGACCCCAAAAACGGAATTCTGCCCAAACAGGAGGTCTACCAGTCTCAATCAAACCACCCAAGGACATCAACCTGCAACACACACACACACACCTCCTCGTGTTCTTAACAGACGAAAACCCAAAGCAAAGCACAGACCAAACATTGTGTACCAATTTAGCAAAAGCAACCTTGCTCTCCTCTCGCTTTCTCACTAACCACCCACCCCACAGCTTCTCTTACATGACAAAGCATTGAGAGGGCACTCAAAGGTTAAAAGAAATGCAATAGAAGGCCATAAACATTACCATATGTGCTGCAATGAGGATCATTAATATGCAGAGTTCTTACCAGTCTGGAGATCTGCCACCGAAATCTTGCAGACAAGCACTGCTGCAGCCACACCTTCCATCACCATAGGGACTTGCGTACTTTGGGCAGCTGCCTTCTCTACAGTCTGCACCAATACTGGAAGAAGTTCCGCTGCCTGCTGCAGTGTGTCACCTGTGGAACACAGAGGAATTGGTTACGAGAAAACTGTCAAACTTTACTGCTCCAACCTGGTGAACTAGAAACACGTTTAGAGGATAGATTTGTCAAAGGGCATAAAACACAAACTCTACTTGGAGATTGGGATGAGTGAGTTAGTTGAAAAGCAAGAGGCCAGTGCTTCAAGCAACCACTGTTTCTTTACCTTTTACAGAAGGGAGGACAACAACCAATCTAACAGTAGTAGTGAGGGTGTGGTACAAGATAATTTTATACCCAAGAGAAGGCACACCACCACCATGATGCCTTCTTGGTGACGGTGCATTTCACAAATGGAGACAACATAACAAAATAACACTTCTTGTGAAAAGATTTATAACAGCTAAATGTGATTAATCCGATGGAATCATCACTTCTCTTCCAGAGGCAGCCTTTCCCTATGTGGCCATGGAACGGCAGCTGCAACCCGATCCGGACTTTGGGGGTGGCTATAGGAGGGAGGATCACATGGGGGTGTGGGGGACCCTTCAGGAGGGTGTCATGACTTCATCTGATACATGGTATGTGTTAGGCAAAATTGTATGCAGTACCCTTTGGGTGCACGAATACAACCCTGACCTCCTGGCAATAGGAACCCCAACCTTTGGTATAAGTCTGTACTACGCAGGTTGGTAGCGTGATTGAGCAGCCAGACTCATCTCAAGAGAGGTCAATGTGAGCAGTAGGGGAGTTACACAGAGATTCACAGTGACAAGTATCCAAATAAACACATAGTCAAGGTTTCTTGATTAAACCATTATTAATTTATTTAACAGTCAGTTTGAATAAGCCTTCTTCAGAAGGGAGCAATATATAGCAACACACAACTACCTCCAAAATGAACACTCAGTTTCTGTAAATCAGCAAACACCAATTTGGAATGGCACACAGACATGTCCTACACACTCAGGTGACTTAAATAGCAAGAACACTGCACATTAATATATCACTGAACATTTAGTGCAATACTGAGACGAGTGTCGGAGCAAGGGTTTATTAGAATAAAACTAGAGATTACACAAATATTCAGAAGCAGGTAAGTACTTTTTGAATCCCCCAGCCCCCTAAAGCAAAGTAAGTTCACCCCTTCCTGGAAGGAAGGCCAAACACAAAGTCAGAGGGAAGAAGAGTCATTCAGGGAGCCAGTCCAGGCCAATGTCAATTGGGCACAAAGTATAGGTGAACTGAAGCACTTCTTAGGAGGTAGGGCCAACATGCTGGTTAGGCTTGTGAGGTAAATAAGGTGTTAGCAACTCTACAGAAGCAACAAAGTCAAGTCTCAACTAAGAACATGCAAGGCTACACAACAAGAGCTAAGTTCTTAGACTGTACAGTACCTTTGGTTAGAAGAAAAAGGTGCCGCTGGCTTCTGTTCCCGGGCAGCTCTGCAGATCCTGTGTTCCTGGGCCTCAGTCGTGGGGACAAGAGGGAGGACGTCTGGAGGACTCCTGCACTGCAATGGGACGGTCAGCAACAGCAACCGGCAATCTTCAAATCAGTGGCACTTCGCGAGTGCTGCCAAGAGCTGAAACCGCGAATAGCACCACAGCGGTTCGTGGCTGTCGAAATGGGCTTTCCTTGCATCTGGGGTCCCGCACTCTTGAGGTGGCTCAGGCTCAGTCAGTCCTGCTTCCTGGGAGTCCGGAGGTTCTTCCTGGAGCTCTTGGCCAACTTAAAAGTGATGCACTCTGAATTTGGTGTTCCTCTCCCTGGCACTTCGGTTCCTGCAGCAGCACGACAGTAAAGCCAGCTCCGAGAGCATGTCCAGACGAGTTCACTTTGGAGTTGATTGGTCCCACCAACTCAAGGGAAGAAGTCGTACTTGCAGGGCTTCTCTAGCGGAGGCAAATTCTGAGCTTCAGCACAGCAGCAGGGCTTCACCTGACAAACCAACGATCCAGGAGTTGCAGCAGGCATCTCTTCCAAGTTCTTCTTCTGATTCCTTCATCCAGTGGTCAACTTAGCCTTTAAAGCCAAAAAGCCTCGCCTTTTATGCAGGTTTCTCCCATTCATTCCAGCCTAGCAGCCAGTCAAACAGCAGGGTGGCTCTCCTTGCCGGACAGGCAGGGTGGCTCTCCTTGCCGGACAGCCAGCCGGCCAATCACCTTTGGTGCATTCCTGTAACCAAGGGGATTAAGCACAGGGAGTTTCGGGCACCTCCCTCACTTCCTGCCCCTGCCAGACATATTGGCGCCAGAGGCGGGCTTCACTCGTGAATCCCGCCAAGGTCCAAACGAACAAAGGGACCAAACCTAGTGGTTTGGCGCACAGAGTAAATCTCAAGAAGGACCTTTCCACAAAGAAATGGCAAAAAAAGACGACCAGGCCATTTTGACAAAAATGACACCCTTGAGTGCTTTACTGCAGCTGAGAACGCAGCCCGCGGTAAAAGTACACCACGGTAGTGAAAGGTAATCCACTTCCATCAGCTATTCATCGTAGAAAAGCTAACAAAAAATGTTACATGAGAAGCTAGACAAAGGGGATACTAAGTAACCCCTCCAGCACCCTATTGCAAGATAGGGTGTGCTAGGCCTAGAAAGTTACAAATGTAAGTAAAGTCACTGCTCTTGGAAACAGTAGTTGATCGAAGAGAAGGTATTTAAACCTTTGGGAAATCTGAAAGACTTCCCTGTGCCACTGCACTGAAGGCGCTGCGTGATACAATGTAAAAGATGATGCCTATGGAGTTTGTCAGACTCCACAACCAAAAGAAACAGTTCAAATTACAGAAAAATACATGAGTGGGAAAAAGGGTCTCTCTCTCTCCAGGTAAAAATGAAAAAGTCCTAGAGTCCAGCAAAAGTGTTGGGGGTCTCCAAGGTAGAGAGGAATTAGCACATTTCTGAGAATTCTCCCTAATACCATGCCCCGTCTGCTGGGAATAACCCAACCATTCCCTGTGCATTGATGGCTTATCATATCTCCCCTCACCCACCTAGAAAATACACTGAGAACATGCTCTTTGACTCTGTGCATTCATTATATGTGGATGGGGCTTTTGCCATCATTTGAAACACTGGCACTTTGAATCTAAAATGGTCAAAACCAAGCTACCAGTACCATAAAGCCAGGAATACTGGGACGTGAAAGATGCACTGAGCAATGACGATTATTGAGAGCCCAAAGCAGACGCTGCGCTCTAGTGTTTGATAGACAAGTCTAAGACAGGAGATTGAAACAGCTGAGGAGTCAACATTAATGGGTGGAGAACGCAACCTCTCTAGATGCGGAGCAAGAGACCAAAGGGTTGGAACAGCATCCGTGGAGCCAAGAGGCTTTCTAGAAAGAGGAAGGAAAGCAGACTGCAAGCAAAAGTATGCAGCGAGGATGCCCGAAGGAGATGGTGAGCTTATGGGCGAATGCCAGTACTGCAAAGCAGCCTCCACTAAAACGAAGCCTGGAGAAATGAGGAACTGAAAGGCGGGAGCCGTGAAACAGTGAGGAGGTAGAGAGAGAAGGCAAAGCGCTGCACCACCTCCACAGGCTTGCAACAAGAGAACCAACACATGCCAGCCAAAGCCGGTGAGTCCAACCAAGGGACATTGGGACGCCAGGGCATGTTGGAAAGCCTGTCGAACAACCAACCTAATTAAAGCAAATGAGAAACAACGAGAAAGAGAAACGCAGTATGCAAAAGAAGCTATAAAGTTTGTGAATGTATGCAATACATTTGGGTGAAGCCCTGGCAGGATAGTGCAAAAGGTAAATTAATGAAGTTGTAAAAAGTATAAAAGACTGACTCGTTTGTGGGTGTGCGCAGAGCACACATGAGAAAAGTCCTGGCAGTAGAGTACCAGGTGAATGCAAATTGCAAGTGTGTTCTTACCAGAAAGCCCTGGCAGAAAAGCATACCTGGCAGTGTTAAGTTAAACAGTGTACATTACACAAGCAACCAAGGAAGTCCTGAAAAAGTATATATCAGGATTAGCAAAAGATTGCAACTATATTGAGTAAGAAAACCTGGCAGGAGAGTACACCAGGTATCCAGACAAGACAAAGAGCAACGAATAAAGCATTGTTTGTTGTTATCAGACAAGAGAAACCTAAGGAACTGATATCCTTGAATATAAAGCAGAGTCCAGAGAAATCCACGGAAGGGAGCCACGCTCTTAAACAAGGAATTTTGACTTTATGGCTCTTTTATATTAGAGCACTGCAAGTTATTTTGAACACATACACAGCTCAAGGCCAAAGACATTACCCCTTTTCACCTTAGAGTTTATTAGAATGTGAGGTAAGAATACAAATTTGGACACATGACATTTTGCCTTGGACAATCTGACATGGACAGACCCTTAATTTTGATTTTAGGCAGGAAACCCCTCTAGTGCAGGGACAAGAGGTATTTCCACACCCACTTTTATTTAAAAATAGTTTGTGACCAAAACCATGACTCGCTTTTGTCAGAGTTTCATTCCCGACTCCTCACATAGAGCAAATGGTTTATCAGATATACAACCCAGAAAAGCCAGAAATATAAAAAGGAAGCAAATACTTTAGAAGGATACATTTAATTTTGAAGGGAAAGAACAAATGACTTAGCTCTCGTTCATGTTCTCCCACGGATTCTCATCTATAATATCCCTATCCTAGCACAGCTCTTCTCCGAACCCTTTCACCGGCCAGGGAGCGCAGCACACCTCTAAGCACCCTGTTGCCAGATAGGATGTCGGGGCCAGGTATATACAGAGGTGCCATGCCCCGTGATATCAGTTCAACCCTTATTCTCTAGAACTCTGAAGTCGTGGGACCGTAGAACCAATCTTGTACTAGCTTCCGGCAAGAAAGGCAAGTAGGGAAAACAAGAAGGAATCTGTGGGAGGAACATCCATCAGACACAACATTACAGAGAGGTAAATAAATTGTTGTTCTAATGGATTCCTTCCTCCCACAGATTCCTCATTTATGATAGACTCCCGAAGCAGAACGTAAAGTAAGACCACCAACTAAACCGGAAAACTTTAGAAGACTGCGCTACCAAATCAGGCATCCTGGCCCGCAAGGGTATCCAAGCAGTAATGCTTAGCAAAAGTGTGCAAAAAATTCCAACGCTGTTGCCTGTCAAATATCCAGGACAGTGAATCCCTTCTGCAATGCAGAGGTAGCAGCCATTCCTCTAGTAGAATAAGCCCTGAGACCCTCAGACACATCCTTCCCAGACAGATAGTTTTCTGAGATGCAGAGAATGATCCAGCTAGACCTGTTGGTTTGGTCACAGCCCTGCCAGCACGAGCATAACCAACAAAAAGCTGGTCATCTTTAACTAGCCTCTCTAGCACAAGAGACGTACAATATAAGGGCATGTACTGGGTATAGCTGATGGAATCGTTCCTCCTCCTTGGAAGGGCGAGGGGGGGAAAAGAAGAAAAAAAAAAAAACACAGGAAGATGCATCAAGGTAACCCTTAACAGTGCCAATCTGCAGGCCCGGTTGGGCCAAGGAAAGCAGGAAATCAAGGACAAAGGACAGGATAACTAATCCAGATGCCTCCTCAACACCAAATTGAAAATGTACACCAACTGCAGGCATACATGGATTTTGTAGTGGGCCTCCGGGCAGAAAGCAGCACATAGAGAACATTGTCCTACAAGTCCCACCCCTTGTACCTCAGCCTCTCAGATGCTATGCATGAAGGTTCAGGCTGCTGAGGTTCAGGTGGAGGATCAGCCCCTCCAAATAGGAGAGCAAGTCGACTCTCCTCAGAAGGCACTAGTGAGGGCAGATGGGCATGTCCAGCAACTCCGGATACCACATTATCCGGGCCCAGTCTGGGGCGATCAGGACCATTGTAGTTCAGAACCAGCAGAATGACGGGGATCGGCAGGAACATATAAAGGAGGTTGACAGTCCACTTGACTGCCAGCAGGTTCCCAAGAGCTCCCTGGAAATTCCCTGGAGCAGAACTCGCACTTCTGCTTGACACTGGAAGCTAAGTGGTCCAATTCAGGAGTTCTCCAACAGCAGATCGTCAGAACTTCCTGACACAGCTCACCACTTTTGGGAGGCTGAAGTCAGTCTGCTCAAGCCATCCGGACAGTCTCTCGTCCTGCCAGATGAGCCGAGTCCGACAGACACCTTTCTCCAGACCCCAGAACCACAGTCATATTGCTTCTGTGCAGAGGCAAACGACCACACGCCATTTTGTTGCATGGCCAATGTGTTGTCCGTCCAGATCATCAGTGTCTTGCGTTTCACAATGGGGACGAAAGTGACCAAGGCCAGCCTGATTACCCTCAACTCGAGCAGGTGGATGTGTTCCAGAGTCTCTGTGGGAGGTTACAGTCCATGCACGGAAAGGTCTGACAGGTGAGCATCCCAGCCAGTAAGATGCGTCCCTGAACAATGTCACCTGGGGCAAATGTCAGCTAAATGCACTTGAGCCACCTATTTCAACACCTGTATAAAGGTCCGTATAGGGTCCGACATGTGGCCCTGAAACTGTGACCATTGGCAACTGCTAGGGAGAATTTTCAGAAATGTACTAATTCCCCTTTATTTTTCGCATTTTTAAAGCGCTCACACAGCCCGCGGGCATCGAGGCGCTGTTACAGGAATCTTTTTTTGTCTTAGTTGCGTATTTATTACACGGTTACATACCCAGAGGTTTCTAAGCGCGGACCGTGCTGGTGTTGCTTCGTGTTGTCTTGCTTCCAAGGCGAACACGTTGCTGCTGAGCTATCCTCCCGGGACACCTTCGAGACGCCCAACACTTTTGCTGTATTTTAGGACTTAATTTTTCATTCTTAACCTGGCGAGCGCAAGACCTTTTTCCCCGCTCCCTCATGTATTTTTCTGTGATTGGAATTCTGTTTTTTGGTTGAGTCTCCATAGGCATCTTTTTACAGTGTGGCACAGCACCTTCAGTGCAGTGGCACAGGGAAGTCTTTCACATTTCCCCAAGGTTTAATTACCTTCTCTTGGATAACTACTGTTTCCAAGAGCAGTGAAGTGAAATTGACTTTACTTACATTTTCTAACTTTCTAGACCCAGCACACACTATTTTACAAAAGGGTGCTGAACATGAGAGGGTTTCGAGGCAAATTGAGACTTTACATAAAGAAATAGAAGACATGGGGAATCCGCCTGCAGTTAAAGAAAAAAACTTTGACAAAATGCACAGTATATTGAAGATTATCAGGACGAGATCAAAATTCGGAAATTTTATAAGTTTTCGGGACGAGAGAGACTACAATAACGAGAGAGTGTATACTTTTCAGGCTAAGTATGACAAGGACAACATTGGTCCTATGGTTAAGACACCAACTGGAACAACAGTTTCCTCTGAGATAGACTCCGAAGAAGAACACACCAATACAACAGAGGGGCCAGGGGGAGAAAATCCGACCCCTACCTTAACACATCGTAGAAGGGGTTTCATGGCAAAAATCAAAAGACACAAGAAAGGAAACATTTCCAGTTACAGTGCTACTACAAATAAACATGTACGTTTTACTGTCCCTTTAGGACGAGCTACCATAACACCCACCACATCGTCCGAAGAGGAAGAGTATCTAGGGACAGATACATGGCACAACAAACAGACAGACAATGTCCAGCTTCAGGAATCTTGAAGCCAAATCCATTCTGAAAACTTAGTTCACAATTTATCCTCTAAAGATCTTACCACGGCAGAGTTGTCTGTATTGAATAAAGGTTTGTCATTTGCACCAAGTCGTAAGCCTGAACTTATTGACTTCCAAATAGATCTCTTCAAGTTTATATGCAAGTTGAAACTCAAAAGATTCTTTCACACGCAGGTTCAGCAATACAAACCTAGAAGCACTTCACATTCACCAAGCCAACTTACGTTAGCTGATATCGAAGACATCACATTGCTTTTGTCTTTGACGGATGACCCGAGTATCAGGGAAGGTCAATTACAACAGGAATTAGGTATTCATCAGCTAAATTTCAAATTACCAGAACACAAAAAGGTCCTCTAAATTTGTACTGGCATCCCAGAATGAGAATATAATCGATACATTCTACCAGGCTGTTACACAGGACTTACATCACTTTATTGACCAGCGTACTTCCCATCATTAGCCAACCTCTTTATAGGGAATTTTGAACATCACTTTATCTTCAACCAACATAAATTCAGGGACTACATAGTATGGAAGAGGTATATTGACAATGTTTTACTTATATGGAATGGCTCCCTGGACACCTTTGAAAAATTCACAGATTATCTGAATGACAACACTTTTGGCAGTGAATTCACAGGGCATGCTAGTCCGACCAAAATAGAATTTCTGGATTTAATTATCAGTATTTCTAATCGCCAAATACACAAACGTTCAGGAAACAGACGGCCGTCAATTCAATTCTTCATGCAAAAAGCTGTCACAAATGGTCAGACAATATCCCATTCAGTGAATTTTATCGAGCTTGCAGAAATTGCAGCACTATCTGATTTCACCAATGAATGTGGACAGATTAAAGACAGGTTTAAGAGTAGAGGCTATTCGGGGGCGCTGTTGCGCACAAGAGGAAATGGCCGCTCTTGTGTGAGCTCCGCCAAGGATAAGGACCGTAATGCCAAAATATACGTAGCCAGATTCCGGTTCTGCTCGAAATCAGCTGGAAATGTGCAGTGATACCCGTAGGACTGCGGGCGGAGTTTGGGAGCGTAAACCCACGCGACACCGGCCCGGTGGCGAATACAAAATCCCACGCGCTGCGAGGGAGACAAGCCTGGCCATGGCGGAGGAGGAGGAGCAGGGCACCGACGAGGGACGAAATGTCCAGCTGCGTCTGGGGAGGATCGTGGGCGCTACGGAGGCCGTCGAGAGCCTGCGGACCCCCCAGAACCACCACCGTTGTCGCCTGTGGGGAGCGGCTCCCCCGATGACGGATTCTTGCGCCGTTGAGGTAGGCGCATAACCACAGTCCACTGGACCCCCCCCCAGGGGGCAACGCCCGATTTTTACGGATACTTGGCATGCCCCAGCAGACACTCCGAGGTACCGAGGAGAGGGGCGCGTGACTAGACTGCGCCCTCGGGTAGGGACTGGCTCCCCTGACACGATCCGAGGCAAGTGACATTGGAGGAAGCGGGGGAAGGACGCTCCGCAAACCCCCCGAAACCAGCTATAGGAGCCTCCCTGCTGGGCAGCACCCCCTTTCTGCCTGCACCGAGCCAGAGCTCCCTCCCAATCCGGATTCCATGCAGCACACGTCAACTATGACACGAGCTGAACAGTACCAAAGCTGCCCAGAATATTGAACATAGCAAGCTGGGGGAAGCGCGCAGGCATTACAGAGAATCCCGTGACCACACAACCCCAAAAGAGGAGACCCCAGGGACCCCAGGCGCCAAATTTAGCAGATGACACTTGCATTGGACTCAACTTGGAACAAAGATACGAAATTCACGGTGGCTGGGCAGGCAAGAAGGCTGGTCGTGGGGGGAAACTCTGCACGAGAGGCAGCACCCAAACATATTGGCACAGGTGCCTGCCAGCAACGACTACAGGGTAACACACCTTACCACCAATAAGTCTATCCCCGAGACCTTACAATAAACACAGTAAGCCAGTTCACAAGCTAATGGCCTCTCACAAGAAAGGACCGCGGATAACCGATTTCCAAACCACAGGTTCAGCAGACAAACGCAGGTGTGTAATACCAGCCCAGACAGCAATTTGAGCCCCAGCAATACCGCTCCGTTCACACTCACCCACAAGGCATAAGTAACACGAAAGAAGACTGCTGGGCACCCCCGAGGGTCCGCCCCTGTCCGGGGAAGAGAGAAGGAGTAGACGATGCCCAAAGGCTTTGGCCCTAAGAAGGGTAAAGGAGCCATTGAAAAATACACAACAGCAGTAAGGAAAGAAACAGAGCTAGCAATGGCCAAGGAGTCGCCTCCGCGGGGGCATCCGGCTGCCCCAGCACCAATGATGGACCCTCAGGCTGTCTTTCAGGCTATGCAGCAAGGCCCCTCTTCCCCAACGATAAGCTCGACGGAATACCAGCGAATGTTGCCTCCATTAAAGCACAACTGGACAAGACAACGTCACGGATGACAGAAGAGGAGACAAGGATATATGGTACGGAGGATGCACTGGAATGTCTGAAAAATACAGTGTCCACAATGGCAATAGAGCTTGGAACAGTGAAAGCCAAATGTGAATATTTGGAGGCTAGATGCCGACGGAACATCCACATTGTCGGAGTTCTAGAGGAAGCACTGAAAGGGTCTATGGGAAAGGCAGTGGAAGATCTCCTGCGTAATCTCCTGGGAGACCCTGGATGGTCGACAATGTTCATAGTGGAACAGGCTCATAGGTCACTGGCCCCAAAGCCTAAACCCGGCGCATACCCTAGGCTTATAATAGCGCGAATGATAAACTACAGAGACAGATCTAATTTTGCAAACTGCCAGAGAAAAACAAGAATTAAGATGGGAAGCCAACATAATTCACATCTTTCCAGATTTCACATTAGCTGTACAAAAAGAAAGGAAATTATTCACAGGAGTCGAGAAACTGCTTCGGGAACGTCAAGTACAAAATGCAATGCTCTACCCGGCGAGACTGAAAATGCAGCATCAGAACAAAGTATACTTTTTCACATTCCCAGAGGAGGCGGCGAACTTCCCATACAACCTATAAGTGAGAGAGATTCTTGAAACATCGAAGGCGTACAATAGCAAGCACGGATATGATAAAGAAAAGACACATGAAAACAGGGGCCCCCTCGGGAGCCCGCAGAAGGGGAAACCATGACTTAACACGTTGAACTAGGAATTCTGTAAAGCAGTGAATATGGCATGGGCACTTGAAGTCGCCACAGTTCCCCCTGTAGCAAGTGCACGAAATGTTGATAGGTGGGGAGCTTAAAGACCATAGTTGAAGTTCGGGGAACTATGAGGGAGGGGTGAGGGACCAGACAGGGGTTGTTGGGATTTAGTTATGGAAGGGGAAGACCTAAATCAAAAAGCACAAATGGTACTGAGCACTAAGGTTCTTGAGCACACAATGGAAATAAACCATCATGCATGTGATCATAACCACGTCATAGATAAAGGCTGAACAAGACACGGATAATATAAACATTCTGAGCTGGAACATACGAGTCCTAGGGTCCCGAGTTAAGAAAAGACGGATAATAGCACATATCAACAGGCAGAGCCCCAAAATAATTTTCCTGCAAGAAACGCACATAGGGCCTCACCATGAAGGGTAACTGGTGCCGAATTGGGGGACTCACCAATACTACACAAAGTACTCCAAACGGGCTAGAGGGGCTGCGACTCTAATTCATAAGACCCTCCCATTCTCCTGTACTACTTCTGAATGTGACCCCGAGGGTAGATATGTACTACTCCATGGTACCCTCTACGATAAGGAGATAGTCCTACTTAATGTATATGGTCCAAATATCGACGACCGAGTTTTATTCTACACTATTTGAAAAGCTGGCATTTTACCCCACGTCCTGTTTGATAATTGGAGGAGATTTTAACACTATCCTTGATACCAATCTAGACTGCACCTCAACACAACCAAGAGCATCGTCCAAGGCAGCGCAACAGATACTAAACACATATGGCTGATATAAATATAAAAGACGCGTGGAGAGCATTAAATCCCTCTAAAAAGGGAATATACGTATTACTCCACAGTGCACGACATGCACTCTAGAATAGATTTATGGCTGGTGGATAATGTAGCATTGGCATGGGTTGATAGTGCACACGTTTATCCCAGGACTGCGTATTCCTGACACCACGATAAACAGACCACCATGGAAATTTAAACCTGCTGTCCTACAAGACCTGGTCTACAAAACTGCACTGACCAAACAAATACAGGAATACTTTGATATAAATGAGAACTCTGTTTCCAGTCAGGCAATATTGTGGTAGGCTTTTAAAGTCTGCATACAAGGCAGCTCAATATCCAAAGAAAGAGTTCTCAAAGATATCCGGGGTAGACTAGCGCGTTTAGAAGCACAAATATCCTCCCTACAATCCCTACACGCAAACACCACATCATCCTAACTGAGCACAGAGATTAAACTTAAACTAGATGAATATAAAGAAGCGGTAGACCAAGAGATACGATACTTTGATAAGCCAGCGGCAGCACGTAGATACGAGGAAAGTGAACTATCAGGGCGGCTATTGGCCAGAACAGTAAGAGGAGAAAGAGGCCCTAAAAACATACCATGTATAAAATTAGCAGATGGCACAGTTACCACGGACAACAATAAAGTTAAAGAGACGTTCTATGAATTCTATAAGAAACTGTACTCCCCTCAATGCCACGTCATGGAGGAAGAGAGACCAATAGCTCTCCCAAATACCTACGACGTTAATAGCGATGCCACTAGAGAGTCACTGGAAAGCCTGATGACTGAGGCAGAGATAACGGAGGCCATAAAAACTTTACCCAATGGGAAAGCCCCGGGGACAGATGGTCTGGGGGCAGAATTCTATAAAGAATTTAGCCACCTTTTGGTACCACGATTGCATGCCGTCTGGGTGGAAGCCTTAGACAAAGGGGAACTGCCTGAAACAACCAGAGAAGGAGTGATTACACTATTGCTTAAACCGGGGAAACCCTCAGAGGAGTGCGGCTCGTATAGACCGCTGTCACTAAAATACGGATGCAAAGATTTTTGCAAAAATACTAGCAACTCGATTAACGCCGCTGATGCCCCATATGGTACATGAAGATCAAGCCGGGTTTATTATGGGCAGGTCCACAGCCACAAACATAAGGCGGTGCCATAACACTTTAGCTAAGATAACGCCCGAAACCCAAGTTATAGCGGCATCTCTTGATATGCAAAAAGCATTCGATACAGTCTTCTGGCCCTTCCTATTTGGTGTAAGAAAAAATTATGGGTTTGGCCCCAATATTATAAAATGGATACAAGTATTATATGCGCGCCCTTATGCCAAGATAAGAGTCAACGGCACCTTATTAGATATATTACAGTTACTCGGAGGTACTAGACAGGGCTGCCCATTATCACCCCTGTTATTTGCTCTGGTGATAGAGCCCCCAGCCGATATCCTGAGGTCACGATACAGTTCATATGGGTTATGGATTGTGGGCAGACTACAAATTATTACACTCTATGCCGATGATATTTTGCTGCATCTATGGAATCCAGATCGCACGTTGGGCAAGGTACTAGCAGAAGTCAAAAAATTCGGCGAATACTCTGGCCTAAGGCTTAACCATAAGAAGTCCGAGATTTTCCTGCTCACAGAAAACACAGTAGTACCTCAAGACCTACATGTTCTCATCTGGAGCCCGATGCATATACTATACCTGGGGGGCATACATTGCTAGAACAGCTCAACTATCCCAGGCCCTAAACTATAGCGTGTTAGCTGACACACTGTGCTAAGATGAAACGCTGGAATGCTCTCCCCATCTCCATGATGGGACGAATAGCCCTAGTCAAAATGATATTTCTGAAACTGTTCTACCTGTTCAACAGTGTCCCGGTATGGCCAGGTCGCACCCCGTTTGCTAAAATGAACAGTGCGTGTTTATCATTTGTTTGGGGTGGGCATCCTAGACCGAGTTGGAGGACATTAACTAATACATATGCAAGGGGAGGCCTGATGGCACCTGACTTAGAACTTTACTACTGGACGGCACAGGCACACTACGGTGCCCAACGGGCCACAATCTTCAATAGTCCCGGGAACCCCCGCCAGATATGAGGGAGCAAGAGGCAACCAAAACCTTACACAAGATGACTAGACCTACCCCCAAGAACCACAACTCCATAGACCCTACGAAGGTAACAACCACGCCTTGGGCCAAAGTAGCAGACCTATATGGGACAGACAGGTTATACCACCCGAGTATGCCGCTCTGGGGAGATCCCCAAACACTGTTCAACATAGATGGGGAGGTGGCTTTGCATTGGAGTTCCAGAGGTATTGCCCAGTGGGGACATTTATTCCCTGAGAAGTTCTTTGTGCAATGGGAAGACATTAAAGATATAGTGGGAAACACCAACTAGTATAAAGCTACAATACATGCGTGTAAAAACTGCGATACAAAATGTATGTCCCACCTTCCCTAATGAACCGGAGATAAACAAGGGGCTTGGCTATATGTTCACAGGGGGCGGGATCTGGGGCAACACACAGAAGACCACGAATGGTCCCAGATCTGTGAATTGACCAAACAAATATCATGCAACGCCAGGTACAAAATAATACATTATAAAATAGTACACCGGAAATATTACACCCCAGTCACGCTTAAATTAATCTACCCTGCCTTATCGGGAATGTCCCCGAGGTGTAGTGCTGAGGATGCAAATATATACCATATGCTCTGGGCATGCATAAGGTTGAGAGATTACTGGACAGAGGTTTGTGCAGCACTGGAGGAGATGGTGGACCAATCTGAGAGATCACCAAGACTGTTTTTGCTGGATGCGAATGGTAAAATGAATCAGACCTGGAGGACATTGCTAAATCTTGGCCTGTTAATAGCTAAAAGAGCGATTCTCATGAAGTGGAACAAAGTAAACCCGCCAACTAAGGCAGATTGGGACAGCGATATGTTATGGACAAATGATACAGAGGAGCTATATATAGACTCAGTGTTGCCCTCTTCCAGACCCAGAAATATATGGGCCAGGTACAAATAATATCTAACAGAAAGCAGAAATTGAAAATTCAGTGGTGGAAGCAAAGTAATTTGTGGCAATTTACTTCCTGAAATGTTTTTTTTTTTCTTAAATTTTGTATATGCTTACCTTGTGCAACAATAAATAAAGTTTGTAAAAAAAAAACATAGTAGAGACTATTCAAGCCAATGTATTCAGAAAGGCATACAACGAGCGAGTGATATAGTACGGGAGGACATGCTCACTGTTAAAGAGACCAATAAGTCCACCAGTCACTCAGATGTGCGGATCATTACTAAATATGTGCAAAATTCGGACCCGTTATATTCATTACTAGCTAAGCATTGGCATATACTCGAGCTTGATTCGGATGTACGTCCTTACATAGCGGATAGGCCATGGTTCATTTTTACACGTAATCCGACACTTAGAGAACACTTGTGTCCTTTCTTAGCACCTCAATCTACTTCTGCAGATCCAATATCATGGTTACCCCCCAAACCTAAAGGTTTTTTCAAATGTGGTACGTGCAATTTCTGCAAGTTTGCAATATGCCGCGATATCTTCTCCTGCCATAATGGCCTCTCTATCCAAATTCGTGATTTCATTAATTGTACAACTAAATACGTGGTATATGGGATTCTGTGTATATATGTGGGTTCTACAATAAGGGAATTGCGAACACGCACCCGAGAACATTTTGCCCATTTGAAAAGTTCTGATTCCAAATTGCCTCTTTTCATCCATTGGCAAGAATACCACCAAATGGATAATGTGAGAGATATTAGGTACATTGGTTTAATGCAAGCGCGGGCTCATGCCGGGGGGGATGGGGGTAGGGATATGTTACGGATATGTTACGGATAGAAGTTGTTACAGATAGGAGTTGATTATCCCATCTGTTCTTTTTGTTGGGTAGAGTTAACAGCAAGTTGTTACATTAGTGTGGCACTGGTAGAGCCTGGTAACTGCTGTACTGGCGGGACTGCACCCGTCGGCCAAAGATATTGGAATTGGCCAACCATTCAGGTTTATACTGGCAATTTTGGTACTCTGTTACTCTCGCTGCACATTTAGAATTGATCTCTTCACTCACATCACATCACATGGCACCTCGAGTATGAATATACCTCTTTATGCCCCCTATTAGTCAATAATTGAACTCTTTGTGTCTATTCAGATAGGTTGCGCAAGTACCAAGGATTACATGCATTGTCCAAAAGGTTCAGTTTCTGATCACATGATTGTACAATGGCAAGTGATCAGTGACATGTCACGCACGTATTAGGTGCCTTTCCTTAACATATAGCAGTCTTTGGACAAACACTACGCGATTTGGTGTATTTCAGACGGTGCAAAACGACATTAAGAATATTTGGGGTAAGGTAGCCACATACGTATGTTATGTGCAGTCGTGGTCTATAAAGATAATTCTGTTAACTTGGACGCTCATTGTCTATTAGATCACGCCACTCGTGGGCTAAATGGTTATGATCGCAATTGACCGGCTCAGCAGAACAATTGCATCGGGGCATATCAGCACAAGTATACGTACAGGTAACGTTACCGTCAGCTCTCCTTGTCCATTAGTTTAGGAATTACATTCTATATGGCCTTTTTGTATACGAACGAGTATTACAAATTCATGTTTTCTATCTGGTATATAGGACGACAGAGTCGATTTCTGATTCTTTTCCGAATTGACCACGTCGAGACATTCAATGGAAAGACAAAACATTTGATAACATACCTTTCAACCTTACATACTGCATGAGACCTGCTATCCGTGAGGAATCACTAAAATTATTCTGGCACACTTATGGGTACTAGTGATATTAGCACTTTCTTCCACAATTAATTCGGCTCACTTACTCCATTTGGCTGACGGGTGCAGGAGGAGACACTGCGGTCGGAGGTACTGGGCTCGAGACAATGTCACACTTGGCCCTCTATATGGGCTTTACTAAACTGAGCACATGTTATAAATGGCCATCAGACCGTATATGCTATTCTTTTTACATTTGATGATACTTTGTTTTCACGCTCAACGTGTACTCTTTCCCTTTTTCTTTGTGCTGCTGGGGCTGGTGTTCATGATGACATGTTCCTGCTTACTTATTCACAATGGGACTTGCTAAGGATATACAACGGTTTTGTAATGGTTTATGTTTTCCCTGTGATCTATGCCCTGGTTCCCACATGTTGGGGTATTTAAACCTAAATGTTTACAATGTTTACTTTGCCAAATTACTGTACCATGTATCTATATGCTTTTATTTTATTTTTTGGTGCAGAGCTTTGCCTTGAAAAAGACCTGTGGAGGTTGAAACACGTGTTGGCAAATCACTCTGGCAATTGAACATGAATAGAATAAAATAGAACCACATATTCATTCAAGTCTCCCATCAGAAGCACTTTTCTATACTGACTTGGACAATTGTGATATTTGAAATCGTCCACTAGTTATGATTGCTTATACTCTGTGAGCTAGCAGCGCATCCAACAGGTGGAACAATTACTGTTTTTGTTCTCAGTTTAGACTGCAGAGTTGCTTGCAGCTTTTGCACCCCCCACAAGCCTCCCAGCGTGTGACCCTGCATGGATTCTACTTTTTCTACAAAAACTTCTAAAACATTGTGAAAGACTTACTTACCTACAAGAAGTACTTCAGCTCACCTAGACTTTTGCTAACTTAAGATTAGCTGACCTGGCTCCCTGAAAGACTTGTCTTACCTCTGTGCACTTTACCTTTCCTCCAGGAAGGGGTTAATTTACTTTGCATTGGAGGGTTAAATAGTACTTACCTGCTTCAGAATATTTGTGTAAACATTGTTTTTTCTTGAACCCTTTTCTTTGACACTCATCTCAGTATTGCTCTAAATGTACCAGTGATATATTACTGTCTATAGTGTTCTAGTTATTTAAGTCACCTAAGGGTGTAGGAAGTGTCCGTGGGCCATCCCAAATGGGTACATTCTGATTTAGATAAACTAAGTGTGTATTTTGGAGTGTATTTGTTTACTACTGTTATATTGCTCCCTTCTGAAGAAGGCTTATTCAACTGACTGTTAAATTAATAAATGTTTAATCAAGAAACCTTGAGTGTAAGAGTTTGAATACTTGTCACTGTGAATCTCTGTAAAAACCCAACTGCTTACATGGACCCCTCTTGAGATAAGCCTGGCTGCTCAGTCAAACTACCAACCTGTGTAGTATATACTTATAACAAAGGTTGGGTTCCTGTTGCCAAGAGGTCAAGGTTGCTGTATGTTAGGGAGAATTCTCAAAAACGTGCCAATTCCTCCCACCTTCGAGCCCTCCAGCTCTTTTACTAAACTTTGAACTTTGCAATTCAATGTGTTTTCTGTGTTCGTTTCTTTTGGTTATGGAGTCTAACCAACTCCATAGGCAGTGCCATACAGCACCTTCAGTGCAGTGGCACCGGGAAGTCTTCCAGACTTCCCAAGGTTTAAATACCTTCTCTGGGATCAACTACTGTTTCCCAGAGCAGTGGAGTGAAATTGACTCCTTAGTCCTGTATAATTCTAGACCCAGTACCCCCCCATCTTACAATAGAGTGTGGGAGAGGTTACTTAGTATGCCCTATGTCTAGTTACTACGTAACAGTCAAATGTTACCCTTTCCCCCCAGAATGGCTGTTGGCAGTGGTTTTACAATGAACTACCATGATTTACCCCGACCGTGAACTGTTTGCAGCTCTGGTAACGTTAAATCGCAGGAGACATGTTTTTCAAGATGGCGCCTGAGCCTCCTCTGTTAAAACGGTTCCCAGGCTTCTTTTTTCGTCATTTCTATGTGGTCCCTCGAGTGTTTATCTGCGCGCCAATCCAGGTTTGGTCTCTTTGTTCATTCGCCTTTGGCGGGCTCAGGAGTGAATGCCGCCTCTGGCGCCCGAGTGTCTGGGGTGGGCAGGAAGCGAGGGAGGTGCCCGAAACTCCCTGTGCTTGGACCCAAATGCAGTTGTTAGGGAGAATTCTCATAAAGGTGCTAATTCCCTTTACCTTAGAGCCCTCCGGCTCTTTTGCTAAACTTTGGGGCTTTGAACATTTTCATTCTGTTCGTTTTCTGTGTTGATTTCATTTGGTTATGGAGTTTTAAACAACTCCAAAAGGCATCTTTTCGTGTGTGTTACACAGCACCCTCAGTGCAGTGACAAGGATGTCTTTTAGACTTCCCCCAGGTTTAAATACTTTCTCTGGGATAAACTTCTGTTTCCCAGAGAATGTAAAGTCAAATTGACTTTACTAGTCTTTCCAAATTCCTAGACCCAGCACACACCATCTTACAATGGAGTGCTGGAGGGGTTACATAGTATCCTCTGTGTCTAAATGCTCATGTAGCAGTCAAATGCAACCCTTTCCTATTGAAAAGGCTGGTGGCAGTGGTTTTACAATTAACTACCATGATTTTTGCCGACCGCGCACTGGCAGCTAAAAATCACGGGAGCCATGTTTTTCAAGATGGTGCCTTAAGCCCCTTTGTTTAAACAGGTCCCGGTCGTCTTTTTTTCACCATTTCTTTTTGGAAAGCTCCTTCTAGAGTGTGTCTATGCGTGCCAAACCAGGTTTGGTCCCTTTGTTCGTATGCCTTTGGCAGGCTTCAGGACTGAAGACTGCCTCTGGCGCCCGAGTGTCTGGGGTGGGCAGGAAGTGAGGGAGGTGCCCAAAGCTCCCTGTGCTTAGTCTCCTAGGACAACCAAATGTACTCTGGCGCGATTGGCTGGCTGACTGTCCGGCAAGAACAGCCACCCTGCTGGGTGAGTGCCAGCTAGGCTGGAATGAATGGGAGAGACCTGAATATAAGGCGAGTCCTTTGGCTTGGAAGGCAGAGTCGACCACTGGACGAAGGAACCGAAGATGAGCTTGAAGAGGATGGCTGCTGCAACTCCTGGACCGTTTGTTTGGCCGGTGAAGCCCTGCTGCAGGTCCAAATCGTCAAGTTCACATTGACAGAGAAGCCCTGCAAAGGACGACTTCTCTCTTTGAGTTGGTAGGACCAATCAACTCCCAAGTAAGCCACGGAGCTGGTTGAATTTCCTCAGATTTGCTGCAGGAAACCATAGAGCCAGGGAGAGGGACACCAGATTGTGTGCTTGGCTTGTAAGCTGGCCTAAAGCTATTGGAAGATCCTCCGGACTCCCACGAAGCAGGACTGACCAGGCCTGACCCCCCTCAGTGGAGTGCGGGACCTCAGATGTGAGGAAAGTCCACCTTGCCAGCCAGGAACCGCGCTTTTTTCTGTACCGCAAGAAGCTGAAATGTGAAACAGCCACTGACAGTAAAGGTTGCCAGCTTGGACGTGCCAGTGCAGGAGTCCCCCGACGTCCTCTCTCTTGTCCCCATGACGGAGGCCCAGGAACAGTGAGATCTGCAGAGCTACACAGGAATAGAAGTCTTCAGCTGCATCTTTTTCTTCTTTACCAAGGTGCTGTAAACTAGCATAAGAGAACTTACCTCTTACTGTGGAAGTGATTGTAACTTCTGCAACTCACAAGCCTAATCAACTTGTGGCCCTACATGTGATTCTTCTTTTTCTCAAAGACTCCTAAGAACTTGTGTAAATACTTTTCCATCTACCTACCTGAAGTGCTGCATCCTACACAAAGACTTTGGCCCATTAACTTTGGCTTAGCATGTTGAATTGAATGGCTCTTCTCTTGCTATCTGAAAGTATTTGCCCTGCTTTTGAATATTTGTAAATTCTTGTGTTCTAATAACCTTTGCCTTTTACTTACCGTTAAATAGTATTCTGTATGCCAACAGTAAGGTATTAATGGCCCCAGCACCCTTGTCATTGAAGTCACCTGTGGATGTATGTTGTGTCTGTGGGTCATCCCAAAAGGGCCTTGTCTGATCCAGAAAATCAGAGTATATAGTGCTGAAGTTTATCTGTGTGCTACTATTTATGCAAGAAACCTTCAGTGTAAGAGTTTATTTGAATGCCTGCAACTGTGAATCTTTATGTAACTCCACTACTGCTCACATTTCCCCTCTTGACATAAGCCTGGCTGCTCAACACGCTACCAAAACTGTGTAGTACAAGCTTATACCAAAGGTTGGGTTGCCTATACCTGTAGTCATAGTTGCTTGTAGTGTTCCCAGGGGATACTGCATTCACACTTTGCCCAACACTGTAGTGCACCAAAAGGGTACTGCACACAATCTTGCCTAACACTGGTAGCAGGCGGTGACAATCCATTGTAGAGTTGTCACATTGAGTATTTGCTTTGCTTTTTGTTCAACTAAAACCTTCGTATGGCTATGCTCCACTAGAAACAGCGATTGGAAGATACCAAATATGGATAACTTCAGTCATAAAGCCCTGATCATTTTAACAGTAGATCAACTGAAAGAAATGTGTAAAGTCAGAAATCTCCCCGTTAACGGAAAGAAAAATGTATTGATTACAAGGTGGTTGAATCATCAAAGTCTGGGTAGTAGGCCTGTTATACCTACTAACCCAGGAAATGTGCAAATTGATAATGAGGATGATAATTCAGAGTCTAACTGTAATGTCTTAGAAGAGTCAGAGGAGAGAGACAAGTCCCAGCATGGGAGCCCCTCTTTGCGTCAGCAGGCCCTTTTGCCTCAACCTTTATCCAATGGGACCCCAAAAGGTCCATCATTGAGCCCAGAATATGTGTCTTGAGAAAAAGAGTTGAATTGGAATTTAAAAAGGTTGCAAGCGCAAGCTGAGGCCAAACATAAGGACATCAAACTCCGGGAATTGGAAATGCAACATGCTCTTGAAATGAAAAAGTTGCCTCTTGAAAATATTTCTGTCCCAGAGTCCTCTAGGTCTTCCAGTCCAAGAGGCCTCTCCTGCCCAAAGAAGCAGTGAGTATGTATGATGTGAAACTTGATATTTTGGATTGTTTGGGTGCCTTTGAATACATTCATGGGATTCAGGGTCTCCAAGGGAATCGTTTGATTCCTTGGCTTTTGTCTAGGCTCCCCCAGGTTGCAACTGATGCTGTAATGGAGGTGGGGGAACTTGACAGAATGGAGTATGAAAAGGACTGATGGTACCCCTTGTGCTACCTGGGTGTGTGAATGTTTGAAAAACTTAGATGGATGGGTTAAGGGTTACAGAGTACTCCCTTGAAGGAATGAGAAATCTGTTTTTGTTGGAATCTATTTGGTATGCCTGCTCTCCAGAGCTGAGATGGCACTTGGCTGACTCAAAAGAGATTGATCCCAAGAAGCTAGCAAAAGCTGCAGACGTGAGTGGCCCCGTTGGCAACCCCAAAAGAAGGATGAGGGGAAACAGCACAAGAAAGATGACAAAGAGAATTCTAAATCCAATCACCCAAAAGGGGACCACAAACATAAAAAGGGTAGGCCACATGGGGAAACTAGGTCAGTCTAGTGAAACCTCTGGTGCTACACCAGAGGGAGGTCAGCAGAAGCCCCCATTTCAAAGAACATTTGGTAAATGTTATGCTTGTGGGTCAACTGACCATGTGAAAGGGGATCCCAGATGCAAGGGTAAACCTTCAGGGGTCCACACTGCCTCCTTAGCCTTCATCCCTGACGGATAAGTCCATATGGCAAGTGGAAACGTATTTGGCTCAAGACCCCATTGGAGTCTCGGCCAGTGTTAGTGTCCCTGGGTCTGTGGGAAAGCGCATAATGTAGATGTGTTTAACTATGCCAGATAACACAAAGGAATATTACAAGGACAGTGTACTTGTGAATGGTCAGGAAACCCCTGCCATTATAGACACTGGGGACAGCATTACAGTGGTGCATGAAACCTTTTTCAAACCAGAGGATGTTGCTAAAGCATCCAAAGGCCCCGCTAAGCTTGCGGAGGCCCTGTCCAGCTCTCATTCAGTGCAACAATATGACTAAGAATACCTGTTGGTGTACAAAATGGAGGTGCCTGGCAGAGTCCTGTTGAGGAATGACTTAAAAGCTCTTGCAGTTTTATTAAGCACCCCCAGGCCTCTCAGTAAAATGAAGCAGGAGCAGACTAGACTGGCCAGAGAGCAAACTTTGAATGACTTTCAATGGGAAGTTACAAGAGTACCTCTAACTCTCAGTCCACAGGAAGAACAACCTTCTGATACCAGGAAGAAAGACAAAGGTGAAATCCAAGGATTTGGGAAAGAAGAAAAGTATCAACCCTGTGCACAAAACCAGGACATGTTATGTTACTTGGCATTTAAATAGCTCTCTTTATATCATTAGTATGGTATACACGCATTTCGCCGAATGAAATGTCATTGTGGGACATTTCATCGCCGGAATTCTCATCGCCAGAAACCCTTTTTTTTAAAATATTTTTGGGGGGTGTTTTGTGCGGGTTGGGGTATGATTATTAAAGTAGGGAGGTCCTGGGGGGGAACCCCCCCATAAATAAAAAAAATAAAATACAGGGTTTCTGGCGATGAGATTTCGGCGATTAAATGTCCCACGATGACATTTCATTCGGCGAAATCACGTAGAACCCATTAGTATGACCTCAAAGCGCTGGTAGTTTGAACGCCCTCGGTGTGATGCTGGAAATGCATCAGAGGGACAGGCCCTCTGTATCCTTGTCCTTCACTGCTTTTTATCGTGTATTCTGTCGTGTTTTCCGCGTAAGAGTTCATGTGGGACTCCTGGCAGTGCAGCTCTTTTGGTTTGGTGCACAAACCCATGGGAAACCCTTATGGCACCCATGGGTAGGGGTACAACCCAGTGCCCCTAGTGTATGTTTTTGGGCACCTGTGGGAGGCCCACAGAGCAGGGTATGGGCTGATGGCAGCTCCATGCTGAATTTGATAGGTGCTCTGAGTATCCTCCATTTTGGGATACCAAGGCCCTGCCATTGGAAACAGTTGATTCCCGATAGGCAACAGGATGGCCCCTATGGCCTCTTGCTTTCTATTGCCCGTTACCTTGTTTTCCAAAAGTCCTGGGAAGCCCGGACTATGTCCCTTCCCCCTGACTGGCGGTTGGGTGGAAGTTCCATATATGCTGTTGTTGTGAAGTCCAGGCCAGACTGGCTGGAGCCTTTCCAGTGACTATGTTGTGGGTACACCCTGTGGGTGGGACCTGGGTGAATGGAGTGTGTGACCAATATGCACTTCTTGTTGTGGATGTCTAGTTTCTGGTGTTTGACACAATGACAGACAGCCCTGCCCGAAAATGGTAAGAATGCAGTGTGGAGTGTTGAATGGCTGGGTACTTGTCCCAATACACATAATTGGTGCGAGTGTCTGGAGAGAAGTGAATGGCCTGAATGCACTATGCACCTGATTGGCTGTCTGCCTGCATGAATGCCCTTCTGACCGATTGGTTTCCTGAGTGTGACCCAGCAGAATGAATGGAGATCAACTAGTTTATCTGGGGGCCTCTCACTGTTAGAATTTGTGTTCACAACAGAAACTGGAGTTGAAGCTTAACCTTGAAGCCCTGCTGGAAGAGAAGTCTTGCTGCTGCTCTACTTCGTCAATCTGAAAGCTGCTGTCTCTCCAAGGACTGACCCAGAGAGGACCTGGTTAGGCGCCCTCTTCCCGAGCTACGAGGAAAAATCGCGCACTGCTAATCTTTGCCAGCACTCCCTGGTAGACAGACCTACGAAAAGGCTGCAGACCGGAGACGGGGACCGCAGCGGAATCACAAGGAGAAGCGCCCGGACGCTGTTGTCCATCACCGTCGACAACCGCCGCCCGTAGCCACTGTGCTCCCTTTGCCTAAATAGCATTTGATCCAAGGACACACTCACCTGCACCGTCGACCGCTTTGTCCTGCCGGAGAAAGTCGAGGCCACCAACGTGCTGAGGAGCATCCGCCGGTGGGTTTCCTGCCACCTAATGAATGACCACAGGGACGCCGACAACTCGACGCCCTTGCTGGGCCACTGTTCTTCAAACTCTTTGTGGTTCTGAACTATCGTCACTGAGGTGCCCCACGCGCCTCTTCCTTGCAGGACGCCAACAACCTCATCGACGAGCCCCGCTAGGAACGAAGCTGCCACCTCACTGTGGTCGTTCAACCCTTTTCCTCATTGGATCTCGACGATCCGTGGCTCTGGCCTTAAAAGGAGCCGCTCAAGAAGGATCTTTCGACGACCTAACGTCGAACTCTGCTATTCCAGATACATTGGGGTTGTAGCACTATTTTAGAAGGAAATACGACTCGTGAACAATATATGGACTGGGCTTGTACGATATATCTTTATTTACAGGTTGCCCAGGTTGGAGGGAGGGGGATCTCCACACAGAACTGTGTCTAGGTAACGGGCCAGTATTTTGCCAATTGTTCTAACCAACTGCTTTCCTCCCATTTCTATTGTTGGTTACCTTCCTTAAGTGATCTGTGTGACATTTGACCAGGGTATATTTGATGCACTTTAATGAGATTTAATAATTGTGGTTCCACTTAGAATTGTATATATTTGCCCTTATAGATTAACTAAGCACAAATTGAGATATTGTGATTGTATATAACCTTGAACTTAATTAGATGAAGAATGCTTTAACTAATACAGTGTGTGGACATTCCTTTGTGGGGGCTTGAGGACTACACTGTACTTAAGAACCAGCCTGCATCACCTCCTGAGAAGCTAGGCCTTGATTGCTCGTCCATTGCTACCACAACAGAGAATCTTGGCTGGGGTCCTCTGCGCCTCTCCTCTACCATATAGAGAGCAGAAGTACAGACACCCCCCTCCAGTCTTTACACTCAGGAACCGTAGTTCTGGTCAGTAGAGCGAAATAGTGTTAGAGGGTGCACCAGATGTGTGCAGCTGATGTAATTGCCGGATGGTAGCTGCATCCTAGCGTTGGGTGCGGTGCTGGAGCTATCAGTTAGATGTGTGCAGTCTGGTGGGTGGACACCCAGACAGGGCTCTGGCTGCGTTAGGCCTGAAGGACACACATGTGAGCAATTAGCTGGAATGTGCTCGTCTAGCTGCGTTTTATAGGGTGATGTGCAACAGGATGGCAATGATCAGAGCGACACACAGGCACATAGAAACAAGGGGGGTGGCAAGGCTTACAGTGAAAAGAAGGAATACAGATCTAGCAACAGCATGGGGAACAGGAAAGCAGGGTACACAATCATACACGTGTGGGGCAAGTAAACATTTACATTTGCATTTCATCCACTCCATCCATTCCGTCCACTCTATTCATTTTGTCCACTCTATTCATTTTGTCCACTCTATTCATTTTGTCCACTCTATTCATTTTGTCCACTCTATTCATTTTGTCCACTCCGTCCGCTCCGTCCATCCATTTCATCCACTCTGTCCATTCCATCCACTATCCATTCCATCCATTCCGTCAACTTTATCCACTCTATTAATTTCGTCCACTCCATTCCATCAACTCTATTCATTCCGTCCTGTCAATTTCATCCACTCCGTCCATTCCCTACGTTCCATCTACTCCGTCCACTCCATCCGTTCCGCTCATCCACTTCATCTGCTCCGCCCGCTTAACCACTCCATCTGCTCCATCAATTTCATTTATTATAAACTTTCCAGCCGTTCAATGCACACATACGGTCTGTCCATTCTATCTAGGTCATCCAATCCGTCCACTCCACCCAATTCATCCATTCCATATAATGCATCCACTTCCATTATTCCTTTCCATTCTATCAATTTCACTACCCAGTCCATTCTCCATTCCATCCGCTCTGCACACTCCATCCTCTGGCAATTTTCTGTACATACCTTCCAAGCATTTTGCATGCATCCACGCCATACAGTCGATCTACTTGCCCCAAACGCATGCATCCATCCACTCCATCCATGTCATCTGTCTCTTCTATCAGTCTGTATCTATTGCGTCCATCCATTCTATCCAGCATCAATTCTATTGATCCCTTCCATCCATTCACTCTATCCACCCATCAATGCCATCCATCAGTTCTATTGATTTTTTGTCTATTCTCACCAGATCATGCATCCACGCCATCCGTTCCATCGACTTGCCCTACATGCATCTATCCACGTCATCTCTCCTATCGGTCCGTCTTTATCTATTGCGTTCATCAATTCCATCCAATATCCATTCCATCGATCCTCCATTTATCGGTCAATTCCATCTACCCATCAACTACGTACATCAGTTCTATTGACTTAATCTATTCTCTAGTTCATCCATTCTATCCACTGTACGTACATACATTCCATTCATGTCACATGGATCTGCGCTATATATTCAATCCCTTTTTTCACGTGCGTCTGTTCCATTCATTCCATCTGCTCCATCCATTTGCTTTGTCCGTCACTCCATACGTGCAGCTACAACATTCATTCTGTTCCATCCTTCCGTTTCATGGATTTATTCCATCCATCTATTTTCTCAATCCATTCCCTTTATCCATTCTATCGATCCTTCTTAGCCTGTGGGTCAGGACAGAGGTTGTTGAACACATGGTAGAGAGTCTCATTGTGCGTTTGGTCATTGTGAGTTCGGCCATAACTTTGGGTGGTCGTTGATGTTTAGGGAAAGAGCCATGTTTTTAGTAATTTGCGGATCATATAGTCTTCGGTGTATCGGATGTGAGGTGGAATCGAGTTCCACAGAGTCGGGGCCAATGCTGAGAAAGAGGATCCTTCGATCCTGACGGAGTTGGTGGTTCTGATCACTTAAAGCAGAGCAGAGCTTGATCTTAGGGTGCGGGGTGGGAGAGAAGGTTTTAGCTCATCCTGCAGGTAAAGAGGGCCGGTCTTGTGCACTGCACGATGAGTGATGCGCAGGGTCTTGAAAGTGGCCCTTAGCCCAACTGGGAGCCAGTGGAGAGTTTTGAGAGCTGGAGAGGTGTTGTCTCTTGAACCTAGGGCTAGTAGCATTTTAGCAGCAGCGTTATGTGCTTTTTGGAGTTTAAGGTTGTATGCCGGGACTCCTAGGTAAAGGTAGTTGGCATAGTCCAGTCTGGACATTACAATGGACATAACAGCGGCAATTCTGTTTGGGAAGGAGACGTAGGGAAAAATGGGCCTGAGAATTTTGAGATGGTAGTGACAGATTTAGATACGTTGTTGATCTGTCCGGAGAGGGTTAGGTCCATGGTGCATCCAGGGTTTTTTACTGAGACGGGGGGGGTAGGCGGTTGGCCTATGGAAGGTAGACATATATAGGTTGAATAGTAGAGCTGATAGACAAGCGCCTTGCGGTGCTCAAGTATTAACTGGGCGAGCAGCCGAGAGAAAAGGGGATAGGAGTGTTATTTGTTTCCTGTTGGTGAGGAAGGAGGCGATCCATTTCAGAGCGGTTCCACGGATTCCTAGGGAGTGGAGGCATTCAAGGAGGATTGAGTGGTTAATTGTATCGAAGGCAGCAGACAGGTCGAGGAGGATTAGTGTAGCGCATCCTGCAGAGTCAGCAGTGATCTTCAGATCGTACCAGATTGAGGCCAGAGTGGTTTTAGATTCATGTCGTGGTCGGAAGCCTGATTGGGCGGGGTGAAGGAGGTTGTTATATTAGACAAAAGCAAGGCGTTTAGTTTGGAGTATGCAGTTCGGTCGATGAGTTTTACAAGGAATCTGGTGTTCGAGATCGGACGGTAATTTTTGGGGTCGAGGGGGTCAAGAGATGTTTTTTAAGAAGGGGTTTGACATGTGCAATTCTGAAGGCATCCAGAAAGATTCCAGAGCAGAGGGAGTCTTTTAGGATGGTACTTGCATACTCTCCTGCGCAGGTGGACGAGAATATGTCTTTGAGGACTGAGGCGGGGCAGGGGCCTAGGGGGGGAAGCAGTGGGTTTGCGAGCAGATTTAAGGTCAAGAAATTCTTCTCTGGAGATTGGTTTGAAGGAGTCAAAGGTGGGTAGGGAGGGGGCTGCGGCAGGTGCCGTGGGGGGGGGGGGGGTTAGTTGTTGGGTTGGACGGTATTTGGGGCAGGGGAGGAGGGACAGTTTATTTTTAAGAAAGGTTGTTCTGTCGAGAGCAGTGGTATAGAAGCGGCGGGAGAGAGTCGCAGAGCGATTGTGATGGGGTAGATTGGGCTGAGGTGCTAGCAGGATTGACAAATTCAGATATGATTTTGTGGAGTTCTTTGCTGCGGTTTCCACAGCTGGGAATCCGATTGTTTTAGTGGGCTTTTTTGGCTTTCTGCTTTGTATTTGCGATGGTGCATGGCGAAGGTAGATCTACCGAGATTGTTTTTTCTGCTTGCCATTTGCGTTCCATGGATTTATTTAGTTTTTTGGCATTCCTCAGTTGAGGAGTAAACCATTTGGGAAATGGTCCAAGGCGTGAGGAGGAGGGGCATGAGGGAGTGAGCGGAATTAGTGAGTAATTAAGCCAAGAGTTGAAGGAGTCTATGGTTAAAGATCCACCAGGGTGGGGTCTTATGGGAGGTTCAGAGAAGCAGGGCTTCGGCGAGGTCAGGGAAGATCCTCAGTTTTTACCAGCATTTGCAGTGGGGGGGGGGGGGGGTTGCAGGACGAGGGCAGGGGAGAGGATGGAGAAAGGGACCACATAATGGTCGGACCAGATGAGTGGTAAAGTGGGGGTGGGGGGGCGGGGGGGTCTAGAAGTATCAGGTCATGGGAGCCGAAGATAGCATCCAGGGTTTGCCCTTCAGAATGAGTTGGACCGTTCATGTGAAGGGGGAGGTTGAGAGCATCAAAATGGTGGATCAGTGAATGGGTCATGGGGTTGGTGGGGATGTCCAACCAGATAATGAAGTTTCCTAGGAAAGTCATGTTAGACAGGGGCAAAGTCGTCCGAGAACCAGGTTTTAGTGATAAAGGCTAGGTCAGGGTTGTCAGGAGAGGAGGTCGAAGAAGCTGCGTCTGTTTTTCGCTACAGAGCGGGCTTTAAAGAGGATGCATTTGACTTCAGAGTGGGGTGTGGTCATGGGGATAGTTGGGGTGTGAGTGGGGAGTTAATGGGGGGTTGGAGGAGTGGAGGGAAGAGACAAATCCGTGGTGGGTGGGAAGAGTAGGCGGGAGGAGGGTAGGAGAGGGGTGTGGGTAGAGATTAGGAGGCGCGAGCGAATGGGTGGATGGCCGTTGGTCGAGGTGGCATGGGGGGGGGAAGAGATTTGTGTCAGACTGGGGGGTCTGGTGTGCAGGGTGAGAAGTCGAGAGATTGAGTGTAAGCATGGGGAGGTCGGATGAGCGTTGCGGGACGGGGAGGGAGAGATTGGGAGGCTTGGTAGAAATGGTGAGGAGTAGGCAGTCATGGAGGCGGACCAGGATCGTTTTCTACTTTTCAGGGGTTTCTGTGCAGTGGGGGTGTGAGAGAGGGTAGGGGGGTTCGGAGGGCAAAAAAGATGCAGCTACTGTTCTTGCAAGGGAGAGGCAAGCTGCTTTTAGGGAGGGGAAGGGCTATGGTGAGGGGAGGTTGTAGGCAGGTGTCGAGGAGAGGTTAAGGGTGGGAAAGGGTGGAGGGGTTTAGGATGGGGCTGCACATTTATGAGATTGAATAGGAGGTAGGGGCTCTGAAGTGTGGAGGAAGAAAGGAGTAGTAGGATGATTGCAGTTGGGTGGGAGGTAGGGGTTGGGGCGTTTGGCGCACCAGCATGCTCCTCTATTCTGGGAGTTGGATTGTGGGCGGAGTGTCATGGCGAGGGGTATTCGTGAGTTTTCAATCGTGGTCAGAGGGCGGGGGGCTCGATGGGTTTCATGGGTGGGAGGTGGTTGGCTCTGATTTTTTAGTTTGATATGGGGCGGGAGTGTCATCTCTTGTTGAATTGGGGAGTTCTCGGAAGCGGTCAGAAGGAGGGTTGAGGGCGATGAGTTTGGCTGGGAAGGGGCTGGGAGGATGGGTTTCAGGGTAGGGAGGTGGTTGGCATGCCAGAGTGGTGCTCTGATTTTAGGGTTCGGTGTGGGCTGGTGATGGGTGATTGGCGGTATGTTGAAGTGAGGGACGGGGGATTTCTATGGGTGTGGCCAGGGAAGGATTGGTTGTGGGGTTCGAGAAGGTTGGAGCAAGTGAGCGGTGGTGGGCTGGGTGAGGAAGGGGGGGTGCGCAGGGTTCTAGGAATATGGACTGGTGTGGGACATTTGCGAGATGGGGTCGCCATCTAGATGTGACAGTCTTACTAGGTAGAATTCGACACTGTACATTTTTCAGTGCGCTAAATGAAATTGAGAAGACAGTCCAAGGTCACACCTATGACTCTTCCACTAGCTGAGGCCGAGTAGGAGGACCAACTAGAGGATTGTGAACCAGCTACTGATGAAACAGAGCTGGAAGAAGCCCTTCCCCCTGTTGGAGATCGGGATCCTAAAGACTATCCTGAGCTGCAGACTTTGCTTGCAGAAGGTGGCCCCTGTAGGGCAGACTTCAGCAGAGGTCAAAGAGTGTCCTACTCTTGAAGGACTTCGCCATCAGGCAGCTTCCCAGCTGGAAGGGCAAAAGCCAGGGAAGCACAGACTGTACTGGGAGGATGGCCTCCTTTACAGTGAGCCTATTGAGTCTACCCCAGGGGATTACAGAAGACTTGTAGTGCCTCAGGAGGCGAGACCTTAGTTTCTACAGTTAGCCCATGAGATTTCTTTAGCTGGTCACTTAAGCTTTAAGAAGACCAAGGAAAGGATATCTCTATTTCTACTGGCCCAAGATGGGGTCTGATTTAGATAAATTCTGTAGAAGCCGTCATACTTGTCAGACTTTTGGCAAGAGTGGAGCCAAGAACATGGCACCTTTGTTGCCTCTCCTAGACCCTCCATCTTCAGGCAACCGATTTATATTGGTTGTGGTAGACCATGCTACCAGGTATCCTGAAGCTATATCTATGAGGACCGTTGCTGCTCAGGCAGTGGCTAAGGCCTTCCTTGGTATTTTTTAGCATTTTATGTCCCACTACATGCAGACCATGTGGAAAAACTGGAGTGATCTACACGTTCTCAACAGGCTACTATCCCCAGACCAATGGGTTGGTGGAGAGGTTTAATAGAACTAGGAAGAGCATCATAGGTGCTTTAGAAGAACCCCTGAGAAGAAAGTGGGACCTTCTACTGCCATGCCTTCTCTTTGCTTATAGAAAAGACCCTCAAGAAGGGGTTAGCTTCAGCCCCTTTGAGCTCCTCTATGGTCATCCGGTTAGAGGTCCATTGGACCTAATCAAGGAGGGGTTGGAGACTGATCTCTCCCACAAGCCAGTGAGAGTCACCTACTATGTGTCAGGTCTCTGCAGGAGAATGACACATTATAATAGAAGCCTCTGATAACTTGAAATCAGGTCAGGCTCTGATTAAACATTGGCATAACCAGAAGGCCAACATAGTTGAGTTTACTCAAGACCAGCTAGTTCTAGTTATGGTACCTACAAGGCAAACTACTTACAAGACAAATGGATTGGACCCTTCATGGTTGTGGGCAAACTTGGAGAGGTCAATTATTTGGTGGACTTGGGCAACCCCAAGGAGGCCCCTAGGGTTGTTCACACCAACCGCCTAAAGGCATATGTCTCTAGACCAGAACTAGGAGCTTTGCTCTTATCGTCTGCTCAAGAGGAGAAGTAGAGAGCCTCTACCTGACCTCCTCACGGGACAACCTTAAGATGGAAAGATAGGAGTTAATCTCTTCTGATCTGACTCTGGAACAACAGGGGAAGTGCAAAATTCTGTTAAATCTGTTTGCCCCTCTGTTTTCACCAACACCAGGCTTGACCCCTTGGGACCAGCATGATATTCTCACTGGTGACCGTCTCCATGTCAGAAGCAGGGGTTTTGTGTTTTGCCTTACTTCCAGGAAAGGGTTAACTTGCTTTGCATTGGGGGTTTCAAAAAGTACTTACCTGCTTCAGAATATGTGTGAGATACCTTGTTTTATTCCAATAACGCTTTTTTCTTGATTTTTTTTGTAACATTTTTATTTAAGAGTTATAATTTTCATTAACCATGACACCCCATTCATTACATTCAATATCACAGCATGTATTAAAACGTTTCTCATCACGACGAGAGCGACCACTGTGCCCCTCCCCGCCCCCACATTCGAGGAGTGGCTGTGGGTTGCTCCGGAGTCCGTCCCCGTCACGTGGCTTCAAGTCTTCATGAGGGGGGTAGCACTGAGGTTGGGCCATATCTATCTAGGTGGGACACCTTGCCATTGTCTCCGACAGGCAGAATAAATGCCGTAAATATGAACGCGATGCCCAGACTCATCTAGCGATGATGCTGCCCTGCGCTCCAAACCCAAAGATGTATAAAACGACCGCGGTCACGAGGTTCCTCTGGAGGGGCAAGAAAGTGCACATACTCTCAAAAACCCTTATGGCATCCAAACCTGACGGGGGCCTTGCGCTGCCCTTGTTGCATACCGACCACCAGGCAGCACAAATTTCCTGGGCCAAACAGTGGCTCAACCCCAACGACCACTCTAGTTGGAGGGAGATGGAACTGACAATGCTGGCCCCCCCTACCACCACTGGAGGCCTTAGCCATCCCACCAGGGAAACTTCCGAGTCACATAAAGGCAAACCCCAAAGGTGGCCAGACTATCACTCAGTGGCACAGACTCCGCTCTTAACAAGGAGCGGATATAAAAAAGGCACTTGCATGGATGTCGGTTAAAACCTGCTTATCATTAGATCAGACGATTAAAATCCATCCCAAGCGGGACACTAAATGGGCGCATGTCAGAATCACAGAACTATGCAACGGCCCAGTGATTCAAACATTCTCAGAAGGCGGCAGAACCCTTAGGCCCCCGGGACAATGGCTCCAATACTGCACGATCCGCGCCGCCATAGCACAACATATATCAGCGACCTCTAGACAGGCTCTCCCTACCCCGGGTGAATTAGAACTTGAGCGGAGGACCCGAATGCACCCACGTCTAAACAAGTTCTACGCCATCCTGAACAACATGGTGCCTCTGCGCTGGCCGACGCATGGTCGAACGACCTAGGCATTCAGATAGAGACCGGAGATATAGATCAATATTTTGCGGCCATCACTAGCGTATCGCTGAACCTAAAAAACAGGGAAATCCAGTACAAAAATAGTACAACGCCGTTACTACACCCCATCTAGAATGAACATTATGCGGATACTGCCCTCGCCGCTTTGCTGGCGGGGGTGTGGAACAATAGGCACAATGGGACATATCGTGTGGTCCTGGACAGAGATTCAACCATTCTGGCAAACAGCGCTACACCCACTTCCCAGAGGCCAATATACCATCAACGCCGGAAGACGTGCTTTTCGGGGCCAACTATAGAGACTGGCACACAGACCCCATGGCATGCAAAGTCATACATGCAACATTATTCACTGCCCGGAAACTCCTGCTCATGAATTGTAAAACCTCCGAAATACCGACCACCGCCCAACTGTCTGCCATGCAGGCTAAGATGAGCTTGCTGGAAAAAAAAAGCGCACTCCAAAGACTGAACCCGACCAAGGCGGCACTAGCACATGCATCCTGGAGGAGGCAAGACCCACCTTCACGGAACTCGCTCCATACGAGGGGGGTGAGGGGGGGTTGGGAGGGTTGAACTGACAAGAATCACTCTTGACACTCATCTCAGTTTTGCTCTAAATGTACCAGTAATATATTAATGTCCACAGTCTCCTAGCTATTTAAGTCACCCGAGGGTGTAGGAAGTGTCTGTGTACCATCCCCAATGGGTAGTTTCTTATTTAGAGAAACTAAGTGTGTATTTTAAGTGTATTTGTATGTTATTATATTGCCCCTTCTGAAGAAGGCTAATCGAAAGGATAATCGATGGAGCACACTGGCTCGATTGACCGAAATAAGAGTTTTCCTATCCAAAAGTGAAAAACTGCAGAAAAGCTCAAAGAGCGAAACCCGAGGACTCAACACTTGAACATGCAGTAAAAATCTGAAGATAGCTGCCTGGGGAGGGGCTTAGGTAGAGGGCAGTCATTGGCTGGGGGCAGCATGACCCAGAGCTCAGCGATTGGTTTATAGGATAAATACAGTTCAGAAACGAAACAAACTTTTTTTTTCTTTTACCGAGGATTCCCAACCTGACAGGAAATATTTATGAGAATGTAAATCCATGCCAGACCCCATGATGGAGAATTTTCATTTTATTGCTGCTCCAAGAGAAAAGACACCATAACGTGTTCTTGATCTCTGCATGAGTAGTCTGCATAGCAACCGACTCCTTAGGAAATCAAAACTTACAGTCCTGCCTCTAGCAACAGCCACTTATATTGGTGAAGGTTACATTTTCCTTGGGCCCATAAGGTCTTTTACATGTTGCATCTGAAAAAATATTGACTTGTCAATCTGTTGCATTTATTTTTCATGTGAAGCATTTTATTTATTTTTTAATGAGTTGCATCTTGCCATCACTGTTCAAGGCCCCTCATGTTCATTTTGGCAAGGGAACATTTTTCTCCATGTCCATTTCTGCATGCGAAATGCACAAATATTTAGATATGGCAGTGCTTTCCATGTTGGATCATCCTGTAATGTTTCTTGGCCTTCAATTTCTCATGCAAAGCCCAATTGGTAAGTGAACTTTTCAGTCCACTAGGCACCTAAACAGTGTTGAAGTTGAGAGGCTGGCTTTTCATTCGGTCAGTGTGCTTTTCCATAAGAATAAAGTATTTCACATTAGATGCGTAACCTGGCCTTTCTGTTCATTTTCCATGGCTGAAAATATCCCAAAGTCTCAAGGCGGTGTTTGGTTTCGCAGGCCTGGAGCCGTGAACAAAGGCAGGTGAAGATACCCCCCACCCGAGGAGCAGCTGCAAGGATGGCAACAACGAGGCACCTGTTGGGGAAATTTACCAATACCCCTAGTCTTGGGACTGAAAGGAGGCCTCCACTACACAGGAAGTCACTGCTAAGCTCAGATCAGTAAAAGAACACCTGGAGGAGGACTTGTTTGCCCAGCTGCTCGAGATGTCGCCAAGGCAGGAGACCAGCACAAATCAGCAGTCAGTCCAGTTGTGGGCTCCAGGCAATTGTCCCTCCAGGAAGAATGTCAGCAGCTGAGAGCAGACAGCTCCTAAGGACTTCGCACCCACAATAAAGGAGAAACTGCAGTTCCAAGGGAGCAGATTCAATAGTGTCTTCACAGCACACCCTCCAGGGAATTTTGCAGCTGCAGCACAGGGCCAGAAGGATGCCTTACAGTGAAGAGGACGAGGTACCTGGCTGACCCTGCCTGCCAAGGAAGAGAGCACCTTTGTAGGTTCCCTCTGGTCGTAGAAACAGGAACCTGGAACAAGAGAATCGTCGAGTATGCAGAGCTTCCAGGAAATTGTAGGATACCTCCAATCAGCAGCAGCAGGACAAAATCCAGACGGTTCGAGAAGGTAATGGTGTGGGGTCTGCATTTTTATACACATTCAGAACCACGCAGGAGAAGAGAGGGCTCTCCCTGCTCCCCAATCACACACCATACACCCATAGTGCTTAGGACTGCTTTCCAATCAGTGGAAAGCATCCCACATACAGACATCAGCAGGCTAAATCCCCCCCCCTTGCCCTGCCCTAACAGCCAGGCTGTGTTCAGCCCTGAAAACACATACCCGGTTTAAACCACTATATACTGATCATAGGCTATTGGGCTCTCCCAAGCTGGGGGATGCTTGTAGCCCATGCCCATATAATGCCACATCCTCTCTCCAGGGCAAGCATGCCATGGGGGGACGGGGGGGCAGAGGGGGAGGGGGGTGCTCCCTCTGGACCTAGAGGAGAAACAGGGAAAGGACAAAAACACTTGTCCCTTTCAAGGGATTCGCAAAAACACCCAGGTGGTAAAATAGCTGGGCTTCCAGCTTATACAAAGTGGTTAAAGGAAGCCATCTGCCCTGCAATATGTATGACACACACAACGATGCCCCCACACTTGGGTGCCTTAAGGGCTCCCCAAGGGAGCACCTTACAATGCACAAGAGTTGGGGTTCCCAGTGAGGCTGTGGATTTACTATCCCTAGGGAAAGAAATAGTATTCCAAAACGAAATGAACAGCAGTGGCCCAATTGGGCCTCCAACCCCCCAAATCTGTGAGCAGTCTAGTAAAGTGGAGAAGGTTTCCAACCCTAGCTTACAAAATAAGGAAAAATGATAGGAGGCCACACGGTGTGCAGAAATTGACTTTGATTAACAGCCTCGCTATTCACCTGAAGCAGTTTTTAGCAGGTGAGTGGGTCAGTGCAGGCTGACAATTTCCTGTGTGATATTAAAGATTTAAAAGCCTACAAAAAAGGACATCTTCCCTAACAGTGGCAAAGTGATAAATACAACCCAGACAGGGAGTTCGAGCAAGGGGATTAAGTCTAGTTAAAAAGATACTAGCCAAAGGTGCAGGTAGATAGAACACCTAATAGGGTAAGAAGCAGAGAACCATGAGGGTAAAAAAAGGTATTAAGGATTAGCGATCCACAAGAGTGAAGCAGGTTGTGGTAAAGGAAAAGAAATGTCAGGTCAACAGAGATAAAGGGTATGCAGGTAGATGTAGTTGAGTTAAGACGCCACAGGAGTCGGGGGGGGATGTAGATATTGTAGCAATGATCCCCCTCTTTCCAGGACTTCGGGTCTGCAACCCCTGCTAAGCTGCTATCCTCCACAAACCATAAACAAATCTTAATGTGGACAGTAGGTCACACAAGACAGAAGGTGCCACAAAGCTGGACCCTTACCCCACCACCTACCCTAGAGCCATTCCTGGGCACGTGGTCCTTGCTTCCACTCCAGCCGACAAAAGAGAAATACAACAGACAAGATACAGGAATCAGTCCAGCCAGAGAGCCAAACTCTGGCAGGAGAGCTCTGAAACAGTCCACTGCCCCAGCACCGACCCATACAACATTGTAGCATATTGCCATTGCACCTTTAGAAGGGGTAGTGGGAACCCAGGTCTGTATATGGGCTGTATGTGTTCTGTGTGTCAGTGGAAATGCACAACTTCTGCTGCAGTGGTTCTGTGTGTCTGAATAAATCTTGCATGTCTGATGCCCATGTTCTGTTCAAGAGGCATACTTGCACTGTTGCTGCATGAACGATTGCTTTCTTTGTGAAGGCTTCTCCTGCCTCTTCCCCGGACTCTTGTAAATCTTGTAGCCCACTCATGCTATATGATCTTAGTTGTGATAAGGTATTAGCAGATTGGGTGGCACAACTTGCATGTTTTTCCCTTAATGGAAGCTAGACAACAAACGTTTAAAGAACACCGATTTAGGGTGACACTAGGTAGTACCTCATGGGAGAACACCTCACTGTAAAGTGGTTTTCAGCAGTGCAGTGGAAGGTTTAGAGTGACAAATCCACCAAGAACAACATTTGGTACTAGGATCATAAAGCAAAAGTATAATTGGCAAAGGGCAGAAGGGAGAATACCCATAAAGCTGAAAAGCAAACTCTTAAGAGTACCTTTGAAAGATACCAGCATGCTCTGCAAATATGCGTGCCGGACACCGGAGGTGGAGGTTTTAAGACTCAAAGCTTTTTTGTACCAGTCTACCAACTTCTTGGGTACCTCTGTGTTGAACTTCTGACACCAGAGAGTTAGAACAGAGACAGCGTGCACAAGGGTTCCTTCGTGAACTACGAGAGAAATGGAATCATTAAATCAGTATGCACATCACAGGTTTGCTTGCACACGCACACATGTATCCACAGTACATGGAACAAAGCAAGAAATAGTTCTGCATTTAAGACACTAAATAACATGGTTGCTAGGTCTCATGATTCATTAGAACATGTGGAAATGGGATGGAGAAATGAATTCATGCAGAACATAGCCCAGCACATACTTTACTCTGTTTGGCAAAAGCTGAAATCTTTACCTTCTTGTGTCAGAAAAGGAATGAAGAGCTCTAGAACTATCGTGCTCAGAGCATGACTGGACACTCCTGTAACACCATGGTTACTAAAGCTGCCGATCCCTGCAAAAGAGGAAAAAAGGTTGGTGTTCCAGTGAAACAAATGTAGAAAAGGGAGAAAGGGAATCAAAACAGGATGTAATCAGGGAGACCTCATTGGTGTGGGTGTGTGGGTGTGGGTGTGTGTGTGGGTGTGTGGGTGTGTGTGTGTGTGTGTGTGTGGGGGGGGGGGTGTGGTGGTGTGGTGGGTGTGTGGTGGGGGGGGTGTGGGGGGTGTGTGGTGGGGGGGTGTGCAAAGGATTAAGAAAAGGACAGCAAGTGTAAAAACACAGAAGATGCTGCACTGTTAAAGACCGTTAAGGGAGTTTTCCTAAAGTCCTACCGGCAGTAAGATTTTAATAAGTTATCCCAGTGGTTTGTAGATCTCCAATCAGTGTTGGGTAAGAATGTGTGCAGTCACAATGGGTGAGACTACACAACACTTAGCTGCTTGGTATAGGTCTGTACTACACAAGTTGGTAGTGTGACTGAACAGCCAAGCCATCTCAAGAGGGGTAAATGAGCAGTAGAGCTGTACAATTGAAATCCGTAAAAACAAGTTGTTAGGGAGAATTCTCAGAAATTTGCTAATTCCGCTCTACCTTGTTTTTTGAGGACTTTGAAAGCGAACCCCAACTGACAGGGGCGCCCCTTAAATACAGGGGACTCAATCACCATAAACCAGAGTAAATGCACCCCTCTAGGGAATTAAAAGCCATGAGTCTATCTTGCAAGTGATACCAACACTTTAATCTTTACAGCATTCTGTCCTCAGTGGCTGGCTCCCAAGTCCTGAAGACTGATGCTGGGCCTGGGGCTGAAATACTCTTGACTTGGTCACTGGATACCAGCTCCTACAAAATTGTCTTTCTTGCCATACAAGGGATGCTGCAGAGTCTCCAGTATGCATGGCCAGGTTCCGTTTGGGACAAGCTACATAACATTATGCTGCATATGCAAGAATGCTTTGTTGCTATTTTTTAGCATGATTAACTATGTTATAAACATTCATACATAAACACATCTCCCCGCCATTATCTCCGCACTTGCTCCATAAAATGATACATTATATGGTTCAGTAAATCCTACAATAAACCTGTTTTCCCATAGTATTCTGTTGCGGCTTGTGATTGACAGGAACAGCTGCTCTGCCACTTTGTGCTCTCTACCAGCCTGCCAGTAATCTATATTTAGCACAGCCTGACTTTATCGTGTGCTTTGAGCAAAGCTAACGTCCAATATAACAGTTTTCCATATATATATTTCCATCTGAATAGTTATTTGCACTTATGTTTCAATCCTAACTATCTTTATTTAGTGACCCCTCCTCCCCCCTGGACATGTGTAGTGCTTCGAAAACAGTTAACAGAAATCTTGCCTAGTTCTAAAGCGCTTGGAAAGTTTGGAAATTAAGGAAAGCACTAGGCTCCCTCCCAACAACTTCCATTTTTTTACCTGGAGAGAGCGAGACCCTTTTTCCCACTCTCTCATGTATTTTTCTGTAATTTGAACTGTTTCTTTTGGTTGTGGAGTCTGACAAACTCCATAGACATCTTTTACATTGTGGAACACAGCACCTTCAGTGAAGTGGAACAGGGAAGTATTTCAGATTTCCCAACGGTTTAAATACCTTTCTCTTTGATAACTACTGTTTCCAAGAGCAGTGAAGTGACATTGAATTTACTTACATTTGACCCAGCACACACAATCTTACAATAGGGTACTGGAGGGGATACTTAGTATCCCCTTTGTCTAGTTTCTCATGTAACATTTTTCTGTTAACCTTTCTACAATTAATGGCGGTGGCAGTGGTTTACTTTTAACTAACGTGTGCTTTTACCACAGGCTGCGTTTGCAGCTGCAGTAGAGCACCCTTGGGTGCAATTTTTGTCAAAATGGCCGGTCTTTTTACGCCATTTCTTGCTGGAACGGTCCTTCTTGGGATTTACTCTGCGCCAAACCAGGTTTGGTACCTTTGTTCTCTTTGTCTTTGGTGGGATTCACGAGTGAAGTCTGCCTCTGGCTTCAGAGTGTCGGGCTGAGGCAGGAAGTGAGGGAGGTGCCCAAAACTGCCTGTGCTTTATCCCCTTGGTTACAGGAATGCATCCAAAAGGTGATTGGCCGGCTGGCTGTCCGGCAAGGACAGTCACCCTGCTGTGAGTTTGACAGCTAGGCTGGAATGAATGGGAGAAACCTGCATAAAAGGCAAGGCTTTTTGGCTTGGAAGGCAGAGACTGCCACTGGACGAAGGAATCCGAAGAACTTGGAAGAGACGCCTGCTGCAACTTCTGGACTGTTGGTTTGCCCGGTGAAGCCCTGCTGCTGTGCTGAAGCTCCGAATTTGCCTCGACTAGAGAAGCCCTGCAAGGACGACTTCTCCCCTTGAATTGGTGGGACCAATCAACTCCAAAGTGAACACGTCTGGACATCCTCTTGGAGCTGGATGTAATTCCACTGGTGTTGCTGTTGGAACCGAAGTGTCAGGGAGAGGAACACCAGATTGGAGCGCATCGTCGGACCTGAGCTGAAGGAAGATCCTCCGGACTCCCAGAAAGCAAGACTGACCAAGCCTGAGCCCCCTCAGAGTGCTGGACCCCAGAAGCAAGGTAAGTACAAAGTGGTAGCCGAGAACCGCGATGGTGCTATTTGCTGAGACACGAGGATGTGAAAGCGCAAACTGCCGCTGAATTGAAGTTTGACCTTTGCTGTTGCTGACCGTCCCAACGCAGTGCAGGAGTACTCACTCTTGTCCCCACCACTGAGGCCCAGGAACAACAGGATCTGCAGAGCTACACAGTAACAGAAGCCAGCTGGAACCATTTGTTCTAACCAAAGGTACTGTACAGTCTAAGAACGTACCTCTTGTTGGGTAGCCTTACTTATTCTCAGTTGAGACTGGTCTTGGTTGCTTGCATCTTCTACCCCTCTCCAACCTCCCAGCTTGTGGCCCTACATTGATTCTTTTCTACAAAGACTTGTGCAAGACTTTACTTACCTGCAAGAAGTGCTTCAGCTCACCTAGACTTTTGCCCAATTGCCATTGGCCGGCCTGGCTCCCTGAATTACTTCTTCCCTCTGATTGTGTTTGCCCTCCTTCCAGGAAAGGGTTAACTTACTTTGCATTGGGGGTTCAAAAAGTACTTACCTGCTTGAGAATATTTGTGTGATCTCTTGTTTTATTCTAATAATCCTTGTTTTACACTCATCTCAGTATTGCTATAAATGTACCAGTGATATATTAAAGGCCAGTGTCCTAGCTATTTAAGTCACCTCAGGGTGTAGGGTAATGCACCAAATCTTGCCTAACACAAGTAGCCAAGTAACACACAAGGTTTCATTTATAAATAGTCATTTAAGGTCAGTTTTAAATAAGCATACTTTAAAAAGGCAAGCGATCGTAACAATACCAATAAACTTTGAAACTACTTTACACAATCAAATAAGCCAGTGAATAATCTTTGGATATGCTTCATACACTTCTACACCTGTATGTGACTTCAATCACAAGTATAGTATTTGTATTTATATTTTACACTAGCATACTTTGCAGATTCAGAGTTGCAGAAATTAAAGGTTAAGGGCAGTAAAAAGTTTAGAACAGATTGTCAGGATATGCGAGAACAACTGAATCCTCCAATGAAGTCTAAATAAGCCTTTCCCAGCAGTAACAGTGTTAAACAAGCCACAACTTATGAGGGACAAGCAGTATCAAAGTCAACGGATTAAGAAGAGTTCCTTTAGGGAGCCAGGACAGCCAAGCCATTGCAACACAGTCTATGGATCTGATGCACTTCTTTGATAAGTCTGGCAAACAGTGAAAGAGTTCAGAAATATCACTTGTAGGTTCACAAGCTGTGAAACTTGTGCTAAGGGATTTAAAGTCAACTCGAAGAAAATGTAGCCAATGCAATGCCCCAGTGAGAAAAGCACAGCTAAAAGGGCTGTAAGGTAAGTACCCCAAGCCTAAACAGTACCTCTGGTTAGAAGATGAGTGGTCTAGCGGGATTCCATCTTGCTACAGTGATGCAGAACCTGGTTCCTGAGCCTCAGCCGTGGGAACAAGAGGGAGGACGTCTGGAGGGCTCCTACGGCAGTACTCGGGAAGGTCGTCAGCAGCTACGGGCGCTTTTCGGTTCAGCAGCACTTTGCGGTTTCAGAGCTTAGCACACAGCACTGATGAGGATCACAGACACCGGTTGGACTTCCTTCACTCCCTCGGTCCTGCACTCTATTGAGGGGACTCTGGATCTGGAGGTCCTACTTTTGGAGGGTCCTTAGTAGACCAGACGCCGGTTGGGGGTGAGGGGGGGAGAAGGGGGGGGGAAATTCCGCTCTTCCTCCCCCCACAGACAGTGGACTCGTGCAACTGCCCAAAGATATAGCAACTTCCTGGAGCTATTCACAGTCATCAAGGCTTTTCAGGCTTTCCAGCAACATCTCCAGGGTCTGACGGTGCAGGTCCTCACAGACAGCACCACGGCCATGCTCCATCTGAACAAACAGGGAGGCACACACTCTCGAAGTCTGTCCAAACTATCACAGAAAATATAGAGGTGGGCACTCAAGCGTCCCAACATGTTCCAGGAGAATTCACTTCTCTGGCAGACACCCTCTACCAGAAGAGCACGGGTGGCAACTCAACAGATACCGTAGACAAAATATTCTCTCTATGGGGTCACCCCCCCACCCTCACTAGACTTGTTCGCCACAAAGCTAAACGCCCAATGCCCAGACTTCCCGTCCAGGTTTCCCAGCCAGGGTCCTCCAAGGGTTATGCCCTGTGGAAGAACTGAGCAGGATAGTGCACAAAATGCACCAGGAACAAGTAACCTTGATCCTGGTTACTCCTATGTGGGCAAGACAGCTTTGCTTTACACATCTGCTCAAACCGGCGGTGTGCGACCCAATCAAGTTCCCGTACAACATGTTGACACAACACAAGGGGGCACCCCTCCACCCACGCCCACAATCAATGAACTTGGCAGCTTGGCTCCTGAAGTCAGAGTTTGGCCACTTAAACTTTCCACAAAAGGTGTATGGATAGCCTAAAGGAGGCACGAAAACGGTTAGGTACAGATTTGGGATAGGACACTTAGGGTATACGACAACAATCTCAGCCTCATGGCAATAGGACCCAAGCTTTGGTATAAGTGAACTACAACGGTTAGTAGCGCAGTCGAGCAGCCAGGCTCATCTCAAGAGGGGTCCATGTGAGCTGTAGAGTGGTTACAAAAAGATTCACAGTGACAAGTATTCAAACAAACACTTAAACTCAAGGTTTCTTGATAAAAAACAATTTACCGGTCATTTATATAAGCCTTCCTTAGAAGGGAGTAATATAATAGCAACACACAAATACCTTCAAAAATACTCTTAGTTCCTAAATCAGCAAGCACCCATTTGGGATGCCTACACCCTCCGGTGACATCAATAGTTAAGACACTGTGGACATTAATATGTTACTGTTATAATTTAGAATAGCACTGAAATGTGTTATAGAAAAGGTTATGAACAAGCAAGAGATCACTAATATTCTTAAGCAGGCAAATACTTTTCAACCCTCCCCAGTGTCAGAGGAGAGAAGAGTCTTTCAGTGAAACAGGCTAGGCCAAAGTCAATGGGAAAAAGTCTATGTAGCTGAAGCACTTCTTGCAGTTAAGAAAAGTCTTTGCACAATGTTTTAGAAGTCTTTAGTGAAAAAAAAAAGTCAATGTAGGGCCTGCAAATCTACAACAAGGTGGTACGTTCTTAGATTTTACGGTACTTTTGGTTAGAATAAAAATGCAGCAGATGACTTCTGTTCCTGTGCAGCTCTGCAGATCCTGGTGTTCCTGGGCCTCAGTCGTGGGGACAAGAGGGAGGACTTCTGGGGACTCCTGCACTGCAATGGGATGGTTACCGATAGCAACCGGCAATCTTCAAACAAGTGGCAATTCAGTGTTTCAGCTCCTTGTGTCTACCACAAACAGCACCACTGTGGTTTTTGGCTGTCGAGATGGACTTTCCTTGCATCTGGGGTCCAGCACTCTGTTGGTGGCTCAAGCTCGGTCAGTCCTGCTTCCTGGGAGTCCGGAGGATCTTCCTGGAGCTTTTAGCCAACTTAAAAGCAACGCACACAAATTGGTGTTCCTCCCCCTGGCGTTTTGGTTTTCCAGCAGCAACTCTGTGGAAATTCAACCAGCTCTGAGAAAGAGGTCCAGGTGGCTTACTTTGGAGTGGATTGGTCCCACCAACTCAAAGGGAGAAGTCGTCCTTGGAGGGGCTTCTCTGTCAATATGAATTTGGAGTTACAGCGCAGCAGCGGGGCTCCACCCGGCAAACCAACGGTCCAAGAGTTGCAGCAGGCGTCCTCTTCAAGCTCTTCTTCGGATTCCTTCCCCCAGTGGTCGACTGCCTTCCAAACCAAAAAGCCTCGCCTTTTATGCAGGTTTCTCCCATTCATTCCAGCCTGGCTGTCAATCACCCAGCAGGGTGGCTTTCCTTGCTGAACAGCCAGCCGGCCAATCACCTAGGAGTGCATTCCTGTCTCCTACGAGACCAAGCACAGGGAGTTTCGGGCACCTCCCTCACTTCCTGCCCCCACCAGACACCCTGTAGCCAGAGGCAGGCTTCACTCATGAATCCGGCCAAAGACAAAATGAACAAAGGGACCAAACCTGGTTTGGCGCACAGTAAATCTCAAGAAGGACCTTTCCACAAGGAAATGGCGAAAAAAGCAGACCGGGCCATTTTGACAAAAATGGCACCCACGGGTGCTTTACTGCATCTGCAAACGCAGTCCGCGGTAAAGACACCACAGTAGTAAAAAATAAACCACTGCCACCAGCCATTCATCGAGGAAAGGGTAACAAAATTGTTACATGAGAAGCTAGACAAAGGGGATGCTATGTAACCCCTCCAGCACCCTATTGTAAGATAGTGTTTGTTTATTTACTATGCTGCGCAAAACCCAGAGGTAACAGGGCGCAACAGAGAAAAGGAAGATAAGATTACATAAAAGCTTATTTACAAGGTAAGGCACAATTGAGTAGGAAGCAGATAATTACATTATGTACAATCTGTTGAGAGCATATATAAAATATGCATACAGTAATTTACATTTCAGCGGGTCAGTTTATGTACATATATACAGTTACGTTGGCTAGGGGCTGTTAGTGTGCAGGGCACGGTTCAGTCATGGGGGTCGTTGGATTGTAACCAGGTGAGAGCGTTTCGCCTAAAGCTGTAATAGGATTGGTCAGTTCTGATGTTGATTGGGAGAGCATTCCAGTGTTGGGCTGCCATGACAGGGAAGCTACTGCCACCCATTCTCTTTTGTATGAATTTGGGCACCTGTTGGCAGTAGGAGTTGGTTGTTCTGGTGGGTCAGGTGGAGGTTCTTTTTACTAGTCTGGTTGCGAGGTATGGGGGGGGCTGCGTCGTTTAAGCATTTGAAGGCGAGTGATGCTGTTTTAAGTGAGATGCGGTCACAGATTTTGAGCCATTTGTGTTCTCTTTTGTTGGATATGTGTTCCTTGTATGGTAGGTTAAGGGCTGTTCTGAGTGCATTGTTTTGCAGTGTTTGAAGTTTGTCGGTTATGTATTTTTTGGCTCCTAGGTACATGGCATTACAATAGTCGAGTCTGGACAGTATTAGGGCATTGGCGATGATACAGCTTGCTTGGGAGAGGAATGCTCTACTTGCCCTGATAAGCTTGCAGTTTTAAGCAGTAGAGGACGCTAGTGAATTTGTCTTAGTGACAAGGCCGAGTCAAGGTGAAAGCCTAGAGTTTTCACTGTTTTGACAACTGTGATAGTGTTGCCATCAATGTTAAATGCCTTGTAGTCGGAACTGAGTTTTTTTAGATTGGCGTTGGAGCCGAGGAGCAGGATTTCTGTTTTCTCATCATTCAGGCATAGGCCATGTGTGGCCATCCATGCCTGAATGATGAAGTATATTTTGTTTACCAAGGCCGTATCTGAGTCAAAGTTGCCCGAAAGGGTTATGAGGATCTGGGCGTCATCTGCGTAATTAGTGTATGTGACACCCAGTCCATCCAACTTGTCAAATAGGGGCTTGGTAAAGATGTTGTACAGGGTAGGGGAGACGCAGGAGCCCTGGTGTACACCGCACATTATTTTGATAGGGTCTGCTGAGGCTAATGAGGAAAAGACTCATAGTTCGATTGTCCAAGAAGGACTGGATCCAGGCTATGGCCTCTTTGAAAAGAGGGCAGCCGAGGCCAGGTGTTCGCACAGGACTGTGTGATCTACCAGGTCAAAGGCCGCCGACAGATCGAGGAGGAGTAGCATGGCAGTGTTTCCTTTGTCGTTAATCGCATTGATCTGGGTTTTAAGATCGATTAAGGAAGTCTGTGCCGTGCTGCGGTCTGAATCCAGATTGGCGGGCACCTAGAAATTTGTGGGTTTCTAGATATTGCTGGATTTGTAGGTATGCTACTCTGTATTATCTTTAGCAGGAACAGCACTGTGGTGATGGGCCTGTAATTAGTGGGGATAGAGGGGTCTAGGGTGCGCTTCTTGAGTAGCGGCAGAACCCAGGATTCTTTGCGATTGCTTGGTATGGTGTTGGAGAAGGATGCGTTGATCAGTTTGGGAGCTAAGTCCCTGGCAGCATCCTTTATTATCTGGGGTGGGCAGTTGTCGCCTTTGCAGTTGGATGGTTTGAGTGAGGCGATAACCCTTTTTATTTCTGGAATGGAGATTTTAGCGAATCTGAAGAGATTAGGGCCTGGTGGATTAGTTATTTTGGCATGATTGCTAGGAGATGAATCGTTGGTGGTTAGAGTCTTTTTTTAGAGCGATTTTGGTTTTTAGAGTTTTGATTTTGTTAGTGCGTTTTGGACCCTGGTGCATTATTGTTTGTCTTTAGTTATGTTATCGGGTGAGGGTGTGGGGGATTCCAGTTCCCTTAGGATAGCAAATAGTTCCCCGGTATTGGAGCTGGATTTCTCAATTCTTTCATTGTATAGGTTATATTTTGAGTAGGATTTCTTTTTTGTCGTTATTTGCGAAGAGTTCGAGTTGTAGTTTGTTCTCTTCTGTGGGGGTATTGCGCCATTGAGTTTCTAGTTTCCTTTTTTGCATTCTTAGTTCTTTCAGATGGGGGTGAACCAGGCGTTCAGGTGGGGGGCAATGGTGTCTAGTCCTTTCTTCATAGCATTGTTATAACTTTCTACCAGGCACTCTGGAAATAGCTTGTCAGGGAGAGCATTAAGGGTTGGCAGCAAAAGTGGTAGGAGTTTGTCAGGAGTTATATATTTCTTTGCTCTAGTGGGCAGTGGTGGTGCAATGATATTTTTTTCACTGACTTCTTTATAGAGTGATAATGTGAAGTCAATGAGGTAGTGGTCTGTCCAATGTTGAGGAGTGGTTTTGATGATGGTGGTATCGCAGTTCAGGGTGGCGATCCAGTCCAAGATCCTACCTTTGTTATGGGTAGGGGAAAGCACTTTTTGGATTAGGCCGTGTTCACCAAGCATGTTGGCTATAGCTTGTGCTGGTTTGTCATCAGGGTCGTTCAAGCCAAGATTCAGGTCGCCTAGTAATAGTATTTGAGGTTTATTTTGTATTGTTTGCTAGGAGGCTGGATAAATCTGCTTCGAAAGAACCAATGGGGCCGGGTGGCCTATAAATTAGGTAGATGGTTAAGGTGCGACAGTTGGAAATGGGCAATTTGGCTGCAAGGAGTTCGCAGGATTTGAGAGGTGATTGAGTCGATGGTCTTCGCTCAAGATTAGTCTTTGCTATGATGGCCAGTCGGCCTCTTCTGTTGTTGGGTCTGTCCATTCTGATTGATAGTTTTCAGGGATGGCTATTGAGAGTGCTGAGCCTGCTGCTTCGTGCAGCCATGATTCGGTGATTGCCAGGAGGTCGAGGTTGTTGGTGGATAAGGTGTCTGCTATTTCCGTGGTGTGGGCCACTAGTGATCTAGCGTTGATGAAGGCTCCGGATAGAATAGTTGTGTTGGGTGTGTCCTGGATTGTTATAGGGATGGGTTTAGATTGGTGGAGTTCTTACAGTGTGTAGTTAGGTTGGGGCATACTTTAGGGTGTTGTGAGGTAGATCTTAGGAGAGGGTTAGGTGTCTTGCTGTGGCAACTGGGCTCAGAGACGGGGTAACGTGGCTCGGAGCCTACCGTTTCTTTGTGATCGGACAGGGTGCATTTTCTGCTGGGTACATGGTTAATGAAGCAGTAGAAATGGTGAGGTATAATAAGGGTGAGAGGAGGTATAGTAGGGTGGCAGTCTGATTTTGGCTAAGGCACATTGTATAGTTTTGAGGTGGGCTAAAGGTGGATGATAGATACCTAGAGGGGCCACTGGTGGCTGGCAGTGGGGGTATATGCTAGATGCGATATATGCTAGATGCGATATTCAGGCGATAAGGCAAGTTATGGCTAGTCCAGCATCAAGCAGGCAAGCATATACTAGATGTGACATTCAAGTAGTAGGGCAGATCAGGGCTAGTCCAGCAACAAAGTAGCAGGCAAGCATATACTAGATGCTGCATTCAAGTAATAAGCGACAGATTGAGCTAAAGTTGGCTATAGAGGTGAGGACCATGAATACTGGTGTAGAGCAGGGGCAAGAAACGTGTAGCCAGGTGGACAGCGTGAGCTAATATGCTAAAATACACAAGCTACTTAACACAAAACATCGTATAGGCAGATTAGCATAGTGGGGTGCGAGACAGCATAAGCACAACACAGAGCATGGTACACAGGCTGGCTAGCTAAGCTCAATACAATACACAGTCGGATTAATATAGGTACTTTGAATTGTCGTATAAACACATGTGCAATTGTGAATTCGGCAGATTAGGCAACTATATGCCAGAGCACGGTAACGTAGTACAGGTTCTACAAGGACGTGGTAAGCGGACTAGAGTTGATAGATTGGTGCGATAGCCAGATAATTTGCTATGGGATGCGTGTCGGGGAGCAGCAGCCTAGAGACTAGACAAAGTACTTCACGCAGTAGGTGATAGAGACAAAATGTGGAATGTTCGTTGGCAGACAGCTCTGTTCGCTTGGCGGATAGCCAATGATTGTCCCTTATTAGCGAGGGGTGCTACGCATGGGTGTGGGGAGATGGGCTGATTGAGTGAAGGTCTTACTCGAGTGGGTGCTGGGTCTAGAAATTTAAAAGTGTAAGTAAAGTCAATTTCACTTTACTGCTCTTGGAAACAGTTATCCAAGAGAAAGGTAGTCAAAACCTTTGGGGAAATCTGAAAGACTTCCCTGTAGCACTACAGTGAAGGTGCTGTGTGCTACAAAGTAAAGAGGTGCCTATGGAGACTCCAAAAACCAAAAGAAAAACAGGGTTAAAATCAAATTAAAATACGAGAGTGGGGAAAAAGGGTCTCACTCCATGTAAAAATGAAAAAATCCTAGAGTCCAGAAAAAGAGCTGGGGGTCTCTAAGGTAGAGAGAAATTTGCAAATTTCTGAGCATTCTACCCAACAGACTACAATTAAAACATGCAAAACCTAATTCTCCAGGAAGTGCCAGTGCTGTTCAAAAACAAGTGAAAGTTACATTTGTAATTGTAATGGAAACTCAGCAAAACCTGTCCCTGTCATAATCCAGATAGGTATCTAACTGTATGTAGCGCTTCATACATGGTTTGTCCAACATCTAGGCACTGTGATTATTATACCTCAGTCGATACTCAGTTTACCGACCTCTGAAGGATGTTGGCCAATAAGATAGCTCAGCCGGTTGAGCGCTCGTTGCTGCGATCTGTGCGTGATCTGTAGGTTGCAGGTTCGAATCCCGCCAAGACCAACTCAGCCTTTCATCCTTTCGAGGTCGATAAAGGAGTTCCGACTTTGGTTTGATAATTGTGATCCATGTACAGCGCTTTGCCAAAAGTGCTATATAAATAACCATTTGACTGAGATTGGATATAGAATTTAGCATGGAGTCCTTGCCTCTTTGCACTGTTGCACCATAACATTGGCATACCATTAGGTAGTAATGGCTCCAGGAAATGAGGACTTTCATTAACACGGCAAAAGACAATTCTGCTATCGAACCTCAAAACACAAAACTATTCATGTTTGCTTTACTATGTAATTGGCTAGGGTTTTGTGTTTTTAACATTTAAATATATACTGGAGAGATCAAATGGCCAGATCTTTGAGAAATACAGAAAGGTGTATTCTGTCAATGCAGAAAGCTGTAGCATATTGATTGCCATACAGTTTTAGCACACGTCTGCTGGATGTTGCATAGATTTTACTCTTGCAAAGGAAAAAAGTCATTTTTGCTCTCTTAAAATCACATTTACTCTTAGTTAAAAAATAGGGAGTCAAATACTCCCACCTCAAAATATTATCTGGAGCATTGCACACAGCGCCGTCAGTGCAGTGTCACTGAGAAATCCTTTGGATTTCTCATACAGTTTAAATACCTTTCCTTGTGTGAACTACAGTTCCCAAGAATAGTAAAGTTAAATTGACTTTACTTTCCTTTCCTTTTTCTTTTTGTAGGTCCAGCACACATCTTATGTGGAGTGCTGGGGGGTTACTTCGTAGTCCCTCATCCTACTAGATCATGTAAAAAAATATAAATGGCCTGTGTCGTCTTTATGCCGTTTTCTGTTTGGGAGGCCTTTCTTGGGTTTTACTCCGTGCATTGAAACAGGTTTGAGCCCTTTGTCTTGCCTTTGCCGGGCTTCAGCCTTGAAGCCCGCCCCTGGCTCAGGTGTGTCTGGAAGGACAGGATGTGAGGGAGGGTCTCAAAACTCCCCTGTCCTCCGTCTCTAGGAATTCCTGAATCCAACTAGTCCCGATTGGCAGGCTGGCTGTCCTTTCAGGACAAGCCACCCTGCTGTGTGATTGACAGCCTAGGCTGTGCATGAATGGGAGGAGTCTGTAGTCCGGATCGCTTGAGCTGGTGGAGCGTGAAAAGGTTTTCCTTTTAACAGGTTGTCCTTGGACCACCAGCAAAGAGCCTGAACCAGGGTTAGCGAAACAACCATTAGAGCGTCCTGCTGTCTGCTTCCCTGAGACCACTGTTTCGCTAACCATTCCTGCATTGGACGCATGCGCAGGTGCACATGAGGAACCAAATAAATGCAAGAGGCCATCATCCCTAAATGCTTTGCGTACTGTTATCTGGTGACCGACCTTGTATTGAGATACTTGCAACAGCATATTTTGTACTCTTTCGTTTGAAGGAGAATGCAAGCTCCTCTTTTGTGTTTAGGACAGCCCCCAGAAATTGTTTCATCTGGCTGGGGACTAGACTATTTCTTCTCGATGGAGAAACCAAGATCGAAGAGTAGACTTATTGTTGTACACGTATTTAATTTGCAAATTTGAGGAGATTCCCCCGCGATTAGCCAGTCGTCCAGATAAGGGTATACCGGGATGGGCTTTCTGCATATGTGTGCGGAGACTACTGCAAGCACCTTGGTGAACACTCTTGGAGCTGAGGCGATACCAAACGGGAGTACTTTGAACTGGTAGTGTACTCCCGCCATCTTGAAACGCAGGTATTTTCTGTGCACAGGGTGCATTGAAATATGAAAATATGCATCTTTCATGTCCAATGTCACCATGTAGTCTCCCCGTTTTCAGGAGTGGAATCACCTCCTGGAGTGTGGTTATGCAAAACTATTGTGGTTTGACAGATTTGTTCGCGGGACGCAGATCTAGCACTGGGCGCACGGAAATGTCTTTTTGGCACAATGAAGTAACTTGAATAAATACCCTCGAATACCTTGTTTGCCAGGACTATTTCTATTGCAGCCTTCTCGAGTAGTGCCTTTATCTCCTCCAGCAGTATGGCTTTTACTTCTTCTGTCAGTTTCTATTGTCTTGGCGGTCGGTAAGGTGGTTTCTGAAGCAACTCTATGCAGTACCCGCTTGTCACGGCGGGCAACACCGAGGGTGTGTGGTGTTAGAGAACTCGGTCTGTCTTTTTGGTCCAAAGGCGTCGAACTTGCCTTTAGTAGTGAAGAACAGATGTGTTTTTTGATTAGCGCTTGTATTTTCAGTACCTTTTTAGGACAAGTCAAAATGCCTTTCGCCGCCTGTTCTTCAGCACGCGAAAGGAGGGTGTCCAAACCGACCTTTGCTTTTGGTTTTTGGTAACTGCCATGAGGCAAAAGCATGCGGGATGGCCCAGAGGACAGTGAGGAACCTGAGGCTTTATCCCCAGTCACTGCATGGACCTCGACGCTCGGCCGTGGGGAATATCCTTAGTGTTTGCCTTGGCCGCAAGGGGTCTTCTCCATCACAGGACCGTCAGCCTGCTTCTCCGAGTCAGGGCCTGCACTTGGGGCTCTGATGGATCCCGATCATCCTGGGCATCACTTATGACTCCGTAGTTGCCCTCGCTGGAGTTTTCCGTCACGTCTATGGAGGCCTCGGCCTGCATGGCATGAGCAGCCCAGCGTTTAGTCTGCCAAGCCTTTAGGGTTTTCGGCCGAAAAAGCGGACAGGATTTACAGTGCTTTTCAGCATGATCCCTCGCGAGACAGTGATTGCACACTTGTGGCGTGTCCTTCCACAGGAATTTACGGTGGCAGGATAGACAATTTAAATGGGGGTTTTGTTCATTATGTCTTCGAAGGACAACTGGGCGAAAATAGAAGAAAGTTGATGGGACAGACATTCTCTAAAAGGAGTCAGTATAGAGAACCTCCCCTCTCTCCCCGCTGTAATGGGCCAAAGCCTGAAGAAGCCCGTAAGGCCCAGTCTGGTCGATCACTCTGTCGTCAATGAGATGAGGGTTCGCCAGGAGCAGTCGAGTGGTTGAACAGTCGTGCAGCGTAGCGAACAAAGGAAAGGAAAAGAGTCCACAATTAAACTGTATTAAATCAAAAGGCATCAGCCTGGAAGAGTACTCTGCATTTGCGACCAACTATGATGGTGGAAAAAAACAATCTGAGGGACCTCGACGCGTGAAGGACCATGGGTAAAGTACACGTCAGACTAGACATAGTATTACTAATCATACCCCCTCGACGTCGTTTGAGTTTCAAAAACAAATCTTGCACTACTCCGTAACTTCCACTAGATGTCGGACTACGCAGAGCATGTGATCTAAGCAGATCCATAAGCTCCAGAAATGCATTCTATTTTTAGAATTGTGTGGAGGGTTGGTAGTCATTTTTCATAGTGTTGGTTGGTCATAAATCAATAACAATTTTTATACAAATTGTCTAAGTGTCATTTGTGACACCCACTGTGTGTACTGATTGTGTACCCTTTACAAGCACACCACCTCTTGAGACCTAGTCTAGACCACTCGTCACTGCTACCTTGAAATGGTTTGGCTACAGCTCCCAGAGTTGCCCCTGTCACAATATAGGTTGGCCTTCTATACATGTCCCCCAGCATGGAGGATAGAAAATTAGTCCATCACCCACCGGTCCAAGGGTTGAAGCAGCACTTGGGGCCTTCGCAGAACGTACATTTCAGCAAGGCTTCTTCGGGCCAAACATAGGAAGGGGATGCCGAGCCTCTTTGGGAGTTGTCCACGGATCTTCAGTTAGCTGCTCTCTACACAGGATACTTGGCTCCAACACGGATCTGAAGAAACGGCTGCAGCAGTGCTCTTATCCTAAATACTGGCTGGAACCAAGTCCAAACCTACCAATGGTAAGGATCCCCACCATTCAAACAACCAGCAGTGGTCCAATCGGGAGCCAGCGTGGGCTTCACTGATGCCGCACAACTAGAGACTCTGGCACCACAGATGCAGAGTGGGACCACAGTCCCACCCACATCCTGGGACCACAAACACCAAGCCAGCAGTAGCCGTTACGCTCACCTGGTCTCTGCTGAGGTGTTGGGGCACGGTTGCAGCCCTCCCAGGAATTGGATCACCCCCGTCGGATCTCTACCCCTGCGGATACGATGTAGACTGCGACAACTGGTGACTTTGATCATGCACGGATATGAGAAAATGTGAGTGCGCTGCTCGGTGACTATGGTAACTCTCAAACCCTTCTACCCAAGGTGCGATTTCTGTGGGCATGTACCGCCCCATAAGGCTCACCTGGTATTTATTGATGGTGAGCTCTCTGTCCTGCTACTTCTGGCAGGTGTGCTTGTTTATGGGATCTAGTTCCTTCACTGATCCCTGGTGAGTAGTAGTCCAGCCGCGACTATTCTTCTCTTGATTGGTAGTAAGTGTTTGTCAATGTCTCCTTTCTTTTACTCCCATTTTCCCCCTCCCACTTTCTTGTTATTGTTCTCGATTGTTATTTCCTGAATAACATTTTTGTTGTATAAATGATTATCTATTTCATGTTTTGCTTAGCCATGTTCATTCTAGAATAAACGTGTCATGTAATGTTCTAGATGGAATATACAATTTTGATGTTGTTGCTTAAGTGTTTGTCAGTTAGCTGGATACCCTGGATGTGTTGGGGGTCCTTATCTGCTGTGCTTTATCTATTTCAATAAAAGTACTTACCACAACTGGCGTGTTTATTTTTACAAGAATGGTGACGAGGATGGGATCTGCGTTCCCGTGAAACCTGCCCTGCTTCCCCGAACTTGGGACCCCCCAACACCAGCTACCTAAGAGGAGACAACACTCACCGTGTGTCGTGCAGTGGAGAGGAGCTCGCATCCAGGTTGCTGCGGTGTCATTTTGCCTGCTTTTCGTTTGTCCCAGATCCGTTTGCAGAGGAGTGACTCTGTATTTACCCGAGTGTATGGGACAGTCCAAGCAGTCTCATCAGGATTGTGGCAGTGCGGTTTTAAGGAGCGGCAACACGGCCTGAGATTGCGCCCCGTATTTTGTTTCTTGTATCGGCACAAGGCAGGTCAGTGGGCGCTTGTCACGTGATTATTCACGTGTGCGGACATTCCACAGCCTCCGCGGAAGGAACCGCGTACTTCAAATATATCATTGGTTTCCTCGAATTACGGCTTGAGCAGCAGGTCATGTGCGCTGATGCAGAGTAGTCACTGTGACGTGAGCTGCGCTCCCGATTCACAGCATTAGTGTTTTCGGATTGTGGTTTCAAGCGAGTGAAGTGTGAAAACCGCCCACGGGAAAGAATGTACAAGCAGATCATGCCTGTAGGGTGAAATTGGAAAATGGTGCCAGTGAGGGAGACGATAATGTGTGTGGCGAGAGTGAAATGGTTTTTGTAACTGTGGAAGGTATTATACAAAGGGAAGAATGGATTTGTGTATTGGAATCAGATGAAATGTGGAAACGCGTTATGACATTTGTAGAAGGGTGGCCTGAGAAAAGATTACTTTCTGGTGAGGAAAGTTCACTATGGGAAGTAAGAATTGAATTGTCGGTAAAGGGGGGGTTGCTTTTTCAATGGGACAAATTGGTGTTTCCTGGTTGCCTGGGAGAAAAGTTAATAGGATCTGCACATCAAGGTCATATAGGAGTCTAAAACGAAAGAGGTGATAAAAACTGATTATTGGTGGCCAGGAATAGACCGTGAAATTGAGAGAGTGGTTGGTGCATGCACGGATTGTGTTAAATCCGGAAAGAATTTGTTAGCAGTGTCCCAACCAATGGGAAAGAGACTCCCGAGGGAGTGTGGCAGGATTTAGCAATGGACGTTTTGGGTCCAGCTGACATGGGGGTGGGTAGAGGAAGGTTTATTCTCGCCCTAGTCGACACCTTCTCAAGTTGGACTGAATTTAAGATCATGAAAGAGGCGTCAACGCATTATAGAATTCCTGGAAGTTGTATTTGAGAGAGAGGGTTTGCCTAGGAGTATTCTCACAGACAATGGCCCGCAATTCACGGGAAGGTTGCTCCAAAATTATCTGGTTAAAAGTGGGATTGGGCACAAAAGAACGCCTTTGTATTACCCTCAAGGAAATGGGATGGTCGAAAGGGTTAATGGATGTATTATGGAGGCCATCCGAGGAGAGAATTCGTGTGGTCTGGATAAAAGAATGGCTGTGAGGGAAAGGTTGTACGCGTTGCGGGTGGCTTCAGGTCTGGAGACCGGTATGAGCCCTTTTGAACTCATAAGGGGCCGAAAAGCTAACACGTTGGTGGCGCCAGATTGGCTGGTCAGAGCAAGAGAGACGGATGTAGTTGTGGATGTTGTAAAGAAAAGAATGGATGTACGCAAGGAAAGATGGGTGGAAAAAGTCAATGAGAAGCATCCCAGAAAGAGAACTATGGTTGAAGTTAGAGATTGGGTTAGGATAAGAAAAGCTGTGCTCTCGAAGAAAGGAAAGACTCTTTACACAGATCCTGTCAAAGTTGTGCGGGTTTTTAGAAATGCTGTAGGGTTGGAAAGTGGTCAAATTTGGAATGTGTCCAGAGTTGCAAAGATTAAAAGATGATTTTTGTTTGTCATCTTCTATCTGAGAATATTTTTTTTTAATGAGGGGAGGGGGATGTGTTGTATAAATGATTATCTATTTCATGTTTTGCTTAGCCATGTTCATAAACGTGTCATGTAATGTTCTAGATGGAATATAGAATTTTGATGTTGATGTTGTTGCTTAAGTGTTTATCAGTTAGCTGGATACCCTGGATGTGTTGAGGGTCCTTATCTGCTGTGCTTTATCTATTTCAATAAAAGCACTTCATGAACACAACTGGCGTGTTTATTTGACCCCCAACACATTCAAGGTATCAGCATCAACTCGTTATGGCTTCAAAATGTTTGTCCAACTTCGACAAAGCTTTTTCTTCTGTTTTCTTCCCAATAGATGGAATTGTGGCTCAACAGCAGCTTGTGGAGAACGCGGCCGGGATGAAGATAGATGAAACCACATGTCCGTCAACAGGTGAGTGATGGTTTAAAGGAAAGCGCGAAATGAGATGGGAGCGCGACCTTAACCTCAATGTCTTTTTTAATGTCAAACCTTGCTTTTTGCTTTTTCTTGCAGATTCTGCGGTCACTGACAAAGCGCGTAGTGCTGTGATGCTAAGAAAGATATCTACGTCCCTGGAGTCTTGACGGTGAGCACTGGTGTTAAGATGAAGAGTTCAGCGCTTCAGAAGGCTTGAAGGGGAGCTGCAGTGCCAAGATGAAGAGTTTGACGCTCTGGAAGATGTGAAGATGACGTGCACAGGTGAGAGCCGATTCCCCAGATGGTAAGTATGGAGACAGGAAGCAGGATTTCCAAGGTAAATTCAAATTCCAGGCGGCGGTGAGCGTTACGCTGCATGGATGTGCACAATAACGCGAAGCGTCTGCCTCGTGGATTGGAGCAGCTTTTATAGCTGTGAGCGTGGTCACGCCCACTAGGCCTGGCTTGCCTGCCACACCCTGCCACTCCTAGTGAGTCAACACGTGCAAGGCAACCCAGTAAATAGCAGCCCCACCCAAGAGTACACGTGGGGCTGCTCTAAGTGATGCAAGTGTCCATGTTAAATGCACCTTGCACCCAGAATGCTATGCTTACAATAAAAGCATTTTGTCCCCAATAAATGTTTCTTGTTGTCGGTTATTTATGAGCCTGGCGCCAAAGGTGCCAGGACTGTGTCCAACCTGGCCCGGTCTGTGTTCTTGGCTGGATGACCATGACAGCAGCCTGGGAAAGCTGCTTTCCCAGGCAAATGCATAACCATATAAGGGATTTCCTGACCTTAGAAGGCAGGAAGAAGGCCAGAAGAAAATATGGCCTAAGAACAAGCAGAAAATCTCGTAGCACAGACATTTTAGAGCACTAGCCAGGTTTAGAATGTGCACACAAAAAAAAAAATCTATAATTGTAAAAAGCTATCTGCTGCCACGGGTTTGTTAAGGTTAATATGGGGCCTTAAGCAGGGCCGTGCACTGGCCCCCATTCTGGTTAACCTTTATATCTCCAATATAGCTGAATCACAAAAGGGGGTACATGGCTTTCCTCCAAAATGTTATGGCACATAATGGTAACCAGAAATCCTAAGTGTAAAAGACTAGGGTGATACAAAAGTGCACTGCATTGTAGAATGCTGTATATACACGGTCAAAAGGTTACCAAAAAGGTAAAAAGAAAAAAAGAGAAGTTTTCCCAGTACGATAGTCTGAAGGACTGATCAGCTTCCCCATAAAAAAAAATGTGCACAAGGCCACGGTAGTGAAGCTGAAGGCTTAAGAATCTATAACACTGCTGAATACAACTTACAATCCATCTGGCAATCGTAGCCTTTGAGATCGGGTCCCCTTCCCTTTCAGCTGCCAGCTATACAAGGAACTGATCAGTTTTCCTCAGTTGCTTTCTCTGGTTAAAGGCATACTCTAGTAAAAAATGTTATTGTCCCTATGGGTCGGCCATGTTTTTTTAAGGCTAAGTGGGTCGATTTTAGAAAACTTTCCTATGGAGCTTACCCGAGTTTTCGTCCATTAAACGCACGCGAAAACAAGCACCTGTGAGCCGCCATTTTCTGATAATCCTATCTTTTCCCCGATCACCCTGGCAGACCTGCTTTTGCAGCACTAAATCAATTCCCCCGCCCCTGAGCCTGACATCAGCAGACTCGTACCGCCCATTTCCCAACGCCAAAGCACGTCGTGTCAACATTCGCTGCGCTTCAGCTAATGACGCGTCGCCATGGAAATGGCAGGACGCCTCTCTCCTCAATAAGTATAAACAGACCGTTTCACAACACACAGCAGCCGATTTTCGATTCCATTCCTCTCTCTGTGTTACTTTGAGTATTCTGTGACTCGTTTCAGTGCTCTGGTCAGCTACCTTCGTCGCTTGTAGCCCGTGTAAACACCTGTACCATCTCGGTAAATTATTTTACTCTGTTTACCACACAATGGCTACAATAATGCCCTACATGTACGAGCCCGAGTATACCAAGGAGGAACTACTGGAAAGGGAAGCACGCGAAAACGATGGGGATTCGGACGGCAGTTGGGAGGACGATTCAACAGATGAAGAGCCTGGGCCTAGTCGCATGGACGGCGTCTCCACCTGGTGCACATGCAATCGGTGCGAGCTAATGCCAACCGAGGACGAGAACTGCTGCTGCCGAGAAAACTCGGGATGCCTGGCCTACATTTCGGAAGGCGAGCCACGACCGCAATGCATCACCGAGCTGCCAGACTTCAGGGCAGCCTGCCTCACACGGGCCGTGTTGAGAATCTTGATGGTGCTTATGCACGAACTTCGAGCAACTGTTCGTCCTCGTAATCCGAGTAATGAGTAAGTATACTCTGCATGTCATGCCACTCCTATTTCATGTTCTTCTACTATATCCAAAATTACATCTACATATCATTGTAACGCATGTAAGTCGTTCAATAGTGTGCATTCTCGAGATAGCATTTGTCCGTGTAAAATGCCATTAGTTACAAGAATTGTCATTGACAACAAACGTTTATTAAACTTATCTGGGTCATTTAAAAACAGTTTTTCATTCCTTTTCACAGGTGGTACAGGCTGGTGGCCTATCGTTCCTATACATGGTGGCTTCACGGGAGGCTTGGACACCGCGTTCGAAGAGTGATACCCGCCTGTGCCGTTCGTGCCATTAGAGACACGTTCCCGAGTGACAGCGGTCAGTACAGGGGATTTTCTCTCGCTGTGCTGCAACCTGACCTGTATAACCTTTAAAGTCTTCTAATTTTTTTTTTTCATGAAAAGAAGATACAAAATAAAACCACATTTATTTTAACGTTTGTCTCGATTTTTTAAATGAATCACATATATCTATACTATCAATTACCATTGGATTATACAGGCCTTCGGGTCTTGGCCACTATAATACACTGGTTGAAGTGTGGGTCTGTGCTCACAAGAATCTGCGTTATGTGGCATTTGTTATTGATAAGCAACGATATACTATCATTCATATAAAGGCAGTATACTGAATATTCATATAAAGGCGGTTCGCGCCGGTGGATGCTCGCTGGCATGGGGGGCTGTCCGGGGCGCGAAAGGCCAAGGTGCCAAAGTACATGTACACTTCAAAAGGTGTCCCATGCCAAGGGGCCATCGTTCACATGGCCTCCTCAGACCCCGTGTCTCCAGCCAGGCCTCCCCTTGAAGCAGACTGCCCCCCTGCAATCCACATAAGTGTGTCTCCATTAAGCAGTCTTCCTGTGCCTTATCTGCACGCCCCAGGCCCATCCATCCCACCCCCCTCTATCAAAGGCGGTTCGCACCCGGGGATGAGCGCTGGCATGGGGGGCTGACACAGGCGCAAACGGCCAAGGTGCCAAACTACATGTACACTTCAAAAGGTGTCCCACGCCAAGGGGCCATCGGTCACATGGCCTCCTCAGACCCCGTGTCTCCAGCCAGGCCTCCCCTTGAAGCAGGCCGCCCCCCTGCAATCCACATAAGTGTGTCTCCATTCAGCAGTCTTCCTGTGCCTTATCTGCACGCCCCAGGCCCATCCATCCCACCCCCCTCTATCAAAGGCGGTTCGCACCCGGGGATGAGCGCTGGCAGCGGGGGCTGTGACAGGCGCAAACGGCCAAGGTGCCAAACTACATGTACACTTCAAAAGGTGTCCCACGCCAAGGGGCCATCGGTCACATGGCCTCCTCAGACCCCGTGTCTCCAGCCAGGCCTCCCCTTGAAGCAGGCCGCCCCCCTAAGACCACGACATACATACGTCATTCAACACACCCCTGTTCCAAATACTTTATAAACCACGATATGTCTCATGAGAACATCTTTGTGCTTTGCAAGTCAACTCCTGAACGTGTTACCTGGCAACCACCGAGATCTACGCTAATCTGGTCGTCGTTGTGCTATCCGTGAACTTCTGTGACCGCTTAGAGCAAACCCATCAGTGTGCTACCTGTGGCCATCCACCTATTCTCCTGCAACATACTGCTCTGCTTGCTGAATCCAACTGTTTGTTGGTCAAGGTAAGGCCATGTATCCTAGTCATATTTCGCAGATTTTTAAATTTCTATCTATTTGCGAGTAGAGTACACAATAGTGCTATGTTCATTGGTCTCATTGCTATTGACTAGAGTTTCCATTGCTATGCTATCAATAGATCTATTTATTTTCATCTGTGTCTATTGTCATCGAATTGCATCCTTCGGGGGTCCAGTCTATAATGTAAGCATGTTTCCTTCTCGTGCAATACAGAACAGCCAAGGGATGAGTCACATGTTCAGATTTTAGTCACATCATTTATACATTTCTGCAATTTATGCAAATACTAAGCTGCACATAATGAACTGGTACAGTTCCTGCGACCAAAACAAACCTTGCATTGATCAATGTATGATTCATTTACTTTTGTATCAAATCTTTATTCTTGAAGATTGTATAATAATGTCGATATTTACTTATCAGATTTATCAACAATGCCTGCCTGTTCGATTAGCGGTTGCCCTTCGAAGACCCATGCGAAATCTGAAGGAACTACAATGCATGTATTCCCGAAAACTGTTGATCGAATAAGAGAATGGGTCAGACATTGCGGATTTCCACTGGATGAGCTGGAAAGTAGAGTCCAACAAGTCTTACAGGACAAGAGGGGCGATCGATACCGCATCTGCAGCTGGCACTTTTCCTTGGACATGTACACAACTTCTTGGGTAAAAAAGAAGAATAAACGGCGAACTACAAGGAAATTGCTCGAAAACGCTATTCCCACTCTATTCGTCCACATTCCGCCACCGGTGAGTCAAGTGTCCGGATTTAGCTTTAGGCCTTGCGGTAGTGTGTAGTCGAATGGACTAATAGATATTGTAGGTGTTCTATCCCTTGTAATAATTTTGATATTGATATGAGTGTATAGTTTTTTGAATAATGACATTTAACAATATATTCTTTTTCGATTTCATAACCCACAAACGCAATGTATATATATGGGAACAGGGAACTGTGCTGTGTTGAGCATTTTTCAAGTATTCTGTCGGCTTACGTGACTATTTTTTATATTGGCATTTCATTATCAATCATTGATTGACCTTTAAAACTCCTTGACTATCCCTTGAATCTGAAGCAAGAACATTCTACATCCTTGACGTGGTCGCAGTTATCAACCACTTCTAGCGCGTATCAGGTAATCTTACTAGGCTAATACGCTACATACTTGTGTTATGCATGTCAAGTCATAGTTTTATTCTATCGTGTAATTATTTTACCGAATGTTTGGTTACTGCTTTCCAATTAATATACACCTTAGTTATCGTCCACTGGTGTTTGTTTTCAGTTATAATTAGTGTTATCCATACTAATGGAAGTACTGTCTTACAGGGAGATGCAGAAGCGTCCGCCACATCTACAACGTTTCTAGATGTTCCTCACCAGCAGGAGGTATGGATACTGACAGCCATCGAGCGTCATCTTCAGAGCCGGAATTCCTGTCGTTTGATTGTTCTACACAATGTTTCATTCGTGGTTAGCCGTTGATATGTACCTGTGCTGTCGACCCCAGGTGTGTGTTATGTTTTCACAATTGTAATCCTCACTAATGCAAGTGCTGTGTTTCAGGGAGACGACGGAGCGTCAACCCCTACACTTGATTCAGAGCCTGACATTCAAGTATACGAATCGGCGCAACAGCTTTCGGAAGTGCGCACTACATTTGCAACATCCATAGATATTCTTCAGCAGCACGAGGTATGGATACTGACAGCTCCATCGAGCGTCATCTTCAGAGCCGGAATTCCTGTCGTTTGATTGTTCTACACAATGTTTCATTCGTGGTTAGCTGTTGATATGTACCTGTGCGGTCGACCCCAGGTGTGTGTTATGTTTCCAATATTGAAAACCATACTAATGCAAGTGCTGTGTTTCAGGGAGACGACGGAGCTTCCACCACAATCACATCATCTCATTTAGATGATGCAGATGTAAAGGAATCGTTGAAATAAGTCGATGAAATGTGATCATATTTGGATTTTCCTTGATTCTTTTGGACAATGCATCTTTCGCGGTTATCTCTTTATATGTACCTGTGCGTTCGACCCCAAGTGTGTGTTGTGTTTCCAATATTGAAAGCATACTAATGCAAGTACTGTGTTTCAGGGAGATGCGGATGCCTCCTCTCCAATACAACCATTCATGGCAGTCCATGCAGAGCCAGAGGTATGGATACTGACAGTTCCATCGAAATAGATCATCACTGGTCGAATACTTGGCGTTTGATTGTGGCACACAATGTTTAAATCGTTTTTGGCTATTGAGATGTACCTGTGTGTCCTCACGTGTTTTATGCAAACAATATTTTGATACATAGTAATAAAAGTACTATGTTTCAGGGAGACGATGGAGCCTCATTCCTTGCTGTCTATGCGGATACAGAAAATATAGTCCTTGCAGCGCAAGCGGAAGGGAGGACAAGCCGAAACGAATCGGAGCTACAGCGTGCAGATGTTGAAGGTCGAGTCAAAAAAGTTGCAAAGAAAAAAAAACAAAAAAAGGTTAGTTACAAACAGTTCATAACTTTAAAACAATTGTTGTGGTGGGGACTATTTTATGTTTTTTTCTATTCAATTCTACTACACTCCATCTTGTGTTTAAACTGAACATCCCTTTTCCAATCTCTCCTCCAGTTACCCGTCGGCGTCAGAACTATACACACACAGACAGTGAAGGGAATGAGAGATGTGGCTTGCCAGACCATGTACACTATGGAGGAACTATTAATTGAGGCGAGGCGTGTTCAGGCTCGAGATGCTTATGTCCAATGGCCAGAACATGAATTAGCTCTGTTTGGAGACTACAGCAAAGTTGCATTGGACCATGGCTACTGTGCGACCGGACCACCACAAGATGATGTTATTGAATGTTTTGGAGATAGCTCGGAAGTAGTTCAGATCAATTTACACAATCTACACCAGCCAAAAAATTGCCACCAAAAAACATGTCGACATTGTTGTGTTCTCCCATCAATGTTGAATTAGCAGATGTTGAAATGACAGAATGAACCAGCCGCAGCATCCATAGACGCAACAATACTTGATAGCAGCGATATTACTTTCCAATGTGTTGACATCTCCACAACGTCAAAGGCCGAAACAACGTTGACGCAGGATGACAGTCTAATGAAAGAGAGCAAATACATTGTATTCGGCAGTTGCTTGATGGAAATTATAAGTATGCTGAAATGTGTGCATTCCGTTAGAGGGAAAGTATGTGGGAAGCCATTCATTAATGTGACTCGTAAAATGAAAGGCAGTAACCTTAAAATAAATGCCGCCTGTAGATTAAATCATAGGTTCTCATGGTTTGCCCAACCAATGCTGGGGAAACTGCCAGCAGGCAATTTACTGTGTGCAGCGGCTTTACTTTTTAGTGGCTCAAGTTTTAGAAAGTTAGAGGCTTTCTTTCAGTTTGTGGGACTCGAATTCATTTCAAGTGCGCTGTACTACACATACCAACGTGATTATCTGTTTCCGGCCATTAGTGATGCTTGGAGAATTGAACAATTGTCTCTAGCAAGTACATTCGAAGGCAAACGATTCAGGCTAGCCGGCGATGGACAGTGCGATAGCCCTGGATTTTCTGCCAGGTACTGCACCTACCACTTTCAGGACATGGATAGTAAGAAAATTGTGAGTTCCGAGGTCGTGCAGGTAACACAATGTACATCCTCAGTGGCATTGGAGAAACTAGGATTTATAAAATCAGTGGAAGATCTACAATCGAGGGGGATGCACATCGACCTCATAGCCACGGATAGACACGTTTCAATTGCCAAGACAATGAGAGAGCAGTTCCCACATATTAAACATCAATTTGACGCATGGCATCTTGCTAAAATCAATCAATAAGAAAATCTCGGCTGCAGGAAAAAAAAAAGGTTTTGAAAGTATTTTGCTGTGGTCACATTCTATCACCAACCATCTTTGGTGGAGCTCAAAAACTTGCGAGGGGTCAGTGGAAATACTACTTGAAAAATGGCGGTCACTGATGCACCACTGTACCAACGTTCACCGCTGGACAGCAAATGAACATTTCCACCAATGTGAACATGGCCCTTTGTCCCCAGAGGAGGCACGGAAGAAGAAGTGGTTGATTCCATCATCACCGACGCACAAAGCCATTGAGAAGATTGTTTTCGACAAAACTCTATCAAGAGATTTGAGAGGACTGACAGAATTCTGTCACACAGGAGATTTGGAGGTGTTCCACAATATGTGCCTAAAGTACAGGCCAAAGCGCTTGCATTTTAGCTTTCGGGGCATGAAACATCACACCCTACTAGCGGTCTTGGCCCATAACAGCAATGTCGGACGAGAACAATCTAGGACTAGGGGCAAAGTAAGGATGCCTCGCTACACCAAGGTGTTTTCAAAACGAAGTAAGCAATGGGTGATCAAACCAGTCTATGATGAAATGCAGTTCGACTTTGTGAAAGGCCTTATTGTTGCTGTGTTAGAGAAGCACAGATATGGAATTTTGGACGTTTCTGTACAGAGCAGTGATCCATTGCCACCAAACATTGCGACTGTGCCATGCCCACCCGAAGCACAGCTGATTGTGAAGTACAAATCGCGGTTTAAATAATTGCAATAGGATTGTATTATTGTAAATAAATGTTATTGTACAGTGTACCTGTAAACCTAAGCTGGGTGTCATCTTTGAATTCTCTCTATTCACCTCACATATGTGTATGTATATATTTTTCTCATGTCTCATCTCATGTAAATGTAAATGCTGCGCACTGTTAACGGAGGGGAGGCTTGCGTATTGCAAAAAATAAAAACAAACAATAAATCTCACTTTTAACTCAACTCCTGTGGTACTCTATACTTTCCCTGACCTTCCGCAAAAAATTAAGTGTCTCAATTTGAGCTTAGCTCGCAGACAACGGGGAAAAAATTGGGGCACTTAGAACGCGCCAGCCAAGCAGGCCGTGGCATTTGGGAGAGAAGCCAGTTCGCATTTGCACATTGAGGCGCACTACATAGACGGGTTCAAAACTTCAAGTTCTCATAGATGCCTATACTACGTGATGTTGCAAATAAAGAATGCGAAGGACAGTGCACAGATGAGGCCCACAAGTCGCACTGGAAGTATAAGGGTCTATTGTTTTTTGACCTTGAGACAGGGACCATGCAGAAAGAACTACATTTGAAGGGAGTGAGCAATAACGTAAGGGACGATAAGGCAGAAAATTCAGAAACTAGACCGAGTTTCAGTTTTAGGTCAGTATACGAAAAATCATTGTCAAGAGCACGGTCCGTTTTACAGACTGCATTACAAAGAGACACAATGGAAATTTCAAATATAATGTAAGTAAATCTTTACACGCTTTTATACCAGAATGATGAATAAATGAATGAATGAAGACTGTAAAAGATGTTAAAACTATTCGTAGTGGGCACATCGGTATGCAGGATCACTGGTGTCACCGATCTCGCTCCTTGGCCCAGCCACTTTTCCCTGCACCACAGGACTGTCTCTGTACCCTTCAGCCCCTTGTCCCGGCATTTACCTTGCACTTGCCAACAGCTGGCCCAATTATTTAAATTGTATTCAACTAACCATGTACAGCCCTTCCCCATGCGCGATCAGAAAGACACCTGGCCCAGTAGGATTGTTGTCTGTCTGCCCTTGTTCTCCACCTGCCTCGTCACGCCTAGAAACACTTGAGTATACGCGCGTTACAAATGCCATATCATATCATTCCTCATGCATGTAGAGTGTCGTTTATCATTGTGTGTTGCCCTCGATTTATCTCATTACTTTTCGCATTTATGTTAGAGAACAACATACTCCATTGAACTACCCTTGCAAGCAAATAGTTTCTGATCGGTCGTAATAAATGAAATGAGTAATATTAATGAAGTTCGGCTAGCGAGACTAATTATCTTTTATTTGTTTTCTTAACAGGTATTTGATCCCTTTCTGCAACTGCCACCTGTTTGAGACACCGGCGGACGGATTCTTCAATAGACACCTGCAGCTTCGTGTCAACAACTGGAGCACGATCACCATATTATGGGACGATCGCCAAGGGCCCACATGCCCTTACGCTGTACTAGTGGCTAGAAGTAACATAACACATTTTAGGCTGGACTAGTGCCTAGTTGATGGAACAGCCTTGCGGTTCACCGTGCTTACAAAGTCATTCTTTTTACAAAAATGAACACCCTGTGTGCCATAATGGAACAGCGCGTGACTCAAGATGAAACGGAACAGTTATTGCGGATACAGATAAAAGAAAATAAATGGCTTTCGGAGTTCATATGGCAATTGCTGAATATTCTCTAAACATTTAATGTCAAATAAATGTACTTTACCAAAATGTACCATGTTGCTGTTTCATTTTAAAGTACAGTTTCATATTCCGAATTGTGGCGCGCTGTGTTGTGAGTTGATCTGTGTTGGTTTCCGGGTTCTGTGTGGAGTCGCGCAGAAGACGACTGGGTGCGTTTGCCTACGCAGCACAGTAACGTCACGGGGAGAGGCGGGGAATATGAATGTTTTGATAATGTCAGGTTCAGGGGCGGGGGAATTGATTTAGTGCCGCAAAAGCAGGTCTGCCAGGGCGATCGGGGAAAAGATAGGATTATCAGAAAATGGCGGCTCACAGGTGCTTGTTTTCGCGTGCGTTTAATGGACGAAAACTCGGGTAAGGTCCATAGGAAAGTTTTCTAAAATCGACCCACTTAGCCTTAAAAAAACATGGCCGACCCATAAGGACAATAACATTTTTTACTAGAGTATGCCTTTAAGGTAGTGCATGACTGCTCGGCACACATCCAGTGTTTGAAAAGCTTGTTCCCCCAAGTTCCTGGGGTTTTTCAAAAACGCTAATAGTTCGATTGACATGAAATGTAGTTATGTATTTTGCCGAAAAAGTGGGTGCATTCTTAAGACAACCTTGTTTTTATGCACTATGACAAATAGCTCAGTTACTGATAAAGATTGAAGGTCACCAATTCTGCAAATGGATGCGATGACTGCAAGGAAAACTACCGTATGAGTGAGGTTGTTTTTTGGCTCAAAAGGAAGAACCAGGAGTTTTATCACAACATTCTGATCCGAGCCGAATACAATATTTTATTTATAGAGCACCTTTATACAAGTGTTTAGTGGCGGGTTAGCTATCAGTGGGTGCAATCGTTTAATTTCTTTCATGAAGGATTTGATAACTGGTATCTTCACCACAACACCTTGTTTTGAGAGGATGTGTAAGACAACAGTGCTGCCAGATTAACTTTTAAGGATTTAAATAGTAGACCAGAGTGAAGTAAAACAAGGAGGTAATTAAGAATGTGTGAAGGTGAGCCACCTATAGGATAGAGGTTAGAATTTCTACACAATAAGGAACCATTTGTGAAAGTAGTAATGCCTAGTGTTGGGTTTGTGTGCCTACTGCAATGTTTCCATGCATTGGTCAGTTACATTGAGGTGACCAGACTGACTTCAGGAGCTAAGCTCCTAAGTTGATTGTATGACGTTGACCATGTAGCACCTGTACCAGACACCATGTTAACAGGTTATCTGCTTGACATTCCTGTTCGCTAACCATACTTGTACTGAAAGCATATTTAGTCTGGTGTATGGCACAATGAAGATGCAAGATGCCATTGTTAAGATTGATTTCTAGAACCTGGTATTTGTGTATAGACGCGTTATAAATTCCATATCATATTTCAATGATGGAACCTAGTCACATGTTAATTCCCCAAATTAAGCAGTCCAAACCCTAAGAAGAATGGGGCCTTTAGTCTGGCGGCTGGCACAATGAAGATGCAAGATGCCATTGTTAAGATGGATGGGAATAGTTTCTTACCTGTAACTCCATTTCTCCATCATTGGTATCTTTCATGGATTCACATGCTTAGAATATTCCCCGGCAGGCTGGGAACCCTCAGTACATTTCTAAAGCCGTTTTCCATAGGGAGAATTTCGACACTTCTGTGGCCTATCTACGTCGTTTTGGGCTGCTTGCGCGTGCCCCAATAGGACGTAGCGGTATAAAATCCCTGCCCCCGCAGCGCACCTCCAGATTTTAACCCCTCCAAAGTAGAATGGATAATGGATATATATGACAATGCATTACTTACCGTAAAAGCATTTCTGATGGTTGTATATGCTTAGATTCACATGCTGTGCATGGTCCGACATCCAGTGGTCACTGCGAAGTATTGCATTTTGTTTTTCGTAGTCGAAAAGGGGACGTCGACAAGGCGTGTCTAACACTATCCCTATAGTGACGTGTGGTGTACCCACAATCCCTCACACGTCGAGGTCCCTCTGTATATTTTCTGCCCCGAGGGAGCCTTCTAGACGTGAGCGAGTACAGAAAAGAGATATATATAAAAAGATGTCTATGTTCCTTCCATCCGAGCGGGGAGGAAGGGTGGGCGCACATGAATCTAAGCGGATACAACCATCAGAAATGCTTTTACGGTAAGTAATGCATTGTCTTCTGATGTTTGTTAATCTGCTTAGATTCACATGCTGTGCATAGACTAGCGAGCAGTACCCAGAGTTGGAGGTGGGTTGTGAGAAGGAACAGTAGAGAAAAGACGTCTTAATACTGCTTGTCCCACCTGGGAATCAGATCTAGAGTGGGCATCTAGACAGTAATGTTTTGTAAAGGTGTGTACAGAACTCCAGGTTGCCGCTTTGCAAATGGACTCAAGGGGAACATTTGCAATGAATGCTATGGATGCCCCAGTGCCTCGAGTAAAGTGTGCTCTTGGCTTGAAGGTTAGTTCTCTTAGCAAGAGAGAAACAGAGTGATGCATTGAACAATCTGTTAGGGAGAATTCTCTCTTTAGGCTGAATTTGCTAACTTAGTGAGTTCCCCCAGCAGCTTTGCTGGATTTCTGGAGTTTGTTTTTTCCTCCTGCCAAGAGTGAGACTCTTTCTCCCACTCTTGGACATGATTTATGGTGTTCCTTTGACTTTGAATGTGTTTTATGGACTATGGGGTCCTTTACTCCATAGGGGCTCATGTAAAGTCACCATTGGCTTTACTAGTCCCAAATTATTAACAGAAACCAGTACAAACCATCATATTGTGGACGTACTGGTTGGGGCAATTCGATTGCCTCGGGGTCTGTTAATCGAGGAGGTACGTTTCCGTCCCCCCTGATCGAGTTTTGGCTGGTGGCAGTGGAAACTACTTGTTATATTCGACCGCGAATATTTTCCTATGGGATTTTCCCATTGTTCGAGACTACCAACTTTAATTATTTAATTCTCATAGCCCCGAATATACCGCCGGTTTATTTAATTATTAATTCACCTGTTGGTATTTTTTGCCAGGACTTGACTCTAAAATGGCATTTGTGTTCTCTTCTGTGACTCCAACCCAAGTCGAGCCTTTTGTTCCACTTTTTGGTGGGCTTCTCCACAGAAGCCTCCAAAAGTGGTGCCACTCTGTCTGGGTACCACAGGGGGTATGGGAGGGGGGGTTTAGGCACCCTGGACTGAGTTACCTTGGTAACTCAAGTCGCACTCGTGTGATTGGCCCAAGTGGTGAGCCGGCCGGCTCACCACTTAGCATGTTTGATTGACAGCTAGGCTGAGTGAATGGGGGTATGCTGCATAAAAGCAGGGCTTTGGGGATTGGAACTTCAGAAGTCGCCACAGGACCCGAGAATCCGACGAGGGAGAAGCTGAGCCGACCTACCACGACACCACCGGTGGAGCCCTGCGGAACCGACTCACCACTTCCCGACGACAGAGAAGATCTCCCGGCTGGAGAGGCTTCTTCCCCTGACTGGTGGGCACAACCAGTTTTACCTTCCTTCTTCGCACCCCAGACCGGTTTGTGGTCGAAGTGCCCGTGCCAAGCACCTCGGCGGCCAGATAGCCACTCACCACTGAACCGCGAATCAACGGACCGCTCCTTGTACCTGAGAAACTCTGCGGCTGGTTTCTTCCCTGGCAGTGCAACGGACTCCTGTCTTCCTCCACGAGATCCTCTCTTCCCCCGGACGAAGCACCGTCTTGCGTCCGCTGCCAGGAACAACTGCCCCCGCTGGAGTGTTCTCACCACTTTAAGGTAACGCGTCCGCCAGGCCTCCACTTTTGTGCACTGCAACCGTGTGACCTTGGACACATTTCATTTGATCCTCTTAAAGTGGATCTGGCCTATTGAACTCTAACTTCACGGTTTTACTTTGCCTTCCTCTCTTGTTATGTTCTTGTAAAAGTGTTGGGATCCGTTTCAACTTGTTCTCTGCTTTTCTCTCCCTTTTAAATACGGACTATTAGAGTGCCATCTACGTTAAGCGCTCACCGCTGTCTGAAAATAAGTGCGGCTTTACTTAAGACTGGTCTAATATTCTTTTAAGGGAGTGTATATCTTTTAGTGACCGTGTTTTTGAATTGTTTACTATTAGTGCCGGTGTGTTTTTCTAGATGTGGTTTTTAAATAAATAATGATATCTCTTTTACACCAAGCCCTGGTCAGCGTTTACCTGTTCTATTGTGTTCTCTTGACCTACTGTGAATACTCTGTATACTGCCCAACTCTTCTTGAGGGAAGTCTGACTGCCCAGCCACAGCTACCAGGTGAATCTGTGTGGTACAGACTGCTACCAAGTGGGTTTACTGCCAAACACCTGTAGTCTTAAATCTTTTGCAGTGGTCCCAGAGGGAACTGCACAGGTTTCCGCCTAACACAATCCATCTAGATATAGTGTATTTTGAGACTGCATCTCCCTCTCTTCCTGCTGCCACCGAGACGAAGAACTGATTAGTCTTTCTTAGTGGTCTAGTTCTTTCCATATAAAACATGACAGCTCTGCGCACATCAAGTGTATGCAGGCTTTTTTTCTCCCAAATTTGAAGGGTTTTGAAAGAACATTGGTAGTTCTATTGACTGGTTCACATGGAATTTCGAGATGAATTTCAGTGCAAACCTTGGGTGTGTGCGTAGAACCACAGGGGTCTAGAACAGAAAGAGCCTGTAGTTCACTTACTCTCCTAATGGAGGTGATCGCTATTAGGAAGGCAGTCTTAAGAGTGAGGTCTTTAAGAGTTGCCTTGTGCATGGGTTCAAAGGGTGAGCCCATGAGCCTGGTAAGTACCACATTTAGGTCCCAGCCGGGAGCTGGGTTTGCTATCGGAGGGTGTATTCTCTTTACCCCCTCCATGAAGGCTTTAATAACTGGGACTTTCCACCATGACACTAAATTGGGAAGTGGTGTATGCAGAAAGTGCCGCTAGGTGGACTTTAATAGAATAGAATTGAATACTAGACCTGAGTCCAGTAAATGGGTCAGGTACAGAACAATTTGTGTGGGAGAGCAGTCAACAGGGTTGATGTTTCTTCCTCTACACCAGATGACAAATCTCTTCCATTTGCTAGAATAACAGTGACGAGTGTTAGGCTTTCTAGCCTCCCTGAGGATGTCCATGCATCTCTGCGGGAGTTGTAAATGTCCAAATTCTATGATCTCAGGAGCAAGGCTGCTAAGTTCATGGTCTGAGGGCATGGATGCAGTGTCCTGCCCTTGTCCTGTGACAGCATGTTGTACGGGCAGGGGAGTTTCACTGGAGGAGATAGAGACATCTCCATCAGGTGAGCGAACCATGGCTGCCGGGCCCACATAGGGGACACTAATATCATGGTAACTTGTTCCTGGTGCATCTTGTGCACAATCTTGTTGAGAAGGGGAGTCAGGGGAAAAGCGTAAACAAATTTCCCTGATCATGGAATCGATAGACCGTTCCCCTTGGATTGGTTCTGGTGGTACCTGGAGGCGTAATCTTGGCATTGTGAGTTCTCCAGGGTTGCGAACAGGTCGATTTCTGGGAATCCCCATTGTGTGAAAACATCAAAGACGATGTCTTCGTGTAACCGCCATTCGTACTCTGAGGGCAGAGGGAAGTCTCTGCTGAGTTCGTCTGCTAGCAGATGGAGTTCCCCTGGTACATTTTGTGACAGTAGAAAGATGGGTTTGAGAGCCCACTTCCAGATGTTCTGGGACAGCTTGGACAGTCCTGGAGAGTGAGTGCCCCCTTGCTTGTTGAGGTAGTACATGGCTGTGGTGCTGTCCGTGAGGACCATCACTGTCTTCCCCTGTAGGTGTGCCTGAAAGGCCTTTAGTGCCTTGAACACGGCCAATAGTTCCAGTAAGTTTATGTGCTTGGATGCTACGCTCGGTGTCCACACTCCGTGAGCAGTCCGATGGGATAGGTGAGCACCCCATCCTGTGAGGGATGAGTCTGTGGTTAGAGTGGCTTCCACTGCGGGGGTGGCAAATGGTTTCCCTATTACAAGGTTTTCCTTCGACCACCACCGTAGTGAGAGAACCAAGGCCTGCGAGACCACCACTAGATCGTCCCATTGTCCGCTGGCCTGACACCACTGGCTGTTGAGTTGTTTTTATGTATTGATTTTACTGCAAACAATTACTATGAAATTAGAGTGAATTGTGTAGGCTACACCCATCCTTCAAGCAAGCCCCTGATGAATTTCCCCAACAATCATTGATAGCTACACACTGTATGGAAAGAAACATGTTGGGCAATAGATGTGTGTGTTTTGAATGAAATTTTTATAGGATTCTGAGAGTGAGTGAACATGAGAATAAGTGAGTTGTGTGAAACTAGGTATGACCGTGTGTGAAACATTACACAACACAGTACGCTTTCATAAGCCTCTTTGAACTAAAACCACGTAGTGTTTTAAAATGAAGGATTGAAGTTGTCGCTTACAACCTAGCGATCTACTTTTTAGAGATCTACTGTTACTGTTTATGAATTAGGCAGTGAGCACACATTTTTGGTGTTCTTAAAAATGTGTTTATCTTTTTGTATATTTGAATAATAAAATATGTATACATTTACAACCAAACCGGCATTGAAGTAACTCCTGTTCGTGCGCAGTATAGCAGATAGTAGCTAAGAACAGGGACCACCCAGAGTGAGCAGCCACGATTAGCACTAGCTGTGTCGTTACGTGATAGTGAAGGGTTAACCCCTTGAATTTGGGGGTACGCTAGCGCTACTTATCCCTCTATCTTTCTTTTGTTCGAATGACCACTGGCTGTTGAGCCACTCCTGCATTGGGCGCAGGCGTGCGTGAGGTACCAAATAAATACATGACGCCATCATTCCTAGCAAGCGCATTGCTGTGCGTACCGTCACCTCTCGACCTGCCACATATTGAGGGATCTGAAACAGCATGTTTTATACCCTCTCGTTGGAGGGGAAGACGAGGCCGTCCTTTGTTCGAATTAGAGCCCCTAGGAATTGTTTGATTTGGCTGGGGTCTAAGTTGGACTTTTTCTCTTTGATGAGAAGCCCAGTTGGAACAAAAGGTCTACAGTCTTTTGGGTATTTGAGAAGCATGTTTCGTAAGAATCCCGTTATGAGCCAATCGTCGAGGTAAGGGTATACCGGGATGGACAACCTGCGCAGGTGGGCCGCTGCCACTGCCAGTACTTTCACAAATACTCTCGGCGCTGATGCTATGGCAAAGGGTAGCACTCTGAACTAGTAGTGTTTGCCCTCTATCATGAACCTGAGGTATTTCCTGTGTGCTGGCAATATTAAAATATGAAAGTATTCATCTTTCATGTCCAGTGTTGTCATGTAATCTCCTTGTGATAGCAGGGGGATCACTTCCTGTGAGGTCACCATACGAAACTTTTGAGGTTTGACAAATTTGTTTGCTGGGCGCAGATCTAGTACAGGGCGCATGGTTAAGTCCTTTTTGGGTACAAGGAAGTACACTGAATAAATACCTTCCGTTACATGAGATAGAGGCACGACCTCTATGGCCCCTTTTTCCAGTAGCTGGTCCACTTCTTACAGAAGGATGACTAGGTGTTCTGGTGTCATGCGTCGTCCCCTTGGGGGTCTGTATGTTGGGGGAACTGTTGAATTCTATACAGTAGCCGCGGGCTATGGTTGATAGTACCCAGCGGTCTGATGTTATTCCCTCCCATGCTGGAAGAAAGGATGTTAATCTGCCCCCGACCGGCGTTGTATGGGAGGGGACCCGAATCTTCGAGTCATTTAGTGCTGGTGGCTTGGGAGCCTCTGGGGGTGGAACCCCGACATCTCCCTTTGCCACGGCGTTATCACATCTGGTTGTATTGTCCACTGTTACCTTGGTATTTCCATGACCAGTTGTTTGCAGAGTACTGCTGCCGATTTTGCTGTTGGCGTTGGCCTTGGAAAAAAGCGCCTATTGCCATAGCCACGTCTGTTAGGAGGCCTAGAAATCTGGTCTAGGGTTTTGATGGTGTCACACTCTTTCTTTGTCGTTTCTAGTGCCTCATCAACCGCTTTCACAAAGAGGTTGGCATCTTCTATAGGCTTGTTGATTAGAGATGCTTGTGTTTCAGGTTTAAACCGCAAATTACGCAGCCAAACATGGCGTTTGAGGAGTATTCCTTGTACTAGGGAACGGCCAGCCGTTTCTGCAGCATCCAGAGTGTTTTTCACGATGCTTTGGTTGACCAGGGTCCCTTCAGTAATCGTGGCCAGAAGCCGTGTACGTAGGGATTCTTGCACCTCCTCAACATTTTTACGTACCTTGCTCCATTGTGCATCTGCCTAACTTGCTAGTAACTTGCTAGTAACTTGCAATCCTTGCGGAAAAAGCAGCAGAGGCTGTAATCCTTTTCCCTAGGGTATACAATTTTTTGCCTTCTTTATCTGGTGGTGCCTCGCTGGTTGACAGCGGGACCCCTGCTCTTTTTCTTGTATTTGTCACCACTAGGGAGTCTGGTACAGAGTGGCCCCTGACGTACAACGGGTCTGAAGGAGAGGGACTGAATAGTTTTTCTATCCTCGGGTTGACCCCTCTGACCAACGCGGGGGTAGATAGTGAAGGGATAATTTGTCTTCTTATTGAGGCGAGGAGGGGAATGGTTTGGCTGACAGGGGGTTTCTCCTTTATTACCCTCTCCACAAAGTCAATGTCAGGAGAAATCTCCCCAGTGTCTATTTCGAAATGCGCTGCTGCCTTGCGTAGTAGTGCATTAAATGTAGGTTGATCGTCTATAGGTGACGTGTTCCTATTGGGTGAGTCCTTGGGAGGGGACAGGTTTAGGGCATCAGGGTCAGAAAATGCTGATGGGGACTGCCAGGGCTGTGAAGTACCCTCCTCTGGGTCTTCTCCAAAGCCCCCGTCACCTATATCTGTATTCCCTTCACAATCCTCCTCCTCTGGGTTTTGTTCCTCTTCGTTGCCTAAAAATGTGTCCTCCTCCTGGAAGAGGGGGTCCTCTCCAGTGAGGTCGTATAAATTTACATCCTCTTGGGAGGGAATTTAGCCCTGGGGTCCTCCTGAGGTCCCTCTCTTGCCCTCTTGGGTGTTGGTAGGTTTTGGGTCTCCATAAACCTCTCCATCTTCTCCATACAGAACTGGAGTCTCTCCAGGGTCTCCTGAGGTACCCCTGGGCGGTCTGGGGTGGGGGGGGGGGGCATTGTGGTGGGGTCGGGGGGATAGGGTATTCGGCCTGCAAACGCTTCGACCTCTCCCATAACCAAGAAAGGTCTCCGTCGCCGTCTGAAAAGCCTTCCGGCAGGCTAGGAGTCCCTCCAAATGAAGGGGGAAGTTCCTGTCTTCCTTCCGGCCTTTTCGGCGTTTCTCTAGCCTTCAGAGCGGTATTAGACGTATCTTTGGGCGTCCACCTCTGGCCATCAGTGGAAACAATCCTTTCCAGGCTCTCGGCGATTAATTTGTCTGTCGAGGGCTCTGGTCTCGACGTTACGGGCATCGCGTGTTCTACTTCGACGGGCACTCGGACGGAGCGCTTCGTCTGGAGGTTTGGGGGTAGCGCCCTTGTCTATGGAAAGCCCAGTCGCTGGTCGCATTTGCAGTTGCGAGTGGGGCTTAAGAGCCTTACGGTCTGAGGAGGACGCCATTGGAACCTGCGTCTACGATGGCGGTGATGGTTTCTTCATCTTCGACGAAGAAGGGCCGTGGGTTGTTTGTTTATGAGAGTGTCTTTTGTGTGCATCAGTGTCACCGGGTGTTCATCCCCATAAGCAGGGCGTGAGCCGAGCTTGTCGGGGCCGGGGACAGACGACGAGGAGCGCGAGCGCTCCTTCCAGGGGTGAACGACTTCCGAAGCAGATGTCGGGTCATCACATTCCTCGTCACTTTCTGCGGCGGCCGCGGCGGCTGAGGAATCGGACCTCGACATGGCGTAGGCCGCCCACCTCTTGACCTTGCAGTCCTTTAAAGTCTTAGGCTTAAGAAGCTGACAAGCTGCGCAACCGTCTTCCTTGTGATCGAGGGGCAAGCAACGGTTACACCGTTTATGCTAGTCTTTCCAGGTGAACTTGCCCTTGTACCGCGGGCAAAACCTAAAGGGTGTCCTCTCCATAGCCGAGGAAATATTTAGTTGTAATAACAACCCTGAGGGAAAGGAAGGGGAAAGGGAAAGGCATTCTCAGAGGGAAACAAGAAATGTCCCACGACCCCACTCTCCCTACTGTGTTATGGCCGGCGAGGCCAGGCCACGTGCTCGGCAGCACCGAAGGATCTCCTCCGACTCGTCTCCGCCGTCGAAATTCTTGCTCGGCGGAGGAAACAGCTTCTCAGCCACATCGAGGGAGGGATCTATGTAATGGATATTAATAAAGAACGACCAAGGGTCGAGTAAATGAATTTGCAATGTCTCTTCAGGGAGCTCCGCGTAAAGGACCAATATCTGGGTGGAAAAAAACAATCAGAGGGACCTCGACGCGTCAGGGATTGTGGGTACACCGCACGTCACTATAGGAATAGGGATAGTGTTACAGACACGCCTGGTCGACGTCCCCTTTTCGACTACGAAAAACAAAATGCAATACTCCGCAGTGACCACTGGATGTCGGACTATACACAGCATGTGATTCTAAGCAGATTAACAAACATCAGAAATATATATATTTTTTTTTCATACAGGGGAGGGCGCATGTGAATCCATGAAAGATACCAATGCTGGAGAAATGGAGTTACAGGTAAGAAACTATGCCCTTCACCAGCATTGGATCTTTCATGGATTCACATGCTCAGAATAGGCTGTATAGCAGTACTCCTGATTTGACGGTGTGAATGCAAACCAATACAATCCTAAGCACATATTTTCTCTTTTTATTTATTTTTTTTAAACTGCAGCGGTTTACACGTTGGTTTAAAAACAACAACCACCACTACCATATACATATACATATACATAGATAGATTAAAGGACATTCCCCTGAATACTTACCTCACTGAAATAGATGACATACGACTGCTCGTCCCATCTGTACATTGTCTGCATGCTGCCGTTCGAGGCAATAATGGCGGGTAAATGTGTGTGGCACCGACCAGGATGCCGCCTGGCAGATATCTCCCAGCGAAATCCCGGCCCACAATGCCGCAGAAGATGAAGTTGATCTCGTGGAATGGGCTCTCGGACGCCTTTCCAGCGGCTTCCCCGCTTTTGAGTGACAAAAGGCAATTGTCGACGAGACCTATCGAGCCAGTCCTTGTTTTGAGATCGCCTTTCCTTTTGCTGATGGCCCATAAGCCACAAACAGCTGTCTCGTATTTCTAAATTGCTGAGTACGATGAAGGTAAAACTTTAGAGCTCTTTTCACATCCAATGTATGGAGAGCTTTCTCCGCGACCGATGAGTCGAAGAATGTAGGTAGTACAATCGACGAATGTTTATGAAAGACAGTAGGAATTTTCAGTATGAAATGAGGGTTGGTCGCCAACACCACCTGGTCTTTAAAAAATCTCATGTATGGAGGATCAATGACTAGTGCTTGTATCTCCGAGAGTCGTCGTGGTGAAGTGATAGCCACCGAAAAAAAAGCCAAATATCCACGATAAGAATTTCATAGATGAAGAAGCCATAGGTTCAAAAAGAGCTTTCATTAGTCCCGTCAACACTAGGTTAAGATTCCAGTTCGGAGGAAACTTTTTAATTGGGGTAAAAGTTTGAAATAAGCCTTTCATAAAGTGTTTTATCAGCATATCACTAAACAGTGGTGATGAATGTCTTCTACGTGTGAATCTCAAAATGGCTGCCAGATGAACCTTTAACGATGAAAAGGATAAACCTCTCTCTGCTAAATGCAACAAAAATGGAAGAAGCTGTTCCGGAATTATATTCAGAGGCTCTTAACCTGGTTGATCTTTACACCACATGCAGAATCTCCTGCACTTGAATGCATACAAAGTGTTCGTGGACGGAGCCTGCGCGGCTTGTAAAATTCGACGGCAATCCCATGAAATAGTTAGGGTACCAAACTCCCAGAAGTCAGGAGCCAGACTGTCAGGGTCAGACTGTCCGGATCGGGATGCCACACTGTTCCCTTGTCCCGGGACAGGAGATTCGGAACCTTCTGGAACTTCACTGGTCGCGCTATTGATACGCTGGAGCAGGTCAGAGAACCACACCTGTCTCGGCCAATAAGGAGCCACTAAAATCACTCAACCCCGGTATATCTGAATCCACTGCAGAGTCCGTCGTATGAGTGGAAACGGGGGAAAAGCGTACAGAAACTTGTCCGTCCACGGGAAGGAGAATGCCTCCCCCAGCGAATCGAGTTGCGGCCATCTGCTGGCGTACTGTGTACTTGTTCTCCCTCGTCGCAAAGAGATCCAGGGAAGGTCGTCTCCACTTTTTGAAAATTCGACAACTGTTGCTCGTTTAATTCCCATTCGTGTAGCTGATCCATTTCTCTGCTGAGAGAATCCGCTTGTACATTTTTTACTCCCGGAAGATGGTAGGCTACTATAGTTATCTTTTGTTGTAGAGCCCAATGCCATACTTCCCGAGCTTCGGTCGAAAGAGTTCTGGAACGAGTACCTCCTTGTTTTCTTAAGTAGAACATTGTTGTTGTGTTGTCTGTCAATATTCTCACCACTGATCCTTTTATGTGCGGCACAAAAGCTTTCAAGGCCCAATTTACTGCCCTTAACTCCAGCATGTTGCTATGAAGGGCTGGCTCCTCCGACGACCACAGGCCTTGCGTTTGAAGAGAGCCCAGATGCTCTCCCCATCAAGTCAGAGAAGCATCCGTCACTATCGTCATGTGAAACTCCTGGTCCTGCAGGGGCATCCCTCTGGATAGGTTTTCGAAGACGGCCACCATCGAAGTGCTCGTAGGACCTCGTTGTTGACAGTTTGTCCGACCAAAGCCCTTGGCTCTGGGCCCATCGGTCTGCCAGGAACTCTTGAATTGGCCTCATGAAGAGGCGACAGCTGTTTACCAAGGGGATACACAAAGCCATGGCCCCCAATATCGACATATATCTCCTTACCGACACTATGGTGTTGACTTTCCACTGTTTTGCCAGCCGATTGAGCCTGTGAATCCTCTCCACAGATGGTTTCACCAATCCTGACAGTTTCAAACTCTGCACCCAAAAACACTAAGTTCCTTGAGGGAGTTAAGGAGGACTTTTCAAAGTTGACCGCAAATCCTAGTCGTCGCAGATGTTGCATGGTGGCCTCTAGGCTTGCTTGCGTTTTTATAGGGGACGACCGCCTCACCAACCAATCGTCCAGATAAGGGTAAACATGATGACCCTGTTTTCTTAACCATGCTACTACCGGGGCTAAGCACTTTGTGAACATCCTGGGAGATTACTTTAATCCGAATGGGAGCACTGTGAACTGGTAGTGAGTCTGCCCGACTACAAACCTCAGGAACTCTGTCGTCAACGCATTGGTATATGAAAATACACGTCCTGGAGATCCAACAACGCCAGAAAATCCCCCTGTTGAATAGACCGGATCACTTCCTGAAGTGTGAGCATTTTGAATTTCAGATTTTTTAATGTTTTGTTGAGATCTCGAAGATCGAGAATGGGATGCCACTTTCCGTTGGGTTTCTTCACAACGAAGTATCGGGAGTAAACTCCTTGACCTCTCTCTGACACAGATACCAATTCTATAGCCCCTTTTTGTAGCATAAGTACTACTTCTTGTTTTAAAATTTGCAGATGGGACTGAGCCGAAAACACTGGTGGAATGTGCGACGGCTTGATTTTGAATTGTAAGGAATGGCCGAACTTCACTGTGTCCAATACCCAACGGTCTAATGTTATCTTCTCCCACTCGTCGACACGGTGAGATACCCTGCCTCCCAGGACGTTCTGAAACTCGCCATTGCTGGTCTTTTGATTGTTTGTCCTTCGTCGACGATGAGTAACCCCCCCCCTTTTCATGAGGCTTGATAGTCTCGACATCTTGCGGTTTGAAAAGCCCACCTGTGTAGCCTTGAGAGGAGTACGACGGTCTATTGAACGTACGGTCCCTGGATGACGAGAACCAGGAATTTCCTGGCGCTCCTCTAAAGGGGCGAAACTAACAAAAACTTCTGCCACTCTGGAGGGCCCCAAGAGTGTGCTGTGTTCGAGTCTTTCATGTCATTCAAGGCCTCGTCCACCTTCTCCCCAAATATGTGTTCTCCTTCAAAGGGCATATCCAACACTTTATATTGAACTGCTGGTCAAAAGTTGGTGCATTTGAGCCAGGCCCGTCTCCTCAAAACCACTCCATTGCTAAATTGCTTAAAGACTGATTCTGCCAGATCTACGGCGATTGAGTGATTGGAAGCCTCTTCCCCCCTCACAAACAAGTAATCGCAGATTTTCTACCGCCCGGCAGATGTTCCAGTTTAGGTGCTAAACAATGCCACATCTGTCATACCTCACCACAATAGCTAGAGAATTGGCCGCCTTCACCGTTGTTGCCCCCAGCGACAACACCTTCTTGCCAAAGGCATCTTGTCTCCTGGCCTCGTTCTCCAGAGGAGTTGTGCATTTATGTTGAGACCTTGCCTTTCTTGCAGCAGCCGCCGATACCACAGACTCTGGAGAAGGTTGAGAAGACAAACATTTTGGAGTAGACTCAGGAGCCTTAAATTTCTTTGCCAGACTACCTTTAGTCGCCGGCTCCAAGAACGGATGACTCATTGTTCGTAGCCCCCTCTTGCCATACATGATCTAAAATGGGAACCGAAAATACTGATTTTCTCCTCTTTCCCATATGATCAAACAAGAAACAGTCTTTCTTCTCCTCCTCCTCCTGGGCCAGACCAAACGCGGTACAAGCCTTACCCATCATTGTGTGGAAGGAACCGATGTCATCCGGAGGTGACTGTTGAGCTGGGCTTCTTGGAGCTTCCATCTCCGCCTCCGACTCCCAAGTCAGGTCCCTAGAAGGGGATAACGATACATCCGCTATAGACTCTCTGACTCCGATAGTTCTCCTTCCTCCGGGCGCAGGCATGGAAGGTCTTCACGAACCGGCACTGCCGTCGACGCCAATGGAGTCGGCCGATGGGAAGGGCCTGGCTCGTCGTCGACTGGTGTGGTATGTCTCGCCGGAGCAGTAACCTGAGGTAACTTCGCATCCAATCTCCTCAACAAGGTTTGTAGACAAAACCTCCAGGGATAAAACAGCCTGAGGATTGAGTAACGGAGTTGTAACTGGGACACTCACACCGCTCGACAGAGTCAGAGAGCTAACCCCTTGCAATCCAAGTTCCGTAGGCCCAACCACTGGCTCACGTTCCTCATCCGCGGATGATATGGAAAAAGCTGCCTCCTGCTGCAACAGGGTCTCTGGTAAAACTGGGTCATACACTTCCGGTCGCCAGCCCTCCTGCGGAGCCTCCGTCGACAAGGTTAATTTCTCGACAGTCGTCGCCACCGCCACATGACTCGGCGGAACCACTGAAGAGACGATATGCATCAATGGTAGTGAGGGCGACGATCGAACTCCCATCGACGACACCAGTGGATGCGCAGAATCTTGAGGCGCTCCCGCCTTTTTTTAACTTGTGTGTTTTGACGAATCTCGACTCGAGGATGATCTATGATGATCACCTGAGGAGGATCTTGACAGGTCTTCTCTCCTTTTTCGACGAGGAAGACTATGAAGTCTTCGATGAGATTCCCTCGTGGAATGTTTTTCCGAGGATCTTTTCTCCATCGAATGCACTTTCGTCGCCGGAGGTTCAGCCGATACGGAACGGCGGGGGACCCCTGGAGATTTAGCGGTTGAGGCCAAGCTATGCGTGGAGCCTACCTCTAAGGGGAGGTACGCACCCACTCCGTCGTTCAACCAAGCCACCAGCCGTCTATTTCGGTCTTTGAGGGTCTTCTGCAAGAAGCCTTTACAAATGTCTTAATTGTCAGCCGAATGGTGAGGGTGGAGACAATATACACAGTCCATATGGCAATCTCCTTCGTACACCTTTTTTATCCGCATGTAGCACACAGACGAAATAGAGCTTTCCCAGACATTGGAAAAAAAGAAAAAACAACCTAGTAAAATAGTAGATGACACGGAGGTGATCCCACTACTTTGGAAGACGGTTGAAATCTGAAGGGAGCCGCGGGGACGGGACATTTATACCGCTACGTCCTATCGGGGCATGCGTAAGCAGCCCAAAAACGACGTAGATAGGACACACAAGTGTCAAACTTTTCCTATGGAAAACGGCTTTATAAATGTTCCGAGGGTGCCCAGCCCGACGACGGGTAATATTCTAAGCATGTGAATCCATGAAAGATCGGATGCTGGAGAATTCTAGTAACTAGCACAATGGACAGATTTTAGGAGGCCACCCTAGTTCTAGTGAACAGGGAACTTGGAGGTTAGCCAAGCTCAAACAAGATAGCAATGGAGAGCAGTCAAAGCTATTCTCAGGAGAGTGTTGGTGGGGCCGGGGCCTTCAAGAGTCGGCACAATACAGCAAACAATTTTGAAAATAGTTATTTGTTGTAGGCCCTCTGCACACACTGAAAAATAAAAAGGGTAATATTGCTCTATGATTTAAATACATTCACCATAGGTATATAAATGTATTAAAAGTCACTTATTCAGCAAGCAAGTAGATTAAATACAGTAATGATGGAACCTAGTCACAAGTTAATTCCCTAACTTAAGTAGTCCAAACCGTTTATAGTGAAACTTTTGAACGCTATATTTTCGAAATGCCATTTTGTCGACACAAAATTGCTGGAAAAAAATTTGCGAATGTTTTTTTTATTGGAGGTTCCTCCCCAACCCCCCTTTTTATTGATACTTTTTTTAACTAACGAAACAAAAATAAAACATAAAATAAACCAAAACATTACGAAATAAAAGTGGTATTTTTTTCCGACAAAATGGCATTTCGAAAATATGTTTTCGAAAATGTAACCGGATACCATCCAAACCCTAAGAAGAAAGGGGCCTTGTGCCCAAATGTCAAATAAGCCACAATGTTTCTCCCCAGAATGGAGTCTCTGTAGGTAAGTTAAAATTACCCGTGTTGTTGATGCAGCAAAATACTCTTCGCCAATTTTGCTATGTTAAGTAAATGTTCTTTTGCATTTCAGGAGTCAATACCCAAATTTGACAACCAAAAGGTAGTGGAATTGAAGGTTAGGAGACAAAGGGACTTCTCCCCCTTCTTCCCTAGTCTCCCACCAACTCTTTCACAGATGGCTTTGGTGAGAAGTGCCCAGGAGTTGCGGGTGCAAGGATTCTACCAGTTGGTTACAGCTGCAAGCTTCAACCCCTGGCAATGAAGCAATGCAAGAAACACTAATGCAGGCCTCTTCAAGACACTTCTAGGACGCGGGGGAAGGCAAGTTCCAGTGACAGTCTGTGCACAGGCAACAGGCATCCTTTCCAGTCGCAGTCAAAGAAGCTTCTGTAGGATAAGGTCCCTGGATACTTGGACACTGAAGTTCGGAGGGAAGGAGAATACCAAAGTGCCAGGTGCAACCACAGAACAACGACGTTTCTGCAGCAGTAGCTCACGTGTTAGCTGGTCAGTCCACTGGGTGGTCCTGGGATACCTCCGAAGACTCAGGATGGCAGGATCGTCGAGAAAGCATTGTGACTAGTTAGTCCCACTAGTCCAAGGGCTGAAGCACCGCTCAGTGTCTTCTGAGATCAGGTAGTCCAACAGGGCTTCACCGGGCCAGACGCACAAAGGGATGCCAGGCCTCTTCAGGGGTCGTTTTCGGATCTTCAGTCGGCTGTTCGTCTACAAAGGATTTCTGGATCCAACGCTGATCAGAATAAACAGTTGCACGAGTCCTCTTATCCAAAAGCCAGAGTGTCCAAGCACACCAATGGTAAGGATATTCACCATTCAAAAAGCCAGTAGTTGTCCAATCAGACAACTACTTGTTTCACTCTTGACCCAAACCAAGACTTTCTGGCACCACTGATGTGGAGTGGGACCAAAGAGTTCAATCCCCTTCCTGGGGCACATACAAAGGAAGCACTAGCCCGCGAAAGCAGCAGCTTTGCCAGCCAAGTTAATGCCCTTATAAGTAATTTCCTGGCAAGGCAGGAAGAAGGCCAAACAACAATATGGCCAAAGGATAAGTGAAAATCTCATAGCACAGCCATTTTAGGGTACTAGCAACGTTTAGTCGCCATAAGCAGTAAACACGAATGTGCACACTAAAAAGAATGCAAAAACAGTAAAAATGTATCTGCTGCCACCAGCTTGTCTTTAGACACATAAAAGTAACCAAAACTCACGTATAAAAAAAATATTACCATTGCACTGCATTGTAAAGATGCTGTGTGAAATGTTCAAAAGTCAAAGAATGCAAAAGGGAAACAGTTTCCCAATACTGATAGTCTGAACGACTTGGGAGTGAAGTTGAAGGCTTTACTTGCCTTCAAAAAGTCAGGACAGGTTAAAACACAGAGCAGAAAGAAAGGGGGTGCATGGATCTATGAGGAGAAAGTTGGGAAAAAAAGAAATCTTTCGTAACTGCCATCATGCCGAGCAAGCGCATGCCTTTTCTGTTATCTGCCGACCGGCCACATAACGGAGCATTTGTTTCACCAGGTTTTGAACACGCTCGATAGAGGGGAACACTAGTGTTGACAAAGGCCCCTAGAATTAGTTTTTCCTTGCTGGTTTCTAGACTGGATTTTATTTTGTGGATTGAAAATTCTTGCATCACACTGTTCAATTCTCCCCGGTTATTAACCAGTCATCCAGACATGGGTACACTGGAATGGCCTCCCTGCGGAGGTGTGCTGTGACCACGGCCAACACTTGTGAACACTTGAGGTGCTGACGCAATTCCATAAGGGAGGACCTTGAATTGATAATGAACAGGACCTAGTTTGAACCTTTGGTTATGTTAACAGTATCGCGTTGATTCATCCACAACAGTTATTTCAAAATATTTTGTTCCAATGACAATCTTTCAAAAAAACGAATTGAAATATATGGGGGTCGGGAGGAGTGTTAGGCAGAAACCTGTGCAGTTCCCTCTGGGACCACTGCAAAAGATTTAAGACTACAGGTGCTTGGCAGTAAACCCACTTGGTAGCAGTCTGTAACACCCAGATTTACCTGGTAGCTGTGGCTGAGCAGTCAGACTTCCCTCAAGAAGAGTTAGGCAGTATACAGAGCATACATAATAGGTACAGAGGCACAGTAGTACAAGCAAACACTGACCAGAGCTAGGGGTAAAAGTATATAATTATTTATTAAAAAGATGCACTCAAATTACACTAGCACAGAAAAGGTAAGTAAGTCAAAACACAGTCACTATTACTTATATGTACATCCCTAGTTATTGGTTGGACAAGTCTAAGTTAACACCACTTATTTCCAAACAGAGGTGAGCGCTTAACATTAGATGGCACTCCGACAAGTTAGTTAAAAAGGGAGGGAAAAGGTAAAAGTAATGAAAACAGCAAAGCAAAACACTTTTCAGAGATTCACAGTGAGTTTAGAAAGGCAGTCTATTGAGGAGCAAGGAAGTTCGGTTGCCAGGCCCACTCTAGGGAAAGCCAGGCGAAAAGATGCCCACGATCACACAATGTCACAAGTCTTTACAGGTGAGTAGAAAAGGTTTTTCCAAGTTTAGAAAAGTTTAGTGAGGGTGTCCCAGGCTTACCCAGGGTCGAGAGCCGAGGGCTAAATCTACCCAGTACAATCGGTGGCAAGGGAAGCCGGGCAGAACACGGTACCTTTAAAATGGAAAGGATCCTCCAGCGGTGGCAGTTGTTCCTGGTAGTGGGCGCAAGTCGCGGCGTCGTCCAGAGGAGGAGAAGATCTCGTCGTGGAGGAAAACTGAAGGTCGTTGCACTAGCAGGGAAGAAACCAGCCGTGGAGTTTTTCCGGTTAAAAGGATGTTACCCCTCTTTCACGGTTGAGGTAAAAAGTGGTATCCCGGTTGCCGGGGTGCTTGGCACAGGCAAGGCGGCCACGAGATGCTTCAGGGCGGCGAAAAGAAGGCAGAAACTGGTTGTCCCCACCAGTCAAGGGAAGAAGACTCTCCAGGCGGGAGATCTCCTCTGTCGTTGGGAAAAGTGGTGAGACGGTTCCGCAGGGCTCCACCGGTGGTGTCGTCTTGGCAGGTCGGCTCGGCTTCTCCCTCTTAGGACCTAAGAAGCCGGTGGCGACTTCTGAAGAACCAGTCCCAAAAACCCTGCTTTTATGCAGCAAACCCCCATTCATACAGCCTAGCTGTCACTCAAACATGCTAAGTGGTGAGCGGGGCGGCTCACCACTTGGGCCAATCACACCAGAGTGCGACATGAGTTGGCAAGGCAACTCAGTCCAGGGTGCCTAAACCCCCTCCCACACCCTGTGGTACCCAGACAGAATGGCACCACTTTGGAGGGCTTCTGTGCAGAAGCCCGCCAAAAGTGGAACAAAGGCTCGACTCGGGTTCAGGGTTACTGAAGTGAACCTAGACGCCATTTTGGCGGCGAGTTCTGGCAAAAAATCCCAACCGGTGAATTTATATTAAATAAATAAACCGGCGGTATCTTTAACATTGCACCAAAAAGTGGTGCATTAAAATCAATGGGAAATCCCATTGGGAAATATTCCGGTGGAATATTTCTGTGGTATCCACTGCCACCAGCCAGAAACTCGGCGAGGGGGGACGGGACAGTACCCCCTCGACAACAGACCCAGGGGCAATCTATTTGCCCCTACCAGTACTTCCACAGTATGATGGTGTGTACTGGTTAAGTTCCTAAGTTAAGACTAGTAAAGTCAATGGTGACTTTACAGACCCAGGGAGACAGTAGTCAGTCCCAGGGTGTGGAGTCTATGTTTGGGGGTCTCTATGACACCCCTGTGTTACTGCACTGAGGGTGCTGTGTAACACACATTAAAAAAACAATGATAGCCTATGGGGTAAAAATACCCCATAGCCCATAAGCACATAGCAAGTCACAGAAACACTCAAGTCATGCCCAAGAGTGAGGGTAAAAGAGTCTCACTCTTGGCAGGAGAAAAAAATAAACCCCAAAAATCCAGCAAAGCTGCTGGGGGACTCACTAGGTTTGGAAATTCAGCCTAAACAGAGAATTCTCCCTAACAAGGTGGTCATGTAGGGTTTATAAAATAGGGAAGGGGGGATTTGGGGGAATAAAATAAAGGTTTTATTTGAAATAATTTTGTTGAAAAAAGTTAAGTAGAAAAAGCGTATGTCCATGTAGGGACATAAAAGCAATTTGGACATGCTGGGAGCATTGTAATCTGAAAATGATGTTTCATGTACAATGTTGCCAAAACAATCGCCCTCTTTGGGTAGTGGGAATGGCCTCTTGAAACTTTGTCATACTGAGCTTCAGCACTGGGCTTTTTGTTTCATCTTTCGGTGAAGCAAAGTAGTACAGAGAAGAAATACCCCACCTAACCCCCTTTACCTGCGATAGTGGACTTTCTACTGCTCCTTTTTAGAGCAATGCCCGAATTTCTGCTGTTAGAAGCCATAGATGTTCTGGCAGAATTCCCCCGTTTATTGGGGGAATGAATGTAGTCTTTCCATGAATTCTATGCAATGCCTGTACCATGGTGGTCAAGACCCACTTGTTGGATGTTATTTCCTCCAAGGCGTAGATGTTTTGCGAACCTCCCTACCGGGGTAACAATATCCTCTGCCAGCAACTCACCTCTAAGGGAAATTCAAGCTTTCAATAGAAGAGGCTAGCTGGGTCAACTCCTTTCTCTGAACGCACCTCTAGGATTTTTGCTAGCTCTGAAGCAGCCAACCCCATCCCTGTCTCCTATGGGGTACAGCAAGGCTTGTGCCGGTCACCCACATTCAAAACATGTATACTAAGCCCCAAAGCCCCTTTTCGACCACCTTGACAACCTGGAAAACCCCTATACAAGCTTTGCTGTTGACACCCCAGTGCTACTCAAATTCACTGGTAACACCACTGACTGACATTAAGAGTCTATAGCATCATTCAAGCCTGGAGGGCAGACCACCATCCATGCTTGAATGATGATCAAACAACTGCTCATTTTAGGTACCCGTTTCGGCTCAAATATATGGACCCGGCCTTCGTATCCTTTACCATCGACGGAAAAATTACCAGCGTCTCCTGCCATGTAAAAACCAGAGGCGTTTAGCTAGATTCTGAGCTAAACATGCATAAACATATCACTGCCCCCACCAAGCTCAGTAACATCAGTGGAACATTTTTGTCTTCCGACAACTGTCTCACACTAGCCTGAGAAAAGTCAAGGGCAATAGCCGTTTTTGTTAAAGGGGGGCCTGGTTCTAGAAGGCAAAGTGGGTATCAAGGACAAAAAGGAATAGACACCAGGCTACCCCTCCCTTAGACGTGTTGGCGGGGGGACCTATTCGAAAACTAGTGATTGCTTAAACTAGCTATAGAAGATCACACTTGAATTTATACATATAAAAAAAAGTTTAATAGAAAAAAAACATGTTAAAACATGCATCAAATAGGGTTATAATTTGTTAACCAAAAAGAAGACAAAAAGACGTGTCTTGACAAGAAAGAAATTCAATATGGAAAAATGTGTGTGTGGGAACCGATACTAAACACATTTTGACTGTCGACAGATTGGGTGTTTCTAGCTTAGAGACTCAGGTTAGTGTTTGTAAGTCAGATACAAGTATTATAGACACCAAAGTCACTCAGTGTCTATAATAAAGTCTTGTTGATGGTGAGATCACTTTCAGGGGCTCCGAGCCTTCTTCAGGACAACAAGAGGATTAATAGATGCACGAGTGTTCATCTAAAACAGTAAAAATAGCACAAGTTAAAAAGAGGAAGTGTGATCATACCATTCATTATTAATGGAATGTGAGGAGAATAGGTCTAGGCCTCACCTTTGGTTAATGACGTCTAGGGAGGCGAAAAGAAATATGGACTGTCTTGTGTACAGTTGCAGAAGTCTCTAGTGCGCAGCGGCTACCTACAATAATAGAGACGGCAAGTGGATTGTAAAAATTGCTATACTAATGTGTCAATAAGCAAAGGAAAAATGGAATTACCTGGCAAGGCTGGTTGATGGTCACAGGGTGTGACGTAGTAGGTAGAAGACCACGTCGGACCAGAAAAGTAATCCCATAGTCAAATGAAACATATAATATGTTGACCAGAAGCAAATCGCATCATGTGACAAACGTCGCAATCAAAGAATCGTCAATGTAACCAAAGGGCGTCCATTTTGTGAAATGTCAGCCATTTTGTTTTTCTTTTCTGTTAAACGCTTTGCAAATATATTCTATGCTTCAGATTCGCACACACTGCAAGGCCACGGCTTGAACTCTGAAATGCTAAGACAGGAATGTCGAACTGTGCAGAAATGCATTGTTTTTCTCTCTCACCAAGTCCTTGAAGCCGAGCAGAAGCCGCATCTAATCAGTAGTCCAGGTGCCGGTTTGTCTTGCAAGCCCTGTTGTAAAAGGCAGTTGAACATGAATTATATTCTCCTAGCAGTGCTCTTCTGCGGAGAATGTATTCTCCGCTTCAGAACTGACCCTTAGCTCATGAGCCGTAACACACTGTTAACGTAGTGTGGAATGATTCTCAGCTAAAAACAAGATATCCATACTGAGCTAGAGCGCCATGTTCCCCATAACAGAAAGCTGGCTCTGCTGCCTTTGCTAGAATAACTATGTTTAGACTGAATGAAGACTTGTCATAACGTGTCATAATTGTCAATCACTGAACCCTAGCCTGTATGAGGGCGGGTTGAAATGCCTTAACCAAAGTATATATGTTTGGGAACACACGTTGTGAGGCGTTGAGACGCAGTCGGCCGACTGAGAAACTTTCTTCACCTTCGTCGCAATTGTACTACATTAACGGACTTCGACTGAACGAGCAAATCTTTGACAATACGCCTAAAAGAAAGAGGCTATCCATCTTACATCACCAGAAGAGCTTGCAAGAGCAAGAAATACCAACCGAGAATCCTGCCTCACTCCAACTACATGAGAATTACAAGATAAGCCAACATGTGTAACAACCTTCACACCTATTAGTAACACCCTAAGAAAGACAGTACTACGCCATTGGAATGTCCTTACAACCGACACCTTCAAACTGAGCAAACCCAGGTTCGCTTTCAAACGCAGTAGGAACCTCAAAGATTGTCTCGTTCACACTTAAGAACCTAAAATTGTAACCTTGAATCAAAGAACTTTGTGGAACATGCCACCTGTAATCGGTCATCACAGATGTGGGACATGCACTGCCTGCGCCGCGACAAAGGACCTGAAAGAAATCAATCTAAAAGTGTCATGGTCATGAAGTCAGGGGCATAGGCATGCAGGGGTCGCATGCACAGGAGACCTGGGTGGACACTGTCCTGGCGCCTTTGGCACCAGGCTCATGAACAAAAGTAAACAAGAACATCCATTTAACACCAAGAAGCTTTTATTATGTGCATAGCACTTCAGATGCATTAACCTTGAACATTCCATCCATTAAGCAGGATGCATTAACCTTGAACATTCCATCCATTAAGCAGCCCCCAGTGTATTCTTGGGTGTGGCTGCTAATGGATTGCCTTTGCAGGTGCTGACTCATCAGGTGTAGCAGGGCGTGGCAGCAGGCAGGCTACAGCTACTGGGCGTGACTAGGAACAAGACTATATAAACCCACCGATCCCACAAGCAAACGCTTTGCATTATTCTGCGCCTCCTTGCAGCGCGACGCTCACCGTCGCCTGGGATTCAACTTACATGAAGAGATCCTGCCATCCACAATCATACTCACTATCCGGCTGATTCTGCTCTCACCCGAACACTTCCTTCTGGCACTGCGGCTCGCCTGCAAACAACTTGGAGCACAGTCATCTTCCTGGCACCGCGGCTCACCTGTAAGAATTTCGGAAAGTAGACAGCATCATCTGGGAACCGCGGCACGACACGCATCATCCGAACTCTGTGCATCTGCAACAGAAAGGGGAAAAGACTAGAGACATTGCAAGAAAGCAGAAAAAGGAGCTTAGTCGCAGAAGGACTGGACTAACACTCAGGAATCCGTGAAGGAACTCTATTCCATTAACAAGCACCCCTGCCACAAGCAGCAGGACAGAGAGCTCATCATTCACATTTACCAGGAGCAGTGCCACCGATTGTCGCCGCCCACAGCTGATTCGCAGGGGACAAAACCTGAAGAGGGTGATCCAATTCCAGGGAGGGCTGCAACTGTGCCCCAACGAGAGACCAGGTAAGCGTAACAAAACTGCATAGTTTGGAAATTCAAATCTTTGACCATTTTGTTTTGCAATTATTAAGGCTATGGCATAAAATGTCCATGTGACCTAATATGCATATGCAAACGCGAAATCCGCCAACGGATTTATTAACACAAGTCCTGCAATAAAATTTAAATGGAAGACAAGCCTATGGTGGCACATTTAAAAGCAAAAAAACATCTTAATTCAAACCTTTTCTGGTTCATCATAGAAACCGTAAGGAATCCCTACGAGGCGACCGCGATATGATGCTTTGTCACCTAGAACAAAAGTGGATTTACCACCTAGACACGGTCAAACGAGGCCTCAACGTTTCAATAGAGTGGAACCTGGTCTTTAATTGAATTACAACTAGACTCCCTGTATGGTCAGGAACCAATGCCCCTCTTGTAACCAATTCATAGTAATTGATGATTCTCCTTTCTCCTCTCCATGTCAGCCTATAACTTACCGAAGGGATTTAAAATGTCACATACAACACTGTATTGCGCAATTTGTCCTCTTTCTCTACATGTTTCTTGTGCTTTTCACCCACAAATAATGCGACCACACAAAGCATTGCAATTGTTTATTTCCTTAACTTATTACCAAGGTCTTCAACTAGACTATCCAAAATGCAATGTAATACCTTTTGTTTTTCCATGTTTATTGTGTGTAATAATTTCTTGGCACTTGTTTTCCACACAATATGAGAGATCTGCTCGTTCATTGCATGCTTTTTCGTGCCTTTTTACTAACAATGCGATCAGAAAAAACATTGCAATTGTTTAACCTATCGATCCATTACCACAGTCTTTAACTGGATTATGCCAAACGGAATGTCTCCTGACATGCCATGTTCAATGTGCTAAGCAAAAACGCATTTTCTTTATCTATTTCAAAATGCAATACGAAATATTTGAGTTAACACATTGGCGAACACTGCTATTTTGCTTTGTCACAATATTTAATGCTGTGTCCATAGTCCCTAATAATGAAAAGGCATCCAGATGATTCTCGGGGCTCGGTGTACCTTTTTCGAACCCGCACTACAATTGAATTTGGGCGTCTTGGGAACACCGCTCGAGACACTGGTTTCCCGGTCCCCTGGAACTAATGAAGTTATTCAATCTAAAGCATATCGGCTCTCAGCGCATCCACGTATGCGCAAGAGCCGAGACAATGCAGTTCTATGTTCGCAGAGAAACGAGTTCAGGCGAGTTCTAATCGTGCTCCGCGGTGGATCAATGTACTAACTCCCACTTTACTCTAATGATCCGCATTTATTGCAGTTTTGACACATGGAATTTCTTGAAAATGTTTTCCTGCCAAAGTTATGCTCTGGGCTCCTTGCCCTGATCCCTTAGTCATCCTCCATTGGCGCAGCCTTCACTTACCCAGCCTCATTCTGCTGCGCCTTACTATCTTGAACAGCCTCCATTTTTTCAACAGTATGGGCTAAGCAGCCCAATGTGCCGCTCGCAGCACACAATTACTAAACTTTTCTGTTTCAAAAGCAAAGTCATGCAAGTCGTTTTAATAACACCCATTTATGTGTTTTATATAGGACAAATTTACAAGCAGTCTTATTGCTACAATCAGGCAATTCTACCTCCATCTAAGACTTATCCCACGGTTTTTCAACCATTTGAATTGTCCGTCCCCCTCCGTGGACTTCTACTTACTATGTTACACCCTGTGACCATCAACCAGCCTTGCCAGTTAATTACATTTTTCCTTTGCTTATTGACACATTAGTATAGCAACTGACACAATCCACTTACCGTCTATTATAGGTAGCCGCTGCGCACCAGAGACTTCCGCAACTGTACACAAGACAGTCCAGATTCCTTTTCGCCTCCCTAGATGTCATTAACCAAAAGGTGAGGGCTAGACCTATTCGCCTCGCATTCCATTAATAATGAATGGCATGCTCCCATTTCCCATTTTTAACTTGTGCTATTTCTACTGTTTTAGATGAACACTCGTACATCTATTAATCTACTTGTTGTCCTGAAGAAGGCTCGGAGCCCCTGAAAGTAATCTCACCATCAACAAGACTTTAGTGTCTATAATACTGACTTACAAACACTAACCTGGGCCTCGAAGCTAGAAACACCAAATCTGTGTCGACAGTCAAAATGTGTTTAGTATCTTACTACACAAATAAATGTTTCCATATTGAATTTTTTCTAGTCAGGACATGCATTTTTGTCTTCATTCTGGTTAACAAATTATAACCTATTTTATGCATGTTTTTAACATGTTTTTTCAATGAAACTTTTTTTAATATGTATAAATTCAAGTGTGATCTTCTATAGCTAGTTTAAGCAATCACTGGTTTTCTAATAGGTCCCCCGCCAAAACGCCTAAGGGAGGGGTGCCTGGTTTCTATTCCTTTTTGTCCTTGATTCACACTAGCCAGAGCCATCACTGGAAGCAAACTGGATTACTTTAACACCATTCTCTCTAGCACCTCTACCAAAAACAACCTACTTTCAGCTTATCCAAAATAGCACCCTTTCGGTCTGCCTGGGGTATGAAGCATACACACCATATCTTGCAAGCAAGACAGGAAGCCCACTGGCTACCCATCGAAGCCCACATGGAGTTTAAAATCCTATCTATTACACACCAATGTTTGCACAACACTGCACCCACATACTTAAACCAACACATTTCAAAAAGTGTCAAACCACGCTGCTTACTCATCCACAACCATGGCCTTTAGTCACACCAAGATACACCAGAAAAAGAGCAGGTGGAGCTGGCTTCACAGTCATAGCCAACAAGCTCTGGAATGCCCTTCCTCCCGGGATCCAAAATGAGCCGCCCTACCTGGTCTTTAGAAAAAAAACAAAAAATTTACCGTTCAACAAGTATGTATGAGACCTTTCCTGCCCATCATGTCATGGCTGTAGTGTATTGCCTGCTACCAAGTATTGTGATTAACCTGAGGGCATCCTCACTTTCTCCACGGTATCCCCTTCTCCTCAGATGGCTAGGGGAAGACCATCGGTTTTGGATCCCAACCCTTGAGGTTGATATGCGAGGGGGTGGGTGGCAGAATCACCTGGGTGGAGGAGACGTGGGGAGAGGACGTCCTTTAGGTGCGACATGGAATCCCCCCCTCAATTTCCCTTCCACAACGAACCATCACCCAAGCCTTTATAGGCTTTTGCCCGTCCTTTACCTGTGTTTCCCTGCAACCATTACCCAAAACCCACCAGTATGCTACTGGAATGGAGACGAGGGCACACAGAACACATCCTCATTTTGTCAAAGCGAACATTAATCAATCCCAGTCAAGTACTGGGAAGAGGAGGAGGAGGACAACAGGAGTAAAACAGGACCATCGCTTTAATGGTGAACAATCTAATCCCGTTTGGTACGAGCATGGAGGCGGGAGCTTTAAAAGCTGCAAGCCCAAAAGAAGAAATAAGTTCTTAGCTGTAACTCTGGTTCACCAGCATTGGAATCTTCTATAGATTCACATGCTATGAATATTCCCAGTCGTGAGGCTGGGAATCCTCCAAAATAGAGCAGTTTAAACTGAAACTGTGTCACTTGTGCTCTACTGTAGTCATTTTGGGTCATACTGCCCACAGCCAGTAGGATAACCTCCCGTAACTCCTCCCCTGTCAGAAAGCTTCAGATTTTGGCAAGCGCACTTGAGTGCCAGTAAGAGCCAAAAGTCTAGCCATGCGAGGTAGGTGGGAGGGTTGCATGTGAATCTATGAAAGATACCAACGCTGGAGAACCGGAGTTACAGCAAACTTATTCCTTCTCCAGCATTAGATCTTCCATAGATTCACATGCCGTGAATAGATTAGAAAGCAGTATTACAACACTACATATGGAGGGAGGCAAGCTCCTAGCATACCTACCACGGAGACTTCCCAACCTCACGCAAAAAGATTCTGCAGCACCGACTGGCCGACAGACTTCAGAGAAATCTGTTGACATAGTAGAACCTGGTCAATGTATGCACTGATGTCCAGGTGGCTGTACAGCAGAAATCAGGGAGCAGGATTCCAGAGAGAAAAGCAGACTTTGCAGCCACTGCTCTGGTGGAGTGTGCCCAGGGCCTGACAGAGAGATTCCTGCTGGCCTGCTGATGAAAGATTGAGACGCAGGCTGCAATCCATCTTGAAATGGAGGAGGACTAGGAGAGCACCTTCCCAGGCTCAGAAAGTCAATGCAACAAACAGTTGAACTGTCGTACGTAATTACTTAATGCATGCTACACATCACTTGAGGGCGCACACATCTAGTGTGGACAGGGCTCGCTCCACTGGACATGGTGTGCCAAAAAATACGGGCAAAGCCAACTGCTGACTGAGGTGGAAAGAGGATGGCACTTTTGCCACAAAGGTCAGGTTAGTACGTAGAAAAGCCTTGTGTTAGGTCAGGAAGATTTATCATTAATATGAAAATCTTACCTGTGTCAAGCCCAGAACTTTTTGCTGAAATGATTTTTTCCCTATACCTCAGTGAATGGGAACCTTTTTCCACACTCAGTCTGACTCATTTTATGGGTATCATTTTTGAGACTCCATGGTGCCTTTATAGTGTTATCCTCCAACAACTGTTTGCACATACTGCCTATTGTTGCTGGGTTGCCCTTGGGGTTCTCCTTTTATCTTTCCCTGGCTAACCTTGTGAGAACTAAAGTTCCCAAGGGTAGAAAGGATCTATGGATCCCTTTTACATGTTATTAGGTCAGACCAGCAACCTCCCCCCCACCTCATATGGAGTGCTGGGGAGATACTGGGTATCCCCTTTCTCAATATGACATTCATTACTTACCGTAAAAGCATTTCTGATGATTGTATCTGCTTAGATTCACATGCTGTGCATATGGTCCGACATCCAGTGGTAACCGCGGAGTATTGCATCTTGTCTTTCGGGGGACCGAAAGGGGACGTCGGCATAGGCGTGTCTGAAACACTATCCCCATCGTGACGTGTGTAGTACCAAAAATCCCTAACGCGCCGAGGTCCCTCCGATTGTATTTTTTCGGTCATGAGGGAGCCCAAGGCTATAGTGAGTGAGTACATGAAGAGAGAAAGTAGTAAGAAGTCTATGTTCCTTCCACCCCGAGCGGGGAGGCAGAGAGGGTGCATGTGAATCTAAGCAGATACAATCATCAGAAATGCTTTTACGGTAAGTAATGCACGTCTTCAGATGCTTGTTAATCTGCTTAGAATCACATGCTGTGCATAGACTAGCGAGCAGTACCCAGAGTTGGAGGTGGGTTGTGAGAAGGAACAGTAGAAAAAAAGATGTCTTAGTACTGCTTGTCCCACCTGAGAATCCGACCTAGAATGAGTGTCTAGGCAATAGTGTTTTGTAAAGGTGTGTACAGAACTCCAGGTTGCCGCTTTGCAAATGGACTCTAGGGGAACATTTGCAATGAATGCTATGGATGCCCCAGTGCCTTGAGTAGAATGTGCTCTAGGCTTGAAGGGCAGTTCTCTCTTTGCAAGAGTGTAACATAGTGTGATACATTTGACAATCCACCTTGATATTGCTGATTTAGAGACAGGGTCCCCTTCTCTACCAGCTGCCACTGAAACAAAGAATTGTTTAGTTTTCCTCAGTGGTTTAGTTCTATCCATGTAGAACATGACTGCCCTGCGCACATCTAGTGTGTGAAGGCTTCTTTCGGCCATGTTAGTAGGTCTCTGGAAGAACGTGGGTAGTTCGATTGACTGGTTCACATGGAACTTTGAAATAAATTTCGGCGCAAATCTGGGATGAGTGCGCAGAACTACTTTATCTTTGTGGACTGTAACAAAGGGGTCCAAGACCGAGAGGGCCTGTAGTTCGCCAACTCTTCTGATAGGAGTGATAGCTACTAGAAAGGCTGTCTTGTAAGTCAGGTCTTTCAGACTAGCTTTATGCATAGGCTGAAAAGGGGGTGCCATGAGTCCGGTTAAAACCACGTTTAGATCTCACCGAGGGGCTGGGTGAGTGATGGGGGATACATTCTGTTAACCCCTTCCATAAAGGATTTAATCACAGGTATTTTCCACCACGACACCTTTTGCTGCGACGTGGTGTAGGCGGACAATGCCTCTAGATGAACCTTTAAGCAATTGAAGACTAACCCAGAGTCCAACAGATGGGTTAGATATAACACAATGTGTGAAGGCGAGCAATCGGTGGGATTGACGCCTTTGGAACTGCACCAAATTACTCAACGTTTCCGTTTGCTGGCATAGCAATAACGTGTGTTAGGCTTTCTTGCCTCCCTCAGTATGTCCATGCATCTTTGAGGGAGTTGCAGATGTACAAACTCTATGACTTCAGGAGCCAGGCTGCTAAGTTCAGAGTTTGTGGGCATGGGTGCAGAATCTCCCCCCCTGTCCTGAGACATGTTGTACGGGCAGGGCAGCTTGACTGGTGGGGAGAGGGACAATTCCATCAGGTGCGCAAACAAGGGTTGGCGGGCCCACATGGGAGCCACCAGAATCATGGGGACTGGTTCCTGGTGCATCTTGTGCACCATCTTGTTCAGAAGGGGAGTCGGAGGAGAGGGGGGGAGCGTAAACAAATTTCCCTGACCAAGTTATCCAGAGACGGTTCTTCTTGGATCGGTTCTGGGGGTACCTGGAGGCATAATCTGGGCATTGGGCGTTCTCCTGAGTAGCGAATAGGTCGATCTCTGGAAACCACCATTCTGCAAAGACGTTGGATACAATGTCTTCATGCAGACGCCATTCGTATTCTTCTGGCAAAGGAAAATCTCTGCTGTGTACGTCTACAAGAAGATTGAGTTCCCCTGGAGCATGTGTGGATATCAGGAACGTCTTGTGCTTGAGAGCCCATATCCAGATATTTTGGGACAGCTTGGATAGCCCTGGAGAGTGAGTGCCCCCCTGCTTGTTCAGATAATACATTGCTGTTGTGCTGTTGGTTAGGACCAGCACTGTCTTCCCTTGCAGTTGCTCCTGAAAGGCTTTCAATGCTTTGAACACTGCTAGTAGCTCCAGTAGGTTTATATGGTTGGACGCTACCCGAGGGGACCACACTATGCGCTGTCTGTTGAAGCAGGTGAGCCCCCCCCCACCCTGTGAGAGATGCATCTGTCGCGAGAGTGGCTTCCACTGCAGGGGTGGTGAAGGTTTTCCCCTTCAAGAGGTTCTCCCTCGACCACTGCAGAGAGAGAGCGAGGGCTGGCGAAACAACTAACAGATCTTCCCATTGTCCGCTGGCCTGACACCACTGGCTGTTGAGAAACTCTTGCATGGGACGCATGCACAGCCGCGCGTGGGGGACCAAGTATATGCATGACGCCATCATCCCTAGCAAACGCATAGCTTTGCATACCGTCACCTCCTGACTGGCTACATACTGAGAAACGAGAGAGCATATTCTGAACCCTCTCGCTGGAAGGGAAGACTAGACCGTCTTCCGTGCGAATTAGAGCCCCCAGGAACTGTTTTACTTGGCTGGGGACTAAGCTGGATTTCTTTTCGTTGATAGAAAATCCCAGGCTGAACAGTAGGTAGTTGGGTGTTCGAAAAACAAACAAACGAGTGCCCCGTGATGAGCCAATCGTCGAGGTAAGGGTAAACTGGAACTGAAAGTCTGCGCAGGTGTGCTGCTGCCACTGCCAGGACCTTGGTAAACACCCGTGGCACTGAGGCTATGCCCAAGGGGAGTACCTTGAACTGGTAGTGTTTGTCCTGAATCACGAACCTTAGGAATTTTCTGTGCGCTGGCAACATTGAAATATGAAAGTATGCATCTTTCATATCCAATGTTGTCATGAAGTCCCCTTGTTTTAGCAATGGGTTCACCTCTTGAAGTGTTACCATGCGAAACTTCTGGGGCTTTATGAACTCGGGTGCAGTTCTAGAACAGGACCCATGGTGAGATCCTTTTTGGGTACAAGGAAGTATATTGAATAAATACCCTCGTTTACCTGAAGAATCGGGACGGCTTCTATGGCGTCCTTTCCCAGCAGCGCCTCCACCTTTTGGACCAGGATCTGCAGATGTTCCGGTGAAAGGCGTCGATGTTTCGGCAGTCTGAACTGTGGGGGTCAGGCGAATTCCACGCAATAACCGTGGGGGACTGTCTTTAAGACCCACTGGTCTGAAGTAATCCCCTCCCATGCCTTGAAAGATGTTAATCGACCCCCGACCGGGGAGACATGAGAGGGGACCTGAACTTGGTCGTCATTTCTGACCCGAAGTTGATGCACCTCTGGAATTGGAGCCTCTGCCTCTATTCTTTCCGCGTTTCTGACCCCCTCTGGGGGTAGTGGAGCTTGCAGCCGGTTGACTTGCATTGAAGTTGCCCGTGCCGAAATTATTTTGAGCGGCGCGGGCTTGTCCTCGAAAGGACCGCCGAGAATTGCTGCCCCTCTGTGAAGAGGGTTTTTGGGAAATCTGGTGCAGCGACTTAATAGTCTCATGCTCCTTCTTGGCTGTCTCCAACGCATCATCTACCGCCTTTCCGAAGAGGTTGGCCTCTTGAATGGGTTTATTGATGATGGATGCCTGGGTCTCAGGCCTGAAACCCGACGTGCACAGCCATGCGTGTCTCTTTAGGAGAGTACCCTGTGCGAGAGACCTGCCTGTCGTCTCTGCGGAGTCCAGGGTATTCTTCACAACATTTTGATTGGCAAGTTTGCCCTCGGAGACTATGGCGAGAAGCTTGGCTCTGGCTGGTTCCAGAACCTCCTGGAGGCCTTCCTGGAGTAGGTTCAATTGGGCGTCGACGTAGCTTGCCAGTAACGTCGTGTTAATGGCAATCCGGACGGTATAACCAGATGCCGACGTGATCCGTTTGCCTAAGGCATACAACCTTTTGGACTCCTTGTCCGGGGGTGACTCTCCCGTGGCAAGGGGAACCCCTGCTCTCTTGCGAGTGTTGGTCACCACCAGCGAGTCCGGGATTGCGTGTCCTTTGATATGAAGTGGGTCGGTGGGGGAGGGCCGGAAGAGTTTTTCCGACCCTTGGATTCACAGCCCTAGTCCGAGCGGGTGTGAGTAAAGAAGGGGCCAGAAGTCTCTTTACAGAGCTCAAGAGGGGAATAGACTGGCTTGCCGGAGGCTTGTCAGTAGTAATGTTTTCCGCGAAATCCTGTTCAGGCAATGCCTCAAGCGTGGCAATTTTAAAGAATTCCGCTGCTTTTTTCCAACGTGTTATTGAAAGCCGTTTGATCATCCACCAGGGGAGCTTGCCGAACCGGTGTGGATGGGGAAGAGTCGAGGCAAATGATATCAGAATTGCGATCGTCCTGCTGGGGGTCCTCCCAGTTATCCGTTGTGCCTTGGTCTTCCCCATAATTGTCCAGAAAAGAAGTCTCTTCTTCTGTATAGATGTCTCTATACGTGTCCTTCTGGACATCTTCTTGATAATCAAGATAGTGTTGAACATCTAGGTGTTGGGCAACTCGTGTGTGAGGGTTAGGGTCTACCCGAGCTTTTTTCGGCAGAGGTTGATCAGAAGCCCTGAAAACCTGCCCCAACCGATCCATATTCCCCTCAAATTGTTCCGTAGTCCACTAGGATGACCCAAATGACCCAGCTGAGCAGGAACAGGGTCCTCCGCCCTAAGGCGTTCAGAGGATCTCCTCAGGGTGCTTGAGAGGGGTACCTGGCTCTCTTCGTAACAGTCCTCAGGATCGTCCTCCAAAACTGTGGAAAACCTTTCAGCGGATTGGCCCATAACTGTGGGCGAAACCGGTACTAGGCCCACCGCCGTAGCAATCTTACTGATGGTTACTGAATCTTCGTGGGACAAAGCCTCCGATGATGGTTTCTCGGGTAGAGGCCTACTCGTAGTTTTCGGGCCTGAACGGGCCTTGGAAACCTTGAAACTCGTCGAAATGTATTGTTCAGAAACTTCGGCGTGTGTAGTTTGGGGAGTAGCGCCTTTGTTATGTTTATTAAGCCCAGTCATGCGCTGCTGCGGAGAAGGCTTCGGATCAAATTGATCCGATGGTGCTTGCGCCTTCAACGAGGTCGTCGAGGAGGGCGCTTGGGTTGTGTGTTTTGTGCCGTGCGATTGTACGCCCCTGTCACCGGGTGTGGTCCCTGTAGCAAGACCTGAGTCGAGCCTGGAAGGGTCAGGACGGGCGTGGCGGCTCTAGAATAGTCCGCCTCAAGGTCTACAACGTCCGCGTTGGATGTTTGGTCATCCGATGTATCCCCGTCACTTTCGGCTGGTGTCCCGGCAGGGGAGGGAGGCTCCACGCGTGACATGCCATACGCGGCCCACCGCTTCAACCGGCGCTCCTTAAGGAATTAGGTTTAGGAGTTTAACACCAAACATCGCTTTAGCGCTCTAGGGGGAGACAAGCGTACACGAAGTGTGCTCGTCTTTCCACGGATATCTGACCCTTCACGGAGGGCAGAATCTAAATGGAGTCCTTTCCATAGCAGAAGGGAAGGGTGACCAGAACAAAAAGGAAAGCAGTGGAAAAGAGGAAAGCCATAGCAGTATGGCAAACCCCGAGCCCACTCTCCCTACTGTGTAGGCCGGCCAGAAGGCCCGACCACGTGGAGGTCCGAACGCTGGATCTTAGGTGCCGGAATCCACAGCCGTGGACGGTACCCCCCGTAGTCTTCGTCGAAGATGTTCTTGATAGGCAAAGTGACTTAACGGGGATTAAACCGACAATTCGGTAAGATAAACAATGTCTCATGAAGAGCTCCGCTATAGGGCGACCAGTTATCTGGGCGGAAAAAAACAATCTGAGGGACCTCGGCAAAGGGAGGGATTTTGGGTACTACACACGTCACGATAGGGATAGTGTTTCAGACATGCCTAGGACAACGTCTTTCGGGGGACCGGAAGGGGACAAGATGCAATACTCCGCGGTTACCACTGGATGTCGGACCATATGCACAGCATGTGATTCTAAGCAGATTAACAAGCATCAGAACATTTTTTATTTTACAAGGACAAACTTACCTTTAATTGCTGGTTGCAGTGAATCTTTTTATTAATTTGGTGGACCTTTACCACGGTAAAGGCACTCATGGGTGCTCATTTTACCAAAATGGACCCAGTCTTCTTTTTTCACCATTTTAGTGTTCCTTGTTCTTTCTTGTTCCTTCCCATAACATCCAGGGCGGGAAAATCCTATCTTCACTTTATCTTCGGTGGGAGACCTCGGTCAATCCCGGCCAGGCTCCAGAAGGCAGGAAGTGAGGAAGGAGTCCAAAACTCTGCAGCCCTTTGACTTGCTTCCTGCTTGTGAGTCTCCAGTTCAACCTGGGTGGCTGGCTGTCCTGAAAGGACCGCCACCCCAGCCACCACCCCCAGTTTGAATATTGCATGTCTGATTGGCTGGGTTCCTGCATAAAAGTCTGATCCTGGAAGCTGAAGAGGTAGTCTACAACCGGAACCAAAACCTAAGAGGAGGATGATTAAAAAGTGGCTAAGATGTTTTGCAGCAACTACAGATCCTGCTGTTACCCTTCCTTCCAATCGACCTGGGGACTCCAAAAGCAACAATTCCGCCGCAGAGCCTGTTGAGACACACTAGACTCGAGACCTGCATTTTGAGCCATCCCACGCCATGCTGTGAGCATACGGGGCTGCAATACCCAATACATTTGGGACCTCGAGCCATTGTGCAGTAAAGAGTCTTCCAAATCTTAGTGCAAGTTTGTGGGCATCCTGCTGGACCTCCAGAAACGTGAATCGAGACCGGAAAATACCTTCAGAGGGCTGGACCTTGCAAACAATGAGAATCCGACTGGCGATATTCTGCAGTCTTCTGTGCTCATGAAAAGGCACAAACTCCAGAGCTGCATCCGGCTGGGAGGAAACTCTTGCTTGGCGCCTTCTCCCGTGATCCCTGCTGCAAAAGTCCATCCAAAGTCCCGTCTTCCATCTTCTTGACAAAGGAATCCATCGAACAGGTTCTTGGCTGCAGATCCTGAAGTCTTCCTGCTGCAACTCATCTGTGCTGAGGTACTGTGTTGGCTGGGGTATTTTACATAGCTTAAGCCTTTGTGATTTCTGTATAGTTTTGGGGTGTTTTCTGCGATTGGGGGGGCCACTCATCCAGTTCACCCAGGCCCACTTTGGAATCCTGCTAGGGTGTCTTCTCTGAAGTCCCTGGACCCTCAACTAACTTTAAAGTGAAATACTTACTGGTTTGAACAGTCTTCCTCTGGAACTCGGACTTTGCCTGCAAATGAACCCTATCTCACCCTACTTGCAGATGCCACCTAGACCACTAGGTGGCCTCTACTGCCTCTGAGTGAACTGATGCTATAGAATAAGGGAAGGACTGGATAGGAAAAGGGTTCTGCCTTGAAAAGCGTAAGTGTTCAAAAGTTACTTGAAGTTGGTTGGTAACTTGAGAGTGAACAGTTACAAACGTTGAATGTGTGATGCACTATTCTGAAAAGTATATACAAGGTTAAGTTACTCACCTGTGAATTGGTTGTGCCTCTTCCCCAAAAGTAATGCTGTTTTCACTTTACTATTCCCGTTAGGATAAATGTACCCAATTGGGTCTTGCTTCCTCCGACTTGCTGTTAGCCTGTCCAGAATAAGTCTGCCCAAGGTTATACTTTCCTTTAAGTTGCAGATAGCCCCTTTAAAAAGTATATAGATTTTAATTACATTGTGTTAGCCGTGTTTCATCCCAAAACAAAAGTTATTGCTTACCTTAATCTGTGTTGAACTGATCTGAAAATTAAACTGTAATAGTATATTACAACATGAGGTTTTACCTGCCTACAATAGCTGTGTGCCATTTTTGCAAAGTGTTCTTCAGTGTAGCTAACATTCGTCTGCCTTGAGCATCCAAAAATAGTAGAATACGTTCTTACTAATCTTAAACTGTTCCACTGAGCTAAAAACAAAGCAATTGTTTATTACACCTCTATGCGTTGGTCTGTACTTTAAAGCAGGGTTTGTGTTTTTGTAATGTGTTTATATGATCTGTGACAGCACTTATTTACCCAAGAGTTACCTTGGTCTACTTGTATTTAAATAAACCCTTTATTTTTTACAATACATAGTGTTTGTGTTTCTTTGGACCACATAAACTACAATTTCTTTGTACTGATTCTATAGACCTCTCTCCCTCCTAAGATAAGCCTCGGTGCTCTGTCTATGCTACCATATACTTGGGTGAAACAGCCTTATACCAAGAATGGAGTCTTGTACCGTCTCAGTTGAATGGTTTTACTAAGCCCTTAGTTGGACGTCAGAAAAACTGTCCTAACACCTTGTCTTTGTGAAACATCAACTAGGGCGGTTTTGAAGAGAATGCCTAGATTTCCCCGACCAGTCGGGCCGATGTTCTGGCCACCAAGAACGCTGTTTTGAAGGAAAGATGTTTGATGGACACCTGGTGCATGGACTCGAAAGGCAGCCTCATGAGCCTTGCGAGTAGTACATTTAGCTCCCATGCTGGTGCAGGGCGACGGACAGGTGGAAAAGAACGGAACAGATCACGTAAGAACTCCTTCACCAGCAAATGGGACCCTAGGGACGGCACCCCTGAGGAGCTGTTGTACCTGGAGATGGCTGCCAGGAGCACCTGGAATAACGCGTCAAGTCAGATTCAGCCAGGGATAAATTAAGTGTTACTGACTGAGTGACTAATGTACTCCTAGTCCCCTCTTCATCCTGTATGAGCATCCCTCGTGAAGTACGGGAACAGAACCGACAATCCACCAGAAAAAGAAACATCCCCTTTAAATGTACTGGCATGCGGGGCCGTGGGCCAGGGAGCGCAGGCTCCCCTAACACCACCCACGAGCGCCACACCTCAGCCCCCTTTTGACACGTCAGCTGTATTATAATTTTAACAACCCTACTGGTTTTATTGTAGGGGGATGGACGGTGGGACGTATGGAGGAAAGTATACAATGGACTATGAGTGCGTTAGTCACTCCGTGAGGAACACTTAATTAATCCTATGTCCCTTCTGCTTTCCTCCTTCCTGTATGGGCGATTACAACTGACAACGCCCTGGGGAGGAGAGCCTGACCTTCTAGGCAAATAGATTACGCTGCACCGCTTGGCCAATTGCTGCATTGGCCTTGGCACTGGCACCTAAGCAGTAGTGCTTGCAAAAGGGCAAAGGCGTGGCCCATGTTGCCGCCCTGTTGATCACCTGCCAGGGAACGTGGCACTGAAAGCAACTGCGGTCACCTTAGCTCTAACCGCATGCCCATGCATGCCCTGCGGCAGACCCCAACTTTCCACCTTGTATGCCTCCAGGACAGCTGTCATCCATCGAGATATGGATGCCTTGGAGGCCTGCTGCCCAGGCCTAGAGCCTCCGAATGTTACAGTGCGTCTGTCTTGCAGATGCCTTTTTTCTGTCTAGATCGAATTTAAACGTCCTCCTGACATCCAGGCAGTTGAGCTTTTTCTCTGCATTGTGTGTATAACAAGTAAATGGAAAATAAACCATCAATCTTCATTGGGGTCCAGGAAGAATGTGGGGAGTACAATCTCCTTATTGATATGGAAGGATGAAACCACCTTCGGCAGGAATTTGGGGTGTGTGCGGAGCACAACCTTGTCCTTGTGAAATCAAGTGTATGGCTCTGAGGCGACTAACACCAGGATCTCGCTTGCTCTGCCAGCCGATGTAAGCCCAACCAGCAGGGCTGTCTTTAGTGTGACCAATCTAATGTCGGCTGTGGCTATGGATTCAAATGGTTTGTGTGCTATAGCGCTTAGGACTACATTCAGGTCCCAAACGGGATAAGAGCGATTCACCGGGGGGTAGTCTGGTCAGTCCTGTGACGTTCCTCTTTACTACAGGATTGGCAGAGGACCGGACGAGAAAGTCTGAGTTCCTATAAGCACCAATAGCGGCCAGGTACGTTCTGCAGGTATCAACCTGGACACAAGACCTGGCAAGATCCGCTGAAAATGAAGACTTGGTCGAGGGTGGATGTCAGTGGATTCACCCCATGTTCCTTAGCCCTAAAGCAGAATCTTGACCATTTATGCGTAGCCAGGCTCCTGGCCTTCTGAATGAGCTCCAGATTGTCGTTGGACAACTGAAGGTGCTGGAGAGTTAGCTGCTTAGGAACCAGGCCTCAAGGGCTAGCTTCCATCGAAAGGGGTGTAGCACTGCACCTCTCTGCTGCGCTAGTAGAGCACCCTTCCCAAGGGGAAGTAGAATTTCTTGCTGAAGAGAAATCTGCCTCAGGTCCGAGAACCATGGGCGCGCCAGCCAGAGAGGCGTCACAAGGAAAATCCTGAGGTTCCTGGAGTTCCTGATCTTGCTCACTACCTTGTGCACGAGCGGTGTGGGAGGTAATGCATATGCCCACATCCCGTCCCAAGGAATCTGGAGTGCATCCCCGAGAGAGTTGCATCCCCTTCCTCCCCAAGACACGAACTGTTGACACATCCAATTCTGTGCTGTCGCAAACACGTCTGTTGTTGGGTGACCCCATCTGCTGAATACTACCTGGAGGACACTCACGTTCAGCTGCCACTCGTAATTGTCGGCGGCCAGGTGACTGAGTCGGTCTTCTTCCAGGTTGGACTCTTGGGAGACGGACAGCCGAGAGTCACACTTTTTGGCAGATAGCACATTCCTAGATTTCCAGAGTCAACGCGCACATTTGCGGGGACCTGGCGCCCCCGTTTGTTGTTATAGAACATGCAGGTTGTGTTGTCTGTCTGGATGCACACCGACTTGCCCTTGATGGTTGGTTGAAAAGACCATAGTGGCAACTGCATCGCCATAAGATCCACCCAGTTGATGTGATTCTGCCGTCGGTCGCAGCCTAGAAGCCATGAACAGAGTGGGCTCCCAGGTGGCTCCCCACCCCTGGAGTGAGGAATTTGTGCTAATTGTGTACTCTATGGTGGGTGGCCGGAAGGGTCTTCCCACTATAATGTTCTCTTCCTGTTGCCTCCATCTGAGGTCATGGTCCAGGTGTTGCGGGATGAGATTGGGACCCACTGATTCCCTGATTCCTGATCCCAAGAAACTGCGAAATGCAACGAGACCCTCTTCATGCATAGACTGGTGTATGGACCACCAGTAGACATACCGCCAGTACGCCCAGAAGATGTTATCACCAGGCAGTGGTGATCGACCTGCTGCGGAAATGGGACACTGCTGATCGAACCGCAATCACCTTGTCCCCTGTGGGGAAAACCCTCTGCTGCTGTGTCTCCCCACACCAGGCCAAGAAACACTAGTGTCTGTAGGATTGAGCTCAGACTTTTGGTAGTTGACCAAGAAGCCCAGGTCGAATAGGGTAGCGGTAATCCTGTGCGCAGAGTCCCGAACCTGCTCAGGAAAAGCCCCCCCGACTAGCCAGTCGTCGAGGTACAGGTAGACATGTCGCCCCTCGGACCTGAGGAGGGCAGCCACCGCATTAATGAGCCTTGTGAAGACTCTTGGAGCAGAGTTTAGACCAAAAGGCAGAACCTTGTACTGAAAACGCCAGCCCATGACCCGGAACCTGAGGAAGGCCCAGGAGGCTGCACAATGGTAACATGGAGATATGCGTCCTTCAGTTCCAGGGAACATGTCTAGTCTCCCTCACACAGTGTCTCAGCAATGAGCGCTGGCGTCACCATCTTGAACTTCTGCAAGGGTAGGTAAAAGTTCAGGGAAGATAGATCCAAGACCACACACAGGCCCGCCTGGTTCTTCTGGATAGCGAAGATGCAGGAGCAAAAGCCCTGCCGTGGAGGTTGCGGGGGGGGGGGGGGCTGGGGGAGGGGGAGGAGGAGTGTCTTGCTCTACCGCTTCTTTCTCTACGAGGGTGAAAATCATTGCTAGCAGTGATGGTGTGCCAATTTGTGGGAAGGGGGGACCAGAGGGGGAGAAGGAAGAGGTAACTGGAAGCCCCAGGACACCACTGAGATGAACCAAGAGTCCACGAATTTCGCACACCAAACAAGAATGTAGGGCCAGCCTGCCCCCAACTGGGATGCGGTGGACCTGATGCACAACATCATTGTTTCTTCTGGCCAGAGGCTGAGGAGGAGGAGGGGGACTGTAAGAACCCCTTATGAGATGCTTTATGGTGTTTTCTCCAATGCTGACTAGGTGACCTGTGCGGCTGTCTGGGCTTGCAGTCCTGTCATTGTCTTGCTGGAGGAAGACTGACAAATGCTGCAGTCCTGGATGACATGCTGAGGGTGAAGGCAGTAGAGGCAGTTGTCGTGGTGATCCCCCGTAGACATTCTTCAGCCCAAAGTGGGCACAGACTCTTCCTCGTGGAAGCATTCGCCAGGAGGTAGGCCCAACTGAACAGGCGAAGCTTCGTTGAAGATTACCAGTGGCAGGAATGGTCCATGGAGGTAGCACTGTCGCCGAGAATGTCGGTCGTCGAGTAGACGTTGAACATTCTATATTCTTTTGTAGAAAAGATGTTAATTCCGATACATATTCATAGATGTTTTGAAGAGATCATTTTAGAGGTCTCCCAACACGAATGTGCAGTAAACAATCTGAAGATGGCTGACAGGGGAGGAGTTAAGGGAGTTGATCCTATTGGCTGTGGGCAGTATGACCCAAAATGACTACTTTAGAGCACAAAAGTGACTGAAAGTTTCAGTTGAAGTTTAAAATGCTGTTTTACTGAGGATTCCCAGCCAGACTATGGGGAATATTCACAGCACGTGAAAGATCCAATGTGGAGAAATGGAGTCCGCTTTGGGAGAACACCCACGAACTGCTGGGTGCCGGCAGACCTCTTCGGTGTGGCAGAAGAAGCGCTTGAGACCCGTGAAAAAGTGCAGAGCGCAAATGCAGTGGGAAGCTAAGGTAAAGGACGTTGGAGGCCGGTGGCAAGCCGTAAGGAGGAGAAAGGGCCCCTAGGCAAAGGGTGGCTCCCATATAAGCAGCTCCTAGATGTGTCTGCAGGGGACGCCAGTTGCCAGTTCATCCAGGTTATTCCCGCAGGCTTCCCTGCTTACCCCTGTTCACCTAGCAGACTCTCAAACTCATGTGTTTTTTTTCTCCCTTTTTAAAATTTGCACTTTATCAATATTTAAAATTGCATTGTGAAACTGTTAGGAGAGGCCTCAGGTCACTAATCCTCACATGTGTATGTACATACTTCAGACCCCGAGTTGATACATGTAGGGGATATCACATTGTACATAGTTATAGTATTCTGTCACAAGTCTCTCCTCGCTGCTTTTGTTGTTTGCTTGCGACCTTCTGTGATGTCTTCTTTCTCACAGTCCGGGATTTGCACAAACCCGAGCGCTGGTCCTCGGATTCCAGCGTGAGGTTCGCTATCCAACTTCCGGAAACGTTCAGAAGTCCAGGGTGGATACCAGGAAGGAATGATGTTCGCACTCAGAGGCACGGAATGCCGTGACCAGAGCGCGGAAGAAAATCCAGGCAGTTCGGAGGTAAGGTACAGGAATGGGAGGAAGGAAGGGGGATTCAAGGAACTGCAACCAGGAATCAGAAGAAAGCCCCGAGCGAACTCCGGCAACACACGTCCGACTACAGCAAGTGGTAGCGTTGAGACGCGCAGAACCGCAGGGTCTTGTCTGTTTTGTAGAGCGTACAGCATGGAGCATAGAGACTGGCCAGCAGCATTCCGTTTCAAGCGGCCATGTTTGAAGGATCACTGTATTCAATTCCCTATGGGTCAGGAAGTCCATAAGGGACGCAGACGACGGTTCATGACATTCAGCTTCACTGTATGAGCTTCACTGTTTACAGGCATTGTTGCCCATGGTACCTTCTGTGCATGACTATTGTATCGTAGTACACTTGTTATGGTTTGCGTGCTAGAATGCGAGGGTGGTTGGGAGAGGGTCCACAGGTGTCCGTTGACTGTTGGCTCCCAGGCTGGGAGTTGTCTTGCCTTACTGCTGAATAAATCCTCTGAGAACTGCACCCGGCATGTGTCTATCTGGTGTGGATGAGCACAACAGAAACCTAGGCCTTTCTTCCTCTATTCAGGAGTCTCAAACTTGGATGTGTTTTTCTCCCGTTTTAAAACGCCCATTGTTATAGTTCTTTAATTCTGAGTGTCGTTGTCTTGTCCAATTGCTCAACCGTCTCACTTCTCGCTGTCTCGTCTGCTTGCACCCTGCCCGGTGTCCTTCCCTAATGTTCTCTCCTTCCCTCTCCCCCCCTCCCTTTCTACTCTGTGGTGCTGTCTCTCCTATTTTTTCTAACTGCTTCTCTATCAACTATCCTGCCCTCCTCACTAAATCTTGTAGGAAGAAGTTTAAAAAGGACATACTAGTCTCAAACCCATGCCTCCCTATCGTGGACACCTATACCAGTGCCTCCTGCAGGCAAACTTTCACCGGCATCCTCTTTGTCGTTCCCTCGCCAGACCTATCGACCCTACATATGGTCTCTGCTCCCTTTCTCTTTTTCTCCCATTAATGGAGGAACCCGGTGGGATGCCCTCCATCCACTCCTCTAAGGTCATTCATTTTATGTGAATGGCACCGTCCTTGTCCAAGGCCCTCAGGCCAACCTTCTCTTCGATAGACTCTTCCTGCGCCTCATCAATTTTCTTTCTTCTCCTGCTGTCCCCTCCCCCACCCTCCACGGCTTTCTCGCCTACCCCTGTTGCCTCCTCGGCTACCTTGCCCTCTCCTTCCCTTTCTGCCCCCTGCCCCCTCGGGCTCCTTCTACACCTCCGCAGGGCGTACCTCCGATTTGTACCCCTCACCGTAAGTCCTTAAAGGACGGCAACCTTCTCCATATTGCCACTCTCCTCCGACATCTGCCGCCTTCTGGAGGAACTGCACCTCTGTGCTCGGACATGGTTCACGGCCAGCTCTGTCACAAGCTTTGACACGCTCCTCCCTGACGGCTAAAATATCCTCTCTGCGGCCAGGTCCAACCGCTCCGCAGGGGGTGCAGCCCTGATCTTCCCTGAGTGGACTCCTGCTTCGGTCATTCCTACGCAGGCCTACTCTTTCGAATGCCTCGTCTGCAGGCTCTCTCTCCCCTAGCAATTCCCTTACTGTGGCTACTATCTATCGACCACCTGGTCAGATCTCCTCCTTCCTCTCGGAATGGGCGTACCTCTCCTCTTCACTCCTGGTCTCGACCACTCAACTCCTCCTTCTTGGAGAAGTCAACATCCACATGGATGCCTCCAGTCCTCCCTCTAGACTCTTTTGCGACCTCTGCGACTCCCTCTCACTCTCCATTCTCCCCTCTGGCCCGACTCACTCTGCAGGGCACACTCTGGATGTTCTGATATCCTCAGACCTTCCCCTTTCTGTCCCTCTCACCACTCCTCTCCCCTGGAGTGATCACTTTCTCTTTTCCACCCTCTCTACCCCTCAGGCCAAGCCACTTCCATCAATGCCACCCACCTTCTCGGTCATCCGACCCATGAAGCGCATGTCAGTTGAGGCTTTCGCCGCCACTTTCTCACCCCCCCACCCCCCTTTGGCTGACCCTCACCCTGACAGTCCTTTCTATGCTCCACTATGCTATATCTGATACTCTTGCCCCCGTCGTGAGAATCCGCCTGAAGCCCAAAGCGAAGTAAAACTCCTAGTAAAACTCAGACCTTGTCACCCTTAAACGCAAGTGCAGGGTGGCCGAGAGGAAATGGTGTGCTTCATGTACATCCTTTGACAAATTGGCCTGCCGCCTGCTCCAAAGGCGTCTCTGCGGCCTCTAACAACTCGGCCAAACTCTAATCTCTGCAAGGAACTGGCCAATCCTGGCGCAGTCTCTGCCTCTCCTGTCCCTTCTCAGGCCCTCTACACGGCACTGGCTTCTCACTTCAGCTCAAAATCAGGACATACTGTCCTCACTCTCCTCCTCTCCCCTCCCTCCCTCCACTCCCTGCTCTTCCTCTGGCCCTCCTGCAGCCACCTCTCCCTCCTCCTCTGCCTTTCCCCATGTTCTCCGCAGATGAGGTTTCTAGACCAGTCCGATCTATGAAAGTCTCGCCAAAACAGGTTCACCCTGTTCCTCCAAAACCATCAAGGACCACATTGACTCCCTGAATCCTGCCCTGGCACACTTCTGCAACCACTCCTTCGCAACGGGAGTCTTCCCATCCCCACTGAAGCACTCCCTTGCGCACCTTCTTAAACCCTCTGCTGACCCTTCCTGCCTGGCTAACTATCGCCCAATCTCCATCACTCCCTTCCTGGGCAGACTCCAGGAAAAACTGGCCATCTCCACACTAAATCCGTTTTGGTTGCCTCCATGACCATCAATCTGGCGTCAGAGCTGCCAGAAGCACAGAAACTGCTCTCCTGAACATCTGTGAAGACCTGCTATCCAACCTTGATTCTAACTCCCACTGTGTCCTCATCTTGCTTGATTCCTCTTCTGCTTTTGACACGGTCAACCATGCCATCCTGCTCAAATGTCTCCGTAATAACCTGGTCATCACCGGTCAGGCCCTGGCGTGGCTCACTTCTTTCCTCTGACTGACCCTCCCAGGTCCAACTTGGGTCCTTCCTCTCTGCTATCTTTTTCTCTACCTGTGGTGTCTTACAGGGGTCTAACCTCTCTCCCTGGCTGCTCAACCAATACCTGGCACTACTTGCCCACCGCATTGCCTCTCTCTCCAACTTTCAGTGCTATGCAGACACTCAGCTCATTTCCAGACTACCTTCGGCCACCTCTTCTCCATCTCTCATCACCGACTGTCTGCTATCAGGAGGGGTGTGCCGCCAATGACCTCTGCCTTAATGCCAGTAAGACTGAGATTCTCCTCATCGGCACACCCGCTCCCTCCTTTCATGTCGCTCTCTGGCACCCTTCTCTTGGCCCTCTTCCTGCTCCCACCTGCGAGCCTAAAATCCTCAGGGTCATCTTCGACTCCACACTCCTCCTTCCGCACATCTCCGACGTCTCGAAGTCCCACTACCAGATGCACCTCCTCAGAGGTATTCTTCTTTTCCTCTCCTTCCCCCAGAAGCTCATTGTCTCCAGAGCTCTGGTTCTCTCTAGGCTGGACTACTGCAACAGCCTTTTCCTAAATCTGCCTGCCTCTACTCTCCGCCTCTGCAACTCATCCAGAACAGGACTGCAAAACTTGTCCTTGGCCTCAAGCCCAGGGATCCTCTCTGTCCAGGACTGAAATCTCTGCACTGGCTCCCAGTGGCTGCGAGGATTAAGTTCAAACCCCTCGGCATTGTCTCCCAGGCCTTCTGGGGCCTCAATACCTTCAATTGTCTCTTCCTAATGATCTTCCTTCTCAAGCTCTTTGCTCATCCGCCTCCAACTCCCTCAGGGTCAGTCGCTTCTCCAAGCAACGAGTTGGTGGTAGATCTCCTTTGGCGGGTGCTTCCCTCTGGAACAGCCCCTCAAACTTGGAGAGCCATCTCTGGTTCTGGAAGCACCTCAAAACCCTTCTCTTTGCTTCTGCTTTTTCTCCTTCTCTCATCAGCTGACCTCCTGGCTGAAACTGCACTGGTTATCTGGCCACCCTCTGATCTCGGGTCCAGGTCCCTCCCCCGCTAGTCTCACACACACACACACACACACACACAAAAACACACACACACACACCCCCCTGCACTGCCTGCCCGGCAACCCCCCACACATGGGGGGTGTTTCTGTACCCCTGCAGTCCCACTACCAGCACTTGACGCCTGATGTCTGCACTTACCTTTGCACTTGCCACCTGCTGGCCGTTATTTACTTATTTTATTATTCTATTCCCATGTACTGCACTGTCACTTCCCCCTGCACTTTCCCCATCCCGTGCACTTGCGCGATGTGAATGACACCTGGCCTAGTAGGATCGCTGTCTGTCCTCCCTTTGTTCCCCCTGCCTTGCCTAGAAACACTTGTGTATAGGCGCGTTATAAATGACACATCAAAACAGAGGGTCCGAGGGAAAACTGTTGAGTCCCGCTTCGCTGAGGAAGCATTGCTGGTGTGTGCGATCCACAGAAGACTGCTGGGAGAAGATGCAAGCGCCTGCACAGCGAGAAGGAAACCTGTGTCGGCAGAGAACCTCGCAAGTGGTCATAAAACTGGCCAGGGAGTGCAACCAGAAAGGGGAGCACCGGGTTGGCAGACATCGAAATAAAGCTATAAACATTACTATAAACGGAAAACAGGCATTGCCATGCAAGTTAAAGCAAATATAAGGCCTTTTGAGTACTGAACAAAATGAAAGCAAGTTAAACAAAAAGAGGGCAAGTTGAGAACACGCTTACATCTTGAGAGGAATGAAAGAAAGCTTGTGCGTTTTACTGACAGGAAGTTTGTGAACTGCATTGAAATGAACTGCATTAACTGAAAACAAGTGCGAGCAAAGCCAAGAGAGCACAAAGAGTTGTAAGCATTTTATGAGCCATCTAGCGCTGGCCAAAGCCAAGAAAGTGCTAAGAACTGTACATCACAAAGAAACAAACATTGGCAAGAGCCAAGGGACTATAATGAGGTGCCACAAGCGCATAGTGGCCAGCCAAGCCACACTACATGGTCAGCAGTGTGACATGGGATTGATGCAAGCCTCACTGCTGTGGAGAAACAGAAGACCGGCGTTAATGGAAGCGGGCAAGGGAATAGTTTCTTACCTGTAACTCCATTTCTCCAGCATTGGTATCTTTCATGGATTCACATGCTTAGAATATTCCCCGTCGTCAGGCTGGGAATCCCCGGTACATTATATAGACCCTTTCCCGTAGGAAAACTTTTTAGACGCTTATGCGTCCTATCCACCTCGTTTTGTATCATGAGTGCCCGCGCCGTCAGGACGCCATGATATAAATACAGGACCCGCCCCCGCGCTCCCTCAGATTTCGGCCCCCAAAGTAGTGGGGGAACCAGTTTGCATGCCCAGGGGAGGCAGGCAGGCGGGCGCATGTGAATCCATGAAAGATACCAATGCTGGAGAAGAACAAGTTACTTTCTTACCTGGTAACGTTCTTTCGATGGGATGGTCCGACGACGTATTCCATATCTATGACAGTAATCACCACAGCTGTGCTGCTTCGGAAACTTTTTCGGCGTCTGCGTCCTGCGTCGATGACGTCGATGCGCCGCCGTCGAGGACCTCCTCCGACGTCCGACGTCATCCGATGTGATAAGTAGGACGCACGACGCCAGTAGCCTCAGTTGTAGTTTTTTCCCCCAGAACGTGTGACAAGAGTCAACTGCCAGTCCGACACAAAGCCTTGCGGAACGTAAGCTGCAAACGCAACAGAAATTCTGCAGCGGGGAAGGCAGGGCGGGAGCGATATGGAATACGTCGTCGGACCATCCCATCGAAAGAACGTTACCAGGTAAGAAAGTAACTTGTTCTTCGAGGGGATTGGGTCCTCCGACGTATTCCATATCTATGACAGACTCCCAAAGCAGTACCAAATCAAGGAGGAGGGAAAGAATTTAGAAACAAAATTTAGAATAGCCAATCAAATAGCAGAGCAAAGGACCGCCTTGCCAAAGGCCAGATCCTGCCCTCTGATGGAATCGAGGGAATAATGCCGCACAAATGTATGCACTGAAGCCCAGGTGGCAGCATCACAGATGTTGCGAATAGGAACACCCCTCTGCAGGGCAGTAGATGCAGCCAAGCCCCTGGTAGAATGGGCCCGCAAGCCAGCCGGAGGGACCTTGCCCGCCAAGCGGTAACACTCCGAGATGGCCAAAATAATCCAGCGGGACAAAGTCTGTTTCGTCACAGCTTGCCCCAAGCGCTTACCAGCGTAACCAATAAAGAGTTGATCGTCCACTCTGACCCGGGACATGCGAGAAACATAAAAGCTCAAAGCTCTCCTAGGATCAAGCCTATGGAGCCTCTCCTCTTCCTTACCAGGATGCGGAGGAGGATAGAATGCCGGAAGAACAATCTTCTGGGCCAAATGAAATTCCGTCACTACCTTCGGAAGAAAAGAAGGACGAACTCGAAGGACAACCCTGTCCTTGTGAAATACAGTGAAGGGCGGCTTAACAGAAAGTGCCTGTAACTCACTCACTCTGCGAGCGGAAGTAACCGCAACTAAAAACACAGTTTTCAAAGTCAACAGCCTCAAAGGGCAAGAATGTAACGGCTCAAACGGAGCACCCATAAGAAACCTAAGAACAAGGTTCAAATCCCAACCGGGCACCAGGAAAGGCGACGGAGGGAACACATTAGTGAGCCCTTTCAGAAACTGTGAAATTAAAGGGATTTTAAAGTAAGAACATTCTTCAGATGAGCGCTTAAAGATGGACAGCGCCGCCAGGTAACCCTTAACGGTACCCACTTGCAAGCCCCTGTGGGCCAAAGAAAGCAAAAAGGACAGAACCATGGGGATGTCACATGCAAAAGGATCCACATTCTGAACTCTGCACCAGTCGCAGAACTTACGCCAACGGCAACGGTACAGAGACTTAGTTGCGGGCCTTCGGGCCGAAAGCAACACCTCCATCACGTCTTCAGGGAGGTCCCAATCCTTATACCTCAACCTTTCAGAAGCCAAGCGTGAAGGTTGAGGGATCCGACCTCTGGATGGAGAACCTGACCTCCCTCCCGTGAGAGCAGATCGTCTCGGTAGGGAAGACGACGTGGAGGGCAGATGGACAAGTCGAGAAGGTCCGGGTACCACGTCCTCCGAGCCCACGCCGGAGCAATGAGGATCATCCGGGAACCGAACTTCCGTAACCTCCGCAGCACTTGCGGGATGACGGGGACCGGAGGAAACGCGTACAGCAGCGGGAACGACCACTCCACCACGAACGCGTCTCCTAAGGCTCCTCTTGGAGGAAATTCCCGCGAGCAAAACCTTTCGCACTTCCGGTTGACACTGGAGGCAAAGAGATCCACTTGAGGGGTCCCCCAAAGGGCGAAGATCTCCAGGAGAATCTCCAGAGCCAACTCCCACTCGTGAGAGATCGTGCTCTGCCTGCTCAGAGCGTCCGCCGTCACGTTCTCGACTCCGGCCAGATGAACTGCCGAGATCGAAACTTCCTGCTGGATGGCCCAGAACTCGAGCTGCATCGCCTCCCTGCACAGAGGAAGTGACCCTGCCCCCCCCTTTTTGTTGAGGTAGTGCATGGCCACTGTGTTGTCCGTCAGGATCAGGACATTCTTCCCTCGCAGTCGGCAGAAAAGCCCTCAGGGCTAGCCTGACGGCCCTCAGCTCCAACAGATTGATATGGAGTCTGGACTCCGACGGAGACCAACGACCGCTGACTGTCAGCCCGTTGGCATGAGCTCCCCATCCCGTGAGGGATGCATCCGACACGATCGTCACCTCCGGCCAGGGAAGCCAAAACGGAGCCCCCTTCATCAAGTTGCCTTCGACGGCCCACCACAGAAGGTCCCGGGCGACCGAGGGCGGCACCTGAATCGGGTCCGACATCCTGCCGGAGGACTGCGACCATTGCATCTTGAGTGCCCACTGCAAAGATCTCATTCGCAGGCGAGCCTCTGGCACCAGAAGAATGCAGGATGCCATGAGGCCGAGCAACCTCAAGAACTCGAACGCAGGGAGCGTCTGGGCATGCTGAAACATGCGCACCATCTGCTGAATGTGAAGAGCCCTCACCTGGGGAGGAAAACACTGCCCCAGGGAAGTGTCGAGCACTGCTCCGATGTACTGGAGCCTCTGCGTTGGCGTCAAATGGGACTTCTTTAAATTGAGGGAGAAGCCCAGCCTGTGAAGGGAGTGGCAGGCGACGGACAGATGATCCAGGACCCGCTCGGGAGAGCTCCCCCTGATCAACCAATCGTCCAGGTAGGGGTAGACGTGAATCCCCCCTTGCCTGAGATGCGCTGCCACCACCACCATGAGCTTGGTGAAAACCCTCGGGGCGGAGGTCAAACCGAACGGCAGGACCCGAAACTGAAAGTGCGAGTCGCCAACCGCGAACCTCAGGTACTTCTTGTGCTTGGGATGGATCGGCACATGGAAGTAAGCATCCTTGAGGTCGAGTGACACCAACCAGTCCTGAAGCTGAAGGGCCTGGAGGACTTGAGAGAGAGTAACCATCTTGAACTTGTCCTTCCTGAGGAGTTTGTTCAAACCGCGCAAATCCATGATGGGTCTCAATCCCCCGTCTTTCTTGGAAATCAAAAAATAAGGGGAATACCATCCCTTGTTCCTCTCCGCTACAGGCACCAGTTCTATGGCGCCTTTCTCCAGCAGGGCTTGAATTTCCTGCGCAAGGAGCGGATCCGGACACTTCAAAGAGAGGTTCCCCGGTGGATTGTCGCGAGGCCTGTGCCGAAAGGGAAGACAGTAGCCGTGGGTTATGATCTCCAGAACCCACACATCCGAAGTAATGGCACGCCACTCTACAAGATGCTGCGCCAGCCTTCCCCCAACCGGCGAACCATGGGACAAGGCCTCATGACTGAGTAGGAGCGGCTGCGGCGTTACCTGAGGGCAAAGAGGCAACTGCCCGAGCGGCCTTGGCACCACGGGTACCCTGTCGTCCACCTCTGGTACCCCTGCGTTGGCCCCTTTGACTGCCAGCTCCTCTCGCTCTACCAAAGGACGAGTAATAGCGAAAGGAGCCACCCCTCCACTGCTGTCCCCTAGGACGAAAAGGCGGAGGTTGGCGAACTGCAGCGCCCAACGACTTCGCTGCAGCTTTTGAGGTCTGCAACCTCTCAAGGCTCTCGTCAGCCTTGCTGCCAAAAAGATGTTCACCATCAAAGGGCATGTTGAGGAGCCGGGACTGCACATCAGGAGCAAACCCCGACTTCCGCAACCACGCAAACCTGCGTATCACGGTGCTCGCCGCCATGGACCTACTGACGCATTCAGCCAAGTCCAAACCCGACTGAACGGACTCACACATGGCATCCTTACCATCCTGGACCAAAGCAAGGAAACCAACCCGTTCGTCCCCTTCGGGAATATGTTCAGCCGCTAACGCAACACAGTTCCACAGAGTGTGCGTGAAACGCGACAAGGCACAAATGGAGTTGGCCGCCTGAAGCGCCATACCACCAGAAGAAAACACCTTCTTCGCCCAGCCATCAAAACGTTTGTCGTCCCTATCAGGAGGGATGGTAGGGTACGACGCCTGCTTCGCCGGGGCCGTGGCCGCCTGCACCACCAAACTTTCCGGAGTGGGGTGCCTGGTCAAGTAGCAGGGGTCGCCACTGGCTGGACGGTATTTCCGCGACAAGGATCTGCCCACTGCCGGGAGACTCTCCGGAGCAGTCCAAGCCGCCGCCACCCTACGCTGTAAAGCCATATGGAATGGCAGAACCGGGTCAGAAGGGGGACCAACATCAAGGATGTCCGTCAGATCATCCTGCACAAACTCCCCTGGGGGAGCAGACCATCCCAGATACTCAGACACCCTAGCCATAAGGCGCCGGTATGAGGAATCGGCATGGGAGCCAGGCTCAGGCCGACCAAATTCCACCTCCGGAGAGGTGTCCAGACCACTAGCATCATGCAGTGACTGCCTCAAATCGTCAAATTGACTATGGCCCGAGACAATGTCATCCGGCACCTGATCAGGAACCAGGCCAACCGAATCCTCATCCGCCTCCGAAATATAATCCAAGGGGTGGAAAGGCACCTGAGAGTGCCTGCTCTTGGCCAGAGCCTTCCTAGGGGGTACACCCGAGACACGGGGCACCTCCGACACGAAAGGCGTCGATGGCGTCGAGCGAATCGGCGCCGCCGTCGAGAAAACCGGCAACGGCGCCGAGAGGATCGGCGTCGACGTCGAGGAAATCGGCGTCGACGTCAGATGCAGCGCCTCCAATATCGGCGGCGTCGACACAGCCCTCGAAGCCGGAGCCCCGAGCGTGTCTCTCGACGACCTGAACGTCGACGGCCTCGACGACTTCCTCGGAGCCGGAGCTTCGAGAAAGCCTGTCGACGCCCTCGACGCCTCAGACGTCGAAGTCTTCCTCGAAGACATCACAGGTGCACACGGTCTCGATCGCGTCGAGGACCGGGACCTGGAACGGGTACGGCGAGAACGAGCCTCCTTGTCCGAACGGGACCTCTCCCGTGACTCGTGCCGACCACTCTTGCGAGCGGCGTCTCTCGACCTCACACGGCCGACCCCACTCGGGGGCGCGGACGGTTGAGTACCCTGCGACTCAAGAATCGCCAACATTTTCTTCCCAAAGGAAGCCCATTCCTCCGGCGTCGCACGGCTGGTGGGATAACCGACGTGCCGGGCAGAGTCCTCGGAAGAGGACCTGGAAGGCGACCGGTGACGGCGCTTCCGAGAACGCCTCGAAGAGGCAGAGGAGTGGCGAGACCGACTCCTAGAAGAAGACCGACGAGACCTCCGACGATGACGCGGAGAGTCACCCCTCGAATCATCCGTCGAAAGCCCCGCCGACTTCGACTTCCGGGGCTTGGACACCCGACCTACCGACAATTTCTTCTTACGTTCGCGTAAGGCCTTGGAAGTGAGCGACAGGCAGTCGACACAGTCATCCGTGTCGTGGGCCTCCCCGAGGCACCAGAGGCAGGCGTCGTGCGAGTCAGTCACCGACATCTTGGACCCACACACCCCGCACTTCTTGAAGCCCGGACGCGGGGTTGAAGACGAAGTGGAAGACATCGCCGTTAAGGTAATATCGAACAGGCTCGAAGAACCAGAAAGAACAGAACTCCAAAGAGTCGAGGCTAGAACCGAGAAACACGAAGCAACACGTTCGCGGAAAAAACGGAACTGAGGCTACTGGCGTCGTGCGTCCTACTTATCACATCGGATGACGTCGGACGTCGGAGGAGGTCCTCGACGGCGGCGCATCGACGTCATCGACGCAGGACGCAGACGCCGAAAAAGTTTCCGAAGCAGCACAGCTGTGGTGATTACTGTCATAGATATGGAATACGTCGGAGGACCCAATCCCCTCGAAATGGAGTTACAGGTAAGAAACTATTCCCTTCTCCAGCATTGGATCTTTCATGGATTCACATGCTTAGAATAGATTACATAGCAGTACCATCCCAAAAAGAGGAGGCGTGCATGCAAACTCACATACTTTCCTCACAATGCCCGTTCCCTATGGTCGTGTACCCATCAGCAATTGTTAACATAGAAAACGAACAATATTCAATCATAATTGCAACAAGATCTAACCCCTCAACCGGGGCTTACCTTATTGGAATAGGTGTCGAAGCACCGTCTGTCCCATCCGAGTATCTTCGGCATGTTGTTGTGACAGGCAGTAATGGCGGGTAAAAGTGTGTGTAGCCGCCCAGGTAGCCGCCATGCAGATGTCCCCCAGAGGGACTCCAGACCACAGCGCCGTCGACGATGCCGCTGCTCTAGTTGAATGAGCTCTTGGGCGTCGCAGAAGAGGCTTCCCAGCCTTGGAATGGCAGTACGAAATGGTAGACGATACCCATCTTGACAGTCCTTGCTTTGAAATGGCTTTGCCTTTAGCACCCAATCCATAGGCCACGAACAATTGCCTCGTTTTCCTGAAAGGTTGCGTGCGATGAAGATAAAACTTGAGAGCCCTTTTCACGTCTGTGTGTAACGTGCGCTCCGCTCCCGAGCATGGCTCTGGAAAAAACGTAGGTAAGACAATAGAGGAATGTTTATGGAACACTGAAGGAGCTTTCGGTATGAACTGTGGGTTAGTGGCAAGGACCACCTTGTTCTTGAAAAATCTTAAGTATGGTGGGTCTACCATTAGAGCTTGGATTTCCGAAATAAGTCGGGCTGAAGTGATGGCCACCAGGAAGGCCAATTTCCACGACAAAAACTTTAGAGACGATGATGACATTGGTTCAAAAGGAGGTTTCATAAGAGACGCTAACACCAGATTGAGGCTCCACACCGGAGGAAATCTCTTCTCGGGAGGGAAACTCCTAAACAAACCTTTAAGGAAGTGCTTAATCAGGCAGTCGCTGAATAATGGTGCGGAATGTCGTTGACGTGTAAACCTGGAGATGGCGGCCAGGTGTACTTTTATCGACGACACCGATAAGCCCTTTTGAGCTAAGAACAGCAAGTATGGAAGGAGCTGTTCCGGCGTAATCGACTGCGGAACCAAACCTGGTTGATCCACACACCACTGACAGAAACTCCTCCATTTGTACGAGTATGAAGTGTTTGTGGAAGGTGCTCTTGCCGCTTGCAGAATACGACACTCCTCCGGAATCGTTAGCTGACCAAATTCGGCGAAGTCAGGAGCCAGGCCGTCAACTTGAGGCTGTCCGGGTCGTGATGCCAAACGATACCCTCCTGTCGAGACAGAAGGTTGGGGATCTTCCTGAACCTCATTGGCTCCGCCGCCGCTATGTGCAGCAGGTCTGAAAACCACACCTGTCTGGCCCAATACGGGGCCACCAGAATCACCCGACATGGGTACTTGAGGATCCATTGCAACGTCCTCCGGATAAGAGGAAATGGAGGGAATGCGTACAGGAATTTGTTCGTCCATGGGAAGGAGAACGCATCCCCCCGTGAGCCCTGCTGAGGCCATCTGCTTGCATACTGCGGGCATTTCCTGTTGTCCTTCGTCGCGAACAGATCGATGGAAGGATGTCCCCACTTCTTGAATACGTGTTGTAGTTGCTGGTCGTTCAGCACCCATTCGTGAACTTCGTTCATTTCCCTGCTGAGGGCATCGGCCTCCACATTTCTCACACCTGGCAGGTGGAACGCCAAGATTAGCATGTGTTGCAGGGCCCAATGCCAGATTTTCTGTGCCTCCATCGACAGGGACCTGGAACGTGTTCCTCCTTGTTTCCTTAGGTAAAACATTGTAGTCGTGTTGTCCGTCATGACACGCACCACAGAGTCTCTCAATTGAGGAAGAAAAGATTTTAGAGCCCACCGCACTGCTCTAAGTTCTAGCAGGTTGATATGCAGGGAGGACTCTTGTAACGACCACCAGCCTTGTACCTGTAACGTATCCATATGAGCTCCCCATCTGCTCAGCGATGCATCCGTCACCACCGTCTTCTGGAACTCCGGTTCCACCAGAGGCATTCCTTTCGTTAGATGAGTAGAAACTCTCCACCAACAGAGTGCTTGTACCAGTTGTTCGTCGATGACCAGTCTGTCGGACCAGCGACCTTGGCTCTGCGCCCAACAGTCCGCTAGAAATTCCTGGCAAGGCCTCATAAACAGACGGCAGTTGTTTATCAACAGAATGCAGGATGACATGGTCCCTAGCAGGGACATGGATTTGCGCATCGACACCCTGGTACCGCATCTCCATTCCGACGCCTTGCTTTGTAGCTTCTGTATTCTTTAGCTGGATGGTCTTACAAGGCTTGTGTGTGTATGAAACTCCGCTCCTAGAAAGACCAAGGTCCTCGAAGGCTCTACGGAGGACTTGCTGAAGTTTATCGCAAAGCCCAGTTCCTGTAAGCGGGACATCGTGGCCCCCAGACTGTTTCGTGTTTGTTCCATGGACGAACCTCTGTCCAGCCAGTCGTCTAGATAGGGATAGACATGGTGACCGTCCTTCCTTAAATGGGCCGCTATAGGGGCCAAACACTTGGTGAACGTCCTGGGGGAGGACTTGAGACCAAACGGGAGGACCTTGAACTGAAAATGGTTTCGCCCGACGACGAACCTTAAATATCTCCTGTGTCGTGGACGTATTGGGATATGAAAATATGCGTCTTGAAGGTCTAGCGACGACAGATAATCCATGGGTTGCACTGACCTGATAACCTCCTGGAGCATTAGCATTTTGAATTTTGAGCTCTTTAGCCATTTGTTGAGTACCCTCAGGTCGAGAATGGGCCTCCATTTTCCATTTGGCTTCTTGACAACGAAGAACCGGGAATAAACCCCTTGTTCTTCCTGTGCCACAGGAACCCGTTCTACCGCTCCTTTTTGCAGCATAAGCGCCACCTCTTGTCTTAGAACTCGAAGGTGGGGCTGGGCCGAAAACACTGGCGGAAGACTTGGAGGCTTGTTTTTGAATTGCATCGCATGACCCATGCGAATCGTGTCCAGAACCCATCGATCTGTGGTGATGCATTTCCATTGGTCGATATGATGAGACTCGACCCCCCCAGGACGTTCCGAAGGCCGTCATTGGTTGCTGGTTTGCTTGTCCTTCGTCGACGAGGGACCCGAGCCGACTGGGATGCACGTCTGTAACCTTGTGAGGAGTATGAGGGCCTGTTAAATCCACGGTCCCTAGAGGCTCCAAAGCGGGAGTTTCCAGAAGCACCCCTGAAGGGGCGAAAAGAGCGAAAACTTCTACCTGTCTGGAGGGCGCCGAGAGACCTAGCGGTATCCGTATCTTCTTTCATCCCCTTCAAGGCTTCATCTACCTTGTCTCCAAACAGATGTTCTCCTTCACATGGCATGTCTAGGACTTTGTATTGGACTTCAGGTCTGAAAGTAGTACATTTGAGCCACGCTTGTCGACGTAGTACTACGCCATGATTGATTTGTTTGAAACCAGACTCTGCTAGGTCCACCGCAATATTAATTGCGTGGTTTGAGGCCTCCTCACCATCTCGTACTAGTAACATGGCTGCTTTTCGATGTTCTTCCGGTAGATGTTCTAGGATAGGGGCTAGTTTATGCCACATCTCCCTATCGTATCGTGATACAATCGCCAAGGAGTTGGCTGCTCTTACCGTCGTGGCGCCGACTGAGAGCACCTTTTTTCCCCAAGGCGTCCTGCCTCCTGGCCTCGCTTTCTGGTGGGGTTGAACATTTTTGCTGTACTCTGGCCTTCCTAGCCGCTGCCGCCGATACCACAGAGTTTGACAGAGGCTGTGATGTTAGACATTTTGGAGTGGACTCCGGAGCTTTAAACTTTTTCTCAATACGCCCCTTAATAGCCGGTTCCGAGAACGGATGACGCATCGTCTTGAGGCCTTCTTGCCACACGTGGTCCAGGATTGGGATGGCAAATACCGATTTCCTCCTTTGACCCATGTGATCAAAAAGAAAACAGTCTTCCTTTTGCTCCTCAGGAATTAAGCCGAACTCGGAACACGCTTTTCCCATCATTGCATGGAAGGCTCCCAAATCATCCGGAGGAGATGGTTGTGCCTGGCTCCTCGTAGACTCTACCTCTACATCCGAATTCCATGTTGGGTCTCTCGACGGTGACAGGGAAATGTCCGACCCTGAGTCACCTCGTATAGAATCGGACTCCGATAGCTCACCCTCCTCGTGCGCTCAAGGACGATCCTTCACCACCTGGGAGGCCGACGGGCTTTTGGTCGTCGAGCGAGCTGCTTGAGCTTGTTTGTCGCCAGAAGGTGCAGAAAATAGCAACGATGAAGTGCCAGGCTGAGGGATCTGCGTATCCAGACGCTGCAGGAGCTTCTGAAGTGTATTAAGCACATCCAGAGACAAAACCGTCTGGGGAGTCAGCAACGTCGAGGATAGAGGGACCACACCCCCACTCGCACTCGTCGTCGACGTATTGGAAGGCCGTAAGCCCAAGTCCGACGGCTGCATAACCATGCCACATTCTCCTTCCACCGACGACACCGACAAGGCCGTGTCTGGCTGCAGTAGGACCTCAGGGGGGACCGGGTCACAAACCTCTGGCTGCCAGGCCATAGATTGAGTCACCGTCGACGAAGGAATCCCCACCGCTGCTGCCTGAATAGTAATAGGCATCGTCAGCGAGACCGGGGTCGACGAGCAAGTAGCCGGCACCGAGCCTTTAGACTTCGTAGCTGATTTTGTTGCAGACTTCCCTGCTGAAGAGTCTCGACTCACGGAAGACCTAGGACGGTCCTTCTGATGCCGGATAGGCACCTGCTCTGTCGTTAAGCCAGTCGACCAACCTTCTTTTCCGGTCTTTAAGGGTTTTTTGGGAGAAACCCTGGCATATCTCGCATGTATCCGCCGTGTGGTGCGGGTGGAGACAGTAGATACAATCCATGTGGGCATCACCTTCATAGACTTTTTTGAGTCCACATGTCGCACAAGCTTTTCCGGACATATTTTTTCCAAAATGTAACGTCGCCGAAGCGAAAATACAACCTAATTTCGACTAGCAGTAACCACGAGGATCCCACTACTTTGAAAGACGGTTGAAATCTGAGGGAGCGGGTCGTGTATTTATATCATGGCGTCCTGACGGCGCGGGCACGCATGATACAAAACGAGGTGGATAGGACGCATAAGCGTCGAAAAAGTTTTCCTACGGGAAAGGGTCTATATAATGTACCGGGGATTCCCAGCCTGACAACGGGGAATATTCTAAGCATGTGAATCCATGAAAGATCCAATGCTGGAGAAGGAGGGGTACCAGTTGCGTGGCCTGTAACGGGTGGACTGTGTAGTTCGACAACTGTGCTTAGACCGGGTGCCCCTGAATGGAAAAGCCACTGAAAAAACTCAAAGAAGTTTGTGTTTTGCAAACACCTTTTTTGTGATTTTAGTGTTTTGACAGCTGGAAGATTTGAATTTTTGGGGAAAGAGAACCACTGTGCTTGATGAAGAATTTTGAACTTGAGGAAGGGGAGCCGATTGTAAGCCAGAGAACTGGAAGACGCTCTGAACACTATTCATTTTGATGCAGACATCCCTAAACATTGTATACAGTTAGTTGTGAGGGCAAGTATAGGTTTTTGGACACAGACCAAGGTCTTACTTTGAACTTCCTGATGCAGAATATCTTTACATCGCCTCGAAATGTCAGAAAAGGGTGAAAAGACCGGCAACTCTGCAGTGTACCCATTGACCTTGCAGTCTCAGAGTGCTCCTTCATCCCTTTCAACGCCTCGTTGATTTTTTCGCCAAAGAGCTGCTCACCCTCACAGGGCATGTCCACCACTTTATGTTGGACCACAGGACGAAAAAGAGTGCAGCGCAGCCATGCCTGCCTCCAGAGAACAACACCATTTGTTTGAACCCGGACTCTGCCAGGTCAACCGCAACGTTAATGCTGTGGTTGGAGGCTTCCTCCCCCTCCCGAACCCGCAGCATAGCCTCCTTGCGTTGTTGTACAGGGAGATTTATCCAAGATTGGAGCCAACCGGTGCCACATCTCCCTGTCATAGCGGGCCATAATGGCCAAGGAATTGGCCGCTTTGACTGTCGTCGCGCCCACCATTGGCATCTTCTTACCAAACGCATCCTGCTTCCTGGCTTCACTGTCCAGGGGCGTAGCACACTTGTGCAGACTCCTTGCCTTCTGACTAGCCGCAGCAGACACCACTGACTCTGGCGTGGGTTGCGATGTGAGGGATTTAGGGGTAGATTCAGACGCTTTAAAATGCCTTTTCCAAGTGCCCCTTCACCACCGGCTGGCTCTGAAAAAGGATGGAGCATCGTGTACAGACCCTCCTGCCACACGTGGTCCAGAATGGGGACGGAGAAGACTGCCTTCCTCCTTTACCCATGTGATCAAAGAGAATACCGTCTTTTCCATCCTTTTCTGGGTATGGCCAAACTCTTGGCAAGCCTTCGCCATCATCACGCGAAAGGCGCCATCATCATCCGGTGGAGACGGCTGGGCTACTAGCAGGCTCCCCTTCAGGGTCCGTATCCCAGGTATTGGCCCTCCTGGGCGATGACACAGTCAACAGCGTGTCACGAGGACCACTGTCCGGATCAGACTCCAACAGTTGCCCCTCTGGAGGACCTCTGGAAAGGCCCAACCCCACTGGTGACAGCAACAGCAGCCGAACCAGAGGTGAATTCCTGGGGAAACTCGAGCAAGGGGCATCCACGGGCACACTCTGTTCCACCGCAGCTACCGTCCAAAGAGCCACCGGCAGCCTTGCATCCAATTGTCCCAACAATGACTGTAGCGTGCTGAGCACCTGCATGGACAGCAGAGATTGCGGATCACCAAGGGGTAGAGGGGCGGAACAGCCCCAACCCCCTCCGACGTAGATGGATGCGCTGACTGCAGTTCCAGCGCTGATGGATCGAAAACAGTGTCAGGTGTATTGACCCACATTCGAGTTATGCTGCAACAGTTGGTGTGGTGGGCTTAGAAAATCCAAGATAGCCGATAAGCCCACATTTGCGCCAGAATCCAGGAAAACCGCGCAGTTTTTGCGCACACCAAAATGGTCGCCTGACCTGCCACCCACCAGTGCGAGCGTGATGGGCCAGAAGCGCCATGAGTGAAACATGGTGCCAAAGGAAAAACAGCAGTGACTGTTAGCTCAAAAAGCGCTTTGAAATCACCTTTGTTTCTCTGAATGCAAGCTCAAAATGCATATTTCAAACATTGCAAGATAGTTAATACAGGAGACCATTGGCAGACCCTATCCTTTGGCTGCACACAGAGCAAAATCAGTGCAAAGGAATATGGTGCTGTTCAAAATCTGTTTTAATTAATGTCAAAAATTGCTAAAATCATGGGCACAAAACCACCAAACAAAAATCCAACTTCTGGTTGGGTGTTCTACAGTACTCTACTGCAGAATCTACATCAATACAATGTTAGCAAGGATCATATGCCATCAAGTAAAATCCCTTTTTTGAAATGCATTAATTCAAGACAGCTGCCAAAAAATGGGTGCAGTACCAGTGTTTGACACTGACCGGCGCTAGCAATCTAAACTCTGACAGGAGACCTGTATTTCAGGAGCTGAATAGGAAACTGAGTCAGCTGGGACTTCAAAGTCTTGCTGGTCAATGGGAATTCTTCACACCTACTCTTCCTAGGCCCTACACCAGAAGGCAGTCTGATTTAATAAAAAGTTCAAGAGGCCTCTGTCCACGGAAGCATTCACACCTGCTCTTACCACCAACAGCACAGGATATCACCTTGACATGTAAATTAGGAGGGGAGGAGAATTTCCCTGCAGCCTGGAGGAAAGACAATAGCTTCTTTCAACTGAATAGGATATGCTGATTTGAGGTGCAATTGTCAACAGTTGCTCTGGCAGGAAGACATCTGATCTCCGACTCACCAGGTTCCCGGGGGCGGGGACAACCAAATGGGTGTACTGCAGGGAAGGCAAATGTATGTTTTATTAAATTGCTTATAAAATATTGAATCAAGCTGACACAAATGTACAATTTGGAGATTCTGAATATGAAAAATGTACCCGCAATTTGAGACTAAGCTCAACTCTGATGTGAGACCGAACCCCGTGATTTATTCATATTGTAGACACTGGGTTTATGCTAGAAACATGAAAACTTACAGTAATATGCTCAGGGAGGGGGTGCAGGTCTGTAAAATTTGATGCCGAATCGACCTTGGCAAAACCCACTAAAAGCGCAAAATGTTGTCGTTTCTGAACCCAAGCTCGTAGGAACATGGGGCTTGAACAGAGAACTGTCTTAAATTCATCTGTGATGTGTACATGTATTATGAACCACTTGTGCATCTGGGAAACATGTTTGATTATGAAAAATTGGGTTCCAAGTAAAAGCAAAGGGGCGTTTCTTCAATAGATTGTAAAAGGGTAGCATCACTCTGACTCTCAACTCCGTTCTCCAGTCAGAGGACAGAGAATCCTTTAGCCTATTAGAATCCTCAGAGGGTTGGGCATAGAAAGCCAGCCTTCCCACCCATTTTCAAAAGACATAAAAAGAGCCACTGAGACCCAGGTAGGGACGGCTCTTTCCACTTTCTTGCGAAGCACTTTGCCGGACCAGACAATATCCAGAAGGACCATATCCAGAACATAGACTCCAGATTCCAGAACTTTGAAGCAGGCGGCCTACTGCAAGCTAAAAGTATTGTCAGCTGGCCTTACAATCTTGCAAACTGATTTTACCCCAGACTTCCAAGGCGCACATCAGAATAAAACAGCTGGGCTGTGCTATTTCTGCTTCTTTTGCCAGAACCAGACCCAGAGAGCAGTGCTGTATCCAGAACCGCAGACCAGACCGCTGTGCCGTGCCAAGAAATTTTGCCAGAACCAAAGATCCAGACCAGCAGAGCAGAGCTGACCCAGACAGCGGTGACTTCAGAACCACCCGCCAGAAGTCCAGTCTAAACCTGTTGACCAGATCTTGACGTCCTATTTCAATTTTATAGTGCGAGTATCCAGCCAGAACTGTGCAGAACCAATCTCTTAGTCTAAAATAATCTCATCCCATCCATTTCAACCTATTTAGAACTGCATAGAAATCGTGTGTCCATTCTGTGATTTCAAACCTGTGAAAGTGTCATTTGTAATTTTAATCTTACTTTATTTCTGAGAATCTACCTCCACTATATCGTCCACATCTTTTGAACCGCATGTCCTAGAAGCGAGATTTAACTTTCATTTTACAGCTAAGAAACTAAACTTTCCAACAAGCCGACTATTCCCTATAGTTTTTCCATAAATCGCAATCGACGCACTTGGAAAATGTGCCGCAAATTGCAATTTGACTCAATTTCTCCACCTGTCAAAAATAGCTGTCTTTTGCTTGCAACTGCTGAAATTCGTTTTCAACCCGATAATCATTCATGAATCACTGATAGTGTTGACCTGAACCAATCTTAAGTAGCCATCACCTACCCTGAATCTCCTATAGGGAATTAAAATCATTTTTAGCATATTTTTCACTTCATTGCAAATCACATTTAAAAGTATTTTTGACTGTTTAAAAGCATACTGGTTGCTCTAAGCTTGCTAGGGGGGAACTGGAATTTGTATTGCATTTGATTGTATTCCTGAAAACTGTGTGCTCTACTTCCAGCTCCTTATATTGCATGGGGGGGGGGGGGGAGTGAATTGTCAAGAAAAAGTGATCATATTATCTCTTGCTGAAACCATATCAATTTATTTCTATGCTGCATTTTTTTCATCATTGCTTTTCCTTGAAACCATAAAAGTATTCTCTGCTACCTTATCCTTTCTATACTAACTCTTCACTGATTGAAAAGTGTGTGCAATTGTAACATTACCCATTGTTGATCAACATATTCATAAGTGTGCTATCAAATATTAATTTATTCATAAAAGTGATATATATATATATAGTTTAATTTTTCAAATAAATCTTTTAATTTGCAAAACAAACCACCTTCTTGGCTCAGCGAGGTCAGGGGGATTCAAAGAGAGGGGCGTTCTACAAGTTTTTTTTTTACTTACTTCGAAAACAAATGTAATACTCTGCACCAACCACTAGACTAACACGGTCAGTTTTTATGACAATGAAATTGCTGTTCCTTTAATTTGGGACAAGACCAGGATAAGTGACAGATAATGGGAGACTTCAATTTCTGGATGAATGATCCCAAGGATCAAGCAGTCATGGAGCTTGCTAGAATCATGAAGTTTATGGGATTTACGCAACACATAAATAAGCCCACTCACTCCAAGGGTCACATATTGGAATGGATTTTTTCTCTCAATCTGAAGATCAGTGCCCCCGATATCTCAATGTGCCCCTGGGCAAACCACGCTTCTATAGAATTTGGCGTGGACACTATAACCCAGAGCAAACGGGCCATATCCAAACAAAAATTGGACCAAGTCCAGAAATCTGAAGAGGATAAATCAAGATTCCCTTAGAGATTGGATACTACCTATAACTCAGGATGATACATTGCCATCATTGACTGGAAAGCTTAACAGATTCCCGCTTTGATACTCTGACTAAAGCCATCTACGCTATAGCTCCTAAAAAGATCTGCATTTGATGTAGTGGATCACCCCCTCCTCCTGGACAGACCGCAGAAAGTTTCTAATTTCAATGAACAAGCAATGGACTGGATGCAGTCCTTTCTGGGGATAAGGAGTATGCGGGTCTGCAGTAAGGAAGCAGAGGCAGACCAGATTCAGTAAGCTATGGAGTCCCACAAGGGGCCTTGCTATCCTCAGTTCTGTATAATCTTTTTATAGCCCCTTTTTTTCCATATGTTAGAAGATAAAAAGAGTTTTACAAACTATGCTGACAATTCGCAGTGCCTTATCCCCCTAACAGGCAACTATGAGGACGCTTTGGCAGTGCCAGAGGTTTACGACTTTATACACCAGTGGATGGCCATGAGCGGGATGACTCTGAACCATGGCAAGACCGAGCTCATGATCGTCGGATCCAGACCTAGGTTTGGGAAACTTGCACCACAGTAGGAATCTTTCTGCATCGCAGATCACGACATTCTGATAAAGGAACAAATAAATATTAGGGGTGACATTCGATCAGACCTTGAATATGTCCGATCACGTTAATGGCCTGGTGTCAACATCGGCCTACTATATTAGGCTCCTTTCACACATTTGTCCTTTTTTAGCCCAACAGTGCTGTCATCTCTAACAAAATGGATTACTGTGGCTCCCTCCTCATAGGAGGGAGCCAAACAGAACTCTAAACTCAAAGTAGTGCAGAAAAGCACGATTAGAGCCATCATGGGCTTACAGAAGTTTGCTCATGTATCAGAGTTAAGAAGAAAGCTCCACTGGCTACCTATTGCAGAAAGGATTGAATTTAGGTTACTTACCATTACGTATAACAATGGATCCTTCCTCATTTACATATCAAACAGATTAAAGTACAAAAGGGAGGTGCGCACCCTTCGCTCTAATTATTATAAAAACCTGCAAATTCCAAAAACCTCATTAGAACTCATTAGAAGGGGCGCTTTCTGGGCAGCTGCCCCGGCAAGATGTAATGCGCTACCTTTAGGCCTTCGAACTTCCGACACATGAGCTATTCAAGAATAAACCTAAGATACCCATTTAAATAAGGGGTCCATTTGTCTCCTACAATACGACTTCCTGCTACGGACCGTTTTCGGCACCCGTATGCCTCCGGGCCACTTTGGTTGTACCTAATAACTTAAATTAAAGAAGCTATCGGCCTATGCAAAGCATGTGATTCAAAGCAGATCCACAAGGCTCAGAAAGGGCTGTACTTGCACCAAATGTCAGCCAGGTTCCCAATATACACCAATATGCTGGGGGTCCCATTGAAATCCATGGTGGCAATGCTGCAAAAAGAAATATTTCCCTAGCAGGGAATAGGTGAACCAAGAGGTAACCGCTTTTACGCTACACTGTGAAGTGGGTGCAGAACTACTCAAATCACAATAACTTTGTAATTGAAATGTTACTTGTGAAAGCTGAATAGACCAAGACTATCAACAGTACAATAACATTTGTGGTCTTTTCAGGGATAAGAAAGTACAAATAATTAATATACCACCTTCGTACCATACCCTTTGATATCAATTTGGGGGTACTCCGACAAGAACACAAACATCAGTTTAACTTTAGGCAATTGGTTCCTCACCTGAAAGGACACTCATCTTCTGAGCAACTGCTGTCAGTTTTCCCTCTGAACCTAGAAGAGAGATCTGCATTATTGCAATGTCAAAGGAAAAGACTGCAATATACCATGCACACTGCATAAAAAGCTGTGTTCAAAAAATCGAGACAAACCAGGAGAGAAAATAGCCAGAAGAGCCACAAAATGAGGAGAAAATCATAAAACAGTTATTGAATTTCAGGCACAATGACAAATGGGAGAACTGAAGAGGGGCGGGTTGGTATTGTTTTATTTAAAAAGGGCTAAAAAGAAAGGAAATGAGGTGCCAAGTAATCACCAGCTACTGTGGCGTATTAGAAGGACACAGACTCTTGTAAGACAATTAGCTGAATAGTTGTTAAAGAAAAAATAATGACAATTTTTCTCTACTTCTTTGAGGTATTCCTTACCTAACAAAATAGCTGAGGTGCTTGTCATTGAATGTCTGAAAGGAATTAGTCTACTGTCCAAACTAACCCTAACTGACCCTACCACTATCTTAACTAAAGGCTGTTCAATAACCGATTTGCAAATAGTCTCTTGTGACTTCTGTAATCAGTTAATGCAGTTCTCTTAAAACTTTGTTACTCTTTTGTTCCATCTAAACGTGGGGTTTCCTTGGATCTGTACAGACATCTTTTGCCTTGTCAGTGGCTTCTGTTAGTTTGGTACTTTTCGCGACTCTTTAAAAGTTCCTGAGTTTCTCTTGAGGTTTCTCTTCCATTTAGTTCACCACCTTTTGTCTCAGCATTGTATGCATCCTTTCATATACATATATTTTGTCCTTATCTGCAGGATTTTAGCTTACATTTTCGCTCTTTGCCAATGACACCCATTACTTTGACAAGCAGGATTACCCTTCTAACTATTATCATCCAGTTCTCTGACTTTTATACTCCATGTCTTGACTGAGGTGTAGGAATAGTTCCATAACAATTCCTTCTCTTGTTTTAACTGTCATATTCCAGTTATCTTGACTGACGAGAATGAATACTCTGATAACTATTCTCCTTCACCCCTCTTATTCTCCAGGTTATATTTTGGTTACATTGACTGAAGATTAATATTCTTATAATGATTCTCATTCACTGCTCTTGTCTGGTTATATTCTTGCAATCTTGATTGGGACGAGTAATCATTCTTCACCCACCCGCGTCTCCATTTATCCCCATTACCCGACACTCTTGGGGATAACTTCACCGGAATTTCGCTTTGTTCGGCTTGAGCCTTCTCCTTTGGTTATTCAAATACTTTTATTCACTTGGTATCTCGTACAAGTCTTCCTCAAATTACTTTTCGGTACCCCAGGTGCGTTAGACGGTCCCAGACGTGTAATGAACTGTGTGGTTACCAGGATCGCCGGTCCACCACTGGCTCTCTGTGGTTACACCAGCACTGGATGCTTCTCTCTTTCTCCAGCTGACAGGATAACGCGTGTCCGGCCATCCGATTTCGACTCCGCATAAATTTTGTATTTCACAGTTCTTTTCGGAAACTCCAGTCTCTTCCCCGTCTGAGGTTACGTAGCCATGGGTCTTCCCCGGCGTGTCTCTGCCTCTCTCCCCTCTGGCATGTTGGGGCCTTTAGTCTTTCGTTCATCTTCCTCATCACAGTTAAATGCAGCTCTTCATTTAAAAGGATATTCACAATTTCTGATACAGTAATAATTCTTTGTGCAAGGTATAGGGTATAGCTGAAGAGGTAATGCCAGGAGGCTCTTTAGGGAGTTCCTCACAGGAACTGAGTCCTTGTCCCCATAGTGGGGAGTCTCTCCCAGTGAGGTCCTGCTTGCCTCTATCCCTAGGGAGGGTGTTTCAGAGCAGGCTCTCCTCCGTAGCCTCACGTTGGAGGAGGGGAGGGGGGCAGGGGTTAGGGATGGGGAGGGGGAGCGACGAGCTCTCCCCTTTGGTGAGAAGGGACAAATTCCTGAGATTCGTCCGACTACACAATGTGAAAGCCTTCCCACACTTGCAGACAGATAAGAGGCTTAGTCCAATTCAACAGAGCAATGATGCTCAACAAATTATTGTTAAAATGGATTTCTAAAATCTGGCGTGGAGGACATCAGGAGGCCACCCTAGTTATAGTGAACAGGGGAACTCTGAGGTTAGCCAAACCCCATTAAGGTAAGCGTGGAGAGTGGTCAAGGGTGTGTTCAGGGGTCCACAATGTGAAGCACACAATAATGCTGCTTAGGCAGGTAAGTACATACTCATTATTATAGACCCAAAATCACACTAGAAAAAACAAACCAGCAGGTAATATTACACAACCCGCAGTTAAAACCCATATTTACCGGCACCTTAGGTTTGCAGAAATGCATTCAATTCATTTAAACTAAAAGAATGTGACAAATCTCTGGATGTCACCACTTCTCCCTTAGGGGGAGCCACTTCCCATGAGGCCAGTACCCAATAGTCCTCCTGGAGGGTGCTACTCAGCAGGTGCATTGCACGGGGAGGGAAGCCCCATATGGGATTGGGGACGACCTGGGGAGAACATGGTATCCCATAGCCCACCTAACCCCAACACCTTCCTACCCCCCTTCCATCAACACTTGCCCTAGTTTTCCTATGTGTTTTTAATCATACCACCAACAAAGTAAGTGCTAGGCCGAGGAAGAGTGTGGACTCCTACCCTCAAGTACTGAGATGAGGGAGAGACCAATTGACTCATTGGAAGATCTAAAGGTCAGTACTCAGGTGAGGAAGCCATGCAGAAGCATAGAAAGCACTTGTGAGTAGATGAATGAATAGTCTACTTCTTTGAGAGCGGATTAGGCACAGGCCAGTTAACGTTAGCAGGAAATCAGGAGAGAGAGAGAGACCCTCACTGGAGGAACCATAAGCGTGTGGAACGTTCGGCAGAGAACCAGAGCAGTTAAAGAGCTTACTGGGCAGGCGGAGAGCCTCTTGCAAGGACAATCCGGTGAAGCAGAGCAGCGAATGTCCAGGCAAGCCAAGGGGCCACGCGGTTGCACCCGCTGAGGATCTGCAAGTGCTACGGAGATGCCACAGCACACAGGGAGAACATAGAAGCTTAGAGGTGCCAGAAACAGAGGGTGAACCCCCCCCCCCCCCAACCACCCCGAGATTGACCGGGCCAAGACAGTAGAGACCCTAAAGGTACAAGGGCTACTGGGGTGGGGGGAGGGGGATTGGAAGGGGTAACAGATGGCCCTGGCGGACATTGGGGCTACAATACCAGGGCACATGGGAAGCCCCTCCGGGAAGAGCTAAAACACCCAATGAAAAAGAACTGAAGTACCAAGGGGAGAATCCCCACGGTTCTGCTACCCACACCCTTTTGTGAAGATCAAGTCAAGTAATCTTCATAGTCACCGTACCTGGCAAGAGAGAAAACCAGGTTGAACGCTCCAAGGCAAGAGAAATACACTGGTCTGGAACCTGCACCCATAAGACTCATGTAAATTGGGAACTTTGAAGTGCAAAGCAAGCCACGGGACAGGGAGACGCCCCACTCCAACCCCAGATAATACTTAACTGTGAATTGCGAAAAGCTGAGAAATGTTAAAGGCTGAGGACCTCGGAGGAAGGGAGTCATTCCGCCGACCCCATGTGAACTGGAACCTTCTAAACTGGAACTTCGCTTATTTCCTCAGAAAAGAACAGCGACCCGGAGAAGGGCGTTATTCTCGCAGGCAAAACATCTCCTAAATTGGAAACTGTGGCTCATTCTCCAGAAGGGAACCACTCTTCTGGACCAAGAAGATCCACAACCATTTTCTTTTTAGGTACAAGTGTCAGGGATAGAAGTAGGCGTTTTGACAAACGACAGTGGACTCTTCATTTACTTGGACATTATGACTGATTATTTCCTTATTAGAGGCAAGGAGTCCCATGTTAGAGTTACGAAGAGATAGCTTTCCTCTTCATTTTTGGTAAAATAGAAGTCTTTGCCAATGACCATGCACCACTGTGTCAGACTTGTACTTCTGCACCCTTACAGGCGGTAAGTAATGATGCTATAAGGGAAACCATTTCACAAGAATACCCTACCTTTAGAAGTCCAATCCCTATGTTGGATGGGGCTGGTGACCAAAAGTCACAAAAGCTCCTTCTCAGGAGCGAAGACAAAAAGGTACTCGAGGTTCTTGTGGTGGTGAAAATCTTTGAAGGACTGCTCAACAATGTTACGAGTAAGACTATTTTCTGATACTTTAGAAGGTTAAAAAAAAAAAATTGGAATGAACAAGTGTATTCTAAAGTTTATTATAGGGGAGACAGAGTGGCTGATTGTATTGCGAGTAATCAGCACCCCCAAGTGACTAGGCAGAGTCGCTGGAGGTAGGTTTTCCGCCGTTGGATCCAATAGAGTGCAAGGCGGACTTCGGTCGGGTCCAGGAGCGGAGAGCAATCCTTTCCGATTAAGAAAAGCAGCTGGCACCAATGCTGGCCACTACCATATGGAGGAAAGCTAGTTCCGGCGACAGTCACTGTACACGGGTGATCGCAGACGTCTCTCCAGTCGCAGAAGACCTTCCAGGACAAGAACCCTTGATGCTGGTAAGCTGAAACTTGACAGGATGTTGACTTGTAGCACGAGGTTCTGGGTGAAAACGCTGAACATTTCTGGCGAGGTAGCCCACAGGAGAGCTGGTCGGTCCAAAGGACGATTCTGAGGGGTCAGAGCGGCTGGAACACGATAAGGCGTCAATAATGGTTGGTCCCACCAGTCCAAGGGTCGAAGAGGGCCTTTCTCCGATCAGGTAGTCTAGCAAGGTTTCAATGGGCCAAATGCAGAGGGTCCCCAGGTCTCGAGAGTTGTCCAAGGCTATTCAGTCGTCTGCATGGCTCCAAAACTGATCTGCAGAAATGGTTGCGGGAGTCCTCTTATCCCAAATCCTGGCTGGAAGCAAATCCAAGCCCACCAAGAGAAAGGATCTGCACCATTCAAACAACCAGCAGTGGTCCAATCAGGGACCTCTGTGGGTTTCACTTATGCATGCACTCCAGACTCTCTGGCACATGGTTGTGGAATGGGCCCAGAGTCCGACCCACTTCCTGTGTCCACACACAAATGGCATGCACTAACCCGGAAAAACAGCAGCTTTCTGGGCAAATGCATGACCATATTAGGGATTTCCGAATATTAGAAGGCAGGAAGAAGGCCATGAAACAATATGGCCAGAGAACAAGTAAATAATCCCGTTGCACAGCCATTTTGGGGAACTAGCTACGTTTAGTAGCCATACGCACTAAACGCAAATGTGCACACTTAAAAGAATGGACAAATGGTAAAAATGTATCTGCTGCCTCCAGCATGTCTTTAGGCACATATAAAAGCTACAAAAAAATCCAAAGTATAACAAGCTAGCATGGTACAAAAGTATCCTCATTGCACTGTGAAAAGAGCATGTCCAAGGTGTCTGACAAATCTGGCCAACCTATTATGGTGAACAGGAAGACACTGAAGTCTTGCCAACCCAGTCAAGCCAAGTTAGCAGAGCGGCAAGGCTTAAACTCAAGAGGGGTGTCAGAGGTCTAGGGCTACAATGAGTCCACAAAGTGTTAAATGAGCAAGAACAAAAACATACAAAGATTAGGCATTAAAATGCACTGTACGAAAGTAAAAACCTCTAGTCAACTACTGACAATATAAAAAAACCCTTAGGCAATACAGAAAAAGCATTTAATACAGTAACAAGTGCTAAGATGCATTCAGAATAGAAATGACAGTTTAGAATAATCACTGACAAGCTTCCCTAGCTCTTATAAACGCCAACCCGAAGATAGTTTGGGCCTTGTGCCAAAAGGAAACCATTTCCAAATGTATACTTAGGTGAATGACAATGGTGGTTAGTATAAGAGTTCAAAAGTTAAAATTCCAAGTAAGTAATAAACACTCAATCCCAGTCACCAGGCTAGGGCGAGGAAGAGAGGGAGGGAGGGAGAGGCCTTGACAAGGCCCCCACCAAGCAATGTCATCAAAGACTGATTTTAGGGGCAGGCGTTTACGTACACAAACCCCTACAGAGAACTGGGGCGGGGGAAAGAAACAGGTACGTTGAATTACCCCCCTTTCTCTAAAGGCCACTGCTGAGGTTCAAGATTCCAAGGGGGACACAGTCTTCCGTGCTTGGTCCCCGTCTAAGTAGGCCCAGGGGCCACATGTACAGAGATCACAGTCAAACAGGATTTCATTTCAAACAGTCGCAGTACAAAGGAATCTGTTGGAGAGAGCTTCCAGTAGAACACTCAAACGAAGAAAAGATGAAGACTTCTGCAAGCAGCCCACTGCGGGACACATTCAGGTAGTGATGAAGACTAGTTGCAATGGGAGTCACCACGATCAGCCAGCGACAGGCAATCTTCAATGGATGAACAAATGAGCTGGCCCAGCACAGCTTCTGTTAATGCAAGAAACCTGCAGGAGCAGGAACCTTGTTACACAAGTTGAAGATCCTCCAAGTTCCAAGGATGCATGCAGAACAGCAAATGCTGCAGGAAGGTAGCCCAGGAGAGAGCTAGTTCTCTGGTTTGTCCAGGGGTACTTCCGAAGGCTCACAAGGCACAGATCAACGAGCGGGGGTTGAGACTGGTTGTTCCCATCAAACCAGGGGAGGAAGCACCGACAAAGGCCTTCTTGAGATCAGGACAGAGGGGCAGGGCTTAAGTGCCATCCAGATGGCATCTATGCTGGTCAGCTTCAAGGGTCATCGCGGCAGCACCTTTGTAAAGCTATTGGTTTCAACGATGTCGAGAATGGCTGAAGGAGTCATTGTTTTATACGGGATTTGGACTGGGAAATCGCCCAAGCCCCATCAACGGTAAAGACCTGGACCATTCAAACATGCAGTGCTATCCAATTATGGATAGCTAGTGGCTATACAATTATGAGTAGACATCTGCTTGGCAACAGACCTTCAGGGACCAGTCGGTTTGCTGGGACCAGACAGTCCTAGCTGCCACATCTGGGCTCTCACACAAACCACCTCAGTCTGGTAAAGATGCAGCTTCCCCTGGAGAAGGGATATCCATATATGGCAACCCCAGACCAAAGAGGGCAGGAAGAAGGCCAAAGAACAACACAGTCAAAGGAAGAGCAAAATCCTTGTGGTGCGGCCATGTTAGGGTGCTAGACACCATTACTAGCCATTTGCGGTAAAGGCAAAACCTGCACAGTGATGCGTTTACAGAGAGTGCAGGCAGTACATGCAACGCTGGCAGTTGCATCTGGTAAAGTGAGTGCAGTGGGCACTGGGGATGGAGCACAGAGGGACAGTTTGTATACTGGAAATAGTGAGCGTTACCTTAACTGCAAGGCAGCCTTGCAGCCTGCAGGAAACACTCAATGCTCAGTGACAGGCAGCTCCCGCCATGCCAAGTAGGCAACCCGTAACACGAAATATGTTATTGAAGAAAAGCTTTTGTCGTGCGTGTGTCCAGAGGTGTAGGAGTACGAGTGGTGGAACGGCCAACTGTGCAGTATGACTCGCACTATTTTTCCACATCTTTGGTTGTATGTGTGCAGAGGGTAGACCAGTGGGTAAATGTGTATTTTCATGGCAAGGTCACGAGTGCCAGCATAAGTTGGGGACTAAACGTGAAGGCCGGCTTTGCCTGTGAGAGCTATTTCACCTTGAAAGTGCTTACTGTATATATAATCATTTCTTGGGCATCATGGACACGTGAGCATAGAGGAGTGCATGCATGTGGTGAAGTCACATGGTAGGAGAAGGGGCATCACAGACTTTTTGGGTCATTTTGCCTTTGTGTGGGGGTGCCAATATTTCAGTTTATCAGGATCAAATAGCAATACGATGCATGCCGATACCCGTAGGGCCGACAGTGCCAGTGCAACTAAGAAATCCCAGCACCCAACTTAGAACACAGCACATCTAAATACTTCGCTTGCAGCCTCCCATACCTGTCCCCACCTGAAAGGTTCTGGTTTTCCTCTGAAACCGACCCTGTGAACTTTTATAGCTAATCAGCTAGCGTTCAGATGGAATTTATGGTCCCCGATTTCTGCTACCAACGCCCATGCTCTGGCCCCTAACATGCATTCCGGGGGGAGGGAAGGAAAGGAACAAGTGAATGGTTGTCCATTCGCAAGGGATGAGGGTGGGGTGCAGATGTGTTGTGTGATATGAAATCTGGCAGTTATCCTCAATATATAAATTATGCATACAGAATATAAACGACCAAGTGACCAACACATCTACAGTCACAACTTATCACTCAGTCTTTTTTTTCCCCCTTTTCAGTTCTGCTAGATGTGGTTATTTGGGGGTCCTGCGATGTATCAGATCAGTCACCAAGGGACCAGCCATAAAACAAGGGGCTTGTAGCACGTTGCTTAACCAAAGTGTGTGATCCGAGGAAAATAATGTATTCTCACTGCACATTTGAGCAATGGTTTCATTAGGCTAACAATCAAATTTAAAAGCTAACAACTTAACAAAAACCATTAAACTGAAATTTTGGGTGGACACATGTTTCAGCAGAGCATGCTCCCAAGGCCAGACTACAGAGTTAAAGGCGGTGTGAGAATATATCTTAAGTGCAAGTGAGGGGAGTGAGAATAACAGACCAGACTTTGTGGCAAAAAACACTTGGTATGGTGCTCATAACTGCCTTTCCTCGCCCATTGATGAGTTTAATTGACAGCTGGGGGTTAATGCTCTACAAGCAGGGGGAAGTTTGTAGTCAGCTGGGTAGACTGTTTGATAGATTGGGACTCTTTGCTACCTACCAGTAATGTTATTTTAATGTCTTTTTTTTCCTTTGCAGCAAACCAATCAGACGTCCAAGTGGAGTTGAGGGGGTTGCCATCAAGCAATCAAAATAGTACTCACTGGACTGAAGAGGCCCAACACGAGACACCTGAATTCACCCAAAGTAAGCTTGACTGGTGTTTTTTCAAATGTTAATTATAGAACTCCCAGGGAAAGCAATGCATTTTTTACACAAAAAAGAGAACATAATTTATGAGTGATAACAGAGCGGAGGACATGGGTCCGTGAAAATGGGGTGAGAATGTGACTTGAAGACCAGATGTTGCAGGGGAGAGAACTGGCACTGAATTTCGAAATTGTAAGTTAAGTAGTCTTCTTTTGTAATAGTTCTGATAGGCTACTGACATTGAACAATGCCCAGCAAAACCAAGACATCTGAGGATTATGTGCGAGAACACAAAGATTTTACAGTGGAAGAACTCAATAGAAATAAATTGTTAATTTGCAAGGCTTGCAGAATGACAATTTCGGCTTTGTCTTTCCATTTACTAGTGAATCGCTGAGCATGTGTCTTCAAAGACCCAACTAAGGTTGAAAGACCCACCAACATTTGAAAGTGGTCTGTGCCAAATGCCCCTTACGGAGATGCTGGTGCGCTTTAAAATAAAACGTGAAGACGAAAAAAAGTGGCACATGAATTTGCATGCGCCTTGTTAACATTACACACACAACACCGTACACAATGCAGTTCAATATGGATACTTTTGCATCACCTTTGCTTTTTACACATGGGATTTTTGGTTACTTTTATATGTGCCTAAAGACAAGCTGGTGGCAGCAGATAAAATTATTTGTATTGTGCACATTTACGTTAACCGCGTATGGCTTCTAAGTATGGCTAGCGCCCTAAATCGGCGGTGCCACAAGATATTTTGCTTGTCCTTGGCCGTTAGGTTATTTGGCCTTCTTCCTGTCTTGCCAGGTCAGGAAATCCCTCATAAGGTCATGCACTTGCTCGGGAAAGCAGAGGTCTACATCAGGGCTTCCTGCATGTCTCCAACGCAAAGGCTTACACTCAGCTCCTGGACCCGATCGGAACTCTCACTAGAACCAATGGCGGGAAAACCTACCTAGAGTGTCACACCATCCAGTCATTTGAGAAAATCATAGTGGTGGTGGGGGATGTGGGGGTAAAAGCAACGTGTTTAACACCCCCCACCGTCCCCAGTTCTACTAAAAACTTGGTGTTCCTCCATTTTACTGATTTTGATCGCATCTAAAGCAGTTGTTCCTGAAGATCGAAACACATTTACCTACCAGTAACTTCTTCTCTAGAACATTTCACCAGCACAAGACTTGTACCTACATTAGACACTTTATGGGGAGTCTCTCTTGGTCATTCCACAAGCGCTAGGCATAAATAGACCTAACCTCACAAGTCTTAGCGTGTCATACCAGTGGACATATACACCATATAATGCAGATACAAATGTGATGTTGCACAAAACAGGAACACATGCTAAGGATGAGACTAATATGAAGTAATATTTTTCCTGATCCCTTTCTGGTCTGTCTATATGCATAGGCATATCCAACTGATATTTTTTTTGCCTGCTCTATTTTTGTGGTCGACTGTATACTCACTGATTGAGGTTTGCATTTTGTCACTAACTTTATGTTTGTTCTACAAAAAGTCAAGCTTGTTTTAACATTTCTAGAAAAAAAATGAATGAAAGCTACATATCTAGCGAAAATAATTAAAAGGCCTATGTAGACCAATCTCAGCAGCTGGATGGTTCTTCCCCCAGCGACACGTATTAGTTAACTGTTGATCTGGTCGATCAGGAATGTTTAAATAAATCACTGCAATAAGTTGTTGCAGACATTAATTTTTACGGACAGGACTACTCTGTTTGTATATACTAACTTTCTGGGGAGAAGCATTGTGACTTTTGGGCACAAGGACCCACGCTTCATAGTGATCAGACTTCTGAAGCCACTGCCTATTTCTTGTGACTGGTCTCCATTTTACTGCATCACTTACCTTCTATTGTTGATTAAGTCATTGAATGCATGCATAAGAACCTATGGTGACTATATATTATTGATGTTGTGCAATATCACCTCCTGGTTTCATTTTATAGTGCGTTTTCGGGCCTGGAATAAATATGAAAAATTACCTTCACGGTGATTCAGGTTCTCTTAGTCCAGGCTCTCCCTCCTTCACAACTGGTTGGGAACGCCAGCAGGCCGGAAAAGCTGGCTGAAAAAGATAGCTGCCACTTTTAGAAGGGGGAAGAGCCTACATCACGCGTGCGTCCCTACGCACGTTGGGCCCTCAACGTCACCAATGGTGCACACCCAGTTCCTGTGGTTCCGCCGAAGTGGTAGAAAGGTAAGTACATGCGTACTGCAGGGGATGGTGGGTGTTAAGGAGGGAAGAGCCTGGACTAAGAATCTGAATCACCATGAAGGTAATTTTTCATTTCTCTGACGTTCTGGCTCTCCCTCTTTCACAACTGCTTGGGACCAGACTAAAAAGCCTTTGAATAAGCAAGGGTGGAGGAGACAGCATGTACAGGATTCAGGTAAAGAAGTTGCAGAGAACCTGTTGGCCGAATTTATCATAATTTTTGGACGATGTCTCAATAGTATAGTGCATGCAAAAGGCAAGCGGGGTAGCCCAGGTAGCAGCTTTACAGATGTCTACAATGGGAATGCGCGTGGTAAAGGCTACAGATGCGGCATAGTTTCTAGTTGAATGAGACCGAAGTCTCTGCAGAGTCGTGAGCCCTTTCAAGTCGTAAGCCTTGGAGAAACAGGAAACATCCGATCTGGCATTAGAAGTCTTTTCTACTTTATTGCTAGGAGAAGGACCACTGTAGGTAAACAGCTGATCTGCTTTTCAAAACGGTTTGGTCCTTTCAAGGTAGAATTTTAAAGTTCTTACTACATCTAGATTATGCAATTTCTCTTTGGCCGCAGATGCATGCGGTCTATGAAGAAAAACGGAAAGACATTTCCTGATTTAAGTGAAAATCGGAAACCATTTTAGGCAGAAAGGAGGGAACAGTACGCAAGAGTACTTTGTCTTTATGGAAGACAATATATGGTTTCGTAGAAGAAAGATTGGAGCTCCCTAATTCTTCTAGCCGAAGTAATGGCCACTACGGCTGATTTCCAAGTTAGGAATTCTAAATCGCATGAAGCCATTGGCTCAAATGGTTTTTGCATTAGGGCTGCTAAGACCACATTGAGATCCAACTGAGGTGGAGGTTCACAAATAGGGGGATGTAAAGGTTAAAGGCCCTCAAAGTGCCTTTTAATGGCCTCGTTGGAAAGAGAAAAAGACTTGTGCTCTCTATTCAGATAAGAACCGCTAGCTGATAAGTAATGTTTGCACGCGTCTACCTTGACACCAGTGGAAACAAGATAAGACCTGAAGGCCATGGCTTTATCAATGGAGGCCTTCAGATGGTTAAGATTTTGTTCTAAGGCCCAATGACAAACGTAACCATTTGCTACGATATTGCTTTTTAATGGAGGATTTCCTGGAGGCCGACATAATAGCAATGTTTTGTTCTGACAAATGCAAGTGGGAGAAGGCTAGCTTCTCAGGAACCAAAGATTCAAGTTAAATAATTTGCATTTTATATAGCGCTACAAACTCTCAGGTATCCGAGTGCTGCTTATTACCCACGTGTGTGGTGCTCATTTATCGACCTTGGAAGGAAGAAAGGCTGAGTTTGGCCTGGCTGGGATTAGAACCTGCGTGGGCAGGCTCTGCACAGATGTCAAAGCGAGCGCTCTACTCGCTGTGCTATCTGACCGGCTAGTGGGCCCGTTGAGCAATTGAAGGGAGAGATGAAGAACCTGCCCCTTCTGTGGAGTTAAAAGATCTCTTGAAAGTGGAAGATCTAAAAGGGGGTGGCCACGTGAACTCCAGAAGATCTAAAAACCAAATCTGGCCAGGCCAGAACGGGGCTACTAAAATCATTGTCAGGGTCTGTGACATTTTGAATTTCAGCAACATTTTGTGAATCAATGGAAGAAGTGGGAAGGCATAAAGTGCTAGATTTGACCAATCAAGATGTAGAGCATCTCCCAGGGGGTGAGGACCCTGACCTTGCCTTGATGCAAATTGCAGAAAATATTGTGTTGATTGGCAAAGAGGTCTACTGATGGATGGACCCAATTCTAAAATATGTGCGCTACTGATGGTTTCAGCTCCCATTCCTGTGGAGCGGACTGTAACCTGCTTAGTTTGACCGCCAGGATGTTCTTCTTGCCCTCAAGAAGAGACGCCAACAAGAAAATGTGATTTTGAATGGCCCAATACCAAATTTCTTCTACTAGGAGACACAGGGGGTGGGAGCGAGCCCCCCCCCCCCGCCCTCTTGCTTGTTGCTATAAAACATTGCAGTGGTTTTGTCCATTTTAATTTTCACCACCTTTCCTTGAAGTGAGGGAACAAGGGATTTTAGAGCGACAAACATGGCTCTTAGTTCCAGGACATTTATATGGTCCTTCCTTTCTGGAGAGGTCCAAGGACCGTGAGTTGTTGAGCTTGGACAATGGGCTCCCTAACCGTACTCTGAAGAGGCGGCTGTTGTGACTATTTGGTAAGGGGGGAGGTTGAAAGGGAGATTCCGTTACGTCTCTGGGGAGTTCCACCAACGCAGAGAGTCTTGGACTTGGCCTGGAATTTGGATCTTTGTTTCCAGTTGAGAGCAAGATGCCACTGGGTTGTACTCATAAGGAGCCTTGCAAAGGGAACTAGGTTTATGCAAGAGGCCATGAGGCCCAAGAGCCTATGAAACCACCAAACTGTTAGTGACAGGTTAGTGGAGAACCGAAGATTGGTTTGTTGAATGGTTTCCACTCGGAGGGAGGAAAGACTTTGTGCAGAGTAGTGTCTATAACTGCTCCTAAGAATTGAATCCTTTGGGAGGGACCGAGTTGGATTTTGTCACATTTATGGAGAACCCCAGGTTGAACAGAGAATGGCAAGTAATTTGCAACTTCTGAAGCAATACCTCCGGAGACTGGGCTTGGAGAAGCCGGTCGCCTAGTTAGGGAAATAGATGGACTGTCTACAACCGAAGGAAGGCTGCCACTGACCCCAGAACCTTTATGAAAACCATGGGGTAGAATTTAGCCCAAAGGGTAGACATGTGAACTGGTAGTGAGACTTTCCTATTGTGAATCTCAGAAACTGATGGTGTAGTTTGTAGATGGGGATGTGAAAGGAACAAGTTACTTACCTGTAACTGTTCTCCAGCATGGGTCTAGCACGGATTCACATGCTCATGAATATTCCCCGTCAGGCTGGGAATCCTCGGTAAAGAAAAAATCAGTATCAGTTTCGCTTCTGATCTGTCTTTCTTAGTACTAACCAATCACTGGTCTCTGGGTCATACTGCCCCAGCCAATGACTGCCCTCTCCCTAAGCCCCTCCCCTGGCAGCCATCCTCAGATTTGGTAGCACGTAAAGTGGTAGTAGGACCAAGTGAAGAGCCGCAGAGGGGAAGGAGGGAGGGTTTGCATTTGAATCAATGCCAGACACAAGCTGGAGAACAACAGTTACAGGTAAGTAACTTGTTCCTTCTCCAGCATGGGGTCTGGCATGGATTCACATGCTCATGAATATAAGAATACAGAGCAGTACACACATGCACAACCATGGGAGTTGGCAAGGCTCAACATTAAGTATTACAACAACTCAACATTAAGCAACTCTTACCTCCTCACCAGGCCCACCTTCAGGTGAACAGGTTGCGCAGCACTGCTTGGCCGACTCTTGAGTCCTCCCTGGAATTCCGGTCGACGCAGTAGAATCTCGTGAAGGTGTGTGTCGACCTCCACGTAGCAGCCCTGCAGATGTCCAGCAGGTGCACACCAGATCGGAACGCCGTGGTAGCAGTTATTGCTCTGGTCAAATGGGCTCTCAGACGGCCGGGCAACGGTCGGTTTGCCAACCGGTGACAGTGCATGATGCAGCCGGAGAGCCATCTGGAAATGGAAGCCTTCGAGAGGGCCTTCCCTTGGTTCACAGGTCCAAAGTTCACAAACAGTTGTGATGTCTTCCGGAAACTCTTTGTGCGGTCCACGTAGAACTTCAGCACTCTAGCTACATCCAGCAAGTGCAAAGTCCTCTCGGCTGGCGACGGGAAGAAAACTGGTAACCCCAAGGGCTTGTTGAGATGAAAGTCAGACAGCACCTTGGGCATGAAGGAGGGGTGCATCCTCAGCACCACCCTCGTCTCGTGAAAAGTCAAGTGTTAGGCAGAAACCTGTGCAGTTCTCTTAGGGACCACTGCAAAAGGCTTAAGACTACAGGTGGTGGCAGTAAACCCAATTGGTAGGAGTCTGTACCACCCAGATTTACCTGGTAGCTGTGGCTGAGCAGCCAGACTTCTCTCAAGATCAAGAAGAGTTAGACAGTATATAGAGTATACAAGATAGGTACCAAAATACAGTAGCACAAGCAAACACTGACCAGAGCTTTGGTATCAAAGTATAAAATTATTTATTTAAAGACACACTTATAGAAACACTCCAGCACTATTATTGTAAGCAAGTTCAAAACACAGTCACCATTAATATATATACATCCCTTATTCCTTATTAGACAAGTCTTAGTTAACACCACTTATTTTCAGACAGAGGTGAGCGCTTAACTAAAGATGGCACTCCAATAAGTTATCAAAAAAGGGAGGGAAAAGGCGGAAATTAGAAAAGCACACAACACAATACTTTAGAAGCACCCAGCAAGGCAGGAAAGTCAAAGTCTACTTGTGAGCAAAAAGTTCAGAGGCCAGGCTCCCTCTTAGAGAGTAGAACACCAATGCGCCCAAGATCACACAGTTTAAGAGGCTTGAAAAGTCTTGCAGAGAGTTCAAAAAGGAATTAGTTCAGCTCAGAAAAGTTCAGTTAGCCAGCCTAGGGCCAACCCAAGTGGTAAATTGAGGAAGAGACACCCCACACAGACCGTTGCGAGGGAGGCCAGGTGGACACAGTACCTTGAAAGTGGAGAGAATCCTCCAGCGGGGTCAGTTCAGCGGGTGTAAGTCACGGCGTCGTCCAGAGGAAGAGAAGATCGATGCACTGCCAGGGAAGAAACCAGCCGCAGAGTTCTCCAGTTAAAAGGTACTACCCTTTTATTCGCGGTAGTGGTAAAACGTGGTATCCCGGTTGCCGGGGTGCTTGGCACAGGCAAGGCGGCCACAAGATTATCCGGGAAGGCGAAAAGGCAGGCAAACTGGTTATCCCCACCAGTCAAGGGAAGAAGACTCTTCGGGATGAAGATCTCCTCTGTCGTTGGAAGTGGTGAGGCGGTTCAGCAGAGCTCCACTGGTGGTGTCGTCGTTGCAGGTCGGCTCAGCTTCTCTCTCTTCTGATTCTTTGGTCCTGTGGCGACCTCTGAAGTTCCAGTCCCCAAAGCCCTGCTTTTATGCAGAAAACCCCCATTCACCAGTCCTAGCTGTCACTCAAACATGCTAAGTGGTGAGCCGGACGGCTCACCACTGGGCCAATCATACAAGAGTGCGACTTGAGTTGCGGAGGCAACTAGTCCAGGGTGCCTAACCCCACCCTCCCACACATCCTGTAGACCCAGACAGAGTGGCACCACTTTTGGAGGCTTCTGTGTAGAAGCCTGCCAAAAAGTGGAACAAAGAGCTGGACTTGTGTTGGAGTTACAGAGGCGAACACAAACGCCATTTTAAAACCGAGTCCTTGCAAAAAGACCCAACCAGGGAATAAATATTAAATAAATAACCCGGCGCTATCTTTAACATTGCACCAAAAAGTGGTGCTTTCAAAATGAATGGGAAAATCCATTAGTAAATATTCTTAAGGAATATTTCGCGTGGTAACCACTGCCACCAGCCAGAAACTTGACGAGGGGGGACTGCACAGTGCCCCCTCGAAAAACAGACCCAGGGGCAATCTAATTACCCATAACAGTACTTCCACAATTTGATGGTTTGTACTGGTTCCGTTACCTATTTAAGACTAGTAAAGTCAATGGGGACTTTACATGCCCTGGGAGACAGTAGTCAGTCCCAGGGTATGGAGTCTATGTTTGGGAGTCACTGACACCCCTGTGTTCCTGCACGGAGGGTGCTGTGTAACACTTACCAAAAACCACATGAAACCCTATGGAGTAAAAGACCCCATAGCCCATAAAACACATTACAAAGTCAAAGGATATCTCAAATCAGGTCTAAGAGTGGGAGAAAAAGAGTCACTCTTAGCAGGAGAAAAAAATAAATCCCAAAAATCCAGCAAAGCTGCTGGGGGACTCACTAGGTTTGGGAAATTAGCCTTAACAGAGAATTCTCCCTAACATCAAGTATGGAGGCTTGCAGGATAGGGCCTGGATCTCTCCCACTCGTCGTGCGGAGGTGATGGCCACCAGAAATGCTGTTTTCCACGACAGGAACTTCAACGGTGCCGAATGCAAAGGCTCGAAAGGCGCCCCCATGAGCCTGGTCAGCACAACGTTGAGCTCCCACGCCGGGGCCGGAGCCTTCACCGGCGGGAATGAACAGAACAGTCCCTTCATAAACTCCTTCACCAGGCGATGAGACCACAGAGGATCGTCCCGTAGTTCTGGTGTAGCGCGAGAACGCCGCTAGATGTATTTTGATGGAGGCGTGAGCCAGCCCCGCCTTGGCCAGCATCAGCAGGTACGGCAGCACTTGAGGGGCTGTAATTCGCAGAGGGTTAATCTTCTGTGCACGGCACCAGACAGAGAACCTCTTCCATTTGTGTCCATAGCACTTGAGGACTCCCTGGCCTTTGCAAGCACCTCCTTGCAGTCCGCCGGGATATCGTACCCTCCAAACTCTAGTGCCGCAGGAGCGCAGAAGATCTGCGTCCGTCGATAGTTTGACTGGGGGAGTGGGGGGACGCTGACAAGTCCAGAAGGTCCGGGAACCAGATCTGCCTCGGCCACGCCGGTGCGACGAGGATCATCCTGCACCGGGACCTCTTGAGTTGGTTGACGAGTCGCAGTAGCAACGGCAACAGGGGGGGGGGGGAAACGCATACAGGAACAGGCCGTCCCAGGGGAACGAGAAAGCATCGCCCATGCTCCTTGGCTGGGGAAACCTGCTGGCAAACCTCTGGCATTTGGAGTTTGCCGCGGTCACGAACAGGTCGATCTGGGGTTTGCCCCATTGTTGGAAGAGTCTATCCGCTTGATCCTGACAGCTCCCACTCGTGGCACGAGCGCAGCTCTCTGCTGAGTGAGTCGGCGATGGTGTTCTTTATTCCTGCAAGATGGAAGGGCACCAGAACCATCCCCTGGGCGACGGCCCAGTGCCACAGACCCTGGGCCTCCTTGGATAGAGCTGGGGATCTGGTGCCTCCCCGCTTCCGGATGTAGAACATCGTGGTGGTTTTGTCGGTGAAGACCCTCACCACTATGCCCTTGAGCGACGGAAGGAAGGACCTGAGGGCCCAGAACACTGCTCGGAGCTCCAGGATGTTGATGTGGAGCGACCTCTCCTCCGGGAGCCAAAGGCCTCTTGCGTGGAGATCTACGGTGTGCGCTCCCCATCCCTGCAGGGAGGCATCTGTTGTCACCGTCCCCTTGATGTGCCGGGGTGTGAAAGTCCTTGCCCACAGCGAGATTCGCGCGGGTGCCCCACCATCGAATCGCTTGGCGGAAAGCCTTGTTGAGCGGGATCCTGTCTTCGAAGCTGCCTGTCGCTTGTATCCAACGGGCATCGAGGAACTCTTGTAGAGGGCACATCCGTAGCCTGCACAGGGGCACCAGGTAGATGCATGAGGACATCACTCCGAGAAGGGACTTGATGGATCTCACCCTGGCCACGTCCGTGGCTAGCAGGCACTGCACCTTGCCCAAGATGGCCTTCGCCCTCTCCTCCGACAGAAGCCAATCGCACCATTGTATCGAGATTGCCTTCCATAAACAGTGCGACCAGCGACGGAACCAGGCAGGATTTCGAGTAGTTGATGGAGAATCCCAGATCTGTGAGTAGTTGGACGGTCTTCGCTGTGTGCTCGACAGAGTTCTCTTGTCCTTGCACAGATGAGCCAATCATCCAGGTAGGGGTAAACGTGGATCCCCGCAGGCGTGCCGCCCTGGTGCTAGGCACTTGGTAAATACCCCAGGCACCAACTTCAATCCGAAAGGCAGGGCCTTGAATTTGTAGTGCCGCCCTTGGACTACGAACCTGAGGAATTTACGGTGTCCTTTTAGAATGGGGATATGGAAGTAAGCATCCTCCAAGTCCAGCGACGATAGGAAGTCGCCTTCCTGCAGCTGTCCCAGCACGTGCTCGAGGGTGACCATCCGGAACTTTTGGGCCTTGATGTATTTGTTCAACCGACGCAGGACCAGGATGGGACTCCAACCACCTGTCTTCTTTCTGACGAGGAAGTACCTTGAGTATACTCCGGAGCCCCTTTCTAAGCATCGCCCTTACTTCTAAGAGCAGTTGAGGGACATGATTTTCCTTCCTGGCCACGGGAGGAATGTGGGGGCACTTTAGAAATTCGCAAGTGTGCCGTGGGCCAGGGAATGCAGTATCCAACGGTCGGAGATGGACTCCCACATGCTGACGAACTTCGCCAGCCTGCCTCCCACTGGGGGTGCTCAGGTGGGGGCCCGACGCTACAGCCGGTTCAGTCCTGCTTGTTGATGGCCTTGCTGCCTTGGCGACAACTAGATCCTCCTGACTTGCCGCATCCTCTATAGACCTCCTGCGACGAGGAGCGGGGTGCTTGGCGGTAGGTCGAGGAGCCGCTGCCGGATCCCTTGGAGGCACCTTGTGCCTCCGGCGTTCCGAAAGGGCGGCCGTCTTTAGTGCAAAACACCCAAGGCCTGAGCTGTCTCTGTGTCGGTCTTGATGGCCTGAAGTGACTCATCCACAGTTTTTCCAAACAGGTTGTTCCTGTCGAAGGGCATGTCCAAAACTCTGGTTTGCACATCCAGGCGGAAATCTGTTGCCTTGAGCCATCCCCGCCGTCAAAGGCAAACACTGTTGCCCAACTGGCGGAACCCGGTGTCCGCGATGTTCATGGCCACCGTTATGGCATGGTCCGACGCCACCTCACCTTCCTGCAGGATCTCCAGGGCCTCCGCCCTCTTGTCGTCTGGTAGGAAGTTCAACAGGGGAGCGATCTTGTACCACAGCTCCCTATCGTAGCGGGTCACAATCGCTAGGGCGTTGGCCGCCTTAATTGTCGTCGACGCAGACGAGATGACTCGTCCCATAGCATCCAGTTTCTTTCCCTCGCCATCAGGTGGGGAGGTTGAAGCTGAAGCCGTTGCCCCCGCCGCTTTCTTCTTGGCCGCCACTGAGACTACCGAATCCGGGGTCGGCTGTGCCCTAAGGCACAAAGCAGTGGAATCAGGGACCCGGTACTACTTCTCGTACCGATCCCTCTTGGCGGGCGTCGTGGACGGGTTCTTCAGGAGAGCAAGTCCCTCGTCCCAGATATCGTCAATCAACGGCACCGCGAGGACCGTCTTCCTCTTGGCCTTGCGCCGCTGATAGAGGAAGCCTTCCTTCTTCTGTTCTTCGGGGTAGAGCTGGAAAAGCTTAGATGCCCCGGCAATCATGGCGTGGAAAGAGACAATTTCGTCAGGCGGGGAGGCCCGAGGCAGTGGTGACGGAAGGCCCATCCCGTCGTCACCACCGTCATCATCCGTCCCCATCGTGGCCGTATCTGTTCCCATGTCATCCCTAGAATCAGGGGAAGGAGATGAAGGCTGAGCAGGTCGCAAGTGCTGGAAAGGCAGGGGTGGATGAACTCTCTTCCGCTTGTTTGGAGGACTTCCCGACGGGCCCGGCTCTGCTGAGTCGTCCGTTGGGGTTAGAGGCAACCTCGTCCTTTTCTCTGTGCAGAAGGTTTGGATTGCCATCAAAATGGCCACCGAGTTGTCCTGAGGCTCGGGCACTGGCTGCGACGGGCGCGATGGTTGCTCCTCCTCCACGGGAGCCTTGTCTGCGCCACCGTCGCTTTCTTCGTCCGCTTCCTCAGGGTTCCTCCCGTGGGACCGGACCTCCTCGAACCTCTCGTTGAGGCCCTTCACGACTTCAACCAGCTCCTCCTCAGAGGCCACCGGCCGCCCTCCCCTCTTTTTACCCAGGGGTCTTCACGGGGGTCTTATCGATGGGCTGAAAAGAGGATTCCCTCTGTGGCGGCAGGGAAACTTTGCCCCGAAGTCGCCTCCACAGGCTTCGCCAGGGCCACCGCAACTCCCTCGATAGAGGCCTTAGCCGAGTGAATCAAGGCCTTCACCACCTTGGCACGCTTGAGGCCTTCCCCTTGGGGGGGGGGGGGTTGGGTCACCGACTCGCTCCCCCTCGGCTTATTCCTTCGAGATCGACCGGTGCCTCTCCAGAAACTTACCCGTTCTCGGATTTTCTCTTCTGAGCCAGAGTGTTGGCTCGTGGTTGATGGCGTCGGTGAAAGTGCGCCCTGCCTGGCAGCCGAGGAGACTGACCCTTCGGCGCTCCAGATGCCCGCGGACCCGCGGTGCTTTGCCTTCTGTTGGACCCCTGTCGCCAGGGCACCCTCACAGGACTTAGAAGACTTAGAAGACTGCTTGGACTTCTTCCTCTCACCTGCTGGGCCCTTCTCCAGCCACCTGGTGAGGCGGATCTGACGATCCCTCATAGTCCGTTCCGACAAGTTCTTGCAAAACGCAGTCCTTTTCCATGTGCGTCTTGTCTTCGTGAAGGCAGTAGAGACATCTCAAATGCTCATCCTCCTTGAAAACATTCTGTAATCCGCGTCCAGGGCAGTTCCTGAACAGCTTGGATCCGGGTGTCGAGCTTCCCTTGCCTTGGGCCATGTCCACGAGGTAGGACTCAGATCTTCTGGAATCCTCTAAGAAGCTTAACTCGACGAAACTTTTCCCTTGAGGGGCGTAGAAAATTTCGAAACGGGTACCCGTTGATCAGAAGTAGAAACGGTGGAGCTTGAGGCTCGACTGACTGAAAATATGAGATTAAACTCTTTGAAAATACGCAAAACGCAGTAGAAGCTCGAGAGCTATAGCACGAGGACTCCAAACACTTGAACGTGCGGTAAAAATCTGAGGATGGCGGCCAGGGGAGGGGCTTGGACAGAGGGCAGTCATTGGCTGGTGGCAGTATGACCCAGAGACCAGCGATTGGTTACTACTAAGAAAGACAGATCAGAAACGAAACTGATACTGATTTTTTCTTTAGCGAGGATTCCCAGCCTGACGGGGAATATTCATGAGCATGTGAATCCATGCCAGACCCCATGCTGGAGAACTACCTCCACTCTCTGCTTAGAGTAACGTCTGACTTGCAGAGAGTTTGAGCTAGAGGACTGAAGGGCTCTAACTGCGAGGGTGAGAAAGTTGGATGCAGCGGGGGTGGGGGGGGGGGTGGGGTGGGGGGACAAGGGGGTCATAGGCCCCAGAAAGACATGGACGATGCAGAGGGCCTTGAATTTGATCCTTGCAGCCATCGGGAGCCAGTGGAGAGATTTTAGGGTTGGAGAGATGGAATAGGACGAAATTACTGAGGTAGAAAAGTCAGTACCAAACGTCTGACCCCATTTGTTCGCATATGTATAGGTGGGGGGTAAAGTTAATGAAAATGTATAGGCGTAAGGTGGGGGTTGGGGGTTCTCCCCCCACATACATATGCAAACAAATGGGGGGGGGTGGGGAGAGAGACTCTTGGCATTAAGACTTTTCTACTCTGTAATTTCACGCAGATCCGGAGAGATGTGGCCCCTGGGCTTGAGGCCGAGGATGTCTTGCAGCCCTATTCTCAATTAGTTAAAGAGGGCAGAGGGGAAAAGAGGCAGATTGAGGAAGAGGCTATTGCAGTAGTCCAGCCTGGAGAGAACCAGAGCTCTGGAGACAACGAGTTTCTGGTAGAAGGTGAGGAAAGGGATAATGCTTCTGAGGAGTTGAAGCTGAAAGTGGGCCTTCTTGGCAAGGTCAGCGATATGTGGTGAAAAGAAGAGACGAGTCAAAGATGACATGTTTTTTCCTCACAAGAGGACAGAAGGAGTCGAGGTTTGAGAGCAAGTCTTCACGGGTGTTCAGGAGAGCAGTTTCCGTGCATATGGCTGTCATGGAGACAACCAACAGATTCAGTGTGATGGATTGTGAGATGACCAACTTCTCCAAAGGTTTGCCCAATAAGTATCCCCATTGCACTGCACTGTAAGGTGCTGTGTGAAATGCTCAAAAAGCACAAGAATTCAAAAGCAAAACAGTTTGCTAGTACTGATAGTCTGAAGGACTGATCAGTGTCCCCATAACAATGAGCAAAAGGGAAATTAAACTGAAGGCTTTACTTACCTTCAAAAGGTACGAACAGGTTTAGAAACCAAGCAAAAGGAATGGGAATCCTTAGGAACCAAGGAGGGAAAGTTGCTAAAACAGAAATCTTTCCTAACAGACACCAAATATCAGAGAAAAAAAGAAAAAAACACTTCAGCAACATTTTAACCTTGAATGTTTGTAGCACATGGAGTGTACAATATAAGTGTTAGGGAGAATTCTCATAAATGTGCCAATTCCCTTCACCTTAGAAACTCAGAGCAACTTTGCTGGGTTTTGAGGAATTGATGTTTTTACCTGGAAAGAGTGTGAGCCTTTTTTCCCCACTTTAATGTATTTTGATGTGTGTTTTACTCGTGTTCTTTGATTATGGAGTTTGAGATAACTCCATAGGCATCATCTTTTCATGTGTGTCACACAGCACCTTCAGTGCAGTTACACAGGGTTGTCTTTTAGACTTCCCAAAGGTTTAAATACCTTCTCTGGGATAAACTACTATTTCCCAGATAATGTAAGGTTAAATTGACTTTACTAGTCTTTTTAAATTCCTAGACCCTAGACCCAGCACACATTATCTTCCTATAGAGTGCTGGAGGGGTTACCTAGTATCCCATGTGTCTAGAACCTCAGACCCAATCCCACATAAGAACCATTTCTAACTCTGGGACATTCCTACCATTTTGAGAAAAGGAACCATTTCCTTCTCTTATCTCAAACCAAGGTTTTTTTTTTTTAATCAGTAACAAAGTCTGGATTCAAAGATAGCCTTTCCTCGAATTAAAAGACTAACGGATCGAGCATGTAGTTTTCACATACCCTCCTCTGAGTTCGTCCTGTCTCACTTACCGGTCAATTTGAACCGGTTTCTTTTGATTCACTGTTTTACGCAATTGCTTTTGGATTTACCATTTCCTTAGTTTATTGTTCTTGCATTGATTCTTGATTTGTGTTAACTATATGTACCTTATGTTCAAGAATGTACTTGTTGATGTAAATGTCATTTTAATGTGCCCCTATGAGCTGGGCTTCACTGTTTTACTTTATTCCTTTTTGTGATTGTTACATTGAAGATTTTTGTATGATTTTGTTTTCAATAATATGTTGATTTTGTATACACTTGGGGCTGATAAAGTGTCTTTTGTTCTTTATGATTGAATGTAGAAATGAAACTGTTGAAAAACAGGATTGGACTAGGTAACGGTTCAAATAATTCAACCAAAAGGGCCAATCCTTGATGTAACAGCACCTTTTTGTTCTGATACAATATATTTGTGCCCCAGACTGTTAGGTCTCCCGAGGGGCAGACCGTTGCCACTATAGAGTGGCTCCTCCTTTGCAGACCTAGAAACTCATGTAGCAGTCAAATGCTACCGTTTCCTATTGAAATGGCTGGTGGCAGTGGTTTTACGACTATCATTATCTTTCCCGACCGCGAACACCGGTAGCTAAAAATTGCAGGAGCCATGTTTTTCAAGATGGTGCCTTCAGCACCTTTGTTTAAACAGGTCCCGGCATTCTTTTTTCACCATTTCTTTTTGGAAAGCTCCTTCTAGTGTTTGTCTCTGCGCGCCAAACCAGGTTTGGTCCCTTTGTTTCTATGCCTTTGGTGGGCTTCAGGACCGAAGACCGCCTCTGGCGTCTGAGTGTCTGGGGTGGGTAGGAAGTGAGGGAGGTGCCCGAAATTCCCTGTGCTTAGTCTCCTAGGAGACCCAAATGCACCCTGGAGTGATTGGCTGGCTGACTGTCCGGCAAGGACAGCCACCGTGCTGGTTGAGTGGCAGCTAGGCTGGAATGGAAACTGCTTTCCAGTCCAAGAGATTCGCCTTTTAAACAGAGTCGACCATTGAAACGAAAGAACCGAAGACGAGCTGGAGGACGGCTGCTGCAACTCCTGGACCGTTTGCCTGGTGAAGCCCTGCTGCAGGTCCGAATTGCCAAGTTAATCTCGACAGAGAAGCCCCTTCAAGGACGACTTCTTCCTTTGAGTTGGTGGGACCAAACAACTTGTAAACCACCTGGATACCATTCACGAAGCTGGTAATGATTAACCAGGGAGAGGGACACCAGCTTGTGTGCTTGAATTACAGTTACTCGAACTGAAGTGACTCCATTTTGACAGCGTTTTCCGACTATCCCATGCATTGCATGAGTCCCCCGACGTCCTCCCTCTTGTCCCCACGACTGAGGCTCAGGAACAGCACGATCTGCAGGAGCTGGCAGGAACCAACATCTTCTGCTGCATCTTGTTCTTCATATTAAAGGTGCTGTACCAACCCGATTGAGAGAACTTACCTCTCGCAGTGAAAGTTCGTGGAACTTTCCCAACTTGCAGGCCTAATCAGTTTGTGATCCAACATATGATTCTTTTTCGTACAAACTATTTCTGAGAACTTTGGCAACGACTACTGTTTACTTCAAGAACTGCTCTTTCCTATCCAAGACACAAGTCCACTGACTTTGGCCTTGGCCTATTAAACTGAATCAATTCCTCTAGTGAACCAACTATTTGCACTGGCCAAGAAAGTATTTGTGATGGATTCTGCCAACATGTACCTTTTACTCTAATTGAAAGTAACAAATGCCATTTTGCTCCATTTACAGGGGAGCCTAATTTACTCAAACTTATTGGTGTGGTATTGAAGTGTGTTTGTGTATAATATTAAGTTGCATCCTTCTAGTGAATGTTTTCTAAATGATTGTTTAATAAAATACGTGTTTTACCAAGAAACCTTGAGTACAAGTGTCTGCTTGAACCACTGTGATTGAAATACCTCTGTGTAACCTCTTTTACTGCTCACATTCCCTATTGAGATAAGCCTGGCTGTTCAGCTCGCTACTACAAATAGTACAGACTTCAAAGGTTGGTTTTGCTGGAGCAGGGCATCCATCCCAGGTGAGGTCAGGGATGCAATCCCGCTCTGCCCAGGCCACCGCATTCGTCGTGCGAGATCCGCTACTCCGAGCAGATTTGAATTCTGCAATACAACCGAAAATCGCTGGAAACTGCATTGAGCCAGCGCACCCTTCATTTTATTTCGGATGCCCGTTATAATCAATTTTACAGTTCGCCTCGATCAGCACCCACGAGGCTGCTACTACTTCAAGATGGCCACTCGCAAAATGTGCCTCTGATTCACAAGCCACTGCAGGCTAGTCTCGCTGTGATTGGGCTATAGATTCCTTATTAGCCAATCACACACCCACTAAGGCCACCCCAACAAGGCAACCCCTGTCCTGAGCCTGTCCAGAGACTCCAGAGGCCAGGGCACGAAACTGTAACCTAACCTCTGTAACCTACGAACACTGCGACCTGGTAAGAACTATCACGCCTGAAATAATATCCTGTTGATGTCTGCACCTGCCCAAGTGCCGTGCATGGCACATGCTGTACTATTGACACATCTCATTGTGTACCTGCCAGCTATACTATACTCTCTTTGCTAATCACCCCCCCCACCATAGTGCAATGCCACTATCAAACCTTACTGCCCTGAATACCTTGCCTTGTGTGAGCAACCACCTTGCCCAGCCCTACAGTAACCGTATGCTCAATACCAGCCCACCTTGATCTCATGTCTGCCTAAATATACTACCTACTGAGATCCTAGGCCCCCGCCCATCACACACCCACTGCTACTAACTTACTGGGATCTCGCGCCGCGCTCAGCATATTGCATTGTACAATGCGATTTGGGACTTAACATATCATGTACCCAATGTTTTTGTCAACGAGTCATACGCCAGCATAATGTACCGCCCGTTGTAATTGACCTCTAGCATATTGCATTGTGCCCATTGTGGCTTGTTCTAGCATATTATGTACCTATTGTGTCTTAGCATTCTTCGTATTCTAGTATCAGGCACTCAATGCCCTAGTCCAGGTTAGCTCTGCCTATATTGTCAGAGTATACCACGCTGCATGTATTGCTTGTACCCAATGTGCCTTGCATATCTGACATCTTAAAATTATGCACTACAATGCCTACATTTACCATGCTCTCCACTATGCTTACTTACCATTGTGAACATATGCATGTTTATCACTTTGTACTGCCCATGACGATCTGTGACTGTAGCATACAGATCAGACTATTGCCTAGCCTCGTTAGCAAAGCTAGAACCTCTGAATAGTTGTTTTACCCTTGTCCTACTCCACTGTGCCCTAATCGAGCGGCCGCCTACTGTGCCAGCCTTGTGATCCTGTGTTCTCAGCCTACCTATCTATACGTCACAGCATATGGCATAACAACCTCAACTCCAGCAGATTGCATTTTAGCACGACTATCAACATGCGTCCCACTATTATTACAATACTAGCAACTATGTGCCAATTTAAACATGCACCCTGCCCTATTCTCCACAGAAACTCTAGGCTTCGCGCTAGACTCTCCTCCCTCTACGAACCGAAGCTACTTCGCAACGCCCATTTGAACCGCCGCACCTTCCCCAAAAACCAGACTAGGAGCTTCACGCAACCTAACCCGCAATTATCTGTTAGCACCATAACGAAAGAACCCATCCCGGTTACCTCCAACACCAACTGACTACCTAAAACAACTTCCATAACAGGAGCACTGATCAATGTATATCAGTCGTGGCCTGTTAGACAGAAACCTATGCAGTTCCCTCGGGGACCACTGCAAAAGATTTAAGACTACAGGTGTTTGGCAGTAAATCCACTTGGTAGCAGTCTGTACCACACAGATTCACTTGGTAGCTGTGGCTGAGCAGTCAGACTTCCCTCAAGAAGAGTTAGGCACTATACCGAGTATTCACAATAGGTCAAAAGAACACAGTAGAACAAGCAAACACTGACCAGAGCTTGGTCTAAAAGAGATAATTATTTATTTAAAACCACATCTAATAAAACACACTGGCACTAATATCAAGCAGTTAAAAAACACGGTCACTAAAAGATATACACTCCCTTAAAAGAATATTAGACAAGTCTTAAGTAAAGCCCCACTTATTTTCAGACAGCGGTGAGCGCTTAACGCAGATGGCACTCTAATAATTCGGTTTAAAAGGGAGAGAAATGCAGAGCATAAATTGGAACAGATCCCAACATTTTCAAAAGAACACAGCAAGAGAGGAAGGCAGAATCAAACCGTGAAGTTACGAGTTCAGAAAGCCGGATCCACTTTAAGAGGATCAGAACGAAATGTGTCCAAAGTCACACGGTTGAAAAGTGCACAAAAGTCTCGAAAAGGTTCAGAACGAAGTTGGACCAAAAGAAAGGGACCAGTTAGATGGTCAAGGCGGCCAGCCCAGTCCAGAAGGTTAAGAGATTATTATTACCTTGTAGCAATCTTTAGAAAGGGAGGCCTGGCGGACACGGTACCTTAAAGTGGTGAGAATACTCCAGCGGGGGCAATTGTTCCTGGCAGCGGGTGCAAGTCAGTTCTTCTTCCGGAGGAAGAGAGGATCTCGTCGGGGAGGAAAGCAGGAGTCTGTTGCACTGCCAGGGAAGAAACCAGGCGCAGAGTTCTCAGTTAAAAGGAGCGGTCCTTTTGTTCGCGGTCCAGTGGTAAGTGGCTATCCGGTTGCTGGGGTGCTTGGCACGGGCAATTCGACCACAAGACGTCCTGGGATGCGAGAAAAAGGTAAACTGGTTGTGCCCACCAGTCAGGGGAAGAAGACTCTCCAGCCGGGAGATCTTCTCTGTCGTTGGGAAGTGGTGTTGGTTCCGCAGGGCTCCACCGGTGGGGTCGTCATAGCAGGTCGGCTCAGCTTCTCCCTCGTCGGATTTTCACGTCCTGTGGCGACTTCTAAAGTTCAAGTCCCAAAAGCCCTGCTTTTATGCAGCACATCCCCATTCACTCAGCCTAGCTGTCAATCAAACACGCTAAGTGGTGAGCCGGCCGGCTTACCACTTGGGCCAATCACACCAGAAGGCGACTTGAGCTACCAAGGTAACTCAGTCCAGGGTGCCTAAACCCCCTTCCACACCCCCTGTGGTACCCAGACAGTGGCACCACTTTCGGAGGCTTCTATGGAGAAGCCTGGCAAAAAGTGGAACCAAGGGCTCGACTTGGGTTGGAGTCAAAGAAGAGAACACAAACGCCATTTTAGAATAGAGTTCTGGCAAAAAATACCAATCCGCGAATTAATATTAAATAAACCAGCGGTATGTTCGAGGCTATAAGAATTAAATAATTAAAGTTGGTAGCCTCGAACAATGGGAAAATCCCATAGAGATATTCGCGGTCGAATATAAAAAGTAGTATCCACTGCCACCAGCCAAAACTCGATCAGGGGGGACGGAGACGTGCCCCCTGGACTAAGACCCCGGGGCAATCGAATTGCCCCGACCAGTACGTCCACAATATGATGGTTTGTACTGGTTTCTGTTCATAATTTGGGACTAGTAAAGCCAATGGTGACTTTACATGCCCTGGGAGACAGTAGTCAGTCCCAGGGTATGGAGTCTATGGTGGGGTGTCACTATGACACCCCTGTGTCACTGCACTGGGGGTGCTGTGTAACACATAGTAAAAACACATGAGACCCTATGGAGTAAAAGAACCCATAGCCCATAAAACATATTAAAAGTCAAAGGAACCCCTCAAATCATGTCCAAGAGTGTGAGTAAGAGAGACTCACTCTTGGTAGGAGAAAAAAGCAAACTCCAGAAATCCAGCAAAGCTGCTGGGGGACTCACTAGGTTAGGAAATTCAGCCTAAACAGAGACTTCTCCCCAACATGGCCCACACCACTGAAATAGCAGACTGCCTTACATTAGATAACCTTGACCTCCTAGAAGTCACACAAACCTGGTTACATGACGCAGCAGGTCCAGCCCTCTTCCTAGCAATACCAAAGAGTACCAACTACTAAAACTAAACTGTCCTAACGCCAGAGGTGGTGGCTTAGCCATCATCGCCAAATCCAACCTGAATGTAAGGTTAACACTGCCCACCCTAAAATCCTGCGAACTCCTGGCCGCTAAATTACCGATATCTCCATGCCAAACCCCAACTATCTTATTTACAGGCCACCAGGGCCCTTAGGCCTGTTCGAAGAGGAAGTATCCAGCCTCTTAGCGAGTAACACAAAAAAAGTCATCCCAGACAATGATCCTTGGTAATCTTAACCTTGGTCTTAACGACCCAGATGACAAACAAGCGCAAGTTATTGCTACCATGCTTGAGGGACATAGCCTCACCCAGAAAGTTCTCACCCCCACCGACGACAAAGGGAGAATACTAGACTGGGTAGCCACTTCCAACTGCCCTACTACTATCACCAAAATCACACCCCAGCCCTGGACTGACCACTTCCTCATTAATTTCTACTTAACATTTAACAAGATGCCCAGAACTGAAAAAACTATGGTACCATCTGTCCCCACTAGATCCAGAAAAAACATCACACCCGACAATATCCTACCCCTGCTCCTCCCAACCATCAATGCCTTGCCAATTGATTCTAACCCAGACACCATGGTTAAAATATACAACGACACCATGGCCATAGCCATGCACACAGTTGCCCCTCTGAAGAACTGTAAAAGGAAACAATACCACCGCAATACCTGGTTCACCCCCCATCTAAAAGAACTGAGAATGGAAAAAAGGAAGCTTGAAACTGTATGGCAACACTCCCCTACAGCTGAAAATGAACTTAAACTCAAACTGTGCGCTACTAACTATATAAGAAAGCAATCATCCAATCTATAAAAGAAGTCTATAATGACAATCTCCAAAGCATGTTCCAATACAAAGGAATTATTTGCAATCTTGTGAGAACTTGAATCTCCCATACCACCACCCGATAACGTACCTAAAGACAAGCAATGGTGTACCAATATCCAAAATGCCCTCGCAAATAAAGTAAAAACACTACAATCGAAAATAGCTATAAAAAAGCCTTGCTCCCTCTCAGCGAAATTCCCAGCACGCCCACGCTCAAACCTAGCCTAACACCCTTCAAATTCTCTACAGTCTCCACTCATGAAACTGAAAAAACCATTGCCTCACTAAAACCATTCAATTGCAAAGGCGATTACTGCCCGGCCCAGATAATCCAGGATGCTGCCAGAGACCTAGCTCCCTTCATCACTAAACTCATCAATGCTTCCTTTTCATCTAGCCCCGTCCCAAGCAGCTTCAGTTCTGGGTTCTCCACCTGCTTAAAAAACAAACCCTAGACCCCTTCATCCCCACCAACTATAGGCACATCACTACTGTCCCTTTCTTCCTGAAGATAATTGACAGAGTGGCCTATCTCCAAATCCAAAAATACCTGGAGACCAACCAACTCCTTGGTACTCGACAATCAGGCTTCAGACCTCAGCACGGCACTGAGACCGCACTTATAGATCTTAAAGCCCAAATCGACAAGCTCAACGACAAAGGAAACACAGCTATGCTACTCCTTGATCCGTCGGCGGCTTTTGACCTAGTGGACCATGCAGTACTTTGCAAACACTTAGCATCAGCCGCCCACGTCTCAAGTGAAGCTATAGCCTGGGTCCAATTCCTTTCTCGAAAATAGAAGCATGCGAGTCTCCTCCACCTTAGACTCTGCAGACCCTATCCAGACAACATGTAGAGTCCCACAGGGCTCTTGTGTCTCGCCAACGATGTACAATATCTTTACTAAACCTCTATTCGACAAATTGGACAGACTGGGTGTCACCTACACAATTTATGCAGACTACACCCAGATCCTCATCTCCCTTTCGGGCAATTTCACTACAGATACAGCTTTAGTAAACAAGATTTACACCCTCATTCAGGCATGGACGGCAACCCATGGCCTCTGCCTGAATGATGAAAAAACAGAGATCCTTATTCTAGGCTCACCCAACAACCTAAAAAAACTCGATTGAAACTACAGCACCTTCAACATCGACGGCAATATAATCCTTCGCCAAAGAGGTGAAGACCCTTGGTTTCTACTTGGACTCCACTCTGTCCCTAAGGAAACAAGTGAACTCCCTGGCCTCATCCACCGCCTATACTGGTAAACTTATTAAAGCATGCAGACCCTTCCTCTCATCAGCTAGCTGCATTATTCTAGCCAATGCATGGATCCTCTCAAAACTGGATTACTGCAATGCACTTTATGCAGGCGCAAATAAATACATCAATAAACTTCAAATCTTGCAAAATAACGCGCTCAGAACGGCCCTGAACCTCCCAGCCAGAGAGCACATCTCGAATGTACGTAGAAACTACAACTGGCTAAAAATTAGCGATAGGATCACTTTCAAAATCGTCACTAACATTCAAGTGTCTGAACAATGCAGCCCACCCCACCCCCAATACCTTAGGGATAGAATAATAAAAGAAAAACCGCTGCACGACCAACCAGAACAGCCAACTCTTTCTGCCTCCAAACTCCTAGATTCTGACAAAACAAAAACAGGAGGCAATGGCTTCCCTGTGCAAGCAGCTCAGTACTGGAACGCCCTACCAGTTAAACTAAGAAGGGACCAGCCCTACAAAAGCTTCAGGCACCATACCCGCACCTGGCTTCGACGCAATGACCTTTGAAACCTGCGAACCTGTGTATTGTGATCTGATGCCACACGTACCCCTCCACACTTACATGCAAAAATGTAAGTAATGTATTTACTGCATATAATATGTTAACCTTACATGTAAAGAATGTACATAATGTAGTTACTGCATATAATATATGTTACCAATAACCTGTAATCTGCAACCTGTAACCAAGCTCTAAGTATACTTGTTATTCTGTGCGCCCAGCTACCCAAGGGTTTTCTGGCGCTCCTATAAATAAACAAACACACAAACAAACCTGTAGTCCTAATTGTATGAGGTGGTCCCAGAGGGTACTGCATGCAATTCTGCCTAACGCATTCCATTCTGCATTGGAACATTGGGTTACAGTTGGCGAGAGATGTTATGACGAAGGAAGAAGGCAGACAGATGAAATGGCAGGTTGAGGGGGAGGGGGGTTACTATGTAACTTGATGGCAATTTGATGGAAGTAATAAATGCTTACAATTACTTCAACGTGCTTCAAGTGTGCATCTCATTACTAAGCAGCACCAGCAACCCGCTTAAAACCACACTAGATGAGGTAACAATAAAAGATGTCAATCAAATCTTTCTTTCGGTTTCCAGCATAAAAGCATTTATGCAATATCTCAGAAAAAGGCCTAATATCAAGTGTGGTGGCCCGGAAACAAGGGTGCCGGTCGCACCATACCAGCACCCTTTCCGGACCACCGCACTCAAACTATGCCTTCCGGGGCCGGTGCGCCCGTGAACCCATTCCCGTGGAGTGCTATGGGAATGGGACTCCTATGGGACTCCACCTGAATGGGGACTGCTGCAATCCGCCGCCTGATCCCAGGCTGCCAGGACTGGTCATGTTACCAGTGGCACAGGGATATCAGGTGGCGGATTCAATGTTACTGCTGTCCTCTTAATGAGGCCCATAGTTAAAAATCTCAATCCACATAACATAAAAATAGCATAGTTACACAGCAGCATTTAATATCAAATGTTCACAACAACTTGCGATCGTTATGAATGTGTAACCTATAGAGGAAAAACCTTTGTAAAGCAGTACTAAATCAAATATAAATCAGGTAATACAACACATTTTTAGTACAAGGGTTCCCAAGTAGAGAACTGCACCATAGGTTTTTGTTAGGCAGAAACCTGTGCAGTTCCCTTGGGGAACACTGCAAAAGATTTAAGACTACAGGTAGAGCAGTAAACCCCTTTGGTAGCAGTCTGTACCACCCAGATTTACCTGGTAGCTGTGGCTGAGCAGTCAGACTTCTCTCAAGAAGAGTTAGGCAGTATGTAAAGTATACACAATATGTACCAAAACACAATAGCACAAGCAAACACTGACCAGAGCTTGGTTTCAAAAGTATATAGTTATTTATTTAAAATACACATAAGTTAAAAACACTCTAGCAAAAATATAGTAAAAGCACTTCAACACAGTTATACTGAAAGTAAATTCAATCCTTTCTCCTATCTAGACAACTCTAGGTTAACACCACTTAATTAAAACAGAGGTGAGTGCTTAACGTTAGATGACACTCTAGTAGTTTCCAAGAAAGGGAGAGAAAAAGCAGAAATAGGTTAGACACACCACTCTAAGGTCCAGAACACTTGCAATAGGCTTAACGAAGAATAAAGTCACAGGTGAGCAAAAGTCACTAGGCAGGGCCCACTCTTAGAGTAGCCGGAGCGAAAAATGTGCCCAAGATCACACTGTTAGTTAGAGATTCAAAGTCTTGCAAAGAGTCAAAAAGAGGTTAGAGTGGCTCAGAAAGTTTAGCCAAAGTGTCCCAGGCACTCCCAGGTTCGAAAGCCGGGGACTAAATCTACCCCGTACAGTCGGTAGCAAGGGAAGCCAGGCAGAACACGGTACCTTAAGCGGAAAGGATCCTCCAGCGGTGGCAGTTGTTCCAGGCAGTGGCAGCAGGGCTCGACGTCGGTCAGGGGAGAAGAAGTTCTCGCTGAAGAGCAGAAGAAGAGGGTCGTTGCACTGCCCGGGAAGAAACCAGCCGCGGAGTCCTCCGGTTAAAGGGTTGGTGCCGACTTTCGCGGTATGGGGGTAAAGTGTGGTATTCCGGTTGCCGGGGTGCTTGGCACAGGCAAGGCGGCCACGAGATACCTCAAAGAACGGAAAGAAGGCGAAAACTGGTTGTCCCCACCAGTCAAGGGAAGGAGCCACTCCGTTAAGAGTTCTCCTCGGTCGTCGGGAAAAAGTGGTGAGACGGTTCAGCAGGGCTCCACCGGGTGGTGTCGTCGAAGCAGGTCGGCTCAGCTCTTCCCTCGTCGGATTCTTGGTCCTGTGGCGACTTCTGAAGTCCCAGTCCCCAAAGCCCTGCTTTTATGCAGCAAACCCCCATTCACCCAGCCTAGCTGTCACTCAAACATGCTAAGTGGTGAGCCGGGCGGCTCACCACTTGGGCCAATCAGGACGGAGTGCGACTTGAGTTACCAAGGTAACTCAGTCCAGGGTGCCTAAATCCCCCTCCACCCCTCCTAAGTACCCCAGACAGAGTGGCACCACTTTGGAGGGCTTCTGTGGAGAAGCCCGCCAAAAGTGGAACAAAGGGCTCCACTTTGGGTCAGAGTTACAGAGGCGAACACCAACGCCATTTTAGAATCAAGTTTTGGCAAAAAGTCCCAACCGGAGTTATACAAATAAATATATAAACCGGCGGTATGTTTAAGGCTACCGTAAATAAATAATTAAATGTGTTAGCCTAAAACAATGGGAAATCCCATAGGGAAATATTCGCGGTCGAATATAAAAAGTAGTTTCCACTGCCACCAGCCAAAACTCGATCAGGGGGGACGGAGACGTGCCCCCTCGACTAACAGACCCTGGGGCAATCGAATTGCCCCAGCCAGTACGTCCACAATATGATGGTTTGTACTGGTTCTGTTCAGGATTCAAGACTAGCAAAGTCTTTGGTGACTTTACATGCCCTGGGAGACAGTAGTCAGTCCCAGGGTATGGAGTCTATGTTGGGGAGTCCCTAGGACACCCCTGGGTCACGGCACAGAGGGTGCTGTGTGACCCACATCACAAAAATACATGAGGCCCTATGGAGTAAAAGACCCCATAGCCCATTCAACACAAGGTTTAACCAAGAAAACACACTTCAACATGTCCAAGAGTGAGGGTAAAAGAGTCTCACTCTTGGCAGGAGAAAAAAATTAAACCCCAGAAATCCAGCAAAGCTGCTGGGGGACTCACTAGGTAGGGAAATTCAGCCTAAACAGAGAATTCTCCCTAACACTCGCCCCCCCCAGACTAAGGGACAGGAGGATTTAATCCACTCCTGGATGAACCTCATACCTCTAGTCGATGATATACATCCTAGAGAGTCCATCAGCATTTTGATGGTGACACCTTGACCTATGTTCAATGGAGAACTCAAAGGTTTTCTTTTGCAAGCTAACGGACCTACAGACCCTTTGAGGAACATCAGTCTTTTTGTTATAGGGGATCTGGTTGACCAGTCCCTCAGAAGTTGGTACAACTTCTGAACCTATGTTAGGCTTTTTCAAGGGGTCCTTATAAAGGATTCCCTTAGATCTAGAGGGGCCTCCAAGGTTCCTCACCACCTCTCTTGTGGGAGCAGGTTGGGTCTTAGGCCTCTTGGTTGGAGGGGTTGGGGTTAGGCAATGTACCTGCTTCCCCTTCCTCTTAGATCTACCCTTCCCTATTTTAGGAGTTTCCCCCCTAATATTAGGATTTGAGTTGGGGTCTTCAGTAGAAGGTCCAACAGTCTGAAGGTTTTTGGCCTTAGACTTTGCTTTTCTGGTTTTCCACCAGCACTGAGAATTACCAGTTCTCTCAGGTTCAGATAGGGGCCTAGTTGGTCTATCCACCTCTTCCTCAGAAGCAGGGGGGGTCAGAGACTCGGAAACTAGGGGAACAAGGGTGGAGCTTGGTTGGGGCTCCCATGTTCCTAGCATACTATCCTGAAATGTGCCTGGATTAGAGGTCAACTTACTAACACCAGGGCTTGTAGTGGGGTTCTCAGTAGAGGGTCCCACAGGCTTAGAAGGGTCCTTCAAGGTAGCCTGTCTAGCCAATTTGGTTAAGTTCTGCTTCTCCATACTGGGAGGCCTGGGGGTATGTGACACTACTCCTAGAGTTCTTAGGTCATTCCCCAACAGGACCTTCCCAGGTACCTCAGTCTGAACACTGACAGGGATCCTCACTGTCATGTTGTTACACTGAATGAGGGCTGGTAGAATAGGAACCATTTGGACAGGGCCTCCAGACATTTTAGTGGGACCTTTGGGTGCTTTGGCCACATCCTCAGGTTGAAAGAAGCTTTCATCCACTACTGTTCTGCTGGCCCCAGTGTCTCTCCTGGCAGGAGTATCCTGGCCATTGACAAGAACACTGTCCACATAATACACCTTAGAGTTAACAGGTAGGGAGTTATACACAACCCTATTCTGGGGACTAACCAGACCCATAGGCTCTAAGTTTACAGTTGCTTGAAGACCCAAGGGTTCTTCAGCAAAGAGTTCAAAGTGGGCACTAGCCATCTGTACTTCATCCTCAGGAGTGAAGGCTAAGGAGACTGTGCTGATCCCTGCAGGTTTACCCTTGCACTTGGGATCTCCTTTGATATGATCAGTACCCTGACAGACATAGCATTGTCCAAATGCTCTCTGGAAGGGTGGCTTGTTCTGACCTCCTTCTGGCTTGTGGCCAGAAGGTACAGTAGCCTGACTAGGTTTCCCATGGGGCTTACCCTGGTTATTTTGTGGTTTGGGGCCCTCTTTGGGATAGGAATTATTAGAATTCTCTTTGGAGTCTTTTTTAGGCTGTTTCTCCCCATCCTTCTTCTGAGTTACCCCAGAATCCTTGTGAGTGGCCCTGTTGGCAACCCACAAGTCAGCAGCCTTAGCTAGTTTCCGGGAATCTAATTCCTTGGAATCAGCCAAGTGTTGTCTGAGCTCAGGAGAGCAGGCATCATAAATAGTCTCCAACATAAACAAATTCTTCATACCTTCATAAGTGTTCACCTTGTAACCCTTAATCCATCCCTCTAAGTTTTTCAAACATTCACTCACCCAGGTAGCCCAAGGGGTACCATCATGCTTTTTGAGGCTCCTAAACCTCTTAAGATACTGGGAAGGGGTCTTCCCAAACCTAGCTATCAAAGCTAGTTTCACACATTCATAGTCCTTCCTATCCTCCTCCCCCATCTCCATTACCACATCAGTTGCAACAGGGGGAAGCCTAGAGAACAACCAGGTGAGTAAGTCATTTCCTGTGATGTTCTGGAGCCCATGATTATATTCAAACAGAGACAACCAATCCAACACATCCAACTTAGGCTCATACATACCAACCAATTCTTTAGGCATCCGGGGTCTTTTAGGACTGGAACTTCTAGAGGAGCCAGAGAGAGAAACATTCTCAACAGATAATTTCTTCATTTCTAAGTCATACTTGAGCTCCATTTCCCTTAGCCTTAGTTCTTTGTCAGTTTGAGCATTAAGTTTCTTATACTCCAATTCTAGCTTCATTTTCTCCAGTTCAAAGTACTGAGGACTAAATGTGGGACCTGGTAAAGGTCCAGTAGGCACAGCAGGTAGAGCAGGCAGAGGCCTAGGGGGGACAGTTACAACAGCCTCACCCTCCTCTTCTGACTCTTCCTCAGAAACATCAACATTTTGCTCCATGTTAACTTCAATACTGTCATCTACAGTTGCTGGAGTGGTAGGCTCCTCTGAACCATCACCCAGACTTTGGTTAGCTAACAATCTTTCAATCAGCTCCATTTTCTTGCCCTTAGTCAGGAGATCCTTATGTTTACAGAGCACTCTTAAACAATCAGCAGTTTTGGCTGCAAGGGACTCTTGACTATAGCTTTCTATAACTGACATGTTAGAGGTTTTACTTTTTCAGTGCTAAGCTTTGTGGTTAGTTGCACTAAGGTATCTAAAGCACAATAAAATGTATACTCAATACAAATCCCACCGCTGTACACCAGTGTTAGGCAGAAACCTGTGCAGTTCCCTTGGGGAACACTGCAAAAGATTTAAGACTACAGGTAGAGCAGTAAACCCCTTTGGTAGCAGTCTGTACCACCCAGATTTACCTGGTAGCTGTGGCTGAGCAGTCAGACTTCTCTCAAGAAGAGTTAGGCAGTATGTAAAGTATACACAATATGTACCAAAACACAATAGCACAAGCAAACACTGACCAGAGCTTGGTTTCAAAAGTATATAGTTATTTATTTAAAATACACATAAGTTAAAAACACTCTAGCAAAAATATAGTAAAAGCACTTCAACACAGTTATACTGAAAGTAAATTCAATCCTTTCTCCTATCTAGACAACTCTAGGTTAACACCACTTAATTAAAACAGAGGTGAGTGCTTAACGTTAGATGACACTCTAGTAGTTTCCAAGAAAGGGAGAGAAAAAGCAGAAATAGGTTAGACACACCACTCTAAGGTCCAGAACACTTGCAATAGGCTTAACGAAGAATAAAGTCACAGGTGAGCAAAAGTCACTAGGCAGGGCCCACTCTTAGAGTAGCCGGAGCGAAAAATGTGCCCAAGATCACACTGTTAGTTAGAGATTCAAAGTCTTGCAAAGAGTCAAAAAGAGGTTAGAGTGGCTCAGAAAGTTTAGCCAAAGTGTCCCAGGCACTCCCAGGTTCGAAAGCCGGGGACTAAATCTACCCCGTACAGTCGGTAGCAAGGGAAGCCAGGCAGAACACGGTACCTTAAGCGGAAAGGATCCTCCAGCGGTGGCAGTTGTTCCAGGCAGTGGCAGCAGGGCTCGACGTCGGTCAGGGGAGAAGAAGTTCTCGCTGAAGAGCAGAAGAAGAGGGTCGTTGCACTGCCCGGGAAGAAACCAGCCGCGGAGTCCTCCGGTTAAAGGGTTGGTGCCGACTTTCGCGGTATGGGGGTAAAGTGTGGTATTCCGGTTGCCGGGGTGCTTGGCACAGGCAAGGCGGCCACGAGATACCTCAAAGAACGGAAAGAAGGCGAAAACTGGTTGTCCCCACCAGTCAAGGGAAGGAGCCACTCCGTTAAGAGTTCTCCTCGGTCGTCGGGAAAAAGTGGTGAGACGGTTCAGCAGGGCTCCACCGGGTGGTGTCGTCGAAGCAGGTCGGCTCAGCTCTTCCCTCGTCGGATTCTTGGTCCTGTGGCGACTTCTGAAGTCCCAGTCCCCAAAGCCCTGCTTTTATGCAGCAAACCCCCATTCACCCAGCCTAGCTGTCACTCAAACATGCTAAGTGGTGAGCCGGGCGGCTCACCACTTGGGCCAATCAGGACGGAGTGCGACTTGAGTTACCAAGGTAACTCAGTCCAGGGTGCCTAAATCCCCCTCCACCCCTCCTAAGTACCCCAGACAGAGTGGCACCACTTTGGAGGGCTTCTGTGGAGAAGCCCGCCAAAAGTGGAACAAAGGGCTCCACTTTGGGTCAGAGTTACAGAGGCGAACACCAACGCCATTTTAGAATCAAGTTTTGGCAAAAAGTCCCAACCGGAGTTATACAAATAAATATATAAACCGGCGGTATGTTTAAGGCTACCGTAAATAAATAATTAAATGTGTTAGCCTAAAACAATGGGAAATCCCATAGGGAAATATTCGCGGTCGAATATAAAAAGTAGTTTCCACTGCCACCAGCCAAAACTCGATCAGGGGGGACGGAGACGTGCCCCCTCGACTAACAGACCCTGGGGCAATCGAATTGCCCCAGCCAGTACGTCCACAATATGATGGTTTGTACTGGTTCTGTTCAGGATTCAAGACTAGCAAAGTCTTTGGTGACTTTACATGCCCTGGGAGACAGTAGTCAGTCCCAGGGTATGGAGTCTATGTTGGGGAGTCCCTAGGACACCCCTGGGTCACGGCACAGAGGGTGCTGTGTGACCCACATCACAAAAATACATGAGGCCCTATGGAGTAAAAGACCCCATAGCCCATTCAACACAAGGTTTAACCAAGAAAACACACTTCAACATGTCCAAGAGTGAGGGTAAAAGAGTCTCACTCTTGGCAGGAGAAAAAAATTAAACCCCAGAAATCCAGCAAAGCTGCTGGGGGACTCACTAGGTAGGGAAATTCAGCCTAAACAGAGAATTCTCCCTAACAGTTTTCTTTAAGTGCACATTAGATAATGAAGGTGGAAAGATTGAACAGTCATGTGCACAAGAATCTCTTCCTCCTATGAAAAGCTCGTGTTAAAAACGATGATGCTGAGAAGTACACTGGCAGGGCTGCGTTAGATGTCATTAATTTAACTGCTTCACTTCTGGTTCGAATGCAGTACCGTCTAAAAATCGGCTTAAACCACTTACCTCTGGCAACTTCGTATAGAGGTTACACAAGTAAAAAATGCATTTCATCTCAAACATATAATTTACATGATTGACATTTGGGTCACAATACCCTCTTCCCAATGGGCAGGAAAGGCAGCAAGCGGGAGATTACCAAGACAAAATTTCATAAAGATTTCACTTGTCGCGATACAGAGAAAGCAAGATAGGGTTCCAAGCCTAGATGCGTATTAGTAGCCAAAACTATAACAGCAGTCAAGGTTAATTAGTGAGTTGGAAACAAACGCTACAAAGGACGAACACTTGACAGACGAAATCTCAACAAAGCAGTAATGAGAAGCAATCGAAGGAGGTATGCTATGAAACTGAAGAGAAATATATGCTGTAAATTGTCAAGTTATCTTTACAACTTTTCAAATTGAGAAGCTGGCTCCAAGCAATTGCCAGGAAACAAGGGTAGTGCTGGCCAGAACCCAAATTCCTGAAGTCATAATGCAATGCTGTATTTTCCTCTTGGACGTAACAAGCAGCCACCCACCCAATCTTTGTGAAGATCAAACAATAAGGTACAGAGTTTGAATAAGCAATCCATAAACTCCAACAATATCGCTTCTTTTCGGAAATCGAGTAAGATCAGAGCTCCACAAGCAAGGCAGAAGTAAAACAAGATTTGTTTAAAACCCATCAGTGTTAAGGCAAGAACCTATATGCAAGGCAAAGCAAATAATAAGACTGCTACCAAAACAGTTCTGATGATATGTAGAAAAAGGAAAAAAGAAGTCCACATAATGCTTGTTAGGACAGTTTTTCTGAAGTCCAGTTAAGGGCCTAGCAAAACCATTCTACTGAGGCAGTACAAGACTCCACTCTTAGAATAAGGCTGTACCACCTGAGTTCGGGGTAGCGTAGACAGAGCAGCCAGGCTTATCTTAGGAGGGAGAGAGGGCAGTAGATACAGTACAAGTGAAAATTGTAATACAAATGATCCAAAGAAACACTGAAACACTATGTATTATAAAAATAAAGGATTTATTTAAATACAAGTAGGCCCAGATAAATCTAGGGGTTAAGTAAATACTGAAACATTATATGAAATCACAATATAAAACACAACACTATACTTGCAAGTACACAGACCCAAGTATAGACCTTATTTGGAACACCTAACAGTAGTTCTAGGGAAGTCAAAACCTTGTTATACACATTTAGTATAGGCCAAGCCTATTCGTTGGGAGTAAAAGACCAATGGTTATTTTTAGATTACTTTTGGTAATACAAGGACAGTAGGCCCTACCAGTTGTACAGTGACTCTTGGAACAAATCACCTAAACAGTCAACTGGACAATATACTTTTGGTGAATAGTGAAACACTTATTCTAGGTGCAGTAAAAACCTATAACTACTTTTGTCATAACACACAGTTATACCAGGTGAGCAAAACCTAATGGATGTAATATATCATTACAGATGCTTTGGAAATCAGGGAACCCCAGATTGAGGTAAGCAATAACTCTTGTAACTTGTTTTGGATGGCACACAGCTAACACAAGGTAAGTAAAACCCACTTACTTTAACTTCACAATGAAGGGGAAAGTAAAACCCAATGTCACACTTTACAGAATAGATAATCCTAGGTAGGCAACAACCTAATGTAGACTTATTAAAGACAGGCTAGCAGCAAGTCAGGGGAAGCAAGACCCAGTTGGGGGACACTCATACAGTTATCCTAACAGGACTAACCTGGTGATACCAACAGTTGGAGGACACTCATACAATTACCCTTCAGGAATAATCTGGTGAAACCAACACATTACTTTTGTAAAGAGGCACAACCTAATCACAGGAGAGTAAAATACCTTCACATCTACTTTCTTTTAGACTGGCAAAACAGTGGCTAAGGAAGGAAAGATGTTAACCATACTTTTAAGAATAGTGCATCACACATTCAAGATCAGTAAGAACTTTTGTAACTGTTCACTCTTAGAATTACAGTTACCAACCAACCAACTCTTTACAAGTAAGTAAACCACTTGATTTCTTTTCTAGGCAGAAGTCCCAATCCCTTCAAAGTCTTTCCCTTTGAGCATGAGTGTTCTCAGTGGCAGAAGGGGGGTCACTAGGACTAGTGACCAACAGGCAGTGTTAGAATAAGTTCTTTAGTAGCAAAAGTCAGAGTTTCCTTAGGAAAACTGGCAACCAAGTGAGTACTTTACTTCTAGGGTTAGAAGAGGGTCCAGGGGCTTCGCAGAAGACACCCCAGCAGGATTCTAGCAGTGGGACTGGGTGTACTGGACGAGGGACCTCCCAATCACAGAAAACACCCCAGGACTACACAGAAATCCCAACAGGCTTAAGGTAAGTATATACCCAAGCCAACACAGTACCTCAGCAATGAAGAAGAGATTGCAGCAGGAGAACTTCAGGGACTGCAGCCAAATACCCGGTCACTGGATTCCTTGTCCTGGAGACTGAACACAAGACCTCAGAAGGGACTTTGCAGCAGGGATCGATGAAGAAGGCTCTAGGCAAGATTTCTCTCACGGCTGAATGCGGTTCTGCGGGATTGGCGCCTTTTCAAGGAGCACAGATGAAGACAGAAAATCGCGGTTGAATTCTCGTCGTTTAAAAGGTCCAGCACTCTTGTGAGGGGACTTTTTGGACTCGATTCGTGTCTCTGGAGATAGACCAAGATGCCCACGAAGTTTCAGCGAGATTCGGAATTCGGAAGACCGTGCACCGCACAGTGGCAGGAGGTCCCAGGGTATTGGGGTATTGCAAGAACGCAAGGTCGCAGGAACCCGTGGGATGGCTCAAAATGCAGGTCGTCTTGAGTCTAGTGGGTCTCACCAGGCTCTGGGTTCGGGTCGTCGTTTTCGGAGACCCCAGGTCGATCGGAAGGAAGGGCTGCAGCAGGCTCCGGTTACAAAGCAGGCTCTCCGGCCGCTGGAAATCATTCCCGCCGCTTTTCCTTCGTCATCCTCTTCGGTTTTCGGTTCCAGTGGTCGACATGACTTCAGCTTCCAGGTTTCCAGTATTTATTAGGAACTGCAACACAACCTCTGCATTCTCTCCCCGCATTTTACAAGAAAGGGGCGTTTGGCTGTCCAATCAGGACAGCCAACCCCCCACTGGGATTTGGCCCAGTTGAAGGAAGACCTAAGACAAAGGAGGGGGAAGTTTGGGACCCCTCCCCCACTTCCTGTGCTTACAGACTGACTGGAGCCTGGGCGGGGTGTCCCGGGGACTCCCGCCGAAGACAAAACTCAAACAAAGGATTTTCCCACCCTGGATGTCAGGGGAAGGAACAAGAAACGACAAGAAACACTAAAATGGCAGAAAAAGAAGACAGGGGCCATTTTGGTAAAAATGAGCACCCTTAGGTGCCTTTACTGCAGCTGTGATTACAGCACGCGGTAAAGGTGCACCAAATTAGTAAAAGGTATCACTGCCACCAGCCATTAAAGGTAAGCTTGTCACTGTAACAGAATTGTTACAGTTTAAATGTGAAAGGGGATACATTGCATCTCCCCAGCACTCCACATAAGGTGGGGTGTGCTGGTTTCACAGAAGTAAATGTAAAAGGGATCCAAAGATCCTTTCTACCCTTGGGAACTGTAGTTCACTCAAGGTTAGCACAAGAAAGTTAAAGGGGGAGCCCCTAGGGCAACCCAGCAACAACAGGCACTTATTGCCAATAAGTTGTTAGACATGATAACTTTAAAAAGACACTATGGAGAGTCTTAAAAATGACACCCATAAAAAGAGTTAAAGACAGGTGAGTGTGGAAAAAGGTTCCCACTCACTGAGGTATTAATGGAAAATATCTCACTAGAAAAGCAAAAAGTTCTGGAGTTGAACCAGGCAAGGAAGATTTACCAGCCCTGTGGAAATCTTACCTAACAATGCTCCAGGTAAAAGGTGAAAGCTGAAAACAGACTAATCCCCCCCCCCTCTCTCCATTACTATTTTAAATTAATCAGTAAGCATTAAATTGGTCGTAATCTTTCAAAACATCAATTACACATCAGAATCTTTTGACCTTCCATTTTCTTCCACAACTTTATTTATTCAGGCCCTTTGACTAACCAATGCCTCACACCCATCCACTAAACGAAGTTGAAAAGGCAAACGTGAATGCCAAGTTATGAAGTAACTTACCACCCAAGATAGCAAAAAGGTGCCTGACGAGGGATTCTACCGCAGGAGGATCACTGCACTGCCGAGACAAATTCCGTAAAGCCACCACAGCCTCGTCCATTAGCTGAGTGTTATTAGATTTTAACTGACCTAATGAGGAGAGAAAGACAATATGGACATTAGAGCATGTTATTCTCTTTAGACAATCAAAGTAGAACACGGGCTATATCCATAATTAAAAGATTCAAAACCACTTTAGCTTAGTAACTGGGACAAAGGGTTCTTTGCAGTACAGGGGCCAAAAATATTTGTTTGAGGTGGTTTACTAGGGATATTGTCCTTAATTTGAACATTAAGAATAATACTGACGAACAAATAGGTTCTAAAAGAACAAATTACTTACCAACTGGTGTTAAGGATTTCTGAACTCAGACCTGGAGGGGCTGAGGTTCAGAAGGCCACCTAGTTTCTTGGAACAGGGTAACCTCAGGACAAGCCAGACCAATCAGGGTAGCTATGGCAGGCGGTCAAGACTAAGTCTCAGGAGGGGTGAGGGTGACTGAAAGACCTCAATGAGCACACAAAGCAAGGACACTTACAAATTACTCCAGACAGGTGTTATATTAAAAAGATAGACACATTTATTACAAGGCCTTTGTAACAGACCATAGTAAAGAATCACAGTAACACTAGATTAAACCAATAAATTATAAATCAACACAATATATGGGATACATTACTCACCGTAATCGTATTTCTGATGCTTGTATCTGCTTAGATTCACATGCTGTGCATAGGCCGACATCTAGTGGAAGCTGCAGAGTATTACAGTTTGTTTTTCGAAACTCAAAAATGGGCGTCGACACAGGGTGTTCCAGTAATACTATCCCTAGTGTGACGTCCCCTGTACCCATGATGCCTCACGCGTCTAGGACCCTCAGAATGTGTTTTTTTCTGACATGAGGTAGCATGAGGAGTAGCGCGAGTACAGATAGTCCAAGCAGATAGAAGGTAGAAGGTAGAAGGGTAAGACTACAAGCATCCATGCGCCTTCGCTCAGAGGGGAGGAAGGGAGGGTCGCATGTGAATCTAAGCAGATACAAGCATCAGAAATACGATTACGGCGAGTAATGTATCCCTTCTGAGGCTTGTGGAAGCTGCTTAGATCACATGCTGTGCATAGATTAGCGAGTAGTACCTGAAGAAGGAGGTGGGATGTGAGAAGGCTCATGAGCAAATAAATGTCTTATAACTGCTTGTCCCACTTGTGTATCTGGCTTGGAATGAGTGTCAATGCAGTAGTGCTGAGTAAAAGTGTGAATAGAGCTCCAAGTAGCTGCTTTGCAAATGGAGTCAAGGGGTACATTTGCAATAAAAGCCAGGGTGGCCCCAATGCCTCTTGTGGAGTGGGCCCTAGGCGTGAAAGGCAGAGTCTTTTCAGAAAGTGAGTAACGCGGTTGGATACAGTTAACAATCCACTTAGAGATGGCACCTTTAGAGACGCGATCCCCCTCTCTGCCTGTGGCTACGGAGACAAACCGCTGATCTGTTTTCCTTAGCGGTCTGGTCTTGTTTACATAATAGAGGACCGCCCTACGCACATCTGGTGTGTGTAGTTTCACCTCAGCTGAGCTTTTGGGGACTTGGAAGAAAGCCGGAAGCTCGATGGACTGGTTTACATGGAATTTAGAAATAAACTTAGGTGAGAACCTAGGGTGTGTACGTAAAACCAGTTTCTTTATGGACAGTAAAGAAGGGATCTTGTACTGACAGAGCCTGAATTTCACTGACCCTTCTTATAGAGGTAATAGCTACTAAGAAGGCAGTTTTATAAGTCAGGTGTTTGAGACTGCTCTTATGCATGGGCTCGAATGGGGGGCCCATGAGCTTAGATAGCACCACATTAAGGTCCCATCCTGGAGGTGGGTTAGAAATAGGAGGGTGAAGTCTCTTTACTCCTTCCATGAAGGCCTTAACTACTGTTACTTTCCACCACAACACCTTGTTATGGGAAGTGGTGTATGCTGACAGGGCTGCCAGGTGTACCTTCAGTGAGTTAAAAACCAGTCCCCCATCCAGCAGGTGGAGCATGTAAGTAACAATAGTGGAAGGAGTGCAATCAACTGGGTTGACTTGCTTACTCTGGCACCAGATTACGAATCTCTTCCATTTGTCAAAGTGGCAGTGCCTCGTGTTGGGCTTCCTAGCCTCTTTTAGGATGTCCATACACCTCTGTGGTAATTTGAGATGTCCAAACTCTATGACCTCAGGAGCCATGCTGCCAGGTTCATTGAGTTGGGTTGAGGGTGCACTGTTTGACCTTGGTGCTGGGACAATAGGTTGTACCAGCTCGGAAGTCTGATGGGTTCGCACACTGCCAGTCTGCGTAAGTGTGGGAACCACGGTTGTCTCGCCCACATGGGAGAAACCAGGACGAGCGTCATCGATTCTGTTCATCTTACTGACCACCTTCCTGATTAGAGGAGTTGGTGGAAAAGCATACGCAAACATCCCTGACCAGTTCATCCACAGGGCGTTCCCCTGGGAGTCTGGTTGGGGGAACCTGGATGCGAATCCTGGGCATTGTCTGTTTTCGCTTGTGGCGAAAAGGTCTATAGTGGGGAAACCGCACTGAGAGAAGATATCTTCTAAGACTTCTCTGTGTAAACACCACTCGTGTTCCTCTGGGAGGGGGTCCCTGCTCAGAGCATCCGCTAGGGAATTGAGATCCCCTGGAACATGTTGCGATGACGGGAAGATGTTCCGTCTGAGTGCCCATATCCAGATTTTCTGGGCAAGCTTTGACAGATTTGGCGAGCGAGTCCCTCCTTGTTTGTTCAGATAGAACATGGCTGTAGTGCTGTCCGTCCGGATTTGCACCGACGGGTTTAAAAAGGTAGGGTTCGAAAGCTTGAAGCGCTCTGAATACTGCCAGAAGCTCTAGCAGGTTGATGTGATTCTTGGCCACTGCGTGAGACCAGAGACCCTGAGCTGTGTGGTGGAGATGGTGAGCTCCCCACCCCATCAGGCATGCATCGGTTGTGACTAACGCCTCTATCTCGGGATCGTAAAAGGGTTTCCCATTGGACAGATTCTCTCTTGTCCACCAGAGAAGGCTTTGTACCAGTGTTGGCGAAACGACCACTAGATCGTCCCACTGACCACTTGCCTGAGACCACTGTTTCGCCAACCATTCCTGCATGGGACGCAGGCCCGCGTGGGGGACCTGGTAAATACATTACGCCATCATGCCCAGCAAACGCATTGCTTTGCGTACCGTTATCTGGCGACCGGACTGGTATTGTGGAATTTGCAGCAGTATATTCCGAATTCTTTCCTCTGAAGGAAAGGTCAACCCCTCTTGAGTGTCTAGGATAGCTCCTAAGAATTGTTTGGATGTGCTTGGCACTAGACTTGACTTTCTCATTTATTGAGAAGCCCAATCCGAAGAGGAGGTCGATAGTCCTTTGAATGTTTGTTCTGCAAATTACTGGGGTTTCCCCCGTGATTAGCCAGTCGTCCAGGTAAGGGTACACCGGGATTGCCTCCCTGCGTAGGTGTGCTGCCGCCACCGCCAGTACCTTGGTGAATACCCTTGGGGCCGAAGCTATCCCGAAGGGCAGTACCTTGAACTGGCAGTGCCGACTGTCCACCTTGAAGCGCAAGTATTTTCTGTGCGCTGGGAACATGGAAATATGAAAATAGGCATCTTTCATGTCCAATGTTGCCATGTAATCCCCTTTTTTTTTTAGGAAGGGGATTACCTCTTGGAGAGTTGTCATGCAAAACTTTTGGGGCTTGACATACTTGTTGGCAGGCCGTAAGTCCAATACTGGGCGCATTGTCAAATTTTTTTTGGCACAATGAAGTAAGTTGAATAAATACCCTTTTTTACCTGGTGTCCCGGGACGAGTTCTATCACGTCCTTTGCTAGCAGATTGACGATCTCTTCTAGGAGGATCTTCTGGTGTTCTAAAGAATGTATTTTTTGTCGTGGAGGATGGTCTCAGGGACGCTCTAGTAGTTCTATACAGTACCCCGCGGATACTGTTGACAGCACCCATCTGTCTGATGTGATCCCTTCCCAAGCTTGGGTGAAGTTGGAAATGCGTCCCCCTACTGGGGTTGCGTGAGAAGGGACCCTGAACGGAGTGTCACTGTTTCGGTGGAGGCGTGCCGCCTCCTTTATTGGGGCTGCCTCTACCTCTACCACGTCCTCTCTTATTACCCCTGCCGTAACCCTGGGTAGACTGCTGGTTATTATTGTTCCACTGTGTACCCTGCCCCTGGGAATAGCTAGAACCTCTGGAAAATGTGTCCGAAAGGGCGACAAAAATTGCCATTCCCTCTCTGATTCGGGGGTTTAGTGGTTAGCTGGCCTAGGGATTTGAGTGTTTCATACTCGTCCTTAGCATTCTTTAGTGCGTCCTCGACCGCCTTACCAAACAGATCCGGCTCCACCGGTTTGTCCAATAATGACGCTTGTGTTTCAGCCTTGAAACCAGACTGGCGTAGCCAAGTGTGTCTCTTAACAGTTCCTTCTGCTATGAATCTGCCGGCGTTATCCGCGGCATCAAAGGTTGCCTTTAAAATGCAACCGGACACGGCTCTTCCCTCCGCTGAAACTAGTGCCAATTGGCTCTTTAAGGGTTCTGGTGCGGAGTCTATGAGTGCCGCGACCTCTTCCCACTGATGGCAGTTGTAGCTGGCCAACAGGGTGGTGGAGTTGGCAATCCTTACCTGGTAGGCAAGTGGAGGCCACTTTCCTGCCTAACCCGTACAGTTTTTTGCTCTCCTTGTCGGGAGGAGCCTCGGACGATAAGGGTGTTCCAGCCCTCTTACGGGTGTTAGTAACAACCAGGGAGTCCGGCTTCAGATGCCCCCTTATATATAGTGGGTCTGATTGGGCCGCCTTGAAAAGTTTTTCAATTCTAGGGTTCACTGCTCTGGTGAGGTTAGGATTGAGGCGTGACGGGTCTATTCTTCTTTGAATATATTTTAGGATAGGGATGGCCTGAGCAACAGGCCTCCTCTCCCCCACTAACTCTTCTGCGAAGTCTCTTTCCTCCTGGGCACCCTGGGTGCCAATGTGGAAATGTTCGGCTGCTCGAGACAGCACTTCATTCAGGAGCGGCTGGTTGTCGACAGGGGAGTCGGTAACCGGGGCCTCTCTTTCTACCGGGGAGTCTACCCTGTAGCGGTCTTCCTCCTCCTCCTCTTGATCCTCATCATCCCCATAGTAGCCTGTCCCAGTTTGTTCCTCCACCATGCCCAAATCTGGATCCTCAAAGGATGTCTCTCCCTGGTAATGAGTAGGGCTGGACGTAGAAGGGGTCTGAAGACCCTATTGGTGTCTCAAGGTGGGACCTTGTACTTGGAGGTATAGGATCCTTAGAGCCAGAGGGTGCTGACCCGTCTGGAGTATAAGAAAGTGCTCTGGGTTTTGTGCATAAAAATCTGCCAAAGATGACATTCTTGACATTACCCTATCTATGTCAACACTGGTCCATTCTCTGGAACTGGGAATTACCCTTTCTGGGAGTTTTTCAAATTTATCCGGACTAGACTTGGTAGCCTGTGCAGGGGTTTTGGTGTTATCAGAAGACCTGGACTTGTCTTTCTGTTTTTCAGGAGTGGAGTGTTCTACGGGCTTGGAAGTGGGTAGAGACTGCTTCCTTTGTTGTTTCCCTCCCTCCCGTGACTGGAGGAGTGTTTCCCGTGTGTTTTAGGGCCCTCTGTGCTTTTCGACGCCTGGTGTTGAGGTTCGGGGGTCTTGACCCTATCCTTCGAGCGTGGAGGTAGGGGTTCGGGATCTGTAGTAATTCGGTCTGCGGGCGCCGACTCTTGGAGTGCGGCCTGAGGGTGGAAGTCGGCTTCGTCTTCCGACGATCGAACTTCTGTGACCTTGGGGAGCGAGGCACTCTTGGCAATAGTGGATGTTTGCCTGGCGTCGTGCGGCGATCTAGATCGAGAGAGCCCAGAGGACGGCGATTCGGACCGTTCTCTACGTGCCTCTTTCCGAGAACTCAACGTGCGCGTCGAGTCTCGGTTGGACTTTGTGTGCTTTGTGGAAGTGTCATGGGAAGCGCTCGTGACGCCGGGGGTGTTCCCCATAGCCGGCCTGCCGGTCGACCTTCCGAGGTCGGGGACTTGCGCTCGGCTGTCTTTCGACGCCATAAAGCCCTAACCGTCCGAAAGTACGGCGTCGCTGCCATCGCTGAAGGCGCCCTCCGCTGCCATGGCCTCTGGACGCCTGGCGTGGTGGGCCCAATGCTTGATTGAACGGTCCTTAAGTGTTTTAGGCTTAAACCTACTACAGGCTCTGCAATTTGCCTCGGGGTGGTCCCTCGGCAAGCAGAGGTTGCAGGTGGCGTGCCTGTCGACCCAAGGGTATTTGCGATTGCACTTGGGGCAGAATTGGAAAGGGGTACCCTCCATACGCACCTTGTGGCAGCGGGCCGGTAAATGTAGGAATGTATAAGTGTATCTATATATTACAAGAGTGTAGAGTATGACCACCCCCCCACTCTCCCTACTTGCAGGGCCGAGGCCAGCGGCCCAGGCCCGGGCCGAGACGGAAGCCTCGAGGCCCAAATCCGTTTCGCAGTCGACTGTCGAAATCCTCTCCGATCCAGCGTCGAGTGTAGAAATTCTGTATCTCGACGTTGGGGTGGAGAAGGGGGTAAAATTATCAATATTTTGCAAAATTATGGCTTAGGCCAGGGAACTCCGCGAAATGCTTCCGCCCAGTATGGCGGAAAAAAACAATCTGAGGGTCCTAGACGCATGAGGGATCATGGGTACAGGGGACGTCACACTAGGGATAGTATTACTGGCACGCCCTGTGTCGACGCCCATTTGAGTTTCGAAAAACAAACTGTAATACTCCGCAGCTTCCACTAGATGTCGGCCTGTGCACAGCATGTGATCTAAGCAGATTCCACAAGCCTCAGAAATATATATACACACACACAAGACCAATGGGATCTAAGGGGTTAAAAGCACGAAATATGTTGACCACCTAGATGGAGGAAAACAGGCAGTGCAAGTAATGTTTAGACCCAGTTCCACATCAAGAATACACCCAAGAGTCACTCCAAGCCCTACGAAGAGAGGAGCCTTATACTCAATAGTACATGCACGCGCTTGTGCCAATGGACAAAATAGGGTCTCTTCAAGGGTCTCTAGCAGCTCAGGAAGGTGGATGAGGCGATGAAGAACAAGTTCCCACTATTCAAGCAGGACCTCCACTTGAGGGCAGAGGCACTTTGAGAGTGCGGGATGGAGTCGCTATTTCGCAATAGCTGTGGAAAGGAAAGGGGCACTCGGGGGCCACTCGTGTGTAAAAATGGGCTCCTGTGCTAGGGGCCACTGGTTGGGTTAAGGACTACTCACCGGTCCTCGACGCAGGCAGACCCAAACTTCGCCAGTACAGTCCACTTCGCTGGCAGGTTCCAATGCGACAATCAGGACGTCTCGACACTGTCGTTCCAGAGTTGCAGCGAGGATTCCCAAACGGGACAGTGGCGATTTCTCCACTGATGGTGGAGGAATCGGCCCAATTCCACTGCAGCCGGCTTCAGGGGCAAGGGGGTCACAAATGCAGCGAACTTGCACAGGTCGTTGCCTTAGCAGGGCAACAGAGTAACCGTGTTTACTCCGATCCAGGTGCACTCATCTCACTTTAGACCTGGGAATGCCAAGTGTATGAAATCCGGTGTGAGGGTGCCGTGGACACATAGCTAGCAGTATACCAAGTTTCGAGGGCCTCCTCGAAATAGCGGCAGTGACAGAGCAAAGGTCCCACGTAAGCTGATCAGACCAGCGGTTGGCCCATGGACACTTCCGAAGAGGCTTCCTTGCAGGGTTTGATGAGGTGCCGAGAATAGTTGATCCCACTATTCCAATGGGTCGAATCGTCTTCACAGACCTAGGACGATCAGATGCAGAGGCGTCCCACGGGACGACAGCGGGCTCAGGGTGCCAAACCTTCCAGCGGGCCACCAGCGGTTCCTTGACTTGGCTTCTTGTTGCAGGATACCTGGCTCCTTATCCTTTGTTCGGTGTGAACTCAGGACATTGACATGGTAGTGGTGTTTTCAGCCTCCTCTTATCCAAAGTTCCCTTTGTGCCAAAATGGTGGGGACCCAATGGGAGATCTGCTCACAAACACTCACTCCATACGTGGACCAATCATGGACCACAGTGGTCCCAGGCATTCAGGACACTCCAGACTCTCCGACACCCAGGATGTGTATTGGGAACAGACATCCCAGGCCACATCCTGGAGGCACACACACAAGGCATGCAGAAGCCCGCGAAAGCATTGGGTTTTGCGGGAAAGTGCATGACCAAATAAGGACTGACCCAGGTCGACTCGACCTGGGGAAGGTGAAGTGGAAAGATGGCCAAAGGACAGGACAAAGAACCTCGTTGCATGGCCATTTTGGAGCCAGGCCACCCATTCGTGCCAAACGCGGTTAACGCGGTTAACATGGCAAGAAAGGGTTAAGGGTTAGCTGCCACTAGTACTGTCCATGACATCTGCATAGTTCATAAAAAGTCCAGCGAGAGTTTCTAGGGCCTTTGGAAATGACTAGAGACTGAAGTGTGCTGTATGTTAAGATACTTTGCACACTTGTTACATGTTGCACAAAAGGTGCAACATGAGGAAAGGACTAAGGGAAACAAAGCCTCCCAGTGCTGACTGTCTTAAGGGCATGTCACTTTCCCCATAAAAAGTGAGCGAAAGCCCAGAGGAGTGCAGCTGAGGGCTGTGTTTCTCTGGCAAAGTCAGTCAATGGTGTTTAAACCGCAGCAAAAAGTTTGGGGGTTGACACATGGAGGGAAAATTACATAAAATTATGAAATCTTTCCTAACAACTGGTAACGTTCTTTCGATTGGATGTTCCTCCAAAGTATTCCACATCTTTGACATGTAATGTCCACACCTGTGAACTTCAGAAACTTTTTCGGCAGAGGGTGTCCTGCGTCGATGGCGTTGGGTCGATGTCCCTCGAAGGCCTCCGTCGAGGGCGACGTCACCGGATGTTATAAATAGTAAGCACCGCGCCCTCAGCCTCAGTTTATGTTTTTTCCTCCATAACGTGTGACATGCACCAATCCAATGCCTGCTTGACTGCACATAGCCTTGCGGAAACGTAAGCTGCAATCGCATAGGAAATTCTCCAGAGGGGCAGGTTGGGAGGGCGAAGTGGAATACGTTGGAGGAAAATCCAATCGAAAGAACGTTACCAGTTGGTAAGCAGCTTGTTCTTCGAATGGATTGTGTCCTCCAACGCATTCTACATCTTTGACAGACTCCCAAAGCAGTACCTGAAAATGGAGGAGGGAAAGAATTTAGAGTACCCAATCAGATGGCAGAAGAACGAACTGCGACGTCTACTGGCCGAAAACACCCCAGGCCCAGCCAACGGAACCACTGGGCTGAGGCCGCCAACAGCACATCACTGCTTTCTTGCACTTTTTCCAGCTTCCCTCACTAACTCACCCTCCCTTTCTCTTTCAGAGCCGCCAGAGCGCCAGGGCACCACTCTGGTGGTGATAGTGCGCGGTACAAATATCCTTTAACATTACCAAAGGCCATATCTTCACCATGGAGCGTATCCAGGGAGTAATGTTCAACAAAGGTGTGGATAGAAGCCCATGTGGGTGCATCACAAATATTCCTAATAGGAACTCCCTGCTGTAGGGCTGTGTAAGTAGCCACGCCCTAGTGGAATGAGCATGCAACCCTTCAGGAGGGTCCTTGCCCCACAAACGGGCACATTCAGTAATGGTGAGGATAATCCACCTGGACAAGTTCTGTCTTGTACAGCCTGGCCCAATCAGTGTCCAGCATACCACACAAAATGTTGCTCGTCCACTCTGACCCTGGCCATCCTAGAAATATAAAAGCTCAGAGCTCTCCCAGAGTTCAACCACTGGAGTCGCTCCTTTTCCTTACCAGGATGAGGAGGAGGATAGAAAGACGGAAGAACCACTTTCTGGCTCAAATGAAATTCAGACACTACCTGAGGTAGAAAGGAAGGACGTACCCTCAGTACAACCCTATCCCTGTGGAACACAGTAAAGGGCGCTTTAGATGAAAGTGCCTGCAATTCACTCCCTCTGCAAGCGAAAGTAACCGCTACCAAGAACACTGTCTTGAAAGACACCAATCTCAAAGGATAAGAGTGCAAAGGTTCAAACGGAGCACCCATGAGGAATTTTAAAACCAAATTCAGATCCCAAACTGGCACCTGGAAAGGGGACGGCGGGAACACATTAGTGAGCCCTTTAAGAAATTGTCCTCTGCAGACACCAACGGTACAGGGATTTTGTTGCTGGCCGCAAGCAACACCTCATCACCTCATCCGGGAGGTCCCAATCCTTATACCTCAACCTTTCAGATACCAAGTGTGAAGGTTGAGAGTTCTGACCTCTGGATGGAGAACCTGACCCCCCACCCCCGCTCGGTAGGGAAGACAGCGTGGAGGGCAGATGGACAGTTAATGTTAAAGGTCATTTGTACCGCGCACTATCACCACCGGAGTGGTCCCCTGGAGCACTGGCGGCTCTGAAAGATGGAGGAAGGGGTGGGTTAGTGGGTGGAGGCTGGAAAAGTGCAAGAGAGCAGTGATGTGCTGTTGGCAGCCTCAGCCCGGTGGTTCCGTCGGCTGGGCCTGGGGTGTATGCGGCCGGTAGTCGTCGTGTGCTGATGTGCGAGTCTGTGTGTGTTTTGTTTTGTTGTTGCAGTGTAGTGAAGTTCTTGCTGTTTGCTGCGGTAGAGGTTTGTGGTTGTGTTTTATTTGGAGTTTGAGAGGTGTATGCAAAGAAGGAAATTGTTAGTGGTATTGGTTAGTTGGCATCTCTATCCTGGATTCAGCCAGTTGGGCTCGTGTAATCTTACACGACGGAATGCTTGTAAGCCCTGTGCCTCAGGAGGTATGTGCCCGTTTTTGCATTCGAGGCCGTTTGAGGATTTAGCTGTCCCCTCCGCCCGCTCCCTTAATAACATTGCATGCTCCTCCACCCCCCCACATGATTAGCGCAGCTGCTTGTGTCCATACTTCCGATTGTGGGGTGATTTGTGGTATCTTGTCCGTTCCACAGCCCTGTGGTACCTAGTTGTGGCTGTACGGGCGGTGGGGGATGGTAAGGGTTGGCTGGAGTTGTTGCCTCCGTCTCCCTGGGTCTCGCAGGTGGACCCTTGTGTCCAGCGTCAGCCCTACTGGTGCTTGGAGTACTTCTGTCATTCTATGGGTTTGTCAGTGTCCTTTTTTTGAGTCGTTTGTCTTATTGTTGTTTCGGTTTAAGTCTCTGGTGTTGAAGAGGTAGGTTTTTAGTAGTTTTCTGAATTTAAGGTGATCTTTGGTGTTCCTTATTACTTTTGGGGTGTTGTTCCAGGTTTTCGCGGCTAAGTGGTAGAAAGCGGTGCCTCCGAGTTTCTTCTTGATGTAAGGTTTTTGTTCCAGTCGGATTTCGTTGGTTGATCTGAGCGGTCTCGTTGGCTTGTAGATTGTTTTTTTTTGTAGGAATTCTGCTCCTTATCCGCTGATTGCCCTGTGCGTTATGCACATTGTTTTGAAGATGATACGCTGTTTTACTGGGAGCCAGTGTAGTGTTTTTAGGGCTGGGGTGATGTGGTCTCTTCTGGATAGTTTGAGGAGTAGTCTGGCTGCTGTGTTTTGGATCCGTTGTAATTTCTTCAGTAGGTATTCCGGTATACCGAGGTAGAGGCTGTTTGCATAGTCGATACTTGACATGATGAGGCCGACGATGGTGAGTGTTGTGTGTGTGAAGGAGAGGAAAGGTAGTATTTTTCTTGCGTGTGGAGGAGGAAGAAGCATTTCTTGACTGTTGCGTTTATTTGCGGTGCTAAGGTTAGGGTGTTGTCCATCAGAACTTCCAGATTTTTTACTACCTTCGATGGTGATGGTGCAGATCCCATTTCCGTTGGCCACGGGATGGCGGTTTCCTTCTCTTGGTCTTTGGATATGATCATGATTTCGGTTTTTCCTGGGTTGATTTTCAGGTTGTTGGCATTCATCCAGTTGAAGACTTCCTTTTAGACAGTCGGTTAAGTTTGAATGATCGGCTTGGGTATCTTCGATCTTGTAGATTTGAGTGTCGTCTGCGTAGTTGTAGCATTTGATGTTGTGTTTCTTGAAGATTCTGATTACTGGGGTTTGGTAGATGTTGAAGTACAGTGATGATAGTGAGGATCCTTGTGGTACTCCACAGTCGTTGACTCGTGGGGTGGATTTGAAGGGTTTGATCCAGACGGTTTCAGTTCTGTCTGCTAGGAATGATTTAGTCCAGCGTAGCGCTGTGTCTGTTATGCCTATGTCTTCTAGTCTTTTGGTTAGGGTATCATGGCTGTGTCGAAGGCTGCGGAGAGGTCGAGCAGGATAAGGGCAGATGCTGTGTTGGAGTCTGCGTTTGTTTTTAGGTCATCCCAGATGGATAGTAGAGCTGTTTCTGTACCTCTTGTGGGTCTGAAGCCGACTTGAGCTTGGTCTAGCAGGTGGTGTTCAACGTATTCTTGGGTTATTTTGTATACGTAGGTTTCGAGGAGTTTGGCCGGGTAGGGGATGTTGGAGATTGGTCTGTAGTTGGAGGTCATCTACGTCCCCGCTTGTGTTTTTCAGAAGTGGTTTGATGTAAGCCGATTTGAAGATCCTTGGTACTGTTCCTGTTGCCAGTGATAGATTTAGAAGGTTTCTGAAGTATTATGCTGGTGTTCCTTGTCCGAGGATTGTTTTGTAGATGTTCGGGGGGCAGGGATCCATCGCTGAGCCCGCTTTCTTGCTGTGTTTTATCAGCATTGCGAAGGCCTCTGCTGATATTTCTGGGTAGTTATTTAGTTTGTACAGCGGTTCTGATTTAGGTTTGTTTGGTTGTAAGTCGCTGCTGATTGGTCTCTGTTGGATGGTTTGTCGGATGTCATTGATTTTCTTTTTGAAGTGGTCTGCAAGGTTGTTGCATAGTTTCTCCGAGGGGGTTGGGGTGTTGTCACAGCCTGGTGGGTTTCTCATTTCTTTAATGATACGGAACATTTCTTTTTGTGTGTTGGTGGCATTTGTGATTCTGTCATCATAATGCCTTCTCTTTGCCTTTTGAATTTCCTTTTTGTATGCGCAAATTTGCTTCTGGAACATTGTTTTTATGTGTGGGTTGTAATCTTTCCTCCATTCCATTTCCATCTTTTAGTTTTCTTTTTTCATGGTGCTTAGTAGTGGGGTAAACCATTTTGCCATTGCTCTCTTTTTTGATGGTGTGAATGGTTTTTCTGGGGCCATCTTGTCAATTGTATCTGCAACCCATTTGTGTAGTATCTCAGCTTTCCCGTCTAGGTCAGCTAGGTCTAGTTCTGTTGTTGAGGGCTTGGTTAACTCCAGTTGTTCTAATAGGTTGCCTTTTTTGACATCTTTCCAGTTTCTTTTTGTGGTGGCTGTGAGTTTGGGAGGTTGGATGTAGGCTTGAGTAGGCAGAGTGATTACGAATGGGATGATGAGATGGTCGCTCCACAGTATTTGTATCGGCGGTGCCGTGGTGGTGAGTTTTTCCTCTGCGAATATTGCATCCAGGTTGTGTCCTGCCGAATGAGTTGCCCCTTTTACTAGATGTCGTAGTTTCATGGTGGCGAGTTGTTCAATCAATGAGTTTTGTGAGTTGGCATGACTGTCTTCGAACCAGATGTTGAAGTCCCCCAGTATGATTAGGTGTTCGTGGTTGATGGCTATGTTGGTTATGGCTTCTATGAAGTTGTCGACGAAGGAAGCATCATAAGTTGGGGGTCTGTACACCAGGATGAATGGGACGTTGGTTTTTGGGTTAGCTGTAAGGTGCATGATCATGGACTCGCAGTTGGGGATGTTGAGTGGTTTGTCTGTTCTTATTTTCAGCTGTTCTTTAAATGCTATTGCGATGCCTCCTCCTTTTTTGTTTTTCCTGTTTATTTGAAGGCATTTAAAGTTTGCTGGAAGGCAGCTTTGGAGTGCGATTTTGTAGTTGTCGTCCAGCCAAGTTTCTGTGATGAAGAGGATGTCGATGCTGTTGTCGTCGAGTAGATCGAAGATCTCTGTGGAGTGTTTTGACATGGATCTTGCATTTATTAGATTGCAGTGGAGTTTAGAGGTGTAACTTGGTTTGCCTTGTTTTGTTAGGGTCGTTTTCTGATCCTGTTCAGGAGCAGTTGTCAGGTTGTCGGCGTTCCGAGTAGTTCTTCTAGGTTTAGTCTAGGGCTTTTGTTTTCATCTGGTTCATCTTCCAGGGGACATGGTTGTGGGTTGGGGGTTCTTCTTGCTTTGGTGATGTATGGTATTATTGCTTCAGTTGTGTGCTTGTTGTATCTGGTGGGGTTTGTCCTTCGTGATGTTGGTAGGTTGTTCAGTGTAGTTGGTTTTGGCGTCACGTTGGTTCGATCTGGTGAGTATGTCTCAGCGAGGTATGGAGTAAGGTAAAGGGATTTGTCTCTTCTTTCAGCGTTGGTCCGATCTTTGAACCTGTCTGTGGGGGTGTGTTCTGTTGTTGCGGTTCTTAGTTGAAGTTTCGGGGTGTTTGTTCTTTCTTCTCTTCTTTCCCTCTGGGTGGGTAGTTTGCGCGGCATTGTACGATTCCGAGTTGTTTTTAGTCTAGTTGTTGTCTTGGTCGGGGTGTAAGGGTGGAGTTGGGGGTTGTATAGTTATATAGTTGGGTTCTAGCAGTGGCTCTCTTTAGTCTCCGTCTCCCTTAGCGACAGTGAAGTTTGGGCACGGTGGCCCTGCTAAGTTTGAGACGCCTGTATAGTGGGAGAGAGGTCCGTCAAAGCAGTCTGGAGAACTGACACTGCAGTTTGGGTACGGTGGCCCTGCTATCAATGGAGTTTGGGGAACAGACAATGCAATTTGGACACGGCGGCCCTGCTAAGTTTGAGACACCTGTATAGCGGGAGAGAGGCCTATCAGTGCAGTTTGGAGAACAGACAATGCAGTTTGGGCACAGCGGCCCTGCTAAGTTTGAGACACGTGTATAGTGGAATTTGGGCACAGCGGCCCTTCTATCAATGCACGAGGTTAGGTATCTAGTGTAAAGCTGTCCAACTCCCAACCCCAGCCCTCCTACCTTACTGGTCCTTGTAGTGGCTGGTTGACGGCTGGCCACTGGCTTGGCTTCCCCTGCGGACACCTGCTGACACTTCCTGGAGTCGCCTCCGTTGGAGTCGGCCTCGGGCCCTTAGCCGCTGGGGGCTGCCGGGCAGAGGGCTGCCCTGGGAGGACCGGTGATAAAGGCTGGGGGGACCAATGAGAACGGTGCTGGGAGAGGAGGAGAGGAGGGCTTTGGATGGTGAAAAGGCAGCAAGCGCTTGAAGCGCGGGTCGCTAGGCTAGACCCTGGGCCCGGAAGCCCAGTAACCAATCACGGGCGGTGGGCAGGTTGGGAGGCAAGAGGGGGCAGAGGCACGCTCGGGGAGGGATGCGGGATGCACCAATGGGAGGGTGGGCGAGGCGGGCAGACTGGGGAATCAGGAAGGGGTGCGGGAAGGGTGCAGGGGCCTGCTTCTGTGCACGGGCCCACCAGGCAACGGGCTGCTAAAAAAATATCAGGTGAGCAGGCGCTGCTGGGCACACATTCACCGGGCTCCGAGGGTCTTGGAAAGGAGCCGGTGGGGGCCTCGCGAGTCGCTAGACTCGATGCGAACTTGGAGGCACCAATGGGAGGGCGGGTCGGGAGGCAGGCAGACTGGGGAATCAGTTGTAGAAGGTCCGGGTACCACTCTCCTGGCCCAATCCGGAGCAATGAGGATCATGTGGGATCTGAACCTCTAACCTCCTTAACACTTGAGGAATGTCAGGGACTGGAGGAAACGCGTACAGCAGTGGGAATGACCAATCCACTACGAATGAGTATCCTAAGGCTCCTCTTGGACGAAATTCCCTTGAGCAGAATCTCTCGCACTTCCGGTTGGCACTGGTGGTGAGAGATCCACTTGTGGGGTTCCCACTCGTGTGACATCGAGCTCTGCCTGCTCAAAGCGTCGACTGCTGCATTGTCCTCTCTGGCCAGATGAACTGCCGAGAGTGAAATTCCCTGCCGAATTGCCCAGAACCAGAGCTGCATTGCTTCTCTGCACAACAGGAGTGACCCTACCACCCCCTTTTCTGTTGAGGTAATGCATGGCCACTGTGTTGTCCGTCATGATCAGACACTCTTCCCGCGCACAGACGGCAGAAAACCCTTCAGAGCCAGCCTGAGGGCCCTCAGCTCTAACAGGTTGATGTAGAGTCTGGACGCAGACCAACGACCGCTGGCGGTCAAGTCTTCGGCATGAGCACCCCATTCTGTGAGGGAAGCGTCCGTCACTAGTCACCTCCGGCCACGGTTGCCAAAACCGCTCCCCCTTCATCAGGTTCCGCTCGTTGGCCCACCACAAAAGATCCTGGGAGCCGAGAGGAATCTGAACGGGATCCGACATCTTGCCCAAGAACTGCGGCTACTGCATCTTGAGGATCCATTGCAGGGATCTCATCCTCAGGCTGGCCTCTGGCACCAGAAAAATGCAGGATGCCATGAGGCCGAGCAACCTTAAGAATTCGAAAGCCGGGAGACTCTGGGCATGTTGAAACTTGTCCAACATCTGCATAATGTGATGAGACCTTGACTTGGGAGGCGAGTACTTCCCCAAGGGCGTGTCCAACACAGCCTTGATGTACTGGAGCTGTAAGTGTCAGTTGTGACTTCTTGCGAGTGAGGGAGAAGCCCCGCCTGTGGCGGGAGCGGCAGTTGAGACCGAGGTGATCCAATGCTTGCTCGGGAGAACGCGTTCGGATCAGCCAGTCGTCCAGGTAGGGGTAGCCGTGAACACCCCCCACCCCCTCGCCTGAGATACGCTGCCCCCACCACCATTAGCTTAGTGAAGACCCTCAAGGGGATTGTCAAACCGAATGGCAGGATCCGAAACTGAAAGTCGGAAAGTCGCCAACTGCAAACATCAGGTACTTTCTGCGCTTTGGATGGATCGGCACATGAAAGTAAGCATCCTATAGGTCCAGAGACACCAACCAATCCTGAAGCTGAAGGGCCTGGAGGACTTGAAGAGTTACCATCTTGAACTTGTCCTTCCTGAGAAGTTTGTTCAACCAACGCAAATCCAGGATAGGTCACAATTCTCTGTCTTTCATACCATCCCTTGTTCTTCTCAGCTACGGGCACCAGTTCTATAGTGCCTTTCTCCAGCAGGGTCAAGATTTCCTGCACAAGGAGCGGAAGCTTTAAAGATTCCCTGGTGGATTGTCGTGAGGCCGCTGTAGGAAGGGAAGGCAGTAGCCGTGGGCTATGGTATCCAAAACCCAGTCATCCGAAGTAAAGTCTTGACATTCTTCGAAATGCTGAGACAGTCTGCCCCCAACCGGCGAACCATGGGGCATGGCCTCATGACCGTTTAGGAGCGGCTTCGACAGCGGCAAGGAGGCAGCTGCCTGAGCGATTTTGGCACCTTTATTTCCCCAACCACCATGGGTACTCTTACACTGACCCCTTTGACTGGCGGCTCCTCTCGTTCTACCAAAGGAGGAGTAGTAACGAAAGGAACCTCCTCTCCACTGCTGTCCCATAGGACGAAAAGGCAGAAGTTGCCGCACAGCAGCCCTCAAAGATTGCGCCACAGCTTTTGAGTTCTGCAACCTCTCAAGGCTCTCGTCAGCCTTGCTGCCAAACAAATGCGATCCATCAAAGGGCATGATCAAAAGACGGGCTTGCACAACCGGAGCAAAACCAGACTTCCGCAACCATGCAAATCTGCGTATAACGGTTTTTGCAGCCATGGACCGGCTAACAATGTTGGCCGTGTCCAAATACGACTGAAGGGATTCACACATGGCATCCTTGCCATCTTGTACGAGAGCAAGGAACCCAGCCCTTTCTTCCCCTTTGGGACTATGCTCAGCCGCAAGAGAAACAATTCCACAAAGAGTGTGAAAATCTTCCCTAGGCACAAGTGAGTTGGCAGATTTCAGCGCCATACTTCCCGCAGAAAACACCTTGCGTGCCCAACCGTCGAAGCGTTTGTCGTCCCTATCAGGAGGGATGGTAGGGTACGCCACCTGCCTCAAGGTGGCCATAGCCGCCTGAACCACCAAACTCTCGGGAGTGCGGCGAGATGAAAGGTAGCTGGGGTTGCTACCGAAAGGGCAGTATTTTTTGGTTAACGATTGGTTATCTGCCGGAAGAGATTCCGGTGACTGCCAAACAGCCGCCACCCTTTTCTGCAATGTCAGATGAAAAGGTAACACCGGGTCAGAGGACGAACCTTGATCTAAAATGTCTCTTAGATCATCCTGTACAAAAGCTTCAGGAGGACTGGACCAGCCCAGATACTCCGTAACCCTAGTCATGAGCCTTCTGTAGGACGACTCCGCATGAGCCCCAGGCTAAGGCCTGCCAAATTCCACCTCCGGAGAAGTGTCCAAACCACTGGCATCATGAAGAGATTGCCTCAACTCTTCCAATTGAGTGTGTCCAGAAAAGACAGGAGCCACATCAGCCTAAACATCCAAGTCTGACCTCTCCTCCTGCTCCTCATCCAGGAGGAAGGCAAAAGTCCTGCCTTGGGACAGGAGAGGGTCTGGAGTCCCCCACAGGCCTCACAGACTTGGAAGTAGCCATCCCTGGAGGATCCACAGTAGCAGGGATGGCCATCCTTAAGTTTCTAGCAAAAAGCCCCGAAGGCATCGAGGGCACCGAAGGCTTCTGTGTCAATAACGGCGCCGAGGGCTGGTGCGAAGGCAAAGCTTTGACGTCAGTATCCAACGGAGTCGACGCCAACCTCAAGCCCTTACCAGGTTTCTGCGGTCCTGCTGGAGACAAGGACCGAGACCTGGAAACACGTCTCTTGCGACTATCCAAAGCCTTATCCGAACCGGACCTCAAAGGTTCCCGATGAGTCGCGATCCCGAAGGTGTGCGAGCCACCAACGAGACCGTTCCTTGACGACTTCCAGAAGGCGCGGACGGAACTGTGCCCTGCAATTGAAAATTCGCTAACATCTGCTCCCTGAAGGCAGCCCAATCCTTCGGAGTCGAGTACTTGTCTGACAAGCCACTTACCTCGCGGCTCCATCCGACGGGGAAGACGACCGGTGACAGCGCTTCCTAGAATGCAGAGACGAGGCGGAATGGGAGGAACCACTCAGGACCGAGACCCCCTGGACTCCTTCGGACGCGGAAGGTCACCCTTCTAATCGTCGGTAGACATCCCCAAGGACTAGATGTACAGGACTTTCTGGGTTTAGAACCCCTATGTGATGGAATACTCAGACCCTGAGTTCTGAATAACAAAGGATAGTCTTTATTGACTAAGAGAAAAAAAATAAACTCAAACTGGATCTCAATTCTCCTTATTCAGTCCAGAGCAACCTTGGAGTAGGCTTCCTTAAGGAATATGGCAAGAAGCGGGGTCTAGTCTTCATATGCCCAGCGTAACGGAGCAGCTTCTTCCTCGCTTCCAACTCGCCTCTGAAACAAAGGAGAAGTATTCCTCAGTCCCTTCTCGGTCAGCCTTAAATAGGGGCTGGGGCCTAACAGACCAATCAGGGCCCTTCCGAGCGTGAGCTTGATAAGCCCCTCCCAACCCCACCCCCTTCGTTCGAGGACGCCGGCCACCATAATGGAACCAGCACTTGTGACTCGGGGATGACGCTGGTTTTTCCTCCTTAAGGCAGAGTTTTTGGTAAATTAGGGAAGTTTTTACATGACCCTTGCCCACTGATAAATGTTTGTTTCATTTTGTTAAACGTCTTTCGAGAGGTCGCTCGTAAGGAGTCCTTTCTTTGCCTTTGATTCCTGTAATATTTCAGCATTCTGGCTGTTTAAGCCCCGCAATTCTTCTTGGTTGTTGCCTGGTGAGAAATGTATTCTCTGCTGCTATCACCGCAATATGGCTTTCGGAGGTATAGTGTAGCCCCCATTTTTCCGTGTTCCTATTGCATTCTAGATGAGCATTACTGCTTCCAGTGATTGGGTACGTGACACTCGTCTGCACATTTTTTGCCGTACTGCATGGGTCTCTGCCCCACCAAGTGTCTTCTGGCCCTTGTTCAACCCCTTCCCCATTACCCAGGTTGTCACACCCTACCTACATGAAGCTTTCCCTGACGCTCCCGCAATGCCTTAGCAGTCAGCGACTGGCATTTGAAACAGTTGTCGGTGTCGTGACTCTCGCCCAAGCACCACAAACAAATGTGATGCAGGTCAGTAATCGACATTTTCGACTTGCAGTCCAGGCAAGTCTTGAAGCCAGACAGCGGAGTCATAGGGGTCGAAGAAGACAAATTCACGAGGAATACACAAGGCACGTCGAGTCTCCGAAAGCAAAAATGTTTGCAGAAAAAACACAACTGAGGCTGCGGGCTCCGTGCGTCCCATTTCTAACATCCGGTGACGTCGCCCTCAACCAAGGCCTTTGAGGGACATCGACCAGACGCCATTGACGCAGGACGCCCTCTGCCGAAAAGGTTTCCGAATAACACAGCCGTGGACATTACATGTCAAAGATGTGGAATACGTTGGAGGACACAATCCATTCAAAATACTCTTTCTTATGGGAAGGAAAGCATATTTGCTTTAGGTTACAGATGGGGGTTCAAGTCCAGCAGATTTGAGAGTCAAATCACACACAACCATTCCTCTAATCTCAACCCCCATCCCTCTGTTACTCTAATGCCAATGGGGGGCGTGGGGTGTCCACTCTCTTAGGCGGGCACCAGGGAGGCCAGGTGGCTATGTCCAGTAACTCTGCGCACCATGTTCTCTGGGCCCAGCCTACTGCGAACCAACACTGAGAAGGTTGACGTCCCACTCAACTGTCAAAGCATTCCCCACACTACCCTCTTACCCCTGAATGCTCGCTGACAAGGACATTCACTGGAGAAGAACCACAAGCCCTTCCTGTTCAAAATGGAAGCAGAGGGATCCCCAAACAGGAGAACACCACCCCCAGAACTTCCTGACAGAGCTCCCACTAGTGTGAGGGCAAAAACTGTCTAATCAGGGCATCCACTAACATGTTCTACTTGACGGCTACATGAGCCACCAACAGAGACACTGTTCCCCAGAGCCTAGAACCACAAATCACATTGTTCCTCTGCACAGATGCAAGAAGCCCACATCATTTGGTTTGTTGACGTAGTGCAGGACTACTGTGTTGTCGGTCAGAACCAGCACAGTCTTACCCCATACAGAATGGAGGTAAAGCAACCAGGGCCAACCTTATCGCTCCTAACCCCAGCAAATAGATGTGTTCCCTGCACTCCAGTGGAGAACAAAGGTTGCTCACCGTCAGATCTTGAAGGTGAGCGCACCAGCACTTCAGGTATACATCCATGACTGAAGCTAGTTTGGGCCAGGCTGTCAAAATAACGCACCCTTCAGCAGGTTGTCCCTCTGGGACCACCTTTTCAGGTCCCTTGACACCCAAGTCGAGACCTAATGGTAACTGAGAAGCCACTGAAGCAAGCTCCTGAGCAGCCAAGCCTCTGGCGGTGTCCAGTCAAAGTTACGAATACAAAGTTTCGAAATGCAATATGGAAAAGATCGAGAAAAAAAAAATGTTCAAATGCCTTTAATGTTTTTTTTAATGGTTTCGTATAGGAAAAATGTGTGGTATTGCCCCCAACAAACGGTGATTTGGGGGCCACCCCCCCAAAAAATAAAATAAATAAACATTTGATTTTGTTGTTTTTTTTAAGATCCTTTGGGTTCGAAAGTTTTGCATTCGATCCTTTTGTATTCGGACCTTTCACTATGAACCACCTCTGGCACTACAGGAGGCCATAAGACCTAGCACATCGCAGAAAAGCAGTGGAAGGAACAGTTTTCTGTGGATGGAAGTTACGTCGGGAGAGAAGTTTCAGGCGAGTGTCACACATGGTCTCGATAAATTGGAAGGACTAGGATGGCAAAACCTGAGACCTCTTGAAGTTCAGGGAAAGTCCAAGTGGTGCAACAGGCTGCACATCGGGTACAAGTGCGATGTCTGGGGAGCGAGCTCGGATGAACCAGTCACCCAGATAAGAAAAAACGCAGATTGCAAATATATATTTGGGGGGGGTAAATCATAAATATAGGGTGTGGTCGGGCGTGGTGCAGGGGTCTCCCCATATGCATTGCGGCCAAATGAGTGAGGAAAAATAAAGTAGACAACCACATCACCTACAACCTTATCCAGCACGTCAAGGGCCTGAAGAATCTGGTCTAGAGTAACCATTGAACTTGTACTTGCATAAGTACAAGTTCTAAATCCTCAGATCCAAGATGCGACAGAGGCCCCGTCTTTCGGCGCCAGGAAATGGGTCGAACAGCCATTGCTTAGCTCCAAGCAGGGCAGAAGTCTACAGCCCCTTTTGCCAGAAACAGATTGATCTCCTCCAGCAGGACAGGAAAACTGGCTGTGCGAAGGATGGGCCGGAAAACTAAGCAAAAAGGGAGGCAGTATCATCCCTGCAGAATGGTCTGCAAGGCCCAGGCATCAGAAGTTGTAATCATTCATTCTTTGCCGAATTGGGATATTCTACCTCCACAGGGGAGGGCAGGTGGAAGTCCGATTCACATGGGCTTCACACCTGGAGCACAGTTGAGGTTGCATCACCTCAGGGGGCACCCCAACCTTTTTTTGGGGCAGTAGCAACGGATTGCCAGAATCAATGCACCGATACAGATGTAAGAACTTGCGACCAATTAATTGCAATGATAAATAGCGATGCTTTAAGAACTGAATTGAAAGTTTATTTTCGTTTTTTCCGATTGCTAGGACAATACATGTTTCGACCTTTGTGGTCTTTTTCAAGGCAAGTCAACAATGTCTGTCTGAATTATACAACACAAAGATTCACATTGCATAGTCATGATAATTTTGTCAAATGCAAAACAAACCATAATAAATAAAAATCAGAATGTCAATGCAAAATAATACTTTGATACACGACACCAATATGGTGATGAGGAAGGAAGATGGGATAAGGGAGGAGACTCAAATGTATACAGACAAATTTAAGTTCGGCTGATCCTTATCTATACATACATGCCATTAATTTGGTTAATACCTTGGATGCACATGTTCACTACGGTGTCCAGTCAAAGTTACAAATACAAAGTTTCGAAATGCAATATGTTCGAAACAAAAGGATCAAAAAAAGTTTGAATGCCTTTTTTTTTAATGTCTTTCTTTTGGTAGCGTATAGGAAAAATTAGCAGTATTTCCCCCAAAACACAGTGGTTTGGGGGGGACCCCCCAAAAAATTAGTTTTTTTAAAAAAAGGCAATTTTTTTTCTTTTATATCCTTTTGGTTCGAAAGTATTGCATTCAATCCTTTTGTATTCAAACCTTTCACTATGAACCGTTCACTACATCTCCATGACCTGAGTATTACTGAAATCTTAGTAACATCAATATATCAGAATTCACATTCAGAAAAGTTGGTGACAGAAAGGTTTCCAAACAGCAGCTGAGCTCAGAGATGGGTATCAAAGAATAGGAATCCATGGGAGGAAGGAATCCATTAGCAGGTTGGATTTGTGTGCCCACAAGTCAAGATCCTTGCACATGGCCAGAGAAATAAGGACCAATACAGACGGAGGGTGAATATCCCGTTTTCAATTTGCAGCGCTCTGTCTCGTGGAGTCTTAAGATGTATTTTCAGAATCAGACCTGTGCACAGATTCTGGAAGCCACCCCTCTCCTTCCCAAATGGCAAACAGGGAAAGGCACTAATGTCTAGTCTAGCTATCAAGTTAGTGGTACTGATCAGTAAAACTTACACTTCAGTGTGAGTACTGAAGGCTTCAGTGAAGCACACGCAGAGCACTTTTAACAACACAAGGCAGAATGTATGAAAATAGTGATATTCATGTATGCCTTTCGACAACTTAAATATTACACGCAAGTAAATCACTAAACATACACTAACAGCAGAGGTACATTCACGTTGGAGTGCTCTGGCTTCAGGGAAGCAACACTTTACTTTTAGACACAGTAATACACTAAGCAAGAGGGAGACTGATTGCCACGACAATCAAACAGAAGGCAACCTCATTGCAGTATACAAAGTATCCCACCTACACTGTGTAAAACAAACAATGGAATTACATAATGAAAGATAACAGAGTACCCCTGCACTCAGCCATAAGAACTAATACTCAGTGCCCCCAAAACAAATTAACTAGGCTGGACTTGCCTACAAAAATCAGGTGAGGTTCAAAACAATGAAAAGTTGAGGAGTTCCATAGAGGTCTATGGAACGAAAGCACTAAAGAAATTCTCTCCCAAGAGCCTGGTGAATGGAACCACTAGTACACAGTGTCAACAGGGGCCCAAGCAGATATGTGCCCCCACTAGCCCACAAGTGAATTTGCTTTATTAAATAAAGGCCTTAACACACTAAACAATCAGGGATTTGAAAATAGAGGCTTTTAACAACGGCCTCATGAAATCCACTACAGAGTTAGGTTATGTTTTCACACTTTCCCTACATAGGTTCTTATGGAACCCCACTCTTTTTGCTCTGTTATTATCCTGTCCTGAATTTGAACTGAGCTTCACTCCTCTTGCCTTTTGCTCATGGGGCAACTGACCAGTCCTTCAGACTACCAATACTGGGAAATTTGTTTCTCCTTTTAAAATTGCTATATTTTAAAATTGCTATATTTTAATATTGCACACATCTTACAATGCAGTGGAATGGGGATACTTGTGTATCACTCTATGTTCTTACACAGAGGATTTTTGTTACTTTAATAAGTGCCTTTACGACAAGTCAGTGGCAGAAGTTGCATGTTTTCGCATTATTTTTGGTGTGCACATTCACATTTACTGCATATGGCTAGTAAACGTGGCTAGCGCCCCAATGTGGCTATGCCACAATATTTCTGCTTGTTTTTTGGCCATATTGAAGTTTGGCCTTCCTGCCCTCCCAGGTCAGAAAAGCCCTTATAAAAGGTCATGCACATGCCCAATAAAGCTGCGGCCTTCATGAGCTAGTGAGCCCTTGTGAGTGTGTGGCACAGGACAGGTCTAGTTCCAGTCCACATCCTTCGGCAACAACTGGCTGTTGAAAGGATTGTTAGGGAGATGTATCATTTGGATGCTTCATCCCCTCTCCTAGTGAGACCCCCCCCCCCCCGAGCACTTTTTGCTCGACTGCTGGACCTTATTCTGAAATCCTGAATGAGTGGAGCCTTTTTCCACTCATTCATTCCTATTGGATCTGTCTTTTGAAACTCCCACCCCCTGTAGTTTGTCTGCCAGAGAGCCTGAATAGGTACAGCTACTACAGGGGGGGGGTCTTGGCAGTCCTGATTGGACCACCAAACGCCCTTTTTTGTAAAATGCTAAGAGATTGCAGAGGAGCATGTGCTGGAACTGTATAAAAGGTGAGACTTTGAAAGTGTAACGCAAGTCGACCACATAAAACAGAAGTAACCAAAAAAGACAACCAGAGACGCATGTAGAGCCTTTGCAAGGCAGTGAAGCGACCACTGCTCTCCTGACCCCATCTTCTATGCGCAGAGGAGCTCCAAAAAGGACTCCTGTTTGGCTGGTGGGGCAACCAGTCCCAAGACGATCTTTGAAAAGAGCAGGGTAGAAGAATCGAGCAAAACAGGCAACACCTGTGTGCAAGAAGGGCGGGGGCACAAGTGAACATCACGGGGGGACAGCCTGTGGGGCAGAGTGAAACAAGAAGTTGCTGAAGTCTCCCTCTAGACTGCTGCTGCTGAAACACCGTCCATTGGCCTGCCTTTCGTCACCAGACAGGGAATCGGGAGGTAGGATCCAGAGCTGCCACATCACGGAGGAGTCAACACAAACACTTTCTTCAAACTAATGGTACTGAGGGGGAAAAGGTATTGCTTACCCGATTCCAAAAGATTCCAAGAAGTCTCTACAGAGCGTTGGAGTGCACGTAGAGGTTTACAGGGCAAACCCCTCTTACCTCTGATCCAAGCTGCTGCTTGTGTCCCCTTCTCAAGTCTGTTTTTACGTCTCCTTTGTTAGTTGCTAACATTGGTGTTTCAATAACTTTAGACACTGGAAGTAATCTGCATGATCTCATTATTCGCCGTTTGTCAAGACTTCAAGCCGTCTCCTAACTGCCTTTAGCTAGGATTGCGTTTTTGGACTTAAGACTTGCCAAGCGAAGAAACCGTCTCTAGAACCTTGACCTAAGCTCAAGTTGCACTAACCACTTATCCTCCTCCCTTTAAGTGACTTTTCTATATGTATTTGCAGAGTAAATGCATTACTCTATGACCTGTTGAAAACTGCATGAGTGCGCAATTACTGATAATACGATAACCTTTCCCTTTCCAACGTTGCTACAAATGTAACTGCGAACAAACAAAAGTGAAAGTGCCCTTTGAAGTGCATTATCGAGCATTCCAAAGTGTTCAACCGTAAACGTCACAAGTATTTAAAGTGATTCTGGTGTAAACAGAATATAGATTTTTTATACAACTACATGTGTAAGTGCTTCTTTGATGTGCTTGCCTAAGATTCAGAGCACTTACCTACAGCTCACATCTTCCTCTTAAGATAAGCCTGTCTACTCTGCCACGCTACCAAGGTCCTGAGCTAATACAGACTGATACTAAGAGTTGGGGATCTACAAACTACTGGGATAGCTTACTAAATACTTACTGCCAGAAGGACTTTAGGAAAACTCCCCTAACAGTTTTCTTCTACAAAAAGGGTTGCATCTTGCATTTTCAGTCAAAAAGAAGAATCCTCAAGCCTTCAACTCATTGACACCTCTCATTGGAACAAACGGCAGAAAATCAAGCCCCCAGACGATCCACAAATACAACTAAGAAAATCAGAGGGGTAAGTAAGCATCAGTGTGCTCCCCCCCACCCCCCCTGTCCTCAATAGGATAACATTAGGAACAAGTCCCTTTGTCCCCCACTCAATTCCACTCACTGTTGGTCATCGAACATGGAGTGGGTATACTGCCTGGGGGTTAGCCTTCGGTCCGGAAAAAAGGAGAACTCTTACTTATATCTAGTAAAATTATTGTAGAAATTGGAAATAGTTTGAAACTATCACCACCAAAGGCCCATTGAATGCTTCCATACAGAGAACTCCTACTGGTGTGAAATATTGTGTTTGCCCCTGTGACTTTTGGGCTCAAGGCCCCATTCATATTATGGTTTGCACTTCTCAAATTTAGGATATAGTCTTGGTTCCCATCATTGAATGCATCTAATGTACTTAACTGCTTTACCACTCGAGTTATCTGATGTATATTTGAACCAGTGTTGACAGTATATATTTGTTTCAGGTGTGTTGTGCGCTAAGACTACCCGTTCAATTCATTTTTTTGTGTTAAGGCCTATGAAAAAAAATCACAATGTTTATAACCGCCTCCAAATTGAGTTGTGTGGACTCTTTGGGGGATCCTGACCCCACACACTCCTGAAAATAAGCCTCAACTGCTGCTCATTGCTACCTTCATTGGGTTTTGGCCAACCTCTCAAGAGTCCCCAGTTCAATATAACTAGAGTTGCCTCCTGACATCGGTCCACCAGGCCAGATTCTAGAAATCCATCTTAATCAGTACCTGGTCCATATTGGAAAAGGGGTGGGGATTATATGTCATTTTTTAGCCTGCCCCAGCACTTCCCATGTCACAACTCTTCAAGGAAGGCAAGTCATTGGACATGGTAAGTAATCATGCATGGAAGGGGTATTTAAGTAAGGGTGCACGAATGGTGTGGTGTGGGTTATTTGGGCGAGGACAGGAGGTGGAGTAGGATGTCCAAGAGACCAGAGGAAGTAAGAGCGAAAGGAGTGCAGAGGCTATTGGAGAGAAGGTGTCTGTGGCATGTTTGTGTTTAAGAGTAAGGCGTGTGTGGAAAAGAGTAGAAGATATTGGTAGTAGAAGCTAGTAGTAGGTGGGGCAGTAGTAGCAACAGAGACTGCATCTCCTCTACCTGCTGCCATTGAAATGGAAAATATACCTGTTTTTCATATTTCTTTATTTCTGTCTGGATAGTAGTAGTACAGTATTTGTATAGCTCCTTTATCTCATTTGTATGGCCTCAATGCGCTTCTCGGACACAATGCCATCAGGGGACCAGAGTCCCCAGATTTATTATCAAGTGTGTCTTATTTTCTCCTCTTCTTTGTGGATTTTGAAAGAATGATGTCAATTCAATAGATTGACAGGGAATTTTGAGATGATTTTTTGAGAAAACCTTGGTTGTGTTCTTTACACCACCTTATTATTGTGTATAGTTACAAATGGTTCAGATAGTGGTAGAGCGTGTAACTCACTGATCCTTCCGATTGATGCGATAGCAACCAGGAAAGTAACCTTGTAAGAGTTCTTAAGTGGCGATTTATGCATGGTTTCAAAGGATGGACCTTTAAGCTGGGACTGTACTGTGTTTTTATAATCTACCCTCGTGAGGGGGCTGGGGGTGAGACACTGGAGGAAAAATATGTTTGACACCTTCCATAAAGGCTTTCACTACTGGTACCCTCCAAAGATTATATTCTGTTATAATGTCGTATAAGCTGCAACATTTATTGTTAAGTAAATTATAGATTAGACTGGAGTCTAATAAATCCTTATGGTGTTAGGCAACACATGGAGCAGTACCTTTCGGGTGCACTACAACAACCTTGTCCTCCTGGCAATTGGAACCCAATCTTTGGTACAAGTCATATACCAGCCATTCATCGTTAGATGAGAAACTAGACAAAGGGGATAAGTAACCCCTCCAGCACCCTGCACATTTCTGAGAATTCTCCCTAACATATGGTATATTACCACATCTGAAGCCGAACAATCAATGGGATTGATCTGGATTTTCTTATACCACATCTTTACCATTTGTTGAAATAGCAGTGTCTGGGGTTTGGTTTTCTTGCCGCCTTTACATGATAGGGAAAGATGGAAATGACCAAACTATGACCTCAGGAACAAGGCTGCCAAGTAGGTTGTTTGAGGGGTCAAGTACTGGCTGTCGCTAGATAGGTGGGAATAGAGACATGCACAGTAGGTATGATTACCAAGGTGGTTTTGCCCACATTGGTGCAATGAGTAGCGGAAGATGTAGTTTGTGAATTATTTTGCGGATTAGTGATGTCAGGGGAAAGAGTACGCAAATATCCCTGACCAACTCATCCATAGTGCATTGCCTAGGGACCCTGGTTGCTGGAACCTGCATGCAAAATTGTCATTTTTAGTTTTCTCTTGTTTTCAATAGGTCAACTGCTGGGTGTCCCCATGTGGCTAAGGTCTGTTTGAGTGTATTGGTGTTCTGTTCCCACTCACGTTCCAGTATTAAAAACTCTGCTGAGCTACCAGACAGTTGTGTTGCCCTGGAACATGTGCTTGGATGAATATGTTGCTCTGTATGCACCAGTGCCAAATGTTTTGTGCAAGAATTGAGCTGTTTTGAATGTGTTCTTGCTTGCTTGTTGATGTAAAACATGTGGGTGTGTGGTCTGTGTACGAGGGATGATTTCCCCTTAAATACAAAAAAGGTAGCAGGCGCCCCTCTCTCGAAACATGGCATGATAACCTGTTGAGTGTTTTTTACCCACTTTTTGCTCAGTGTACCTTTCACAGATGGGAAATATACATTTGCATATCAGTCTTTGTCCCACCCACATCGGCAGTCCACCACCGAAATGCTATGGCAATTCCCTTCTGAACAGGAGTACCTCAGTTTTGCCTTTGGCGGGATTCCTTTGTGAAGCCTGGCAAGGAACCAGTGTGTATGCTGAGGCAGGAAGTGAGGAATGAGCCCGAAACTTTGCATGCCTTTGTCGGAGGGCATGCCTAGCTGGAACCAGTTTGAACTGGGCGGCTTGCTGTCCTGCAAGGACAGTCACTCCTAGGTGATTGACCGCTCCATTGAACCTAATGAATGGATTCCTACATAAAGGGAGAGTTTCTTGGGACAGAAGGTTAAGTAGACCACTGGAACTGAAGCCCCGAAGACCACAACCAGAAGCACCTGCAGTAAACGCAGAAGCGCCACTGAAGTACTGTTGCTTTCCTGACCCAGTTTTTGCATCAACAGGGAAGCTCCTCCATTGTCTTGAGAGGCTGGGTATGTCCGCCAGCCCAATCTTCAATTTAAGCCGTCCCCTGACATCCTGCGATCTTCCAGGGCTGCTGAATCCCACTACCTTGACCACCTTGAAGGGCATCATCTTGCAGTTGACTAATCTCGCTGGAACTGCGGTGGCTTTTGTGTGGACCTCCAGAAGCACAAATCCTCAGTGCCCTCACCAGAGTGCATAAACAAGAACAGAGGATGCTTCCAACCAGCGTTGATGGTGCACTCATGATGCTGATAAAAGGCGCCAAAACCACACACTGATGCAGGAGTAAGAAGAATTCTTAGCTGGCGAGTCCCTCTCTCAACTACTGCTGCAAGAGCCCATCCAGGGTTCCCTCTTTCATTACCAAGGACTAGGAGACTGGGTATGCAGCCGTGCATCCAGAAGGCATCCAGCTGCATTACCATTTTCACTCTCCGGGTACAGTGACGCTCAGAGTAAACTTAACTTGAGCTATTTGTGTTACTCTTCTTTTGGGAGTACTATTTTTGCTGTTTGGGTGTTCACCCAACTACAGTCGCCCACGCCTAACAGCCTGTGCCCCTACAGAAAGACTTCTCCAAAGCTCCGGTAACTTTTAAAAGAATAACGAAATTGCTACATACCTGTACTAAGAAGATTTGCATCAGAACCGTCACATTCCTATTTACTTGGGCATTACTGGTTACCCTACAGTATATTTTCCATTCCTACCAGCTTTGGCATTGCTTGTTTCCTTCCAATACCTGAACTGAAGTTTTCTGGTTGGGGAAAGACAGCCCAAACCTAAGAATTGCTACAGTGTTCCTTACTTGTTAAATGTTGCTTCTTTACATTCTTGACTTAATTATAACCTAACAATGTAGAGTTAATTCAAATAGGTGCGTCTACTTACCTGAATAAAGTTACTCAGTGTGTGAATTAAAAAAAAAGTACATCATTTACTTTTCTCCTTATTATCCAGATGTGCATTTGCTGTTAGTTGCTACAATATTACCTTAGTTACTTAAATATTTGTGTATATATAGAATAAGTATACAATTTTGATATAACTAAGTGTTTCTTTGAATCTGTGCATTTTCCGATTTCTGTGTACAGAGTTACAGCTCACATTCCTCCTCCTAAAATAAGCCTGGCTGCTCTGCCACTCTACCAACCTTGGGTAGTACAGGCCTATATAAGATGTTGGGGCCCTCAAACCAAGTCAATCATGTAGAGACAAATCCCAATTGGACTTTAGAAAATCATACATAACTTCTGAAAGGAAATCAGTGCCGTCTTTATTGCAAGGAGTTCTAATCAATGTATATGGTAGCGTTTTTGCTTTGACCATTTTCATTGTGAAATGAAGAGTTGACAATGTGCTTCTCATTGTGATTTGTGGTGGTGGAGAAGAACAAGTTACTTGCCCCTGGTACCGTTCTTTCGACTGGATGTTCCTCCCACGTATTCCTCAACTTTGACACTTGTTTTCCCAGCTTCAGCTGCTTTGGAGAAAAAAAGAAAATTCCGCCGAGGGCTCTGTATGTCGATGGCTCGTCTTTTTCAAAAATATGAAGGCAAAGAACTTTCTTCGTGAGTGGAGCATATATTTTTCAGGTTTTGTACTTACAGGCTTCGATGTCGAAGTCGTCAATTTCTTTATCAGCGCCGATTTAGAAGGGGCGCTTAGCACTGACAGCGTAGCTGCAAGTGTGGCGCAGCTGGCGTCAAAGGTCTCGATGTTGAAGCCACCGCCGATGTCGAAGACCTCAACTTTTCCTTATGTCTTGTATGATCCTTTGATTTTTCAGATCGAGGCCTGGGGGGCTCCCGATGCAGATCAGGCCTTTTACCCGGGCTCGAGGGCGCACAGGTCTTCGGACAAGACCTTTCCTTTCCAGCTTCTTTCAAAGGATCGGTAAGTACATGGCTTTGTTTTAGAAATTTTTTTAACATTTCAACCCTGAAGGCCTCCCACTCGGCCAGAGGACTTTTTAGTAGAGCAAGCAACCCTATCGGGGGAAACGTCCGACGACTAAGTCGACGAAAGCGACATACACTGCCTTCTCAATTTCTTAGAGGACGAATTTAAGTGGTGTGAGCCACTCCTTGACCTGGAGCGCTTGGCCTTCTTCCTTCAAAGAGAGTCGCATCTCGACTCGGTCGAAGGTTTCGCAGATCGGGAAGGATTTTTAAGGGATTTTTCCTACCTTCAGTTTGCCCTTCCATTCCCTCAAGGCTTTTCCCGTCATGGATTGGCATTTGGAACAGCCGGAGGTGTCGTGGCTCTCCGAGGAACCACAAACATACATGGTGCGGGTCAGTGAGTGACATTTTTGAGCTGCAGTCCCGGCACTTCTTGAAGCTGGACTTCGGAGTCGACGCTGTCGAAGAAAATTTCTTGAGGATTTTGTAACAATGTCACAGATGAGGCGCGCTGAATTTCACTCTAAGCAATCAGTCACGGAAAACCGGAACTGAGGCCAACGGGCTCTGCACGTGCTATATATGCCCTTGACCTCCTCGACCGAGGCTTTCGAGGGACATCGATTCGACGCACAGCGCACTCTGGCGAAAAAAACATTCCGAAGCAGCTGAAGCTGGGACAAGTGTCAAAGATGAGGAATACGTGGGAGGACACAATCCATTAGAAATTAAAGGTTTTTCATTTGATCATATTTTCTGTTGACCACCAAAGAAGACTTCTGTTTACGGTTTGAGAATATCACTAGATTGTCCCACTGGCTTGTTTTTGGCGACCATTGCTCTGCGAGCCACTGCTTTATGCGCATGCTCCCCGCCTGCATCCTGGATAAAAGGGGGGCTCCTGCAATGTTACATCACATCAGCGATGGAGTCAATACCTCTACTAAGTGCAGCCCGGCGACACAAGGATAAACCCTACAGCTAACAAGCATGGACTCCAATGTCTCAGTGAAGCACTGCTCCCCTGATTTCAAGCAGGCCTCTGATGTTTCTACAAGGCCAAGGTTCAAAGCACCTATGCTCGAGCCCTATTCGAGGATCCATACCGGCAAGGCATAAAGTCCTGACCGTAACTAACTTTTACCTGACCTTTGGTGATGGAACCTGGGTTAAGGTTCCCTATCTAGATCTCATCTAGTGTAGTGGGATTGAGTGGAGTCCTGATCTCAACTTTATCCACCTTTCTACAAACTCTTATTAATCAACCATTGGCACTGCAAAACCCTACATAAAAAAAGTGTAATTGATTTTTATAATCACACTTCATGCAAGAGTCCAGCCTCGAAGCACGGGACCACATACTGAACCCATGCTGCTTGCCATGGTCTTGCTTTCAAAGACTACTGCGTTGCCCCAGAGCTAGCCTCCCGGCCCTTGCTGGAGAGTGCAAACGTTTGAACTGGTAGACTTTTGGGCACAAGGTCACGTACCATATTAGGGTTGGTCTTTATAAGGGCTAGCAAAGCTTTTCTGCTTTTATTCTAAAGAGTTCTGTCTAATTCAAGCATCCAACTCACATGTGCTGCATTGGTAATGGATTCAATTGGTAATTTATTTCTCCCAAGTGTGGATGTATACATAACTTTTATAAGGTTGTGTGTAATTAGATTTTTCTGGCCATTTTAGTGTTTAAACTAAAGGCCTTATAAATAATTGGAATTAGAAATACTGGTGTTACTCTTTGTGGACTCATTGTAGGCCTAGACCACCCACATCCATCCTGAGACTAAACTGTGCCTCACTGCTGTTCACTAGAACACGGTGGCCCTCTCAAAATACTGAGAACAGATTTTCTGAAATCCAACTAAGGGCTCAGTAAAACCATTTCAACTGAGACAGTACAAACCTCCACTCTTAGTACAGGGCTGCACCACCCGAGTATATGGTAGCGTAAACCGAGCAGCCAGGATTATCTTAGGACAGAGAGAGGACTGTAGAAAGTAGCAAAGAACGTGTACTATACCAAGGGTTCAACAGAAACAAGTACAACCCGAAATATTATAAAAAGAAAGATTACCCAACACAATTAGGCCAAGTTATGTCTTGGTTTAAGTACTTTGGCATAGAGTCAAACACCTTATAAAAACACAACACAATGCTTTAAAGTACACAGACCAAATCAAAGACCCTGTTCAGAAAGCTAATAGTATTTCTAGGGAAGTTAGACCTTAACATTTAGTATAGCACACACATATTCATGGGGATTAAAACCATAAGTTACTTTTAGATCACTTTACAGTAAGTCAAGGGTAGTAGACCGTCAGTCATGCAGTGGCACTCAGTTTAAGGAATCACTTAGTAAACCAACCATGTTACCAGGATACCTTTCTGAATAGTGAAACACAAATTCAAGGAACAGTATAAACTTAACTACATTCAGGATAACATACAGTTATAGCAGGTGAATAAGACCTTTTGGTGTAATATATAATTACAGTTGCTTTTCAGATCAGTGGAACACAGACTAAGGTAGGCAATAACTAACTTGGAGGACACGCAGCTATTCAAGTTAAGTAAAACCTAAGGCAGACTTATTCTAGACAGGCTATACAGGAGGTCACGGGAAGCAAAACCCAGTTGGTAAACGTGTACACTACTATTCTTAAAGAAATAGTAAAGTGAAGCCAACAGCATTGTTTTGGGAAAGAGGCATAACCAATTCACAGCTAATATAGCCTTACATATACTTTTCAGAATGGCAGAACACATTCAAGGTAAGTAAGGACTTTAACTGCTCACTCTGAGGGGCAGTGACCAACCAACGCTTTCACAAATAAGTAACCTTTAAACACTTGTTATACTTTTCAAGGGAGAATTATTTTCTTATCCAGTCCTTCCTAGTCTATTGCAAGAGTTCTCTCAGAGGCAGAAGAGGGACCCTAGTGGTCTAGGAGCCAGATGTGGGCAGGGTGAGATAGGGTTAATTTGCGGGGAAAGTCAGAGTTACAGTGGAAGTCTCTTCAACCAAGGAAGTATTTGACTTTAGAGTTAGTTAGGGTCCAGGGACTTCTGTGAAGACACCCTAGGAGGATTCCAGCAGTGGGCCTGGGTGAACTGGATGAGAGGACTCCCATTGAAAGTAACACCCCCAAGGCTATACAGAAATCACAGGCTTAAGGTAAGTAAATACCCCAGCCACCACAGAAGAAGTTTGCAGCAGGGGAGATCTGCAGCCAAAAACCTGGTCAATGAATTCCTTGTCATGAAGGCTGAAGACCAGACACTGGAAGAGATTTTGCTCGAGGTCCCAGGATATTGCAGCCCTGCAAGGTCGCAGCACGACGTGGGATGGCTCAAAATGCAGGTCTTGGGTCTAGTGGATCTCACCGGGGTCAGCAAGGATTACGGCCAAAGAAAAAACTCCCGCCAAGGTAGTTCCTACCTAGAATGGCAGTGGAAGACTTCAGACACTACAAGCAAGCAAGAAATGGTGACAAAAGAAGGATCCCACCATTTTAGAAAAATGGTGGCCCTTCTGTGCTTTACCGAGGCTGAATTAACAGCCTGCGAGCAAGTGACTAAAAGTCATAAAGGTAAAACCACTGCCACCAGCCATTCAAGCAAACTTGCAATTGTAACAAAATTGTCACAAGTATGATTTGGCATTTATAACGTGCCTATACACAAGTGTTTCAAGCGCGACGAGGCAAGGGAGGGGGAAACGGAGGGAAGACAGACAACGATCCTACTAGGCCAGGTGACATTGATATTGTGCTGGTGCAGGAGACAGGGTGAGGGGGGGTAATGGGAGAAGTGCAGGGGGAAAGCGGAGTGGGCAGTGCAGTACATAGGATAACAGTCAAATAAATAAGACAATAAATAAAGACAATAAATAAAAGTGCGGCCAGCTGGTGGCAAGTGCAAGGGTAGGTGCAGACATCAGGTGTCAAGTGCTAGTAGGGGCTGTAGGGATACAGAAACAGTCTGAGTTCAAGGGTTACCAGGGGGGGGTGGGGGCGCAGTGCATGTGTGCAACTGGCGGGGAGGGTACCTGGGCCCGAGATCATAAGGTAGCCAAGTAACCAGTGCAGTTTCAGCTTCAGCCAGGAGATTAGCAGGGGAGAGGAGGAGAGAAAGCAGAAGCAAAGAGGAAGGTCTTGAGGTGCTTCCGGAACAGGAGAGGATTCTCCTCAAGTTTTAGTGAGGCTGTTCCAGAGGGAGGCCTCAGCAGAAGAAAGATCTACCGCCAACTCGCTGCTTGGAGGCGGATGAGCGAAGAGCTTGAGAATGAAGATATTTAGGAAGAGAGTTGAAGGTATTGAGGTCCCAGGCCCCAAAAGGCCTTGTGGACAATGCAGAGGGTTTTGAACTTAATCCTCTCTGCCACTGGGAGCAGTGCAGAGATTTTAGTCCTGGAGAGATACGATCCCTGGGCTTGAGGCCAAGGACAAGTCTTGCAGTCCTGTTTTGGATGAGTTGCAGAGGTTGCAGGTAAGGGGATAACATTGTATCCCACAGCACTCCACATACGGTGGAGTGTGCTGGCTCACTAAATAAAAGTTAAAGGGGGATAGAAATCCCTCTACTACTCGAGGACTGTAGTTCACCCAACTACATGAAAGGAAAATTAACAGGGGAGCACAGAGCGGGCAAAACAGCCGAAGCCCAAATGTTGTACAAAACTAATTTCAATCATACTATGTTGAAACATAAAAATGTCACCCATAAAAAGAGTAAAAGACTATGTGAGTGGAAAAAGATTCTCCTTCATCTAGGGACAAGGTAAAATATTTACCTAGTCACAGTCATGCACTTCACAGAGGTAAGGAAGCTGACCAGGGCCAGCTGGATTGTACTCCTGAGACTCAGAGGGAGACCACAGATTACGGTCAGATCCGAAAGGGGAGCACTCCAGCCCTGTTGAGACACATTAGTGGCCACCATTACCAGATGAAAGGGTTGCTGAAGCAACACCGTTCAACAGGTTGTCTCCCTGGGACCACCATGCAGGGTCTCGAGATACTTAACTCAATACCTGCAAGATCTGAAATATCCCCTTGAAGCTGAGATCATTGGTAACATAGGATACACTGAAGAGATCTCCTGTACAGTCCGGCCTCCGGAACTACCAGCTTACAGGAGATCATTGAGACCCAGAAATAACAGGAATGAACTGGTCACTGGGATTGGAGGTCTTGAACCATCTGGGAGAGGTTTGCCACTTTGTCCTCAGGCAGAAAAGCGCTGCCCAGGCGAGTGTTCAAGCCCACCATGAAAAACAGAGGGACTGGGACGGCGAGGTCAGGATCTTAGTCAGCAAAAACAGAAGCTTTGCAATAGGGAAAGACATGGATGACTTCTCTCGAGGCGAGCCGCCAACACTTCCAACGGCTTGGTGAACATGCTGGGTGCAGAAGAAAGCACGGCAGGACTTTGAACCAATAGTGATGTTGGCCCACAACAGATCTCAGTCACTTCATGTGCTTTACATGGATTGGCATATGGAAATGCACATCCTAAAGATCCAGTGATACCAAGCGTTAAGATGGATTTCTAGAATCTGGCCGACTATCAACTACCACTCTACTACCTCTTCCACGTCCAATCGTATCCTTTACGGCCGACTACTACTTACAATTACTTGGATATTCCGTAGCTGAGCAGTTCAGCGTTTCCTGTAATTTCGACCCTTCTGGGCCATCCAACCTAGTTTTAGCCTTTTGGCTGCCCTGAGGCCCGTTGCAAGCTGTCTCCCTCTCCCTCCCTCCCGCTTCAACTTCCTGGTTCCCGCCTCCTCCTTCCGCCCGGCCTCGCCAGCAGATTGGTAGTGCCTTGTGGTCATAAGGGACCTCTCCAGGGCAGCCCTCTGACGAAGGGCCCGAGGCAAAAGGTGGCTCCACCAGAGGCGGCTCCAGAAAGTGTCAGCAGGAGACGCCAGGGAAGCCATTGGCCAGCCCTCAACCAACACCAACCACTAAAGTAAGTGTCACGGATGGGGAGTGGAGCAATTACTTCACTCCAGAAAGCCCTGCCACTCTACATTAACCTACCTGTGTACTGTGAATGCTTGCATGTACCAAACATGTAAAATCTAGATAGTACACTGAAGCTTACTGTGTTGTACTCTGCCTCTTAGGACTGTCACATCTAGATAGTGCGCCAAAAGACTACTGGAAAGTGTAATGAGTGGTACTCTACTGTGTCACAGTGTCACATTCCACCCTCTTAGCCTATCCCACTCAAGATAGCGCACTGAAAGTTTACTGCGTCAAATTCTATCTAGCAAAACTGCGTCACATCTAGATGGTGACCCCGTCTCGCAAATATCCACCTCACACCCGTCTAGATCCCTAGAACCCAGCTCTCCCTCGCTCCCGTCCTCAGTCGGTCCCTGTGGCTCGTCACCCGCACACTTGCACCCACCTTCACGATTCCCCCCCACCATTCCTTCCCTGAGCACACCCTTAGGAATCCACCCTACTTCAGCATAACGCCACTCGCCCAACCTCCTACCATCACCCCGCATCCAACCCTAAAATCATAGCCAGACTGGCACGCCAACCACCTCCCCCCTCAGAAGCCGAAACCCCCCCTCCCCTTCCCACCTAAACTCTTCACTCCCAACACGCCCTCTGACCACCTCTCAGAAATACCCATTACTCCTAGACACGACACCCCGCCCCCTATCAAACTCGAAAGTCAGAGCCACACTCTGGCGGGCTAACCACCTCCCTCTCTCGAACCCCATACAGCCCCTCCATTCACACCCAAACCCACGACTCTACACCCTCCCACTGACCGCTATGCAGAACTCCCTAATAGCCCCCGCCATGACCCCCCCCCACCCACTATCGAACTCCCAAGCCAGAGGAGCCTGCTGGCGTTCCAATTACCTCAAACCCTCACCTTCAATCCCTACCTCCCAACCGCAATCACCCCTTTCCCCCACCCATACCTCAGAGTCCCTATCCCCTATCCCACCACAGAAATGCGCAGCCCCACACCTACAACCACCCTCCTCGCCGCCCATTCAACCTCTGCCAACATCCCCCCCATATCCCTTCCCCTCTCTAAAAGCAGCACGTTCCGCCATTGCAACAGTAGCTGCATCTCCTTCACCCTCCAACCGCCCCCCCACTCACCCACCCACCCTCTCGAAACCCTTGAAAAGTAGAAAACGACCCTGATCCGCATCCATAACTATCCACTCCTCATCACTTCTACCCAACCTCCCAATCTCTCCCTCCCCATCCCTGCTAAACTCACCCCTGCCCTCGCCCAGCTTCCACCCCCTCTTGGACTTCTTGCCCTGCACACCAGACCCCCCCCAACCCTTCAACTCACCAGAGACCCTCCCACCCCCAAACGTCCTCTCGCCCAATGACTGTCCATTCGCTGGCACCCCCTAATCCCCTACCCACACCACTCACATACCCTCCTCCACCTGCCTACTCTTCCCGGCCGCCACAGACCTGCCTCCATAGTTCGTCATCACGAGCCTACTGACATCCTTCCTCCCCACCACCCCTCATCTCCCTACCTCACTGACCAATCCACTGCTCCCTTTACGCCCCCACCACCCCCATATGCACCTCTTACTCACAACCCCCCCCAATCAACCTCCATGACCACACCCCACTCCAAAGTCAAGTGCATCCTTTTCAATGCCCGCTCTATAGGGAAAAAACAGACAGCATCTTCGACCTCCCCTCCTCTGACAAACCTGACCTAGTCTATCACTGAAACCTGGTTCTCGGACGACTTGGCCCCTGTTGCACATGAGGCATCACCCCCATAACCGCCATAACCCCCATCCCCCGGCTACTCCCTCATCCCCTCAATAGAAGGCGACCTTGCAGTTCTTTTCAAATCTCACTTCTCGGTCGCACTCATCGATTCTCAGACATTACATTCCATCATTCAAATCCCTCCTCGTTAAACTCTCATTACCTCCGAATTTCTCCCACTGCTTCCTAATCATCTAGAGAGCTCCTGGTTACGACAGACACTTCACAACCAACCTCTGTGACTCTGTAGCCTCTATTCAAGTAAACCACGCCTCCCTGACTCTTAGGACACTTAATTATCTGGTTGAACATCTCCCACCAACCCCATGACTCACTGGTCGACAGTCTTGATGCGCTCAACCTCTCCCTTCACATGAACGGTCCAACCCATTCTAAAGGGCACACCCTAGATGCTATCTTCAGCTCCCACGAACTGATACATCTACCCCCCCCCCTTACCACTCATCTGGTCCGACCACTTTGCCATCTCTTTCTCCAGCCCCTGCCCCTCAACCCGCCTCCCCCCCCTTTCACCACAAATGCTGGAACTAAAGATCTTCCCTGACCTAGCTGAAGCCCAGCTTCTCAGACCCTCCCACAGAACCCCTCGGACAGACCTCTAACCATCGACTCCGACTCATGGCTCAATGATTCACTAATTCTGCTCACCCCCTCGTGCCCCTCTCCCCCACGCCTCGGACCATTTCCCAAATGGTTTACCCCTGAACTGAGGAATGCCAAAAAACTAAATTACTTCTTGGTACGCAAATGGCGAACAGAAACAACCAGTCTCAGTAGATCCACCTTCGCCTTGCACCATCTCAACTACAAAGCAGAAATCCGGAAAGCTAAAAAAGCTCACTACAACAATCGGATTCTCAACTGTGAAAAACGCAGCAAAGAACTCCACAGATTCGTGCCTCACTGCTGTTCACTAGAACACGGTGGCCCTCTCAAAATACTGAGAACAGATTTTCTGAAATCCAACTAAGGGCTCAGTAAAACCATTTCAACTGAGACAGTACAAACCTCCACTCTTAGTACAGGGCTGCACCACCCGAGTATATGGTAGCGTAAACCGAGCAGCCAGGATTATCTTAGGACAGAGAGAGGACTGTAGAAAGTAGCAAAGAACGTGTACTATACCAAGGGTTCAACAGAAACAAGTACAACCCGAAATATTATAAAAAGAAAGATTACCCAACACAATTAGGCCAAGTTATGTCTTGGTTTAAGTACTTTGGCATAGAGTCAAACACCTTATAAAAACACAACACAATGCTTTAAAGTACACAGACCAAATCAAAGACCCTGTTCAGAAAGCTAATAGTATTTCTAGGGAAGTTAGACCTTAACATTTAGTATAGCACACACATATTCATGGGGATTAAAACCATAAGTTACTTTTAGATCACTTTACAGTAAGTCAAGGGTAGTAGACCGTCAGTCATGCAGTGGCACTCAGTTTAAGGAATCACTTAGTAAACCAACCATGTTACCAGGATACCTTTCTGAATAGTGAAACACAAATTCAAGGAACAGTATAAACTTAACTACATTCAGGATAACATACAGTTATAGCAGGTGAATAAGACCTTTTGGTGTAATATATAATTACAGTTGCTTTTCAGATCAGTGGAACACAGACTAAGGTAGGCAATAACTAACTTGGAGGACACGCAGCTATTCAAGTTAAGTAAAACCTAAGGCAGACTTATTCTAGACAGGCTATACAGGAGGTCACGGGAAGCAAAACCCAGTTGGTAAACGTGTACACTACTATTCTTAAAGAAATAGTAAAGTGAAGCCAACAGCATTGTTTTGGGAAAGAGGCATAACCAATTCACAGCTAATATAGCCTTACATATACTTTTCAGAATGGCAGAACACATTCAAGGTAAGTAAGGACTTTAACTGCTCACTCTGAGGGGCAGTGACCAACCAACGCTTTCACAAATAAGTAACCTTTAAACACTTGTTATACTTTTCAAGGGAGAATTATTTTCTTATCCAGTCCTTCCTAGTCTATTGCAAGAGTTCTCTCAGAGGCAGAAGAGGGACCCTAGTGGTCTAGGAGCCAGATGTGGGCAGGGTGAGATAGGGTTAATTTGCGGGGAAAGTCAGAGTTACAGTGGAAGTCTCTTCAACCAAGGAAGTATTTGACTTTAGAGTTAGTTAGGGTCCAGGGACTTCTGTGAAGACACCCTAGGAGGATTCCAGCAGTGGGCCTGGGTGAACTGGATGAGAGGACTCCCATTGAAAGTAACACCCCCAAGGCTATACAGAAATCACAGGCTTAAGGTAAGTAAATACCCCAGCCACCACAGAAGAAGTTTGCAGCAGGGGAGATCTGCAGCCAAAAACCTGGTCAATGAATTCCTTGTCATGAAGGCTGAAGACCAGACACTGGAAGAGATTTTGCTCGAGGTCCCAGGATATTGCAGCCCTGCAAGGTCGCAGCACGACGTGGGATGGCTCAAAATGCAGGTCTTGGGTCTAGTGGATCTCACCGGGGTCAGCAAGGATTACGGCCAAAGAAAAAACTCCCGCCAAGGTAGTTCCTACCTAGAATGGCAGTGGAAGACTTCAGACACTACAAGCAAGCAAGAAATGGTGACAAAAGAAGGATCCCACCATTTTAGAAAAATGGTGGCCCTTCTGTGCTTTACCGAGGCTGAATTAACAGCCTGCGAGCAAGTGACTAAAAGTCATAAAGGTAAAACCACTGCCACCAGCCATTCAAGCAAACTTGCAATTGTAACAAAATTGTCACAAGTATGATTTGGCATTTATAACGTGCCTATACACAAGTGTTTCAAGCGCGACGAGGCAAGGGAGGGGGAAACGGAGGGAAGACAGACAACGATCCTACTAGGCCAGGTGACATTGATATTGTGCTGGTGCAGGAGACAGGGTGAGGGGGGGTAATGGGAGAAGTGCAGGGGGAAAGCGGAGTGGGCAGTGCAGTACATAGGATAACAGTCAAATAAATAAGACAATAAATAAAGACAATAAATAAAAGTGCGGCCAGCTGGTGGCAAGTGCAAGGGTAGGTGCAGACATCAGGTGTCAAGTGCTAGTAGGGGCTGTAGGGATACAGAAACAGTCTGAGTTCAAGGGTTACCAGGGGGGGGTGGGGGCGCAGTGCATGTGTGCAACTGGCGGGGAGGGTACCTGGGCCCGAGATCATAAGGTAGCCAAGTAACCAGTGCAGTTTCAGCTTCAGCCAGGAGATTAGCAGGGGAGAGGAGGAGAGAAAGCAGAAGCAAAGAGGAAGGTCTTGAGGTGCTTCCGGAACAGGAGAGGATTCTCCTCAAGTTTTAGTGAGGCTGTTCCAGAGGGAGGCCTCAGCAGAAGAAAGATCTACCGCCAACTCGCTGCTTGGAGGCGGATGAGCGAAGAGCTTGAGAATGAAGATATTTAGGAAGAGAGTTGAAGGTATTGAGGTCCCAGGCCCCAAAAGGCCTTGTGGACAATGCAGAGGGTTTTGAACTTAATCCTCTCTGCCACTGGGAGCAGTGCAGAGATTTTAGTCCTGGAGAGATACGATCCCTGGGCTTGAGGCCAAGGACAAGTCTTGCAGTCCTGTTTTGGATGAGTTGCAGAGGTTGCAGGTAAGGGGATAACATTGTATCCCACAGCACTCCACATACGGTGGAGTGTGCTGGCTCACTAAATAAAAGTTAAAGGGGGATAGAAATCCCTCTACTACTCGAGGACTGTAGTTCACCCAACTACATGAAAGGAAAATTAACAGGGGAGCACAGAGCGGGCAAAACAGCCGAAGCCCAAATGTTGTACAAAACTAATTTCAATCATACTATGTTGAAACATAAAAATGTCACCCATAAAAAGAGTAAAAGACTATGTGAGTGGAAAAAGATTCTCCTTCATCTAGGGACAAGGTAAAATATTTACCTAGTCACAGTCATGCACTTCACAGAGGTAAGGAAGCTGACCAGGGCCAGCTGGATTGTACTCCTGAGACTCAGAGGGAGACCACAGATTACGGTCAGATCCGAAAGGGGAGCACTCCAGCCCTGTTGAGACACATTAGTGGCCACCATTACCAGATGAAAGGGTTGCTGAAGCAACACCGTTCAACAGGTTGTCTCCCTGGGACCACCATGCAGGGTCTCGAGATACTTAACTCAATACCTGCAAGATCTGAAATATCCCCTTGAAGCTGAGATCATTGGTAACATAGGATACACTGAAGAGATCTCCTGTACAGTCCGGCCTCCGGAACTACCAGCTTACAGGAGATCATTGAGACCCAGAAATAACAGGAATGAACTGGTCACTGGGATTGGAGGTCTTGAACCATCTGGGAGAGGTTTGCCACTTTGTCCTCAGGCAGAAAAGCGCTGCCCAGGCGAGTGTTCAAGCCCACCATGAAAAACAGAGGGACTGGGACGGCGAGGTCAGGATCTTAGTCAGCAAAAACAGAAGCTTTGCAATAGGGAAAGACATGGATGACTTCTCTCGAGGCGAGCCGCCAACACTTCCAACGGCTTGGTGAACATGCTGGGTGCAGAAGAAAGCACGGCAGGACTTTGAACCAATAGTGATGTTGGCCCACAACAGATCTCAGTCACTTCATGTGCTTTACATGGATTGGCATATGGAAATGCACATCCTAAAGATCCAGTGATACCAAGCGTTAAGATGGATTTCTAGAATCTGGCCGACTATCAACTACCACTCTACTACCTCTTCCACGTCCAATCGTATCCTTTACGGCCGACTACTACTTACAATTACTTGGATATTCCGTAGCTGAGCAGTTCAGCGTTTCCTGTAATTTCGACCCTTCTGGGCCATCCAACCTAGTTTTAGCCTTTTGGCTGCCCTGAGGCCCGTTGCAAGCTGTCTCCCTCTCCCTCCCTCCCGCTTCAACTTCCTGGTTCCCGCCTCCTCCTTCCGCCCGGCCTCGCCAGCAGATTGGTAGTGCCTTGTGGTCATAAGGGACCTCTCCAGGGCAGCCCTCTGACGAAGGGCCCGAGGCAAAAGGTGGCTCCACCAGAGGCGGCTCCAGAAAGTGTCAGCAGGAGACGCCAGGGAAGCCATTGGCCAGCCCTCAACCAACACCAACCACTAAAGTAAGTGTCACGGATGGGGAGTGGAGCAATTACTTCACTCCAGAAAGCCCTGCCACTCTACATTAACCTACCTGTGTACTGTGAATGCTTGCATGTACCAAACATGTAAAATCTAGATAGTACACTGAAGCTTACTGTGTTGTACTCTGCCTCTTAGGACTGTCACATCTAGATAGTGCGCCAAAAGACTACTGGAAAGTGTAATGAGTGGTACTCTACTGTGTCACAGTGTCACATTCCACCCTCTTAGCCTATCCCACTCAAGATAGCGCACTGAAAGTTTACTGCGTCAAATTCTATCTAGCAAAACTGCGTCACATCTAGATGGTGACCCCGTCTCGCAAATATCCACCTCACACCCGTCTAGATCCCTAGAACCCAGCTCTCCCTCGCTCCCGTCCTCAGTCGGTCCCTGTGGCTCGTCACCCGCACACTTGCACCCACCTTCACGATTCCCCCCCACCATTCCTTCCCTGAGCACACCCTTAGGAATCCACCCTACTTCAGCATAACGCCACTCGCCCAACCTCCTACCATCACCCCGCATCCAACCCTAAAATCATAGCCAGACTGGCACGCCAACCACCTCCCCCCTCAGAAGCCGAAACCCCCCCTCCCCTTCCCACCTAAACTCTTCACTCCCAACACGCCCTCTGACCACCTCTCAGAAATACCCATTACTCCTAGACACGACACCCCGCCCCCTATCAAACTCGAAAGTCAGAGCCACACTCTGGCGGGCTAACCACCTCCCTCTCTCGAACCCCATACAGCCCCTCCATTCACACCCAAACCCACGACTCTACACCCTCCCACTGACCGCTATGCAGAACTCCCTAATAGCCCCCGCCATGACCCCCCCCCACCCACTATCGAACTCCCAAGCCAGAGGAGCCTGCTGGCGTTCCAATTACCTCAAACCCTCACCTTCAATCCCTACCTCCCAACCGCAATCACCCCTTTCCCCCACCCATACCTCAGAGTCCCTATCCCCTATCCCACCACAGAAATGCGCAGCCCCACACCTACAACCACCCTCCTCGCCGCCCATTCAACCTCTGCCAACATCCCCCCCATATCCCTTCCCCTCTCTAAAAGCAGCACGTTCCGCCATTGCAACAGTAGCTGCATCTCCTTCACCCTCCAACCGCCCCCCCACTCACCCACCCACCCTCTCGAAACCCTTGAAAAGTAGAAAACGACCCTGATCCGCATCCATAACTATCCACTCCTCATCACTTCTACCCAACCTCCCAATCTCTCCCTCCCCATCCCTGCTAAACTCACCCCTGCCCTCGCCCAGCTTCCACCCCCTCTTGGACTTCTTGCCCTGCACACCAGACCCCCCCCAACCCTTCAACTCACCAGAGACCCTCCCACCCCCAAACGTCCTCTCGCCCAATGACTGTCCATTCGCTGGCACCCCCTAATCCCCTACCCACACCACTCACATACCCTCCTCCACCTGCCTACTCTTCCCGGCCGCCACAGACCTGCCTCCATAGTTCGTCATCACGAGCCTACTGACATCCTTCCTCCCCACCACCCCTCATCTCCCTACCTCACTGACCAATCCACTGCTCCCTTTACGCCCCCACCACCCCCATATGCACCTCTTACTCACAACCCCCCCCAATCAACCTCCATGACCACACCCCACTCCAAAGTCAAGTGCATCCTTTTCAATGCCCGCTCTATAGGGAAAAAACAGACAGCATCTTCGACCTCCCCTCCTCTGACAAACCTGACCTAGTCTATCACTGAAACCTGGTTCTCGGACGACTTGGCCCCTGTTGCACATGAGGCATCACCCCCATAACCGCCATAACCCCCATCCCCCGGCTACTCCCTCATCCCCTCAATAGAAGGCGACCTTGCAGTTCTTTTCAAATCTCACTTCTCGGTCGCACTCATCGATTCTCAGACATTACATTCCATCATTCAAATCCCTCCTCGTTAAACTCTCATTACCTCCGAATTTCTCCCACTGCTTCCTAATCATCTAGAGAGCTCCTGGTTACGACAGACACTTCACAACCAACCTCTGTGACTCTGTAGCCTCTATTCAAGTAAACCACGCCTCCCTGACTCTTAGGACACTTAATTATCTGGTTGAACATCTCCCACCAACCCCATGACTCACTGGTCGACAGTCTTGATGCGCTCAACCTCTCCCTTCACATGAACGGTCCAACCCATTCTAAAGGGCACACCCTAGATGCTATCTTCAGCTCCCACGAACTGATACATCTACCCCCCCCCCTTACCACTCATCTGGTCCGACCACTTTGCCATCTCTTTCTCCAGCCCCTGCCCCTCAACCCGCCTCCCCCCCCTTTCACCACAAATGCTGGAACTAAAGATCTTCCCTGACCTAGCTGAAGCCCAGCTTCTCAGACCCTCCCACAGAACCCCTCGGACAGACCTCTAACCATCGACTCCGACTCATGGCTCAATGATTCACTAATTCTGCTCACCCCCTCGTGCCCCTCTCCCCCACGCCTCGGACCATTTCCCAAATGGTTTACCCCTGAACTGAGGAATGCCAAAAAACTAAATTACTTCTTGGTACGCAAATGGCGAACAGAAACAACCAGTCTCAGTAGATCCACCTTCGCCTTGCACCATCTCAACTACAAAGCAGAAATCCGGAAAGCTAAAAAAGCTCACTACAACAATCGGATTCTCAACTGTGAAAAACGCAGCAAAGAACTCCACAGATTCGTATTCTAATTAGTCAAACCCACCTGCACCTCTTCCAAATCTACCCCATCACAATCACTCTGCGACTCCCTCCCTCCACCTCTACACCACTGCTGTCGATAGAACAACTTCCCTTAACAAACTGTCCCTCCTCTTCCCCCGTCTCAAATACCAACCAATCCAACAACCACCGCTCCCCCTGCCGCCGCAACCCCCTCCCTAGCCACCTTTGACTGCTTCAAACCCATCTCCAGAGAAGAATTTCTTGACCCATCTGCTCCCAAACTTTCTGGCTCACCCCTAGACCACTGCCCCACCTCAGTCCTGAAAGAAATATTCTCGTCCACCTGCGCAGGAGGGCATGCCAGAATGATCCTAAATAACTCCCTCAGCTCTGGAATATTTCCCGATGCCTTCAAAATTGCACAGGTCAAGCCTCTTAAAAAACCATCCCTTGACCCCCCCCTTGACCCTAAAAGCTATCGTCCCATCTCGAACACCAGATTCCTTGCAAAACCCATCGACCAAACAGCATACTCCCAACTAAATGCCTTTGTCGAATCCAACAACCTCCTTGACCCCGCACAATCAGGCTTCATACCGCGACATGGAACCGAAACCACTCTGGCCTCAATCTGGGACAATCTTAAGATCACTTCAGACTCTGCCGGATGTGCTGCACTATCTCTCCTCGACCTGTCTGCAGCCTTCGACACAATTAACCACTCAATCCTCCTCGACCGCCTCCACTCACTAGGAATCCGTGGAACTGCTCTGAAATGGATAGCCTCCAACAACAGGAAACAAATAACCCTCCTCTCCCCTTTTGGCTCGGCTCCTCGCTCGGTTAATATTGGAGTACCACAAGGTGCGTGTCTATCAGCTCTCCTATTCAACCTCTATATGTCCACCCTCCCTGGAATCATCCACACGCACGATATCTTGTGCTACAACTACACCAACTATACCCAAATCATCCATAAACTGCACAACTCAGACTCCAACTCTCAGCCCGACCTCGCAGCCTGCTTCCTAGATAGATCGTTGGATGACTATAAACCACCTCTTAAAACCCACTAAAACCGAAATCATGCAACACCGAGCTCCTACCTCGCCCACTCCCTTGGCCACCTTCCATGGGCCAACCACCTCAGTCACAGTAAAAACCTTGGATGCACTATGGACTCTGGCCTAACCCTCTCCCGACAGATCAACAACATATCTAAATCACATCACTACCATCTCAAAATTCTAAGGTGCATTTTTCCCCTACCTCTGCTTCCCAAACAGACTTGCCGCTGTTATGTCCATTGTAATGTCGAGACTGGAGTATGCCAAATGCCTTTACCTTAGAGTCCCAGCATACCACCTTAAACTCCAAAGAGCTCAAAATGCTGCTAGTCCTGGGTCCAAGAGACCACACCGCTCCAGCCCTTAGAACCCTCCACTGGCTCCCAGTCGGACGAAGGGCAACTTTCAAAACCCTGCGCATCACTCATTGCGCTGTGCACAAGACCGCCCCTCTATACCTGCAAAATAAGTTAAACCCTTACCTCCCACCCCACACCCTAAAAATCAAGCTCTGCCCTCCTTTTAGTGATCCCAACCACTAACTCCGTCAGGAACGGAGGATCCTCATTCTCAGCATTGGCCCGACTCTGTGCAACTCTTCCACCTCACATCTGACACACCCAAGACTATATGACATTCTGCAAACTATTAAAAACCTGGCTCTTCCCATATCTCCCAACACGACTAAATACACATTGGGACCCTCTACCATGTCCTCACTGAATTCTCCCTCTGATTCAGCTCTAGACAAGCATGTTTGAACACTGAACAATGACCTCTGACCCCATCCACAGGAGTGGACAGATTGATGGAACAGATGGAGGGAATGGACTGACAAAATGGATAGATCGAATGGGTGGTATGGATGGAGGGGATGGATGGAATGACGGACTGAATAAACTGACGCAGTGAATTGAGGAGATGAATGAAACGAACAGATGGACGCATGTGAAATTAATGGATCGAGTGTGCGGATGTGGATGGATGGGACGCAAGGATGGAATTCAAGGGACGGATGGGACAGAGGGAGGGATGGGACAGATGTCTGGAATGGATGGAACAGATGTATATAACAGATGGAACGGATGTATATAACAGATGGAACGGATGTATATAACAGATGGAACGGATGTATATAACAGATGGAACGGATGTATATAACAGATGGAACGGATGTATATAACAGATGGAACGGATGTATATAAACAGATCGAACAGACGAATGGGACTGATGGATGGAACGGATGGATCAATATGTACTCTGCTTTCCTGTTCCCGATGCAGTTGCTATATATATGTATCCCCCTCGTGTCACTGTAACCCCCAAGCCCCTGTCTGTGTCCATGTGTCCCTCTGTTCCTTGCCATCCTGTTCATGTGCCTGGTCTCGGGCTCCTTAAAGACAATCATATCACATTGCTACGCTTACTCTCTGCTACACACCATCATTCAACTAGAACACAGCTATACACCTCCTCCCCCCCCCCCCCCGATTAATTCAGCCTAGCTGTTCATATACGAATACGACCCCATGAACACCTCATCACCCTAATAAAATGCAACTAGCCGAGCACATTCCTAGTTGCTCCATATGCGTCCTTCAGGCCTAATGCAGCCAGAGCCCAGTCTGGGTGTCCACCCACCAGACTGCACACATCCAACCGATATCTTCAGCATCACACCCAACTCTAGGATGCAGCTACCATCCGGCAATTACAACAGCTGCACATCTGGTGCACCCACGCACCCTACGACACTATCTCTCTCTACTGACCAGAACTACGGTTCCCGAGGGCGTTCAACTTACCAGCGCTTTCAGGTCATACCAATGATATATAGAGCGCTATATAAATGCCATGTAACATAACTACCTCTTTCACTCGCTACTATAATTTCCAATACTGTTAACACTCATTACCACTATTGCCAACTACTACTACCAATATATTCTACTCTCTCTATTCCACACAATCTTTACTCTTAAACACAACCAACATGCAGTCTGGATAGCGCGGTATTGAAGCTCAGGGGAAAAAAAAAAAGGTTACATACAAAAGTGCAGTGTGCCGTGTCCCGGGCTTCCAGGGCCGCGCTATTCAGCGCGCACAAGGAGCAGGGAAGCAGGTGGCCGGAGGCCTCCGACCGCAGCAGGTAAGTGGGCATAGCAGTTATAGGCTGGGCGTGAGGGGGACCGGTAGAGGGCTGCAAACAAAAAGGTTGCACCTGCAGAATGCAGCTTTTTGTACAGGAATCCGCAGGTGCAACCTTTTGGTTGTGGCCCGTAGACAGATCCAAACACCACCTACCCCTTCTCTGCATTCCTTTCTTTTGACGCCTCTCGTCTCTTGCACATTCTTCACCTCCTCTCCACCCCAAACAACTCACATATCCTTAAATACCCCACCCTCACCCTATGCATGGTTAGTTACCTTGTCCAATGACTTAACTTCCTTGAGGGGGTTCTGGGGCAGGCTCAAAAATGGCTTTTAAGCACCACCCCTTTTCCAATATGGAACAGGTACTGGTATAAGATGGATTGCTGGAATCTGGCCAAGTGGACAGATGTTAGGGAGCTACCCGATTTATAATGAACGGTGAACTCAGAGGTTAGCCAAAACAATCAAGGTAACAATGGCGAGCAGTCAAGGCTTATTCTCAAGAGTGAGTGCGGGTCAGGGGCCCTCAATGAGTGCACACAGTATGGCATCCAATTCAATTTAGACAGTTATAAAAATAAAAAGAAAAGTTATTTTGGGCCTGCTGGACACTGGAAAATGAATCTAACAGGTACTATCACACAACACTAATATATATACACACAATAGGTTCATATATACACATCAGATAAGGAAGCAAAGCAGGTAAGTTAGATGCACTAAACAATGGCAACCAATCACGAGAAATATCCTAGCTTGAAAAGCCCACACCCTAAGATGAACAGCGCCTTATGCCCAAATGTCACAGGGTTCAACAGTGTGTTTCCCAGTAGAAGTTCTTTAGAAAGGATGCAACGAGTGTGTGGTGGAGATTGTTAAATAACTTTGAAATAGTTTGAAACTATTTACCAAACGAAAGGTAAGTGTTCTGTTTCTTCTAGACCCAAGGCTAACCCAGGGGCAGGATACCAGCCCAGGTTCGACAACCAAATGGGAGTAGAATGGAGACAAAGGGACTTGTTCCCAATGTTATCCTATGCCGGACAGGCACACTAATGCTTACTTACCCCACCTCAGACTAATTTTTCAAAGATGTCGTTGTGGATCATCTGGGGAGAATCGCTCTTCTGCAGTTTGTTCCAGTGAGTGGTGCCCAGGAGATGCGGATTCGAGGATTCTCACAGTTGAATGGAAATGCAAGAGGCAAAGATTTTCGGCGAATAAATGCAGAATCCAACGATGCAGGCCTCCAAAGAACACTTCACGGGATGGATGGATACAAGTTCCAGCCACAATCACTGTTTGCAGGCGAACGCAGCTGCTCCAAGAGGGGCTCCCTTGAAGGTGGGAAGCTGAAATTTTGGAAGAAAGCAACTTGTGGCACAAGCTGGTTGGTAACTACCAAAGTTCCGGGCTTCAACTCGGAACGGCGATGGTTCGGGCAAGGTAGCTCACAAGAGCTGGTCAGTGCACTGGGCAGTCCAGGGACAATTCCGAATGCTCTGAAGGGCTGAAACCTTCAGAAGGCATGTACAGTAGTTTGTCCCACTAGTTTGAGGACTGAAGCACCGCTCGGGGTCTTCAGAGATCAGGCAGCGGAGCAGAGATTCACCAGGCAGGCACATGAAGGGATGCTGGGCCACTTCACAAGTCTTCTTCGCGTCTTCAGCGGACTGCTCTTATTAGAGAGATTCTTGGCTCCAACGTAGATCTGAAAAATAGCTGCAGAGGTCCTCCTTTCATCCAAGATTCGAGCTGGAAGCAAGTCCAAGACCACCAATGTTAAGGATCTGACCATTCACATCCGCCCCAGAAGGCTCACAGCCCGCTTTGAGTGCATCTGTTGTATTGAATGTGATGTAGGTTTGAATTTTAGAATCTTACAATGTTAAACTTTTTAAATTTTGAATACAGTTTTAGATAGACGTTGAATTTAATTAACGTGTGGGTGAGTGAACTAGGTACCAGAAATGAATTTGTAGTGCAAATTACCTTTTCATGAGACGCTGAACAAGTCCTGTGGTTATGCACTGTGACACCACAAGTCCCTTCATTCTTTGGGTTGCGCTTTCAGGTGACGTCATCTGCGACGTCATCTCAAGTGGCCCACCGGCCTTAACAGATGCTGAGACGAAGCCTGTTTTGGCCTGTTCTGGACCTTCTGCTGGGAGCGCTGCCCTTATTTACTGGGAAGTCG